>NW_026262701.1:17743719-18994219 GCF_021869535.1 Mytilus californianus
AAAAAATTAACGAATGGATTACATGTTTCTTTGTACATGATTTATATACATGTGTCCTAGTTTTAAAAAAGAACAATAAGATATCAAATTAAAGAATGTGACTGTCACTGACATGATTGCCTGTTTGAATAAGACAAATGTAATAATATTATTTAATCAAATATAAAACTAACACAATGTTATTCATAATTCTTTATTTTTGAATTTTATTTTTCAGTTCCACCAGAAGAGAGAATTACAAGCAGTTCCAAGAGTTCACAGAGACTGACCCAATGAAGATCATCAAGCACTGCAGTACCAGGTGGTTGTCTTTAGAGAGGTGTGTTCAGCGTACCCTACAGCAGTGGCCAGCTTTTAAGAGTTACTTTCAGAGCCATGCAGAGTGTGAGAAGCCAGGTCGTATCAACAGATGTATGCAGTACTTCACCAGTGACCAGATGTGGTTGTATTTTGCCTTCCTGGAGTTTGTCATGCCTATCCTGAATGACTTCAATGTGATGTTTCAGGTATTTTATTTTGATAATATGTATATTGTACCTATTTTAAGGCATAATTTTAACATTTTTTAGATGTGAGGTATAATTCAATGAGACAGCAACCCAAAGACAAATATATGTCAACATACAGTCTTCAACAGTTTACAGATGTCTATACAATATTTCAATATATATAAACTATTCTAAATTGTGAATGTTTCCTTTTTGTCAATTGATATTAATAAATATTTTAATTTGTAGGCTGGTGAGTCCATGATTGGTTACTTACACACAGAAATGGTGCGACTTCTTCGCAAGATGATGGGTAAATTTGTCACTACAAGTACCATCACAGCACAGTCAGACATCACAAAGGTAGACTTCAGGTGTACAGACAACCAACACGACAACACCAGAATTGCAGTTGGTATGAAAGTCAGAGAGTTCCTTAGTGACAATGATGACCTACCACCACAGACAGTCAACAACTTCTTCAGGTATGTTTATTATGTTTTAACAAAGAAAAAATAATCTAGGGTATATGTTCTTGAGATAGTCCACAGAGAATACATGCAATACATGAAATATTTTGAAGAGAAAATAATCCCATCAGATGTAATTGTTCATTACTTTCCATTTCAATTCACACAGAGTATACTTGCTTAAGGTGTATATCAAGTTTTGTACATTTTAATAAATGTTTTATTTCTATTTCAGTACAGTCAGGGAGTTCTACTGCACTATGACTGAAACCATGATAAAGAAGTTCCCATTCCAAGACAAGGTTCTCCGAGGCATCAGTTTTCTGAATCCACTCAGCAAAAACAAGTTATCTCCAGATGAAGGTGAGTTTTTTGTTAGTCTAGTAAGTCAACACTGTCCAAAAGATGAAAGTGAGTGCTTGTTACAAACAGAATAACATAATATTGTGTCATGAGTCATAGCAGTATAATAATTTACATAAAATTGATCAGTTGTGGGGTATATGCCAATGATACTGAACTGCCTATAGCTTATAGAGAAGATATAATATTACATAGCACAACATTTATTGTTTGAATTATGATTGATCATTGAACTGTTTAAACTTAGTACTTATTATTTTTTTTCTTTTTCAGTTATCAGCTTGTCTGATAGGTTCCTGAACTATAATCAGCAAGAAACCAGTCAACTAGAAGATGAAGCTGCTGAGTATATTCTTACTCCTCTGTGTGATTTGCCAGCATTTGATCAAGATACACCTTCACTCAACCAGTTCTGGACCTCTATTGGCAACCTAAAGCTACCAAGTGGTAAACAACAGTTTCAGCACCTGTTTGCACTCAGCAAAGTTGTACTAGCCCTGCCACACTCCAATGCTGACACAGAAAGAACTTTTTCAATGCTAAAGAAGATCCAGTCTGACCCCAGAGACAACCTAGCTGATAAGACCATCCACAGTCTACTTAGTGTAAAGATCAACAACCCAACAGACTGTCACCAGTATAAACCAGAACCTGAACTAGTCAAAGCAGCAAAGTCAGCTTGTGCCTTATACAAACAGTCTCTTTCTTAAATTGTGTTTGAACTCATGTTTAACAATGATTAGTGCTCTTGCTAATGTAAAAACTGTGCTTTATATTTTTAGTTAAAATCATGTTCTCTTGTGACATTTAAATAGTTTGCTTTAACTGTTGTTTCAAATAACTTTTAAATTTAGTGCTTTAGTATAAACATTATAAGAAACATTCAACATAGTGACTATTGTTTGAAATTTTATATTGTTCTGTTATTGTAACTTGTTATAACATATCTTGAACTATATATGATGAATAAAAATTTGAAAACCCCTTATCTTCTATTATTATCAAGTAAAAATGGCTATACAGGTGTTTAAAGGTATGGAATCATTGTTCTTTTAACAAAAAAAGAAGATATGCAGTTTCAACACACCAAAAAAACATTGCGTACGACGAAAAAAAGGTCGATAAAAAATCTCCAGTTATGAGATCCAAACTCCAGCTGAAAATTTTCAAATCTCCAGTTGTGGCTTGACAACTCTGTCACATGTCTGAAGTATCATATAGTAATATTCGGTCAAAAGCTCTTTAGAGCTTGTGTTGTGTCTTTTAACTTATGCCGAATCAAAATAAAGTTTTCTTAATACCATTTCAATTAAAAACTATTCTGTTTATCATGTTTATGAAATTCATTATTTCCTGGGACTCAATGTATCAGTCCCAGTTGTTTCAAACAGATATATGTTTTTAACATTGTTAAACTACTTTAATCAGTAAATTATTTGAAACAATGCGTTTACATAGAAATAAATACATTTTGCAAGGAGATCTAACAAATAGTCTGTAAATTCATGTGGAATGGGTAGCTTTCCCTTTTGGGATCATTATTATTCTGTCAGCTGTGCCATTTCTGCGTCTGTAGTTATTACCGTAAAAATGCGGATTTTGATCATAGCTGGTCCGCTTCCGATCCGTAATTAGTACAAATATATCAATGGCGGTCGAAGAAAAATTTACGAAAATAAACAATGTTTGAGAAGCGAATTGGATGAATATATCACGATTTTACTGTAATAAATAGATGAAACATTACCAAAGGCAATTTTCATCACGTTCTAATGAAGTATAGAACTTATTTTGCCCAGAATCGAAATGTTTTGTGTACGCTCTCGAGGACCGGAATGGAAAGAAAACACTTCTTTACAAGTTGTTAGTTTGAAATAACAAACGACCAGCCTGTTAAGTTCGCTCGTTTTTTTGTTTTGTTTTTTTCTTCTCTTAGGAGACGAATTTGCCTTGATTCAAACGTAGATTTTTGAATTGTTTATGATTTTCTCGATGTCAAAATTTTGCCACGTGTTATCAGTCATGTCATAAGTGTCAGCTTGGGGTATTCGTATCCAAACAGTTATCAGCCGAAGGGCAATTAACACCTATTTAATCAATCTTAATTGCCTCTTATGTCCGATTTGAAGGGATTACAATTAAAGGTGATATAATTTTTATGATCACAAGCGGCAATTCGATGAAAGTTCAAAATTTAGGACATCAATATTGCGGCAATGTATAGAGCAGACAAGAAAAGAATAGTGTCCTCAAAATAATTATAGCGTCGCGGAAATTATTATAGCGTCACGGTAAAAAATTATAGCATCGCGGGGGCGCGACGCTAAAACGGCCTGGGGAGATCACTGATACAGAATGCAGCTGGGTTAGACATGTTTTGGGGCTCGACTCCTCAGATCTACATAAAACACACACAAAAAAAAAAATTAACAAAAAGTACCGATTTGAGAGTGTTTGCAGTTACTGAAAGCTAGTTCATAGTCTATAGCAACTAATAAAACAATCATGTATTCATGACCAAATGATCAATCAGTACACATCCAATGGATTTTGTGCAAAGGCATTATAAACAGTCAGGGAAAACATGATGTTGTACATTGCCAAAATATAAGTATTAACAGAATGTTGGATTGTAATGTTTATTTCTGTTTACCAATAATATTTAGTTTTGTTTTTATTAATCAGTCAGGGGACTTACTTAAATGAGTGATTTTCTAAATCACTGATTCAAGTAACATTATGTCCATAAAGGTTGGAAGTAAGAGTTGTCTTTCTTTAATAATCACCTATTTAAGTAGTACAAATTAATCACTAGACTAAGTGATTTAATTTTATTGTAGCTTTAAATATAGAATACTAATGATCCAGGGACTAATTATGTTGCTAAAATTATCAGAACCAACATCTGTGTTGATAGGATGACCGGGTCATGTCAGGTGATGACCTTGTACTAAATCTAGGATAATGACATAAAAATCACTTGTTTAAGTATCATACCTCAATTTCCTTCCAAAAAATCACTTCTTTAAGTATCATTATTTAAATAACCCCCACTAATTTCAACACCCCCCGAACAGTGAAATTTTGATCGCAAACAGTAGAATTTTATTACATAATCTATAAGATGAAACCTTGAATTTTACAGGAAAAATACTCCCACTGCTGGAAAAATCTGCTAAGAAAGTATCAGTTCATTATGTAAAGACATTTTTATAGCATTTTTTCAACTAAAATAGAATTTGCAGCTAAATGATTGCATCAAAGGCATAAACCTTGCTGCTTAAAAGAAGTTAAAAGTTCATTTTTTTTCAATTTTACTAATGAAAAGATATTATCTAAACCTATGTGCTTTAAATTTTTTTAAAACTACAAAATAACAATTGGTAACAAAACTTCGAATTTGCTACTTAAATAAGTGATTTGAAAATCACTTATTTCAATAAGTTCCCTGACTGTTAATTGGTAACAAAATAAATGTTAGTAAGATAAAAACAATACTCAAAGATTTTATTACAGTGCTAAATTGATAATCTTTTAGAATAAGTTTATTTAAAGGAAAGATAAATTTTTCCATGGATCGTATCTAAATTTATGGGCTCTTTTTTTATTTTTATTTCTTCTTTTTTATTTATATTGTGTCATAGATCAAACTTATTCGTTTAATGTATATTTACTTGTTTTTGTTTCGCCTTGACAGAGTCAAAAAGCGAGACATAGGTATGCTGTTTGCGGCGACGGCGGCGTCAACAATGTATTAGTTTGTGATTATGTCTAGTTCATGGTGAACCACTAGTGGTAGGTCAATGATATTTGGTATGCAGTTGTATTAGCATTGGCACATCTCATTACCATGGAGATTATTTGGCCCCGCCCCCTCAGTAAAGGTCTGTTGACTTTGAAACTTTGCTTAGTTTACATGTATTAGTTTGTGATTAGGTCAGTTTATGGGGAACCACTAGTGGTAGGTCAATGATATTTGGTATGCAGTTGTATTAGCATTGGCACATCTCATTACTATGGAGATTATTTGGCCCCGCCCCCTCAATCAATGTCTATTGACTTTGAAACTTTGCTTAGTTTACACGTATTAGTTTGTGATTAGGTCAGTTTATTGGGAACCACTAGTGAAAGGTCAATGATATTTGGTATGCAGTTGTATAAGCATTGGCATATCTCATTTCCATGGAGATTATTTGGCCCCACCCCCTCATTCATGGTCTATTGACTTTGAAACTTTTGCTTAGTTTTCATGTATAAGTTTGTGATTAGGTCAGTTTATGGGGAACCACTAGTGATAGGTCAATGATATTTGGTATACAGTTGTATTAGCATTGGCATATCTCATTTCCATGGAGATTATTTGCCCCCCCCCCCCCCCCCCCCCTCATTCATGGTCTATTGACTTTGAAACTTTTGCTTAGTTTTCATGTATTAGTTTGAGATTACCCGTAGGTCAGTTTAAGATGAACCACTAATGTAAAGTCAATGATATTGGGTATGAGTTTCATTTCCATGGAGATTATATAAAACCACCCCCTTATTATGGTTCATTGACTTTGAAACTTTTACATAGTTTACAAGTTAATGTTTGTGTTTAGGTTTGTTTAAAGGGAACGACTTATGAAAAGCCAATGGTATTTGGTTTGCAGTTGTATAAGCATTGGCACATCTCATTTCCATGGAGATTGTTTAGCCCTGTACCTTCAGTCATGGTTTATTGACTGTGAATATTTGCATAACTTATATGTTAAAGTATTGCTATTTTAATTTCAACATTTGCATTGTCAAAATAACAAATAGGCGAGACATATCTCTGTGTTAACAGTTTATTGTGTATTGTCTTTTGATCGAGTTAAGCCATTTCAACTGATATTTTATTGTGTGTCTTTTTATGTTGTAATGTTATACCACTGTTTCAGGTTAGGTTGAAGGTTGGCGCCTGTTAAAACATTTAAACCCGCTGCATTTTTATGCACCTGTCCCAAGTCAGGAGTCTGTTGTTCAGTGGTTGTCGTTTGTTGGTGTGGTTCATAAGTGTTTCTCGTTTTTTATATAGATGAGACCGTTGGTTTTCCTGTTTGAATTGTTTTACACTAGTCTTTTTGGTGCCCTTTATAGCTTGCTGTTCGGTGTGAGCCAAGGCTCCTTGTTGAAGGCCGTACCTTGACCTATAATTGTTTACTTTTTACACATTGTGACTTGGATGCATAGTTGTCTCATTGGCACTCATACGACATCTTCTTATTTATATCTATAAGCAATAAGGCACCTCTCTTCCAAACAAAAGCCCCATAACTAATATATATGGGGATACACCATGGGGACACATTCTTCTGGATCCACACACCAAGAGCAACAAACGTTTTTAAATTTAAGAAAAACAGATTTATCGAACTAAAACTAAATTCATTTGTACTCCCAACACGAGAAAATGAGATGTGATTAAACACTTCTCTGATATAAATCTATTATGATTCAGTGAATTTCAGTCACAAAAATTACACAGCACAAAATTTACTCATATAAGGATATTTCACAATACAAAAAGTGAAACTGAAATTGAAATGAAAACAGGACAAACATAGAATTTTAATTTTTTTTTTCTAAAGTTACATAAAGCTGTTACATCCAAGTTACAGTTCTAAACAGATAAAAGCTACTGCATGTTAGTTCAGAAGGAATGTCAAAACCATGTTCCAACATTCAGATGATTCAAATGTCAATCATTAATAATTTTATATTAGACAATAGGATGTCAGATTCAGGATTCAAACATTACATTTAAACTATCCAGGTTTAATTAGTATAGTTACTACAAAGCCACAAGCCGAGGTCAAACAGGTGTTGATACCGTAGGAGATACTTGTAACAAATTCAAAACTTTTGCTATGCTAGAATTTCACAATGCAATGAATTTAAAAAACTGGAATTTACAGTTCACAAAAAGGGATTCATATATAATTCTCTCTTGAAGTTGATTTTTCATAGTTAAAATTGGTGACTGAGTGTAACGCAAATATCTCTATATGTTCCTATGACATAGAGCTTACACTTTCGATGGGCATTTACTCCCTTAGAAAATAATTGATTGGCACTGATTTTCAAACTATTCAGAGACATTGATGATATAAACCTTTAATAAGAATTTAATAAAAATCTACCATTTCTATATTTTAGGGAGATTTTAGTAGATACAGATTACAACAGGTACAAAATTTACCTCTTCTGCAAAAGTCACCACAGAAAAGAAAAGGTATGTATGGAGAAGAGAAGTAGGTCAACAATGATTGACACAGAAATAATGGGTCTAGACTCAAAAGTATGAATGTTTGAATTAATCCTCTTGTCCTATAATGTTATCTGTACTTTTAGCTGTATATATCCCTTTTGTCCCTTTGTCAAACACCTCAAAACAGGGTTTCAATAGATTAAAGTTATATCCAACCTAATGGGACATGAATTTTCCTGCACTCATCAAATATGAAAAATTCTTTAAGGCTATTTAGAATATTTTTAGTTTGTTGGTTGTCTTTGTATGTCTATTTTTTTCAGCAGAGTAGATTGTTTGTTGGTTGTCTTGTTTGTATGTCTATTTTTCAGCAGAGTAGATTGTTTGTTGTTGGTATTGTCCAATATCTTTGATGATTTATGTTATCCTTATTAAGTATTATTTCTTAGTAAAGAACTCAACTTCTGTAAAGTGTTAGTTTACTAAAACAAATCCCAATTATATATAGCTCCCATTTTACAGCATTATACAGTTAAGGATTCATAGAACCTGCTTCACTCATCTGATATACTTTCATAATACTGACCAATGTTTCTCCAAGATTTCAAATGGCATGCTACTTTGACAGTTGAAAGGACATGTGTATGTAAATTTAAAAAAAAAAAGTAAAAGAACATTGAAAGACATTTCATATTGAAATTGAATAAAACCAAGAATTCAGTCAAAAGTTTGGGTAGGGATTCCACGAATAGTCTCATTTGACTGGTCCTAATCAATTTTCTCATAATAGTTGATGTAATTAAGCACCACGGATAACCTTTTTAGAAACTCATACACAAATTCCAACATTCAGATTGTCTGATTGGAGGCATCCTTACAATAATACTGTTAAAAATTTTTAAAAATATGTTGTTTTTTTCTGAAACAACTTTTGTTCCTTAAATGCAAAAAAAAACATCTTAGATCGTATATACAGTAAAAGTGGACAGTTTTCCCAATATACTACCTAACCTGTAATAACATTTCTCACTATGATATTTTTAAGGTTATCGCTATTTGAAGTGGTAAATCCCAACAGATTTTAATTAGTAAATGATATAACTCAAGTAGTTCTGATCAAAAACTTCTGATTAACCTTCCTTAAATTGAAGATGATAGAAGATAAAAAGGGGGGAGTGAGATTTCAAAAAACGTCAAAGTTGAAGATAAGCAGACAACACCATGGTCAAAAGATAAATGACCTATGTGAATGGAATTTAATACACAATATTAAGTCAGGTCACTTGTACATACTATGCAACTAAATCTTCTGTTACCCTCCATATCCAAATATAATAGTATAAGTGCAACTGTTGAAAAATATTTTGAATTTTATCCAATTCCATAGATATATCACAATGATAAATGCTTAGAATGGTTATAATGGAAAACTACAAATACAAATTCTCCAGTCATGTATGCATGAAAAATATATATTGAATTTTATTTAGCTTCATTTGTTTCTCTCTAAAATTTAACAGTATTCAACATCTTATCTACTGACAATAAAGTATCCCAATGCATCAAATCATAGTAAATTAAACCATGCAGCTCCTGTTAATGTCTACTCTTACTGATTATTTTTGTTATAGAAACTATTTTTCCTGGCATTAGTTATCATATTTTATTTTTTGCATAATTTGTAAACTGATTTTAACATCTGTTTTCATTACCCATTTTAACCTGACCTTCCTTTGTCCAGATTGTACACCTTCTTTCTTTTTTTGTACAATTGCACCATTTGTTTGCATTGTGATTGCTAAAAGATATCAATACTAACCATTAATCTGAAACTGGTGATAGAATTAACTCAGTTAACTCGGTTAAATTGGTCAACTCAAAGTATATAAAGTATAACCACCTGTAACCCAATACATTTTTGTAGTAGGTGTAGTTCTGAAATAATTCCCAACTGCTATATCTCTTTAGTTTCAGAATTTGAGAGAGAACCTAATTTACATTGTGAAGATGAAAGACATAAAAGACAAAGAACAGAAGAACTTGATGAATGCTTTGGACCAAATGAACAACCACTTCTTCAAAAACTAGAATTTAAGGTCAGTGTTAAACAATGAAGCCACTTTTAAAAAACAACAAGATTGTACTGTTGTATGTGATCAAATGGACAAGTGCATCTACAAATTTTGAAATTCTAAATTGCTAACAAGAAGACAGAATATAGTAGTCACTCTATTTTTTAATCCACAACTCCAAACCAGCCAGTCAGAAGTAAACCAGACTTGCACAGATTCTTCTACAGGAGATAATAATATGCACCTGCTATTTAATTTTTTAAACTTGAGTGATTTTTGGGGTTCCTTTACCAAAACATTTCTTCATATATCATTGTGGGCGTTGGCGGCGGTGTCAACAATGTATTAGTTTGTGATTAGGTCAATTTATGGGGAACCACTAGTGGTAGGTCAATGATATTTGGAATGTAGATGTATTAGCATTGGCACATCTCATTTCCATGGAAAATTATTTGGCTCCGTCCCCTCAGTCATGGTCTATTGACCTTAAACGTTTTGCAGTTTACATGTAAAGTTTGTAATTGGATCCATTTAAGAGGAACAGCTAATGTTAAGTCAATGATATTTGGTATGCAGTTGTATAATCATTTGCAAGTATCTTTTCCATGGTGATTATATGGCCCCACTGCCTCAGCATGGTTGCATTAACTTTGAAACTTTTACATTGTTTACTAATCAAAGTTTGTGTCTAGGTTGTTTTATAGGGAACCACTTATGATAATTATATATAAGTCAATGGTATTTGGTATGCAGTTTTTGTCTCGCCTGCGAAGAAATTTGCTGAAAGCGAGACATAGGGATTGCTTTCCAGCCTTAGGCTGCGATGACGGCGTCAACAATTGTTAAGTTTTCTGCTTAAGTTAGTTTGATAGGAACTACTTGCGATAGATCAATGATATATTCTATAAAGTTGCATTACTATCAGTACATATCAATTTGACGACTATCTTAAGGCCCTTCCCCCTAGATCATGGTCCAGTGACTTTCAATCAATTACCGTAGAAAGGCTTGTATAGTTCGCACTGGTACATAGTCCGCACCCCCTTCTCCCCACGAAATTTTAGGTAAAAAAACTTTTTGTAACTGTTAGAAAAGGTCTAATGAAACTCCAGTAATTTCAAATCCTGTGCGGTCGTTTGCGGTATTTTCTTGGAAAAACCTGTTTTCCATCATCAAACAGAAGCTGAAACTGCTTGTAAATGATTCTAGAACGCTTCATGATTGTTAAAATAAGTTTAATTCACTTAAAAAACAATTTAGAAACTTGTGTATGTTTAAACAGGAAGTTTAAAAAGCACGTATAAAAGAAGAAATGAACCGGTGAGAGTCGAAATCCGTACATAACAGATATCACTATAATACGACTTTGAAAGTAAAACAGTTCCATCCTTTTGTAAAACAGTCTTTAATATATCTATCACATTAATGTTTGAAGGGTCTTAAGCTAATACAAACCATATTAGTCAGTATGAAACACCAAAACGGAACGAACGATAACCGATTACGTTTTGTAGTTTACAAATTCTAAGCTGGTTTACGGTTGTCTTTTTCACTATGTTTGTATCGTTTCAATCAAGCAGATACCAGTTTATTTCAACCAATGCATTGAAAAGAAACGAGAAATATGTAATGAAAGGTTTAGTTTTTATATTTATCAGTACTAATTTGATATTGAATAGAAATAACTTATTAATATGGATGAGTTAAAATTATTAGTTTGAGCGCCCTCTACAATATAAATAACAAAGATGGCGGAACGTAAACAAACCACATTGCCCGCGAAATTAAAAATTTTCTCTTATTTCTTGCTTATTGTACTCTATAGTCTGCACCCCGTCTGGAAGGTCCAATTTTGGAGAATAAAACCGCGGACTATACAAGCCTTTCTACGGTAACAATTTTCAATGTTAAGTTTTATGATTAAGTTTGATAGGAACTACTTACTATAGAAAATATTTTCTTTAAAGTTACATCGCTGTTTGTACATCTCAGTTTGTCAACCATTTCAAGGCCCTACCCACTAGTTGGTCCAGCAACTTTGAATTAATTAGCAATGTTGCTGTCCATCATATCTATATGTCAACAGTTTATATTAGCATTGGCATTTCTCATTTTAATTGGGTTATTTGGTCCTGCACAACAAGTAATGGTTCATCAACTTTGAATGTTTTGCATAGTTTACATGTTTAAATATTGCCATTATACTATCAAATTACAAAAAGGCAAGACATATCTCTGTGTCAACAGCTTATAACTGGATCTACATTTGTTCCCATTTACTATTAATTCTGATCTAGTGAAACCTTTTTAAGACTAACAGTAAGAGGACATTTATTTACTTAGTTTAACATAATTTTTGATGCAGTCGTCTTGTCTGGGCTATAAGAAAGGCAATATACTGAATCATTCATACCAACTGTGGAATTTCTTTGGGCATTTTCCTTTTCCACTATTTGTGTTGTTGGGTTGCTGTATCATTCACATATATGTACACCCAACCTCTAGACCTCTTATTCATAATTTCAATATTTACATTACTGTTAGCTTCATTAGAATCCATACTTTTGATTGCCTGAAAATGTTTGTGAGGCATTCCAAAATTGTATTTTATTTTTCAATAAGATTCAATATTCATGACTCCACGTTCTTCCAATGTCACCTTGTCATAACAATGCATTGGAAAACAAAAGAAAGAGTTTGATATATAAATAGAGAATAAAACATGGCAAAATCCGTATCACATGCCGTATCATTCTGAGATACCAATATCAGCCAGAGGGCCTTTAGGCCTGAGAGATGATATTGGTCGAGGGTGATACGGCATGTGATACGGATTTTGCCATGTATTATACGCTTTATCATATATTGAAACAGGAGAGTATATAGGAACTGCTTACTGATCCAAAGCACCTGGATTACCTTCAGATTTATTTTTGCCATGTTTTATAAGCTTTATCATATATAGAAACTGCTTATTCATCCGAAGCACCCGGGTTACCTTACAATTTGGGTCCTGTTGTCCATAGAAATATTTTGTTGATTGTATTTTTTTGTTGTTTGTTTGTGTTTTGTATGGTATTTCATTGAGTTCTTTTTATTCTCCTTTAGTAATGTTGTACTATATAAAACACATTCTGAATAAAACCTGTTAATACTGTTAATAAAAAAAATAGTAACAATAAACCAACAATTTAATAACAAGTATACTGTAATAAAGAAGAGACTACTTTGAGACTGGTGAGTAAAATGTGCACTTTTGAAATATCAAAATTTAAAGTTTAACAATGTCGTCTGCTGATCCAAAACTGTCCAAGAGACTCTATATAGAATACGAACGAGAAATCCGAGTAGGGGTGTGATAAAGGGTAGACATGCGATAAAGTGGTGTGATAAAGGGTAGACATGCGATAAAGTGGTGTGATAAAGGGTGTGCATAAAAAGTTGAGCAGCAGGCTATTTATCAAATATTCAAAACTACTGTATTTACCACTAAATATATGATAAAACTAGTTATTTCATAGCTGAAGCATATTAATGTAATTATTAGAATTGAATTCTTCTTTTTGTAATTATACCACCGCTTTAAAAAAGTGGGGGTATACTGTCCATCCATCCGTCCATTCGTCCCATGAATATTTTTCGTCGCATCTTTCTCAGGAAATACATCATAAGGATTTCTGAAATTTGGTTTCAGGGTTTATATAAGTCAGCTATACTGTGTGATGCGTTTTCAGATTCATCATTCAACAACTTCCTGTTTACCGTCAAGTATTTGGGAGGGGGTATCATCAATGAGCAGTAGCTCGCAGTTTCACTTGTTTCTTAGGGATTTAAAAGTGTTTATTCTTTGCATATTAAAGGCAAGAAGTGCTTCCGCCTTTTAAATTAAAAGAAGCATTCAATTCTATATTAAAACAGCATTTATGCCAGTCTGAAATGTGAGAATTATGTAAGAAATGGCATGGTTCATTGGACAAGATCAGTTAATTGGTCAGTCTTATTTCAGCTTAACAGGTCTCCTAAATAATTGTGGCAGGGGATTTGCCAGATATCTATGCAATTGTCAGATTACAGGTGCAAATGGAATTAGTTTTAATCAGATTGAGTCAATTACAATATGCTGTATTTTCTCCTCTTAGGTCGCTGTGAAGTTCCGAGGAACCAGTGCTATACCTTCCATACCAGTTGACGACATGCAGCCTTTCCGATGTCGAGTTAAATTTGAAGGACCATCAGTAATAGACGGTATCAGAAACTTGGCAGAATGTGGACTTGTCACAATGCCATATCCAAAGTATTTACGATCAGTACATACCCTTGGAAAAAATCATATTAAACTCGCAGATAAAACTGCCATGCAACATAATGTTAGTCAAGTTAACCAGTCTCATGCGGAACAGAATGAAAATACACCTGCCAAGAATACAAGGTCAAGGTCAAAACCAAGAACCAGAACTAGGACATAATTGTGTAACAAACATGGTATATCTATAAGCATAGTGATATATATATATATTGTCTTTTGAGAAATTTGACAATGATATAGTTGATTTTTTTATGTGTAATTATTGTACATGCTTGTATTGTTAATCTAGAAAGTGTAAACATATTGTATATTGTGTATCAAAAAAGTATAAAATATTGTACATGTTATAATTTGTTTGTAAAAAAACCTGTCAGCTTGACATTTCAGTTTTGGTGTGGTCAGGCAAGTTTTCTTAAAGAGTTGTAACGTTTCTACCAAAAAATATCACAAAGTACCAAGGATAACTCATTAGTCAAATAGATTGATTTTGAATCAGCTATTTGATTAGGCTTTCTCACTGAATGTTTGAAAAACTGACTATGAGATTGATAGGTCTTCAAAACTTCCATAGCAAAACTTTAAAACCTGAAATATTTTTAATATGCTTGCCTTCCAACCTTTGAGGACAGGAAATTAAATTGTTATGGAACTAAAATAAATAAATACTATGAAGTGTAAACTTACTTTTAAAACTCTTGAAAATAGAATTATCATGAATTATCTTTGATGAGTAGTTCTGACAATAGGGTTGGTCAGTGGTTTATATCCCTTTTCAAAGTAGAAATGTAGAGAAAATTTGGCATGTTAGATCAATTTTTTCATAGTTTTTGGTTTAATGTCAGATCCACAGCATCAGAATTTTTTTTGTAAAGGTAGAAAGATCTACATCTTTGATAGATTGAATGTCTATACAAAAACCAACTTTGCACATAAATGTTTTACCTTGTCGAGTTTAGATCATTGCCTAAATGTTTTGATGCAAGAAATTTTCTATAAGTCATTTTTGAATAATGGAAAAGAAAAAAGTTTATCTTGACTCAAATTTTAAGCATCACTGAATTTTTTTAGGAATTAAGCAACAATATTTCAGATTTGAATGAAATTCTGGATGGAAACATAGATATCTATGAAAGTCCATAAAAAAGTCGCCATTCAACATATAATGAATTGGAGACTCAAATTAATTTTTCCACTAATTGACTAAGTCATTAACAAATTACAATTTTATCCTTAAAAGAATTTTGTGTTGATCACAGATCTCTGATAATCTGTGCTATAATTATTCACTAATTGTCTAGACTCCAGCAGATTAAGACCTTGACATATAGTAAAGGCATATGTCTGTTATTAACTGTGTGTTTACCACATGTCTTAAATTGTTGTTTTTCATGCAATGGGTTGCTTTGGCAATGACATATACCATATGTATTCCTTTTACATATGTTCAAAAATTATCACCACTCTCTTACTTTTAAACTCCTTGGAGTCCAGGAATAAAACTTGGATCGATTATTCAACCTCTACTAAAAGTGTCTTGCACATAAAATAAAGCTATTTGTTGATGATCATGGTTAAACAGTTCATTCAACTAAGACACCCCTGGTCATTTGCATGTGCTTGGAATAACACTTGTTGAATCACAATTTACTCATTTACATCCCTTTTTATGACTTTATTTTTATGTATTTCATTCATTGAGGTATTTTGGACATCTCCTTTAATTCAGGGGTACATGTATATTCTCTTGGTCAAGTGTTGGATCCAAAGTAACCCATCAACCCACAATGTATCCTTTTTCATTTCAATGTTTCTTACAGCTGTTGTCTAAAAATACAACCCAATCCATTAAGTTTTGGAATATTTATCTAGTTACACTTTCAAGTTGGGATTATCAATTATCAAATATGGACTGATGATTCATATAATGCTGACTGTGAAATTGGAAATATTTAAGATGAAATACATTTTTAATCATGATTGCAAACAAATGTTTTATCAAATCTTTTTTTTAATTTGAAAAACACTTTAATGAGGCATAACAGACATAAACATATTGTGCTTTGTTGTATTAGTGAATATGCTTCAGACTGAATTTCTCTTTGTTGTGAAGTCTTAATTTTTATAGACGTATTATGGTATACCTCTGTCTGTCTGTCCGTCCGTCTGTCGTCAACATGTTTGACAATAACTCAAAAACACTTTTACCAATTTGCATGAAACTTTGGTGAATTGTTTATATCTATTGACATATGCTCCCTTTCGATTTTTACAATTTTAGATTTTACGTTTCTGAGCTCTGGGGTTTTATTCATTAAAAAAGGTGGATTTTCCAGTTTTGGACAATAACTCAAAAATGCTTTGAGGAGTTTTCATGAAACTTTGGTGAATTGTCTATATCTATTGACTCAAGCTCCCTTTTGATTTTTATAAATTTTAGACTTTACATTTCTGAGTTATGGGATTTTGTTCATAAAAAAGGGGGGATTTTCCAGTTTTCAGACAATAACTCAGAACATGCTTTAAGCAGTTTCATGAAACTTTGGTGACTGGTTTATGTCTATTAAAATAACCTCCCTTTAGTTTTTTTTTATAAATTTCTGATATGACCTTGAGGAGTTATGGAACTTTATTCGTTGAAAAAGCAACTGGTGTATCATGCGCTCATGGCGCAGCTAGTATTAGTGTTAAATCAAGAGGTTAATCTCATGGAGAGATATTTGTTAACACAAATTTGATCTCATAACAAATTAGCTGCTGCACTAAAAACACATAACAAATATGTCATGTTTATTGTTGAATAACAAAAAAATAGTGTAAATGCTCATTAGGTTAACAGTCAAACAAAATATTATTGAAAATATGATTTTTTTATAAACAGTTTGTATATACATGTTTCAAGACAGTTTGACAATGGAATTTTTAATGGTTTATGTTTTGTGACTCTATGCCATGAACACAGTGTTTAGTTGTTGTCTGCTTAATATGGTTATACAAATAATGATTATATTATAAGTACAAGTTTTTAAAGTTGTAGCAAATCCTATAAAAATTTCCAATTCAGAAAATTTAATGCAAAGAACCATTGTAACTGATTATTTTGCTTAGATTATCAAACTTTTTAGCTGTCTTTAGGATAATTGATCATTGATATACACCACATCTTCTTTTATATTTATTATTTAGAAAATGAATCATATATTTTTAATTTGATGCATTCCATTTTGAAACTATTGGAACTTTTGTAACAAATTTTTTTTAAATGTCTAAATTTGAAAATTGGGTTACCTATTTAATAAATGCCTTGCTTTTGTTCATCAAAATTTCTGAACAAATGTATATTATAAAAATAATTTTTTTATGTTGCATTGCTTTTGAGTGTAAAAATACTTTAAAATACAAGGCTATTAAATTATTGATTTAAAAGAATTGAGTATTATTTTTTTAAACTTGAACAAAACTTCAATAGGAAAAAAGATTAACTCGTCAATTCAGTAAATGTATGATTTGCTGTAGTTGACCAGAAATTCAGAGTAGCTTTTCTATTTTTACCTAATTAGACTTTGATTAATTCCTGCTCAAAAACAAATATTTAATTCAACATAATAACACATTCAAAATTAGAAATTAAGTTGTAAGTGTTATTTATCTTATTTATACCTCTTCTTTCATGAAATTCTTAAACATAGCTAGATCTTGCATTTGACAGTTCTCGTTCAAACTTTAACAGATTACAGCTACTAAACCTAATTAAACTATGACTAAACTCATCAGTATCCATGTCATCTTTACTTCTAATTGAAGTGTCTTCCAAGGGCAAATGTCTTTTTTGTAAAGTATTAACACTAGGTCCACAACTCTCAGATATATCTGTCTTTGGTCGTTGTCTGCAAACTGATGACATGGAAACATAGTCATTCATCTGTTCTGATGTCTTAATTTCTTTAATCGTAATAGGTTTTTTCGACGATGGGATAGCTGGGATTTTCCCTGATTTTCCCACTGGAATTGGAGGGATTGGAGGAGATTTGTTATCCTCACTCTCTACCTTCAGCTTGGACATTGAAGAATATCCTGATGATGGATCTGTTAAGACACTCTTTATTAGTTCAGAAATTGAAGAATCTGTATTGAAGTTCAAACGAAGACTTTTTAACTGCTGATTTGAGTCATCATCAACGATTCCACTATCAATTCTAGAGAGCTTTCTTTCACAAGTTTGTCCTATGGTACGGTTATGTCTGTGTTCATATGTCTCGCGACTGGTATCTTGTATAATACTTTGAAAATTGTCATCACAAATAGTTTCATGTGATTTTGGAGTTTCAGATTGTGAAATATTCAAAAATGAGGAATCTGATTCATTGAAATAGTAACCAGATGGTTCATAGCTGCCATATTTACGTCCACGTTCATGTCTAAGCTTTGGGTAATCATCTTGTTGATCAGACGAGTTCTTTTGATCTTTTCTTCCTTTACTCACTGGCGATAACAGAGGGACCTTTGTATTTTGTACTCTCCTATTCACATGAAGTGAATTAGATCTTGATTCTGAATGTACTGTCAGTAGGTAAGGATCGTCATCATCATCCAAGCACGCTTTTGACATTTTAGTAAATGAGATGTCTGAAGAATTGGAAGGAACCTTTGGTAGTTTTCTTGTGTCTTGTAACAAGGTTGGTAGTCGTCTCAAATCAACCATTTGTATAATCATTTCTTTTTTAGGATGACTTTGGATTCTAAAAAAGGAAAGCAGTCATTAAAATATGGGAGGACGAAGATGTTAATCAACCAATAAAAAATCTGTTCTAATTTGGAAAAAAAAATTTCTTTCAATAATATATGCGAGAACTAGTGTATTTTTTGAGAACCGAGATAACAGAAAATTTCATACTTACAGTTTTGTACAGAATTTAACAACCTTCATCAACTTATCTAATGTTACTTCAAACACTTCACATTGATCCAAAATTAACTGACAATTAAGGAGTAAAATATATGGTTATTTGTCATTGCTAATCTAAGACCAACAAAATATGTGTAGAATACAAGAGAACAAACAAAATCAAATGTGAATGAAAGAAAATTGTTTGTATACTATAATTAAAGCATCCAGATAACCAAATAGACATATACAGAATATATGGAGCGTTCATAACAATCGTGAATCTTCACATTTCTTGTTTGCTAGTAAAATTCTGAACAATTTTGTCAAATGTTTTTTTTTTACATTTTTCAACTAATACTATAACTATATAATAGTATGTGTTTTTGGCCAAAACGAAATGAAAAAAAAAATGCAAACTTAAGATCATTCAAAATTAAAGTTCAAGAAGAGTTGTATGAAAGCTTAAAATAAACAGAAGTTCCTCACCTGTCTTTCATCTCTGATAACAATTGGTCAGCGCAGGGTCTGAATGTTCTATTTCGATTCCAACAAGATTTTAACATTTCATACAACCATAGCGGACAACTGATGGGCATGTCTGGTACTTCACCACTGTAGAGCTCTGTTAACAACTGAAGCAAAAGAATGTATTTTAAAGGAAAATCGACAGCTTTAAACTGAGCACTAATTGGACAAGACTGATTTGTTGCTTGCTTTATTAATTTTACATTAATTCCAATTTGATTGAAATACAGATCGTGTGTCTACAGTTTGCAAAGCTTGGACACATGCTCTGTAATTTTATCAGATTGTGATATGTATGGTATGTACTTCGAAGTGCAGCTATCGATATTACAATAACGGAGGATATTATTAAGTCAGTTTCATGTGAGGCAAGAACAAAAAACATAAAAAGGAAATTCCTTTAGTTTTATCTACCAAATACAACCCTTGCATAAGTAAACTGGGAAAATATATCATCAAACATTGGCACATAATACAAAAAGATGTGATTTGCAACAAGATATTCACAGAAAAACCTATTATAGCATATAAAAGGCACAAAAATTTAGCAGATCTGCTAACATCAACTAAAATTCGAAATAAGGAAATATAGGACAATCCCTGATGATGGCGGGCCTATATCTAAAACCCATTTTAGAATCTATAAAAATGCCGCCGAAACACTAAATTAGTGTATGATTGATGCAAGCAATTATATAAATTTATCCAGTCAGTTCTAGTGATTTTCTAGAATATATCAGTAAAATATCACCAGGAATGAAGTATTTTTATTCCTTAATCAGGTGGAGTAATGTTTGGTATGAATTACATAAGGATGTTGGAATATGTGATGTTGGGTTCCATTTTAATTTTCATTGGATTGATGTAAAGCAATTGCAAGTCTAGTAATACTAGCATCATGTGATCATTATTTTGTAATTTAACTACAATAAAATACTAATAGTTTGTATACGGAGTCTTCCGAATAAGAGTTTTTGCTATCGGAATTCGGATTGATGTTGGAATACGTGGGTGTTAGGTGTCACTTTTATTTTTTTTTCTTAGGAAGAAAAATAAGAAGTTAGCAATATCCTTTAACTCTACGTTCCGCTATATAGATGATGTTCTCTCACTAAATAATACAAAATTTGGTGACTATGTTGAACGAATCTATCCCATCGAACTAGAGATAAAGGATACCTCAGATACAGTTAAGTCTGCCTCATATCTTGACCTACATCTAGAAATTGACAATGAGGGTCGGTTGAAAACAAAACTTTACGACAAAAGAGATGATTTCAGCTTCCCAATTGTGAACTTTCCATTTCTATGTAGCAACATTCCAGCAGCGCCTGCATACGGAGTATATATCTCCCAATTGATACGATATTCCCGGGCTTGTGTTTCCTATCATGATTTCCTAGATAGAGGATTGCTGCTCACAAGGAAGCTATTAAGCCAAGAGTTCCAAATGGTGAAGTTGAAATCATCCCATCGTTAATTTTACGGACACCATCACGAGTTGGTTGACCGTTATGGAATAACCGTTTCACAGATGATATCGGATATGTTCCTTATGTCGTAACTACAATACCCTTCCCTTTTCACGAATGTGACTTACCGAACTAGACTATTTACCGGATTTGTAATAACATAAGCAACACGACGGGTGCCACATGTGGAGCAGGATCTGCTTACCCTTCCGGAGCACCTGAGATCACCCCCAGTTTTCGGTGGGGTTCGTGTTGCTTAGTCTTTAGTTTTCTATGTTGTGTCATCTGTACTATTATTTGTCTGTTTGTCTTTTTATTTTTGACCATGGCGTTGTCAGTTTGTTTTCGATCTATGAGTTTGACTGTCCCTCTGGTATCGTTCGTCCCTCTTTTATACAAAGTTTGGATTGATGTAAAGCAATTGCAAGTCAAGTAATACTAGCATCATCTGATCATTATTTGGTAATATAATTACAATAAAATACTAATAGTATGTATACGGAGTCTTCAGAATAAGATTTTTTGCTATCGGAATTCGGATTGATGTTGGAATACGTGGATGTTAGGTGTATAATATTTGTTTAAGGATATTGACCTAATTCCTCTAACTTTTTTAAATGTCAGAAAAAAAACTAGTGTTGTCAATTCAACATTTATACCTAACCCGTAACTCGGATAATCCTTCGACCATATAACCGGTTAACCACTAGGAAAATGTACTCTTAATGGTAATTAGGGTAAATAAATAGTCACTTTTAGTATTCTTCCGACCTGCAGAAAAAATACTGGCAAAAGTGGGTGGTCCATTTGACTGTAGGATGAATGAATTCACAGCCATGTCAGGTCAGAATGGGTACATTAAACCCGATGCCTCTAAGAGACCGTACAAGCCTTTCGCACGTTAATAACCCTTGCATCAACCCTTTGGGGTGTCTGTAGGTGGTCTGCTGCAGGCTTAATTTTTGTCCCAATGTACCCTCATTTTCCAGAAGTATTCCAATTATTGTGACTATTCAAGCTGGTTGACCCCCATTGCAGGACCTGCCTATTGAATAAATTGTTGATTTGTTCTCATCCTTAACATGCAAGAAATATTCTCCACTGAACGTTACGCAAACGATCAATCCATCAACCAATAAAATATTACGGAGTATGGTTATATAATATGATGCATTAAAGTTTATCGTAACTTTATCTTTAACAAAACTCTTAAAATTATTATTATTGAAAAAGGTCCGATTAACCAGTTAATGATTTTGATAATCGATATTCGGTCCTACCGACGGTTAACCGGTTAACTGCTGACAACACTAGCAAAATGTAGAATTGCATTATTGTAAAATTTGTTTGCTTGTAATACAAACCTCACTCTTTGGTATGGTAGCAAAAGGCTTTCCCTCCAGTAGATTCACTGACGGATCCTCCCTGTGTAAGTTTAACGCTGTATACATTTCCCAAATAGTCATTCCAAGCATGTAGATGTCACTTTCTTTGGAGTATAGTCCGTTTTGTATAACCTCTATCGGTGACCTGTCGAGCAAAACATCAAAACAAAATTTAAAGTCTTCAACAGAGAAGTAATGCCAGCGAAAATTAAAAAAAAATGAAAAAGATAACCAAATAATTCTTATATCAGAGTGCCTGTAAGTATCTATTTTATTCTAGAAATATTTGCTGTTGGTGGTGTTATTACGTACATACTAACATAGGTATTATGTATTTAAAGTATATTTACCAACGGAATCTGTCAGGAAAAGATTCATCAAGTAAACAGTCATCCAATTTTACTAAAGAATTTATTCGTTTGAATCTACCAACTCTTGGCATGAAAACCTGCAATGTATCAAAATGTCATTTTATTGAAATTGTGTTTGCAAAACACGTACCTATTGACGGTTTTGCTTCATATAATGGCTAGATACATTTAAGAAGAGACAAAAGGAACATAAGAAACTTCAAAGAAAGGCAGTTTATAGGGATGGAAGTTTTTTAGTTGCCTTAAATTTGTTCATGGAATTTGTTTGATATATACTAATATAAATGTCCAGAACAGATTACTAACATGTTTGCATAATTTATTTATCGTAAGATAAGATATTCATATTTCCATAATACCTTAATATAAGTATTTAGGAATGTTGGATGATATGTCGTCGTTTAAAATATCTGCATTGTTGACGATTTCTATTGATTTGTCATATTGTTTGGTTTTATTTATGTTTTTTATTATATAAACAAAAAATACAGATTTCAGTATCCGTTTTTATTGATAAATACGCCATGTAGACTCGAAACCAAAAGTGTAGTATGATATATATAATATTAAGTTGACCATAAGAAAGGTTTACAACGTGGACCTAAATAAACCAGAATAGACCTGAGAATAAACGTTTCGTACTATTTAAATTTCATCAACTCTGGATTTTGTTAAAGAAAGTACACATTTAAAACAAAAGGAAAAATGGACCTGATTGTAGAATGGAAAAACCTTAATGAACCTAAAATCCTACGGGTAAATTTTTTCAAACGCCAATAAACTTTTTGTTATTGTTTATTGATTGCCTTAAAGTTTGGATGTTATCAAAAAAAACATTAACATTTTATTAAAAAGACAAAACAAAATATGCAAGATAGCGTTTAAGTGCCAAAACGCACACCTGAAAGGGGAAATGAATAGACCTGAATAGTTCTGAAAATGTGAGAGTTAATTTATTCAAGTGAGCTTACAAAACATTTTCATTTTTTCACTCAATATCCTTCAATTAGATTTTCATTCAATCTATATAAAGTTCCATATATTTTATAATACATTGGATTGTTTAATAACAAACTCTTGTGCTGAGAATTGGACATGAACTTGGAAGTTAAAAGAGCTACAGCAACATGAAAACATTGATGGAATCATACCAGGTGCTCCATAATGGTTCCGCAAGGAAATATCAATAATGTATTCATTTTTTTGACATTTATAAATTATGTTAAAAAGTAAAATGCAAAAAATAAGGATATTATACAGCATTTTGTCTTTTCGGTCTCGCCTGCGACGAAAGTCGTTTGCACGGGGAAAATCCTTTGCAATATAAATATTCCCAGGGGAAATTAAATATAGGCAGAACAAGTTTAAATTAAAAAAGATGCAAGAAATTTGTTTTTTCTTTATGTAAGTTGAATATTAAAAAATATCGGGCATCCTTTGTCAAGATTTTTTATTTACTATTCCATATGTCTGTTGGAGCGTATAACAAAGCCATTTGATATAGATCTTTTGTCAGACAATATGATAAAGCAGAATTTAAGCAAGTTTTATGTAACTGACACAACTTCCTAGTCTTAATTGAAACATACAATAAGTTAATGGTTTATAATGTCTTTGAAAATACGATCATTTAAAATACGTATTTCTAAACAAAATCTACATTTTCATAAATAATGCCAAAGTGTCTCTTAATATACAATGTTTTGCTCCAAAAATATACATTTCATTGAATATTGTAATCCGGTGGCTATTTCGTATTTATATTATAGATCTTGTGTCATAAATGGTTATTTCGGCACCTTAGAAACAAGTTTCAATTTTAAGAAATCATACTGAAATAACGTTACCACGTTGAGACACCAATGTGGTTTTTTTTAAACTTAAGGTTTTATATTCTGGGACTAGTTTAAACCGGGGAAATATTACTAAAACTTGTATTATCATCCTGTCAATGTCAGACTTATTGGGTTTTGGAGTTCATGCGATTCCTTCAGTTTTGTCTCGCCTGCGATGAATAGCGGAAAGCGTGACATAGGAATTGCTTTTCCGGCGACGACGTCGACGGCGTCAACAATTGTTAAGTTTTCTGCTTAATTGAGTTTGATAGGAACAATTTGTGATAGACCATTGATATTTACTATAAAGTTGCATTACTATCAGTACATATCAGTTCGACGACTCTTTTGAGGCCCTGCCCCCTAGGTCATGGTCCACTGAGCCACTTTCAATGAATAAGCAATTTGTAATGTTAAGTTTTCAGTTGAAGCCCTTTTGATAGAACCTACTTGTGATATATCAATGATATTTTCTATAAAATTTCATCACTATCAGTACATAATTAAAGGCAACAGTAGTATATCGCTATTCGAAATTTATAAACCGATTGAGAAAAAAAAAATCCGGGTCACAAACTAAAACTGAGGGAAACACATCAAATATAAGAGAACAACGACACAACAGAAACACAACACTAAAATGAATATCAGTTTGACGACTATCTTGAGGCCCTGCCCCCTAGGACATGGTCCAGTGACTTTGAATTAATTAGCAAATGCTATAATGTTAAAATTTTCTGCTTACGTTAGATTGATAGGAACTACTTGTGATATATCAACGATATTTTCTATAAAGTAACATTACTTTCTGTACATCTCATCTTGTCGACCATTTTCAGGCCCTGCCCACTAGATCATGGTCCAGCGACTGAATTAATAAGCAATGTTGCAGTCCATCAGATTGTCTTTTTCTGAATTTTATGCCGACAGGCGAGACATATCTCTGTGTCAACATTTTATTGTTTGTTACCTTGGTTTGTCTCTTAATGTACAATTTAAGAGATTTGAACATCTGTAAACCAATGTCGCCTTAATTAATTAAAAATTGGAAGTATTATATGTCACAATTATTCAAATTTGGACCATGAAAATTCTATTCAATAAAACAGCTCTTACACTTGTAGTCCTCAGTATTGGAACTAAGTTTAATGTTAAGATATCTTTGGTAAAGAGTTGTCTTGGTGGCCTGCCTCATTTTATTTACATGTTCTGGTTATACTTCACCTTATATAAGTTTGACGATTTTCCTCGATGGTATGAATATTTAAAATGTACGGAATTAATATTTACTTGACTGCTATTATGAAGAAATAAACATACCTTAAACTGAAACAAAAAGAAGAAAAATGCGTCACATGTGGAGCAATCTGCTTACCCGTCAGAAGCACCTGAGATCACCCCGTCTTTTCTTGTGGGTTTCGGGATGTTCAGTCTTTATTTTTCTATGTTGTGTTTTGTATACTCTTGTTTGTCGGTCGTTTTTCATTTTTTTCCATGGTGTTGCCAGTTTGTCATCGACTTATGGGTTTGAATATCCTTTTGGTATCTTCCGCTTTCTAATGCATTGCTCGGCTATTTGTGCTTGATACTAATACTTACTGTCAAAGTTTTTGTGTCCATAAAAATAGAATATCCACAGAGGTCTCTTAATAACCATTGATGGGAATGCATTCTGTGTACAAACTTAATCAGGTTATATGTCAGTCCAAGATAGAAAATGTCGATGGAATCAATACCCGGTGCTCCATAATGGTTTCTCGAGGCAATGTCAATAATGTTCTCCCCTTTCTGACATTTATAATGCTAAAAATAAATTACAAATAAAGGATAATATAGATACAACACTTCCTAGCTTATGTTATTTATTTTGATGAAATTAAAGCTTTAGTTTGCTATTTTCATTATAAGTGTTTAATAACATTAACGGCACCAATATTCTGCACTAGATGCGCATTTCGGCATTAATGTCTCTTCAGTGATGCTCCAGGCCAAAATATTTGAAAATCTAAAAACTTATTAAAAAGACTTAGAGCTTAAGGACAAATAGTATAGCTAACGCTGGGGAAGGAATCAGAGCTTTTGCATGTTGGAGATATCTATAATACTAAAATAATACTAAAATAACGAGGTCCAATTTGTTAGCCGGCATGGGGTAAAAACGATGAATCAAAGAAGTCAACTATATATAACTAATATAGGACAATAGTGTTGATTAAAAATTACATCATTCAAGGCCCTTTCGTTTTCCACATAATTACTATTACCAATAATTAACAAGTTCCGAGTCGAATCCGATAGCCGATACCAATAGTATATGTCACCTATTACCTATTACCTAATCTGTACGTTCCGCATCTGTCAGACGCACCACCAAACGGTGTATTTTGGATTTGCTATATACACTGGTCATAATCACACCTAAACTTCGTCATTATACAGGGTTGACACTACTAATTTCAATCATTGTCACATTGTTTTCGGTTGTAGTATTTTAATCAGTTTTAACTTTATAAGATGACAATACGAATACTAAAAATCCAGACTTAATATAAGGCATAGGTACAGTTTCCAATTTGTTAGCCGGCATGAAGTAAAAACGACGAATCAAAGAATTCAACTTTATATATAACTAATCTAGGACAATGGTGTTGATTACAAATTACTCCACTCCAGGTCCTTTTGTTTTCCAAATAATTACTATTACAAATAACAAGTTCCAAGTCGACGGGTTCAAACAGAAAGATTTTGAAAGCAGAGAAAACCGTGCATCTTATAATCAACATGACTTTATCATATGACAATACCAATACTAAAAATCCAGGCTAAAAATAAGGCTTATACATAATTAGATACTTCAATTCAGTCACGGACCCGCGATGTCGCGGGTGTGTTCTAGTATTCCTTAATTTACTATCCGTATTTTCATGCCATTACCGAAGCACTGGGTACTGGTCTTGTGATTCCCTCTGGGACTAGCAGTCCACCAGCAGAGGTAACAACTCAGTGGTAGTAATAGCATTAACAGTACGAACTTTTCTGCACAATAACATTTTCGGAGAACTAAGTTTTTGTTTTAATATGATATTGCCCTTTTGTATTGGTATTCAGACAATGTCACTTATTTAATAAAGAAAAGTCTTTATCAGATATATAGCTTCTACTTTCTTTTTGCTTTTTGTCTTCAATCTGCAACTACAATGTATATACTATTAATAGGTCAACGTTGAAGTATTTTGGGGTCCTTATTTTTTATATGACAGTTTGAAATCGAGGCGCATTGAATATGAATAAAAATAATAAAACCATCAGATGTAGCAATTACGCAATTAATTAGGCATTCAGATAACGGCATAATATTTTGAAAAACAACAAAATTCTGTACAATACTGTTTAAATCTTTAACATATAAATACCTCGGACTGTTAATGGATTACTTAGGGTTTTCTGCTCTTTGAAATTGGTCTGAAACTTATTTACATAACTTTAAATTGAATCAATACTACTAGTAAAAGAACGAATATAAGAAATATTTAAACCGAAAAAAAACAAGTCCGAAATAAAAATTAGAAGAATGTGCACGCGATGTCGTGCAAGGTATAACCCTCTTTTTATCATTCATTTACAGAAAAATCTGCTCAGTGGATGTACAAAATCAAAGTATCGCTAAATAGAAAGAATAATATTAGTTCTTTCCCGTAAGATATGAAAGTTATTTTCACGATACAACTCAACATTATAAAATCTATGTCCAACATCAAACCTTTACTTTGTAAAATAATTTTCATAAAAATGGTAGCGAAGAAATATGTAACCAAGGATTTGTCAATGAAAACAGGGGTGGTTCAAAAACTACATTTTACAGTTCGAACATAACATATAATTGCTTTTGGTGTCTTGATGTAATACTAGCCAAATTCCTACAGAATGATGTTTTATTAACGGAACACGTATACGCAGCAATAATGACTAAGATAAAGGTTATGGATACACATTTGCTCTTCCTTGTCCCGATTACTACTGTACACATGTTATTATCAGACCTTTATATTCACTTACCCCTAGGCTTGTCATAGCAATAAACAAAGACACTTGATACACGTCAGAAAAAAAACGATAAAGCAGAATTTAAGAAAGTTTTTCTGTAACTGACCCGACTTCCTAGTTTGAATTAGAACATGCAATATTGTAATGTTTAAAGTATCTGAAAATACGATCATAAAACCGCATTATTCAACTATAACAATAGTTAAAAAAACCGAATAAGGAAACATTTCTAACAAGCTATATTAAGTGCACAAAAAAGTATTAGATATGTGAATGAGAAAGTTCTATTTAGTAAGTCAAAGTAAAATAATCAAATTTAGGCGGTTGATGACATTTCTGAATGTAGCTTTATCATGAAAGGTCATTATCGAAAATGTTTAAAGCAACAAAATTACCAACTAATGTGAAACAAAGAGTATGTAAAGAATGGACATAACAGAAGCGTTTTACTATTCACTATGCTGTAAACTTCTTTCAATGATTATAAAGACACCCATACTTGAAATACTACTATTATTTTATTTATGATGATAACAGTAGCGGTTACATTTTTACTTTCGACAATAAATACCTCATCAGTGATGCTCAAGACCAAACTTAATACAAACTTTGAAGACCTGCTGTAACCAATAAGGTCCAACATGTATAGCCAAACTCTGGGAAGAAATCAGAGGGAGATATATTCTTCAATCTAAAACGATTTTCTAAGATTGATACCAGTAAAGGTCAATAGCATCTTGTATAATATAAATGTATATTTTCATCCACAAAATACCTATTTCTGTCAAAAAAACAAATTCATGAGGTGTGTCGGAACAAACATTTTGGAACACGATGAATTACAACGTTTAAGCATCAAAATCTACAGATCATACACTGGTAAATGATACGATGACCATTCATAGTAGCTTATACTGCATGCTTATCTCGGGGGGGGGGGGGGGAAGGGGGGACACTTACTATGTAATGAGTGGTAGGGGTGAGCCGCTGGAATAATCACTATTTCATGCTCCATGATATATGAAAAGGGTGTGAAATTCAGATTAAATATATCATTAGGTTGATATTGTCACTTGTTTGATTATATCATAAGTATCTGAAACTAATCAGATGTCAGTATTTATTTTTGATGCGGTCAACATGGTTAAACCACAGTCGTAAATGCATTAACTATTTGTCAAACCAATGTGGTATTTTCACTGATGCTAGTAAAAGATGCTATAAGTCTGATTAATTTGACATTTGCACCTAATATACATTCAAAGGTTTGTATACATGAAACAATTATTAAAAGAATTTCCATAGTGTCAGCGTCCTTTAAGAGGGAACGGCAATGTAACTTTTTATCAGTTTTTCATTTATATAAAACTGAAAGTGTTACTTAAATCAAAAAAATCAAATGTCACTCTCTTGGGTGATACTTTCTGACCAAATCTATTTTATCAGTATTGTCTATTGAAATTGAGGAAAATGTAAAATACAAATGTAAACAATATTTACAAATGAAGAAACTGTTCTAAATTTTGACTTTACTGTTATCTTTTTTTCTTTTTTACTTTTTTCAATTATATGAAAAAAGGTATTTCCTTGTAAATACATTTTTTTCATTTTAATGTTCATTGTTGTAGTATTTTTCTTTATTAAAGTCAGAGATTGGCAAATTGTGTCCCTGTTTATTTGTTTTTATTAAATATTTTTAATGCTCCGGTTCTCCTAAAATACTAAATTTGTAAGGTTGTTGACAAATGTCTTTTTCTGCTAAACGGATGCTTATCAGGTTTCATAAGTATTCTAAAATAGGGATATATATTTATAGGTCTGTTTTTGTTAAATGATATATACAGGGTATATATTATTGATAAACAAAATATATGAAAAGGGTGGGGTACTTTATGTCTCAGTTGCTCGCCCTTACCAAAAAAAAATTAAAGTTGGAGAGCTTAAAAACCAAGAGTGTCTTTATTTCATAGATCTCAACAAATCTGGTACCTCAGGTTAGGCAAACAACCTTCAATCCATAGTCCAGATCAGCAAAATAACAAAAGGTACGTACACAGAAAAACGCAAATTTGAAAAATCACTACAGAAAAAGCACATAACTGTATGATATCGGGATTATACGTTTAAGTACAAGTTAGAAAATACTAAAATCAACAGTACTGAAAAATGTTACAGGTGCTGAATGCAAGCTCAAGTACTTAATCTGCGTACATATAAATATATTGTATATAACAGTGCAGAAAACAGCAATCTTGTGAAATGCAAAAAATGTATTTGTGAATAGACTTTCAATACCAAAAAAATAGGAAAAAAAGATTTAATTATCTTTTTCGAATCGTGTTTCAAACTGTAAGTTTGAGCGAACAAATTAATGGTTCATTCCTCTTATTCCCACTTTTTTTTTTAAATCTGATAAGAAAACTTAAAATGTCATGTGGGAATAGGGGGAAAACTTGTGAAAACAAAGGATTATACTGTATAAACCTTGTTTAATCAACTTTTAATTGACAAGTGGTTTTTTTTGGGATATGTAATAGGTTATTTTTGTATGTGTATGAAGTCTGTGTTTTTAATTAAAATTAATATGAAAGAAATGGAAACAAATATAAGTAAATTATTTTATTTCTTTTATAACACAAATTCAACAGTAGATTCAAGCATTGCCAAGCATTTTGATATGAAACAAACAATACAAGTTAACAGCACTAAAACAAATCACACATTGTAGCACACACATTAGAAATTCACTGTTTATAAGTCTATTAAAGTTTATTAATCTATTCAACGTGAAGAAGGTGGGAAACTGCATCACCAAACTGTACGGTGTCTAACCTTAAGGTCTTCTAATCTGTTGTTGATTCCGACATACTTTCGTTTTTGGTCCACTCTCTTCCCACCGGCTGCATACTGGATCATGGTCAGGGCGTTGAAAGCTTCCTCATGTTTCAGTAGTTTTATGAGTTTAAAGATTTTTGGATGTGGGCGCTGGACATGTTTCTTCAGTATGCTGTGCTATCCCTCTTGATGATGTGAAGTCTTCGGTCCCTGTGTTGTGTAATGGTCCCATGTTGTTACATAGTCTGTACAGGGCGTGTAGTTGATGTTGGTAGCAATCTGATCTTTGTCGTATACGGCATTAAACCACATATCAAGTGGAAGGACAGCGGCACGGCATACTAGTTGATGAATGTTATTGTCTTCTTTGTTTGGAACCTGAATCCCTGTTTCTTGTGCTTTTCTCCAGATGCATTGTGTGTAGTCTTTTGCATTGATGACAGGAAATACAGAATATGCTTAATTTGGATGGCGACTTCATAGTCCAGGAAGATAGTGGTAGGCTGAAGTTGTAGTTGGTGTTGGTGGCTTACATCTTTGAGTAAAGTCAGGAACCTTGTGTATACTAGTTCACTCTTGGCTGGAAGTAAACTGTGTACCAGTGGATACATTGCGCCGTCAACCATTGCGTGAAATGTGTAAAGTTGGAAGAATAGGCTCGGACAGGAGTAAAGTTTACCATCACGATATATGATATCTGCAGCTGCTAAGTGTGTTAGAAGTTTTGAGTACTGAAGATTAACATACGCCCAACTGTGTTGTCGTATGTTATCAGGAATGGGTCACCTTTTGTAGTACGTGCCCAAATACCATCTATGTTGATTTCATCAACAGATTTTGGTAAAACTGGTAGGTTCTTTTCTTCTTGATTTGTTGTACATGGAAATCTTGCAAGATGGGAAAGTTTGTTATAATATTATCTATCATCAATTTATTTGTTCGGATGACAATTTTTTAAGTTTAAAAATTCAATGATTTTTTAATCTTACTTCTACATGTATTTATCTGACTTATTCTTTATTTTTTAAGTAATTCTTTGAAGAAGAAAAAACATCTTACAAATAAACAGTGTATTAAATTTGTTTTTTAACAATATTATACTTAAACAGTGTAAGAAATATGTTTTCTTTTAAAAAATACAGGTAAATCTTTGGTGAATTTTTAATTAACCTTAATTGTTATAAAAACAAATTATTTATCAAACATCTATTGTTATTTGCATGTGGGAATAGAAGGAATAGTGATTTTTAAAAAGTGGGAATGGGAGGAAGACACCCAAATTAATGTTGATACAAGACACAACAGTTACGGTTTATAACAACAAATAATTATAGACCAAAACAAAAGGCTCGGAGAACCATTCTTACAATTATATGATTAATGAGTTATATTAACAGTAAGCTGCGACCATGTGCTTATAGACCAAACAGAAAAATGTACAATTCGCAATGAGAAAAACCGGAACATCTATGTATGAAGGCAAGGAACATTTACAATAAGAAATGAAAACTCGTCTTGCTTATCATACACTATGGCAGGAAGATTACATTGAGGGGAATTGCTATCATCAAGGTTCACAAGGGACATTGACAGTTTTTATAAAGTTATAGTACAATTCGTTCAAATTGAAACATTTCACTGCAATATAAAACAGCAGGATTATTGTAAGAGAACATGCATGTTAACAGATCTTTTAAATAAAAATCTATCAATAGTTGTTTATTCTGGATCGTTAAACTAAATCAGCAATTCATATTTCAGGAACAAAACTTTATTATGAGAATTAAGCACACTTAATTTCCATCGAAATACCAACCACAGATACGTTATATGCGGTTTGCCTGGATTCCTGTCACATTTCAATGTACCCTACATATTCATTCATAAAGCCATGCAATACACTACTCACAAGTTCATATTTATAGTCTGAATCTGATGATAGCAGTCGTTTCTTCTTTGTGGGTAATGCCTCCATCTTAAGAACTTTTCGACAGAGCTCTTCTGTCATTTGAGGTAGTTCATCTTCTACAAACGTTTGATTAACTGGTTCTTCTACTCTTAAGGATCTCGACTATAATTTAAAAACATCATCATTGTTACTGGTTTTAAATAAATCAATATTTCTAGTTTCAACTATGTACAGCCTTGCAGGTTGTCTGTTGTAATGGAATACAGCAATAATTGGTTAATAGATTTTCAATTCATGGATTGCGACGATCTGTCAATTGTATTTAGCATTGTTTTAAATGTTCACCTTGGTGGTTTTGAATGAAATAATTCAAATATAAATATAATAAATGAATTTTAACAACTCACATGTTCGTTTCCGTGACGCACTGGTGTGTCAGGGGCTGTAATGTCAGATAACGTTATACAGCATCTATTTGAACGTATCTTGCTTAGTCTCAAATTACAATATGACATTCTGGGATCTACAAAAAGCATATTTTAGCATACGTACTCGAAAATATACCGTACCTTATAAATGTTTCAATTATGTAGATCTGAAATTCATATTATTGTAAATTCAGAATTCATTGGGATTTTTGAAGAAAAGACAAAATCATGGGACTAACTATTTTAACTTCACTGAATACTGCATACACAAAAAAATGTGTGTATTTATTGTTGCGACACCTTTGACTTTGCAATTTTTTCGATCATAAAAGCATCGCAAACATTGCTGAATTTACAGTATTTCATTTTTGACACTAGAAAGAAATTGCATGAAATAAGACTGAACATCTGATCATTTCATTAAATAGTATTTCTTTAGAACAAATATGCCATTAATTTTGTTTTGTAGAAATTTTATGTTTTCAGTCTTGTCAATCTATAAGTTTCTGAATATTTTTATTATTACTACTAGTAAACAACAAAATTGTATTACTGAAAATACAGTGAAACAAGTCTAAATCGTAAACATATGTAACAAGGAGACCTTTGTAAATTGAATTCTTGCACTACAACATACAGTAGAAAATATTCTTAAGCAGTATTTTTTTTGGTGTAAATTGAACACCTGTCTAATCATTACAAAATAAGCATCAGGTCCGATTGATACGGTTAAGACAGATTTCACAGTATATCGTACATTTTCTTTTTTCTGTCAATCTCTACTTACTAAGATCCTGCTTTAATCTTACAAATAGTTGTGGTAGTCCCTTTTCTGGCTCTGAACAGTCAGGTGGTGGATACATTTTGTCTATTTCAAATAACGTCGATAAACGGTTCAATGTGTCTGAAAAAATCACAAAACAATTCTTTTATTATTATAACATGTTTAACCCTATCACATTCAGTATGTGCCTGTCCCAATTCAGGGGCATGCAATTCAGTGATTGTCGTTTGTTGCTGTATATCATTTGTTTTTCGTTTATTGTTTTGAACATAAATCAGGCCGTTAGTTTTCTGGTTTTTCATTTTGTGACCTATTTTAGCTTGCTATTCTGTATGGGTTTTACTCGTTGTAGAAGGCCGTACGGTAACCTATAGTTTCTAACTTCTACGTCATTTGGTCTCTGGTGGAGAGTTGTCTCATAGGCAATCATACCACATCTTCTTGTTTTTATTTATTATATACTTAGTGGTAATACAATCAATGTCAATCGTGCTGTATCAACCATCCGTGATGATATCGATATCGGTCACGGTTACATAAGCTTTATCAAACCTCTAATCTGTATTGCTTGAGAGAAGAAAAAAACATGTACTAGAGGTATATGATAAAGTGTATATGATATGGGGTTTTCAATATCACACCCCGTATACAACCCTCAACCAATATAATCCCTCGAGCAGAGCTCTTGGGATTATATTGGTGTCTCGGGTTGATACGGGTGTGATATTGAAAAAGCAATATGATATTCTGTATATATAATACTTTACAATAATTATTTCTTATTTTTATTACTGACTGTAAGCTTAACCTTTTTTTTAATTTTATTCATTGATATGATATCGACAAATTGTTGAGTTTAATATCTATATACTTTGATATATATAAGAAGATGTGGTATGAGTGCCAATGAGGCAACTCTCCATTGAAGTCACAATTTGTAAAAGTAAATTACCAGTATTCCTATCGGATAGGTATTCATCTATCGACTTTCTAATCTGCTGTAATTCCTCCCTACTGTCGGGGCTGCTATGCATGCTTGCCATAATTGCTTTAAAAATTTCCGTCGGTATGCAAGGCCATTTTGTAGGTTTCAGATCTTGGAAAACAACCTTCAATGTAAAAACACATACAATACAATAATTTCAATATGATTTCCAGAAATCCTTATTCTCGTCCAAAAACTGATATCGGTCATTACAGTTTGAAACACGAAAAAATGCTTGATCTACTACATTTTTATACCAAATATATGTCTAACAATTTACTTTTGACATCGAACATTTTACTGTTAATTGCGTTGCTTTACGAAAAAAAATACTACAATACAAAGGTATATATACAATTGGAATGAAAACATAATTTTCATATTTTGAGCAAGATATTAATAACAGTAATTTCATTTTTTCTGTGGTTTTCTTAACTTTGTCATTGAATGAAGGGAATGATCTTCTGGGTGACATGTTTTTCAGTGAGTTTAAAAGACACTCAAAAGCTAACAGTAAAACAAAATTATCAAATAAATTTCCAACTAATTAATACTTACATATTCTAGAATTTGTTCAGTAGCAAGTCCATAGGCAGTGTACGGTATACCTCCATGGGTATATATCCCATATAACAGCAGACCTACCATCCAAATATCTGTCTGAAAATCGTATTTGTCTTCCAACACTGATTCTGGAGCAGAATATAACACTGGTATATCGCCATCATTGACGTCTGAAATTAATAATATTCAAACACTAAGCTATATAAAAAGCACTATTCACCCCACCACCCCCCCCCCCCCCCTAAAGAAAAAGAAACCAACCCACAACACCCCTATCAACGACAAAGAAACAACAACATCAAATAAAAACTTTCAAACCAAACAGCATAACAAAACCCTTAACTGAATGAAAATTGTTCAAATTTATATTTTTTTCAATTCATAACTATTTCATCTTTGCCAGGAATAAAGGATACAGAAATCACATGCTTGGTACTTCTTTTTTCAAATGCAAGATTTACGTACTTAAGATCATTAAATAATTCTAAAAGTGTAAATAATCAGATACCGAAAGTTCTTTTTTAAGTTTTGCGCACGACACGTGTTAATGAATACTAGACACCTCCATCAGATAGGCCCAAGTAAAAAACGCAACAAAACAAAGACAACATTTGAGAGCATTCTTTTATAAGAACCGTCAAAATATAAATGTATATCTCACATGCATATATAAGGCACGCAGAAAATTAATGAGAAATTGAAATTTAAATTTAATTTGTATAGTTTACTGCCACGTTACAATTTGAGTACAAGTTCTGACAGTTGTGTATCTGTGTCAAGCATGATGTCTTAATATTGAATATGAACTTTCAAACTAAATGTGTGATTTTGGGAAAAGGTGCCTGAATAATAAGATATAACTAGTTGAAATTACTCGCGTAGACATGTTTTAGTATGTCCAAACTATGTCGTGCAAGCCTTTAAAAATTCCGATATGAATAGTTTATCACCAGAATAGTTTTAGTTCTCAGTATTAATATTTAACAGATTTTAAAACCGTGTTAACTTTCTGGAAATACATTCATTAAAAAATTGAAAACTAAAAACATAAACGTTAATTTTGAGTGTATAAACATCGAAAGGCCCTAATAAGAACAGCTGAAACAATAATCTTATCAAAAGTATATTAATAAACAAGCAGGTAAAACTATGTTTAGTTTACATCCAATTGCATCAATGCATTAGACTTTTTAACATCAACATACCATTGGTGAAATTGCTGTCACCATTCTCCGACTTTTGAAGTATTTTAACCAAACTGAAATCTTCCAGCATGACAATGCCATGTTCATTAATACAGAAGCTGTGAGTTGTAAGATTCCTGTGGACCATACCTTTACTATGTAGAAACAGTACTGCGTCTATAACATTGATCGTCATATTTCCAAGACTGTCACGTGACAGATATTTGCGGTACTGTCTTTTGTCCAATAAATGTGTATGTAAGTTTTTGTGATTTTCGGTTAAGTAATATAAAGGTAATGGTCGATATTGAAAAGCAATCAGCTTTACAAGATTTGGGTGGCTATTTTCATATTGCAATAATCTCATCATTTCAAGACTATTGAGGTGTTTGATAGTCACCTTTCTTTCCGCTGACGTTCGGTAATCCTCCATTGACCCACTGGTGAGGCACTTTACTGTCGGTAAAAGAATGTGCAATGAGACATCCATCTCATTCCAAATTTTTCCGGGAATTTCACACCACATTGGTTTTTGACTTGTTTCATATTTCTTGTATGAAAACATTCTGAAATTGATAGCCGTCAAAAGGTTTTGCACATGTTTGAAGATAACATCACGTATCTGTTTATGCTTGAAACCGCATTTCTCAAAAACTTGAAGCACCTCCTTAACAATTTCTTTATCTGCATCAAACAACAATGGATTCAAACAAGAAAGCAATCTTACTCGCCACTGAAGGTCAATTCGTCTGCTGGTTATGTATGTTCTCAAGCAAGTTAGCAATGACTGTTTTGATATGTTCCAATTTTTCCCATGGTCTGGACCTAGATATAACAAATTGCATTACTGAATTGTTCTGATTTATAAAATATTCCATCTCATATGTGCCATCGATTTATACCAAACGGTGAAAAATATCATCAAAGATTAAAATAAGAAATATAAAAGCATTCTGTCACGAATTAGTTTGCTAAAAAGAGGCTTCTATATACTTCTTCAATTCTGAGAGAATGCAGTGTCGAATATGACGAAAGCTATATATTTAGGTGTCAGGCTAAGAATTCACCCACTTCAATTTAGAACATATGTAAAAGTAGCACTACCCTGACAAAAAAATAGTGCTTTTGATGTCATTGTTTACTTAAACTAACAAGCAAATTTGCAGAGATGAAATTTTTATTGAAAGAGAAATATATGTACACCATTTTGAGCCCAAATTTACATGTCCATGATTTTGCATTAAAAATTGAGGATTGATGCGCTCCAAGGTATATTTATTTAAGATTTCCAGAAAACTAGGGATTATTTTTCGTTGCACTTGACATCCGAACGGTGTTTTTTTCACTGCAAGACTTTAAACATTGGTTGAAAAATGGCATATAGAAAGTTGATACATGTACAATTCAGAATATACCTGGTTTCTATGAAGTTAAACTTAAGGTAAAATATTTAGAAACCTGTGAAAATTGAAAAATTTTGCTGATTATATAGGGTTTTTGAATTGGTGGTATGACACCTTTACCTTTTGACAATCTTAGAACTATGCCTTTGTTGACAATATATAATAGCGGGTGCAGTGTTTGCCTGTGTTTCTGCTTCTTCACCATTACATCAAAGGTCAACTTCAACAGTACAACCAGTAAGTCGGGGATTTTTTCTGAAGAACGCTGTAACATCTGGTATTAAAATAAGAAATGTTGATTTCACACATAAACATCAATAACGCCAGGATTGGATATCTTAAATTACTAAACGATTACAGTTTGTTTTTGTCTTATATCTTAATATACGGGAATAGTCGTCTGATTTGTACATTAACCTATTGTGTCCTCGTTCGAACTTCCTATCCAGACATTTTGACTGATTGGCTGGATTCGCATGGCGGGTGATGCATACGATGCCTTTAGTTTTTCAACTATATTGAAATTGAATTTCGGATATTTGAACATCGGTTCAATAAGGAAACAGTACTTTACAGATGTACTTATCTCATCAATGGATTAATAATACACCACTGATTAGTCTTATGTAGACGAAACGCGAGTCTGGCGATTCAAATTATAAGCCTGGTATCCTTGAGTTTTAATGACATTTTCGTTTACAGATTTTCAGCTCAAGACAATTTTCAACTTTATAAAACTGATGTAAATATGAATAAGGCAAATTTGTCTAAGATGGTTTTTTTCTAACTTTTAAATTATTAGAGTTCCAGAGGAATCCAATTAATCAAAAGCTTGCATCGAACTTGGCAAAAGCCGTACATTTAAAATTGGTTTAAATACTTTTGGGTTATATCCATGCCGGTGGAACATTCAGCTTAAAGGAGGCATTATTAGCCCGGTTGTCCTTTTTTCAGCATTAATCAAGATTTATTGCACTAATTTGTATAAAATAAAATCACAACTTTTATAAAAGCTAGTGTTGCAACTTATTCAGGCAAAGTATGGTTCAGTTTTCCACTCTAGGTCCGTTTTAGAGCTATTTCTTTCATTGTATTTGTTGCGCACTATGTGTACTGAATTTAGTTATAACCGTTTTTAATGAAGATTGATCGTAAAATACTCACCTAACATAAGAAAAACGTTATCTACCAATACTCTTTCAATAAAAAAAAACTATATATATATAATACAACTATAAAAAGATCTTGTGAAATGAACTAACTCGAAGGAACACTTGTCTCATTTTCAATCATGTCACAAAATTTAAAAAACTTCCAGTAATTGAAACAAAATGATAATAGCCTATTCTATTCCTTATTCTTACCATATTAATAAGTACAAATATGTACAGAAACTTGTTTTGATGATCCAGTTCTGAAAACCCTTTGATCGCTTTGTCGTTGTTTGGTTCAGTTAGAATCTCATCTAAGAAATTTCTTTGGAAACTATGTTCACTAAAAAACTCTATCAATTCCAACAATGTGTTGATCTGACCAGACACCGTTGTGTATGAATTCCGTTTGATTGTATTTAGATCCCCATGCACTCTTGATGAAATGTTTTGAACTTGAATATATGCTGTAGTATTCGAGGTCTCTGAATTTAAAACCCACAAAATTACCAAGCATGAAGTCAATACACGTAATGGTGTACACATGGTATCGTCTGCTTCAACAACTTTCCGGAAACAGCAAATCAGAATATTATCCGTAATATGCACTACATCACTAATGCTGGAAGATTTTAAAGGCGCACTGATTAACAGGGCTTCCATTTCACATAATATTTTTTCTTTAACTCTATAATTGTCAAAATTTAGCCATTTAGACAGACTTCGAATGTCCTGTTCTTTCCTAAGTTGGGGTATAATACGAGTTGTAATGTCCTTCTGATAATCCTCAAACATCGGATTTTTAATGTAAAGACTTAATTTTCTCTCCATTGGCAGGTCACATTTTACTGAAATCAGAACTAAACTATTCACATCAAACAGTCATTTGTTTTTGATTTAAAGGGGGAAGGGGGAATGTTATAAATAAAACCATTAAATGTGATATTGTAGTAAAACAATTGAACAGGATTAAACTACATTCAGATGTAAAGTTTGATCAAAATCTATTTTTTTTTTAAATTTTAACTATTACAAAACAGAGATTTTGAGATACAATGGTGTCCGATTTTTATCTTGCGTGTACATGTTAAACTGAGTTGCCATCTATTTTCGTGAAGGTTAACTGAAAGTTCAATAGGTGCACACTTCCTTGTTTTTTTTTTCTGAAATCAACTAGCGATAGTAAGTTGCGGTTTCAAAATGTAATTGTTTCAGTTATAAAACGCTAATCAGTATGCAAGAGGAGGAAGCCTTATATTGCTAATAGGTTCACATTATTCCTTATATACCCTCTGTCTTAAGATCATAGCATTTTCTGAAAATTTCCTATGATACTAATGTTTAAATTTTTATTTTGTTTCGACTTTTTATAAGTTCTTTTTGATTACGCGGCCTTCTAGTTAACATAACCAATCAATGTCTACAAATACGCCTTTGCATAAATATTTACCAAATGAGCGAGATGATGATTGTTTAATGAATGACCCAATATGTTCTTCTTTGTCGTCCATTAGATAGTGGTCAACAAAACTGTCTATGTTGAGGCTAGGTGTGTCATCATCCTTTCTTACTGTTTTAAATGATCTTTTAGGTTTACATCTCATCTGCGGTTTACATTCTTCATGTTCGTGGCCATCATAGCTTGATCTATTCATACCTCCCTGTGGTATATTTTCATCACTGTCAGTACTATTTTCGTCGTTTCCTGTCCAATCACGTTTTGGGTATTGTATCTCTGAAGCTCTTTTCAATTGACTAGCCGATACAGATGTTGTTTGGTACTCCATAGATTTGATTCTTGTGTGTTGTTCGTGCTGTCTCTGACCTTTCCTTATCCGCGTTGAAGCATCTTTGTAACTGTTTGTAGTTGTTTTAACAGCATGAGCAGACACAGCGTCTTCACTTCTACTATCAGATTTGTTATCTTCATTTTCAATATTAATTCCAAACAGTTTTGCAATAGATTCTGCTATTCTATACACATCAAGCTCATTGTATACACGGAAGCAGGTAAATTCTTTAAAATCTTTCAAATCGATTTTTCCACCTCCACCAATAACGGTAGTCCTAGCAAAATTTCGAGTTGGCAAATGATCCTTGATGATTTCTTTTATCCTCTTTTTTGAATGGTCGCACACATGAAACACTATTGCCGCCTCTTCAAGAACATGTGCAAGACTGTTCTTCAGAAGTTCGTCAGAAAGACTTGTCAGGATGTCATGTGGAACTAGACCTCTGATCTTTAATTCCCTCAACAAACTATTTACTGTTTCTTGACTACACTTCCATTTACTACAATGCACCAGAAATGTGTTTGCTTGGGGAGATGACATTCTAAATGTATGTGATGTTTGATGTTCTGCCATTTTTCTGAATTAAAAATAAAAATAAAAAAGTAATTAATTACTATTTAATAAAAGAATTAAAATATCTCCTACGACAACACTACAAATAAATGCAGTACATTTTTTAAAAATAACTGCGTATTCTTAAGAAAAGACTTATTTATTATAGAAAATACTTTTAAAAGATAAGAAACAATAACTATTTTTGGGGGGTTTAATTTTCAATTATTGTTTTGCCTAATTGAATACCCTTACTAAAATCAACCACCTATTATCTCAAGAAGTTAAATTGTGTCTAGACTATTCGATCTTTTCACCGTTCATTGACTCTATTTCGAAATGATTTGATTGCACAATTCTAAATATATTTCCATGGAAAATTAACTATCATTAATATATATGACGAATAAGGTGAGTAGCGCAGTATCGATATATAAATAAGAAGATGTGGTATGATTGCCAACGAAAATATCCTTCAGAGTTCAAATGACAAAGAAAAAAGCAATTATAGGTCATTGTACATCCTTCAACAATTAGAAAAACCATAACGTATAGGCAGCTATTAAAGACCCCGCCATGAAATATGTGAAACAATTCAAACGAGAAAACTAACTAAATTATACAATGCAATTTACGAAAAACAAACATGACAAACATGAACCAACGACAACCACTGAATAACAGACTCCTGACTGGGGTCATGCACATGATGAATGTTGCGGGGTTAAACGTTGTTTGGGCACTCAACCCTACCTTAACTTTGGACAGTGGTGTAACATAAGAACAAACTGTAAAAATCAGATGCAAATGGTTAACTCAATAGATCGATACAAACCAAAATACATGAACACAGTTGTTGTTTTGTAATTCGTGCAGATCTGATGAGTCTAGCCATTTCCAACCGATTTACATGCTAAACACCGCCACATGCTATATATGCCTGTCCAAAGTCAGGAGCCTGTAATTTAATGTTTGTCATATGTTGCTGTCTGTCTTTTCTTTTTTTCTCTCTTTTTGTCTATTGTTTTGTCATAAATCAAATCATTGGTATTTTCCTTTGAATCGTTTCACATTTTGTCATGCCTTTTGTTTAGATTTTGCTCGTTGTTGAAGGGCGTGTAGTGACCTATAGTTGCTTAAATCTTTAATTTGACTCTTCTATATAATTGTCTCATTGGCAATCCTATCACATCTACTGATTTCATATCAATACATTGTAGTAGTTATATCGTTCATAAAGCAACCAAGTATAATTATTGTGTATTTTGGATGAATGAATAGATTTCTTTCATTTATTTATTCAAACTGCCAATATTAAAGTATAATTAGGCATTATATTTAAATAAGAGAAATGGGGACCTTAAGCTTGCTTACCAAAGCTGTAAGTATGTTTATATGGTATTTTGCAAAAAAAATTGCCAGAAGACGTTAAGTATAAACAAATCAATCAATCTTAACTAATCTTAGACATTGTTCTAAATCCCATGACATTGATTTATTTCTGCTCTGTTTAAGTACCTGTGTGACCTCTCTCTCTCTCTCTCTCTCTCTCTCTCTCTCTCTCTCTCTCTCTCTCTCTCTGAAATACTTATAGCCATAACGTACTATATGACAATCGATGACAATAGGTCCATTGTCAGATCGGGAAGGTACTGATTTTTATCTGAAACCTTGTTTACTTAGTGTTTTAAATACTGTCAAATTTTTATTCTGAAAATTTTCTTTGATCTTATCGTTATTATAATATGTGAATACGTAGTTAGAGAAAAACATGTAGAGCTCTTAATAGTATTTACGTTTTGTGTATATAGTTCAGTAGATCAAGAAATAAGGCTATAGCGGCTCCAATGAACCTTCATCGCTTCATCGTTCACTTGGTTCCTATGTATAATTGAATGAAGCTTAAATATTTTACAGCTATATCTGTAATAGCGATGCTGGCCAGCATGATTCGAAAGACGAATCATCTAGCCTCTACATTGAATCGTTTCTGCTTCCTTCTATGCATATTATCAAGTGTGTAAAGGGGTGGGGGTATTCACCCAGGGACTAATAATAGCTATGTTTGATGGGCTTTGGTTTTTTCAGTCATAATTTTGGATAATGTGTGAGTGATGTAATTATGACAGGACACATTAATATAAAACCTTTTTTTCCTTTTCATTTAAAGTAATAAAAGAACAGGGTATTTTCACTTTCAAAAATTACTATGACTAACTACACAAATATCTTAACCATTTTATTTGTTGAAAAAAACTAAACCAATTTCGTCACTGTGAATGAAGCTAAAATTCGAACGATTGCATGTTTAAAATTATCAGAAATCTAACAGTATGCCGCCTGATGTTTGTCAGTCTGTCATTTTGTTTGTCCGTATTTATTTTTTTTTAATTTCCTCGTATGCATGTATGTACAAACATATCGTCATAAATACTTGGTATACCGTAATCAGAATTTGAACTTTGAGCACTACAAGTAAAGCATTGATTTAATTTTCCGACATGTATAGAGCTTATTCCGTTCTTTACTGTTGAAATACCTTCCACTATTTGTTGAAGTAAGCAGGCCCTATAAAAATGATAGCAAAATTAATGAGAACCATTTTAATTTATTAAATAGGTTTTCTGTGATTTAAGAGATTCCAGTGCTAATTGAAATATTTGGCCACACGTGTATGTAATTTATTTCTTTTAGGTTAAATTATTATTCTGTTTATATATTCACATCAATAACATTTAAGTGTATATTTCTGTGTTGCTTTATATCTTTTCTTCCGCGATATGGCGTATCATAAAGTGCATGTTTTATATATACCACAAACTAATAATTTCCTCACCAAAACCTGCTTATTCAATGGTATTTACTTTAAAAGAATAATAGACAAAATTTGGTCTTACCTTCATATGTGTTTGTTTCCTACTACATCGTGTATATTGTCTTCTGTGAACAAAGAGGAAGCTAGATAACATTGTAAATAATATCAGGTGAAGATGACATGAAATTTTAAATTTTCACAAGAAAATTGATATCAGGTAAATCTCGAAATAAAATCTCCCTATAAGGAAGGGGTCAAATTTCGTTTGTGTTCAATTTTATTTCGAGTGTCTTTATCGGGTTGAATATCTCTTTTAATACATAATGTTTTAGTTAGAAATTTCCGTACAGAGGTAATCACTTTTAAAAATAAAAATAACGTAAATTTGCCTTTAGATTGGACTCTCTTGAAAAACTACTTCAGGAAACGGAGTCTGTTCTACACAGGCTGTACCTTAACATTGCCAGAGAGCTACTCCACGTACCCTTAATTTAGTACCTATCAAAACTAAGATTTATTTTTTTCTGCGACGGATTTCACTGATAGGTTCGTAGGAGTATTTTTGGAGGGAAATCGGTCATAACTAATTAAATCTATAATAACGATTTTTTGAAAACTTGTAATGACGAATGCATCTCAATAAATCTAAATGAAAGATTTAACAGTCGAAAAATGATTTTCAAATACTACCGAATAAAGAGATATAAGAAAATGTGGTATGAGTGCCAATGAGACAACTCTCCATCCAAGTCACAATTTGTAAAAGTAAACCATTATAGGTCAAAGTACGGCCTTCAACACGGAGCCTCGGCTCACACCGAACAGCCAGCTATAAAGGGCCCCAAAAATGACTAGTGTAAAACTATTCAAACAGGAAAACCAACGGTCTAATCTGTATAAAACACGAGAAATGAGAAACACTTATGAACCACATCAACATACGACAACCACTGAACATCAGGTTCCTGACTTAGGACAGGTGCAAACAAATGCAGCGGATTTAAACGTTTTAATAGGCGCCAACCTTCACCCTACCTGAAACAATAGTGTAACATCACAACATAGAATGAAACACTATAAAATATCAATTGAAATGGCTTAACTCAATCAAAAGACATATTAACAAAAACAAGTGAACATACACTGAACGAATAAATTTGATCTATGACACAATGCAAATACAAAATTAATAAAACAAGGGGGTTAGATGTAAAACAATATCAGAAAGACAACCATAACCTTGGACATATTGCCGCCAAATAAAATAACGTACACAGGTAAATAAAAATAATTTTGTTGTAAGGTATACATGGAGTACAGAAATAATTTTTACAAAATAAATAATTTTATTGTTCCTAGTACGAGAACAAAAGTGAACATTTATCGTCATACTAAACACTTATCAAAGGTGGTATATATTAAAACTAGTGAGACTAGATATAACACTGAATAAGTAAACATTAAATAACAAAAACACATTACAATTTGTATCAACAGGTCAAATTAACACGAAAGTACGATTTGAGACTACTCGCAGTTACTGAAAGCTAGTTAAAAGCCAAAAACAAATAATAATGAAAAATCATGCATCAGAGACTAAAACCAACTAAAACACATCCATGGGATTTAGTGTTTTAACATCATGGACAGTTAAAGAAGACATGACTTGTGCAATGCCAAAAATAAAAGTATCGACAGGCAGTAGGATAGTTAGGAGTTAACCTGTTAATAAATATTATATTTTTTTTGTGTAAATTTAAAATACTAAATCATAATTTGTCAATCGAAAGAGGTAGATAGACATCTCTCCTATTCTATGCATTATTTGTATTTTATTATGCATGCCATTCTTTGTATCTTAAATTTTAGTTTTAGAGAATTATGTTTGTTATGTGTCACAATCATAATCAATTCGAAATAACATATTCCCTAAATGTTCAAACGAATCAAATCTATATTAGATGATTAAAAGTATTTTAAATAAGCTGCTACCATAAACAGTATTTAAAAAAAAATCTGTTATTCCTGTATTCAATGATATACGAACATGTCACGTTATACCATGAATGGGATGTTTTTTGTTTTTGTTTTTTAAAGCTAGCTTCTTTGTATATATATAGGTTAAGGTGGTATTCCATATTTGAGATTAACTTTTGCAAGGACATGTAGCTTTGCAAGTACCAAAAAGATTGTGTTACTAATTGAAAGCGTATCGTGCTTCAGTATGTATGATGTTCTAAAAAGGCGAGAGTTCATAACCTATCTAGGAAAAGCCAGTATGATTTTTTCAATAAGATAAGGAAGCCTATTTTACTTTATGGATGTGAAATTTGGTGGTTCAGTAATACAGATATTATAGAGAGAGCTCACTTGAAATTGTGCAAGCTACTATACTGAACTGAAAGGACTAAACTCCAAACTTCATGGTATACGGCGAACTTAGTGTGCCATATCCCTTGTCAGTCTACCTTATTTTGTGTATGGTAAATTATTTGTCTAGAATTGTTCACGGCAAAGAAAACAAATTGTCTCACATTTTGTTTAGTTTTATGTTATAAAAACATTTACAAAATAGTTGTATGTCTGAATTATTCCATTTAATTAAATATATTCTTGGTACTTTTGGTTATTGTTATATCTGGACGGTACGAACTGACTTAAAGTTAGCGTAAAATTGCTAAATATTAATTTAAAACAAAAATTATTTGACAAATTTCAACTAAATTTGGGTTCAGATATCAAAAGGATTATTGTATAGATTTTATAAGGATAAGTTTGAGTTCGAAAAATGTTTAGATATACATCCAGACAGAGATAGGTTTATATTTTGTAGATTTGGAACTGGTAAATCACAGATAACCAATTGAAACTGTTATAGATGGATTGGTTAAGATTGACAAAGCGGATATTGTTATTTTTGTCAATTTCAAGAATAAGGTGACGAATTTCATTATCTATTGCATTGAAGATCTCTAGCCGACTCACGAAAAATGATTTAGGATAAATTTTACTGTGAAAGAGTAAATGTAATTAAATTTTGTAAATTATTACAAACAACACATAAGTTAAGAAAGTAGATGTATATCTATAAAGGAAATACATTCACTAGCAGGTCGTCCTTCTGTTCTCCTATTCTTTTTAAATAATACCCGCATGATCTTATATATCAATTTTAACATTCTTATATTCATCTGCACAACTTATTTTATATACTATGTGTTATACTTTCATTCTTTGTACCATTGTGTATACAAGTCAAAGAATTAAAATATTTCTTGTCGTGGCTTATAATTTATTACGCCAGACGCGTCTCGTCTATATAATATTCATTAGTGTCGCTCGACTCGAAACACTGCTGGAAAACCAAATCAATTACGAAATTGAAGTTCGCTGGAAGCCAAAAATTCTTGAAAGTGGTTCCTAGTCTGGTTTTGAGGCCATATATGCCTGTTAGCAGAAAAACCTTAGTATCAAAAATGATTTAAACATTTTTTGTCATTTTTCTTTTTTTTTTCAGATTTTAACATTTTTATCAACATCATCAGTTAAGTTCACAAAAAAAAAACCACATCAATTATATGTCATGTCAGCTAAAGGGCTGCCGGCAATTTGGAAAACCTCCATCCGATTCAATTTCCTACCGAGCCCAAAATAGAGGGCGCAGGATTTTTGTGCTCTAAAGGAAAATAAATACTTTCCAATGCAAATGAATAAATCTAACTTTTGGCAAAATCTGTTTACCACCCCCAAAATACTTTCGATATAAGTTTATTCAATTTTTCAGTTTTGTTTATCTGACTATAAAAATGATCATTTGTTCATTTTCAGACATGAAACTGCGCAAGCGTGTCCTAGCTTCATCGTAAAACTACGCCACTCTGTCCTAGAATCCTATCCAGACAGGAATCTGATGTTCAGTAGTTGTCGTTTGTTGGTGTGGTTCATAAGGGTTTTTCGTTTCTCGTTTTTTATATAGATTAGACCGTTGGTTTTCCCGTTTGAATGGTTTTACACTAGTAATTTTTGGGGCCCTTTATAGCTTGCTGTTCGGTGTGAGCCAAGGCTCCGTGTTGAAGACCGTACTTTGACCTATAATGGTTTACTTTTATAAATGATGACTTGGATTGAGAGTTGTCTCATTGGCACTCATACCACATCTTCTTATATCTATGTTATATTATCTACTCCAGTGTGACATGGAATTTACAAGACTTGTATATATACTAAGTGATTAACCTTGCTAGCAATACATATAGAATGGGGCCGTTATAGTCTGCATTTTCTAGAAAAAATAGATACTGGAGTTTTTTTTATAAAAGGGGTATATAGGATGAGGCGAATTTCAATTTTCAAATATCCCACGTTTCAAGATTTTTTTTCACCAAACATTGCTATTGGAGAAAATCTTCTAACCATTGAAAAACACAAGAAATTAGTTCAAGTTATTTGAAAAGGTTGTATAATTTGTGATAACTTTTATTTAGAGCATAAGACTGAGCTGGAAATACTTTAAATGACATGTATATCACAGTATTATAGTAATCTCAGACAATTAGAGCTTAGATCTGCCCGTTTTGTTCACAATAACTGAACTTCAGCCTTTTTATTAATTCTACGTGTAGTTGATGGTGTATGTACATGACGATTATTTTTTATTTGTTTCATCAAGGATTTGTATAGTGTCTTACTATATAAATCATTGGTTTAATCAAATTTGGAAAATGATTTTATGAATCATTCCATGAAAAAAAAATCATGAGTAATAAAATGATTTAAAACTCCATACATATTAGATAATTCAGATATTTTATCCACATTGTTTTCTAATAGGTTTGTACTAATATTTCTACTCAAGTTCATTTTACTGCATTATAGATCTTTTTATTCCTCTTTTGGGTTTTCTTACATGTTAACTGGCACCAGTCTTCTTCTTCTTCTTCTTCTTCTTCTTCTTCTTCTTCTTCTTCTTCTTCTTCTTCTTCTATGTATGTCCTTCCAATTATGGAACACCTCCTCAACGGATATTATCCAGGTGGGGAGTTAATTAAAGCTTAAATAGTATGCACTTAAAGTTTTCCACAAATAACTAAATTATTCTTTATGCAATGGAAAGCAGGACACCCCTGCCTCTACCTTTACACATATTTGTTTTGCTTTTCAAATCCGTTTTCTCTGATCATCCCGTCACCGGTATGTTTTAAATAAACTACTTCCTCTTCCTTTTTCATTTCGGCCATACGAAAGTATGTCTAATAAATCTTATGCATTGTTAAATCTGACCAATCTGTTCAAATGACAATAACAATCGAAGTACCAAACGATTAATATTATAACATGTATGCATGCTTAATAGCTACAATGACAATTTTTTTGCTTTGTACCGTAACAAACTAAAATTTTCAATGATATCGACCGTTAGATTTATAGTCGCCTTCTAAGAGCTCTCGCAGCTATGTATCAACTGATTTGTGTAGAATAAACATGAAATAAAGTGTTTTATTTTACTGAGGTCAATAACGTGAACATTGTAGAGTCTTGACACTACGAGGGAATCGAGTACCTTGCGTTCAACTTATCCGCGATTTTGGTAAAGCTAAAGGGTGTTTTGCAGAAATTATTGATATATGTACATGTAGGTCCTGTGAACTTTCGGTTCTTCAGGCCTAATCTTATAAAATGTTAAAATTGTGTGAAAAGATAGATTTTATTCTCCTGAACTTCTGCTCATGGAATCAAAACACTAGAAGCTTGGGTCAGTTAATGTATGTAGGGATAGGTGTATGTCTGTATATTCGTATCCAAATTTATAGCACCTAGGATATATAAGTGAGGATGTGATGTTTTATGCTGTTAGGTATATATTCAAATTTATCGTAACTCGTGTATATGAGTGTAGTCCGAGATTACTCTGACGTCCAACGGCTATTTTGCCAGACAAGCTGGGGCCGTGGGACGTCAGAGCTCGTCCCATATCAAAAAGTGGATATTTGCCCGTCCAAAATAGATGCGCTGCTTCGTCGCTTCTGGTGCCAACGGACGGCCTTGGAATTATATAAATCGGGTATCAATTTGTTCATTTTTCATTTATCTCTTCATTTATGTAAGTTTCACCTACCTGCCACCCTTTATTTTCTCATATTTATACAGTTTTCACTGTGACCCACCGATTCTGGCATTTTGACTTTCATTTTGAAAGATTGTCATGTGATCACGAGAAAAAAGTAAGGCAAAATGGACTATGGGAAATGATGTATGCATATGACCCATGGTCAATATGAATATATAATCTAACACCTCGCTCATTTACGATGCAAGCAATCTAAATATCCGAGAGCTTCCGAATGTTATCATGGTTGGCACTAAATGCTTAATACCGATCTCCTGTAAAGGAGGTGAAAAATCGTGGTTGGCTACTAAATGTTAAATATCGATCTCCTATAAAGGAGGTGAAAAAAGTATAAATATTTGCATATTTGAGTCTCGAGGTCGCGAAATCTCTCGTAACTTGACGTCCATTTGAAAATAAAAGTAAAAATGTCTGAATCGATGGGTCACTGTGAAAACTGGCTAAATATGAGAAAATAAAGGGTGGCAGGTAGGTGAAACTTACATAAATGAAGAGATAAATGAAAAATGAACAAATTGAAACCCGATTTATATAATTCCAAGGCCGTCCGTTGGCACAAGAAGCGACGAAGCAGCGCATCTATTTTGGACGGGCAAATATCCACTTTTTGATATGGGACAAGCTCTGACGTCCCACGGCCCCAGACGTTGGACGCCAGAGTAATCTCGGACTAATGAGTGAGGATGTGGTTGGTTTTGCCCTTGATCTGTAGACAGGGTCAGTAGATTTCATAGGGGTATTATGACATCACGTCTACTATTAATGTTATTACTTGGCAAAAAAGCCATGTGTATTATAAATTCTCGATCTGGTTCACTTAGTATGGATCCATAGAGGGTTATTAAAAGTGAGTCATAGGTGATTCGGCCTTCCGTACACCCACGGATAATTCAGAAAATTGCACCAAACTCGATTTCAAAATTGAATTAATATATCCAGCCACTCAAAAATGTTAAATTGACGACAGGTGCAAAGATGACTGTTATAGCACTGCATTTTTCCCCCAATAAAAGTGTAGAGGTAGTTCTGAAAAAAGACAACAATATCACTGTCAGCTCAAGTGAACAGTAATCTGCCGAAAACCAGTTTTAAAACTGTTACCTTTTTTTTCGAAACATTGGATCTTAGCTCATTTGACTGACACGAACTTGAGGTTGGGCCAGGACACTTGATCACAGGCTGTGTTTTCACAACCTGTTTTTATTTACATGTGCGTGTGTCAAACTCTTCCAGCTGTTCTGTTTTGCGGGCATGTTGTGGTTGCTACATGTAACTTCGTAGTACAAATGTTTTTGTCTGATACATGACTCCTGGGGTTAAATTCTTATCAGATGCTTTATAATATTCCTTTCCAAATAGCTTGTCAAACATCATTTAGGCTATTTTTGTAAATTTTCCTTCGTCTGCCATTGAAATGTATACAAACGCGGATCAGACACAGACCAACTACATGTATGAACGAAATCCATATTCTAACGATGATAACTACAGACACACGATTGACACAACTGACAAGAATAATGATTACAAAAGTGAAAAATATGCATTCCATACGCTTTAACAGACATTTGGTTGGATCCCCTTAGTTAAATGTATATATATATATATATATTAATGCAAATGCATTGTTTTAATTTATTGACATTAGTTGCTTACATTTGTAAAACTTAAATATCTTTTATATAATTCAATTCAATTCAAATCTTTATTGTCATTACACTACATTTCATAACATGTGACACATCACTTCAAAATGAAAGTAAATATTTCAAGAGACCCCTGTCCTCAGCTCTAATTTTGTGGACTATTAAGATTTACTGTGGGCCCCAAAATCTATTTTGCTAGGGCCTTTGGCTGTTTCTACTCTTTAGTTGGGTTGTTGTCTCTTTGACACATTCCAAATTTCCATTCTCTATTCTAATGCCAAATATCGTCCAAGTATCGTGTTAAAACAAATCTGACTGACAAAATAAACTTTGACAAATGATCCCTTTTGACTTTTTTCAAATTAAGTAGCCTTTGATAACATCATTTGACTCTTCATTTCCATATTCTTGAGTATCAGGGTAATATGATTCATTCTGTATGTAAAGTGATGAGTTCTACTACTCACCTTAGAATTATCGTTAGTGAGAAACTTGCCTGAACTTATGGTATGCATATACTAAATAAATGAAAGATAATTAACTTTGAATCTAATTTATGAATTTGTTTTGCAGTTAAATAATGGCCCCCAAAAGAAACAACATTATCCCAAATGGGCATTTCCGAAAAGACTGGCAGAGATATGTCAAGACTTGGTTCAACCAGCCCATGAGAAAAAAGAGGAGGCATAGGACCAGAGTTCAAAAAGCTTTGAAGATTGCTCCTCGTCCAGTTGCTGGTCAGCTTAGACCCATTGTTCGTTGTCCAACAGTAAAATACAACACTAAACTCAGATCAGGAAAGGGTTTCACCCTTGAAGAATTGAAGGTATTTTTGTTAACAGGGGTAACAAATGTTTCATTATATAGAACACTATCAAACAGAAGGAAACTGAAACTTGAAATGTTTTTGTATATATTTGTTATTATCTGTATTATGTGAAAGTATGGTATTACATCATCTATAAAATAATCATTTCAGATAGCATCACATTCTAGAATTTTAGCCTCAGATTAACATGATTAAAGCCATAAGACCCTTCTAATTTGATAAAAAAAAAGGTGAATATGTTTTATATTCTTGAATGGCTAAGTTTTACGATAACACAAGGGTAGGAAGACTTTTATTTAAAAAAAAATCCTATATTTACTAAAATCTTCAGAAATGTTTTAGTCTTGAATTATTGATCCTGTTTTCTTAATTCTCTGACAGCTGACCTAAACCATGACACCATTCCTAAGAAATCATGCAATCACACAGCACAAGTGCAAAGGGAAAGTATTTTAATTCGGAAAAAGTAAACGAATGGGGAAGGGATATAGTATTTACAAATTCTGAAAGAAATCCTTAAAATGAACCCAAACTAACAAGGTCATGAAAAAGTTTGATAAACAAATGGGAACACATGGAAAATATAAAAAAAAAACACACCTCAACATTGCTCTATCATCTCACATATATTTTATGTGCTCCATTTTTCTGAATTAGCAGCCAAAAACTTTGATCAACAATCACAAACTGAAATATTTTTTTGTCTATTAACATTATATGGTTACGGAATAACTGTTTTTAAAAAATGTGCACATAGGACTTGGTTTAGTTTATATGAATGCATTGGTTCAATATTTTCCTTAACATTATAATCCCCAGAAACTTGTTTCATATGAACATGATGCTAAAACTATAAATAAATTATTTTGATACTGGACTTCGAGCAAACAACAATCAATATAATCTTGAATATAGAAGAACAGACTTAAATGGTCTTTATTATTTTGTTCTTGTCCTGAATATATTTAAAATATTCTTCTTTGAACATTAAAGAAACAACAATCAATCACCAGTCATTTGACAGCTGGTAATTTGAATTATACAAACTGAAAAATAATCTCTAGAAAAAAGACAGTGAAACATTTCCATCAATTATATATATATATATATATATATATATATATATATATATATATATATATGACTGAAATTTAGTAGTTTTGAAGTCATAACTGCTCAAGAAGAGCAAATATTTTAAAGATTTTATTCTGACCAATTTTGCTTTAACTATATAACAATAACCTTAAAATGTACAGGGAGATTGTCCTAAGGGAGATAATCACAAGATGTTTCAGCACATGATTTTGATTACAAAACCATTGAAATATTTATAAATTTTATGTTTCAATATTAACATGTATATATCAGTTGTTTTGTTTACTTTTATTTAAGTCCAAGTCAATACAAAATCCAGAAAAATATTTTATGATATTTTACAGTCTGCTGGAATCAATAAGAGACAAGCCTTGAGTATTGGTATTGCTGTTGATTACAGAAGAAAGAACAAATGTATTGAGTCTTTACAGCAGAATACACAGCGACTGAAGGAATACAAATCTAAATTGATTTTGTTCCCTAAGAAGATGAGCAGACCAAGGAAGGGTGATGCCACAGTAAGTCTTTCACCATCAGGATATTTGTGCTATCCATTGTTTGGTATAATTTGTATTGCAAGTCTGTCACCATCAGGGTATTTGTGCTATATGTTGTTCTGTAGAATTTGTATTGCAAGTCTGTCACCATCAGGGTATTTGTGCTATCCGTTGTTCTGTAGAATTTGTATTGCAAGTCTGTCACCATCAGGATATTTGTGCTATCCGTTGTTCTGTAGAATTTGTATTGCAAGTCTCTCACCATCAGGATATTTGTGCTATCCGTTGTTCTGTAGAATTTGTATTGCAAATCTGTCACCATCAGGGTGTTTGTGCTATCCGTTGTTCTGTAGAATTTGTATTGCAAATCTGTCACCATCAGGGTGTTTGTGCTATCCGTTGTTCAGTATAATTTGTATTGCAAGTCTGTCACCATCAGGGTATTTGTGCTATATGTTGTTCGGTATAATTTGTATTGCAAGTCTGTCACCACCAGGATATTTTTGCTATTGGTCACTTGTTATTTATTGTCAATATGCATTATAAACTAAAAGATTAATCCTTCCTTAAAGACTTCAGGGATAAGTTTTATTATGGCACACTGCCATCATTAAGTTATCTTATGCCATCATCACATAATCTCCATGAACCCGCCATGGTTGACAGGTGAAGTCAAAATTGGATTTGGATTTGCTGGCTGCCACCTTAATTGTTTGCAATAAAAATCGAAAAAATCGATTGCCTGTAATTGCACAAACCCTCTTGTATTATAATGCAAAGGGTCCTCCTTATTACTGTTTTAATGCCCTGGTATCGGGCCAATGATCTCTAATCCCTTGTACAGTAAGATACTGGCGATAGGACAATACACTGATCAAGTTCAGACTATTAACTGCCTAATTTATTTACCTATCAGCAAATGCTAGTGGCAATTAAGATTAAAAAAATTAACTTTTTAAATTCAATAAGGAAGGAAAGAGTTTTTACAAGTTGAATATTAACTGCTATTTGATAATGGAAGAAATTTGGTATCGTTATTCAAAAATCATACATATTTTATACATTCGGTTTTTTTTTTCTCAGCATCGAAATATGCTTGGTCTTTTTCAATGGCATTTCCAATTTGAGAATTGAAAATCCTTAAGAATTTTAAAAATATCCAAATTTCTTAAGCCCCAACAACTAGACCAAAATAGCGAGGAAAAATCTATTGACCATTGGTCAGTGTTCCAGCTAGGTCGTTTTCACAGGGCGGTCCGCCCGCCCTTTCCTGAGAGCCGCCCTGTGCCCTTTTTACAGTTTGCAGGGCGCCCTGCCTTTTTTGAAGATCGATTGGTATATTATTTTGTTCGTATTGATATGATCAGCCAATTACGAAAATTTACCTGGCGACAAGTATATGACTTTGTTTACGACCCCAAGCTAATCAACGGTTACAACAGGTGTCATAATCTGTTGTTATAGGTAATCCGTTTATCGGATGGGTCATTTAATGATCATCAACAGTAATTCATTCAAATAGAATCGGTCAGTCGGCATTTGTCTTTGAACTTGAAGAAAAGTTCATACAACTTGGGCACAATTAGCATTTTATTTTCAATCCAAATTTTCACTGTTCATTATATCCTAACATTGTGCATTTACAGCTGTTTTGTGCTGTATTGCCATTAAGCACAGAAAAGGTAGAAAGGTGAAACATGTAAAGTGTGTCAGACCATAGAAACAGAATGAAGCAGGACATTTTTCAAAAAATACTGCATATAAAGCTTAACTGTGCCAAGCAATGATTTAAAACTTGTGTCACAAGCTGCTTGATAAGTTTTCAGCCTAAAAAGTAGAAAGATAGTTTTTCTCTGGGCTAATGATGTTGTTCTTGTATATTTATAACCAGTGATTCAATGAACAAACAATGTTTGATTATAATCTTTATTAAAACATGCCCTTTTCATATTATCATATCACGCGTTAAATGCCCTTTTTCAGGATTGGCACCCTGCCCTTTTGAAATCCTAGCTGGAACACTGTTGGTTTATAATGTACTTTAAAGTTTAATGAGCACTCTGTGTACTCTCAATAGAGTAGAAATAACTTAAAGAACAGGTGATATTGATAAAAAATTTTATTCTATAATAGAATTAATAAAATAATTGACAGTTTATCAACTATTTCTTGCAATAAAATGTGGGAACGAAATAAGTTTGATTACGAATCATAGGATGTTGTCTTGGTGAAAGTTCCTCCAAGATTGAATTTTCATCCATGGAGAATCCCGGAGACACTATTATAAACCTGAAGATTAAACCTTCCTTAAAGATACTTTGTTTTATAAACTAGAAGATCAACCCTTCCTTAAAGACACTTTATATTATACACTAGAAGATTAAACCTTCCTGAAAGACACTTTGTATCACAAACTACCAGATTTACCCTTCTTTGAAGACACTTTGAAAAAACTGGAATTTAAAATTGATACTATAAGTCAGAAGAACATTAGTTAAGGAACAAAATAAGCTAAAATATTGGTTGGTTATGGAACTCCTTTTTAAGATATTTGATTTTTTTTCCAAAAGGCGGGAAAAGGCTGACTCAGACTTTTACTTTATATTTAGCATTGGCATTATTTTGGTCTCAAAACTGTAAGAAAAAAATCTAGAATCTGCTTAAATTTTGGAAGTGACCTTTTTATGAGCTATTGAAGATATGTATGATAAACTAGAAGATTAACCCTTCTTTAAAGACACTATTATATATGTGTTAATTACTTATGAATAATAAAAGTTGACAAAGTTATAGCTCAAATTTTGTCATAGTTATCTCCCTTGGACAGTAGTCAAAACGTAATGTATGTTCATCTATATACAGCTCTTTGGAAAATAGGAATATTAAACAGAATTTTGACCTATTGTAAACTTAAATGTCACGTGTATAAAATTTCATGAGTGACAACTGACTGAAAAATTTCAATCAGACTGCCTAAAGTACAAAAGGCCAAGCAAAATAAGTGGGTTTTTTTACAAGATTTTGCTTTTTAAAAACTTTGTCATCACATTGCTTCCATTGTTATCTTTTTCAAAGATCTTTGTCTCTAAACCCACTGAACCAATTTCAACCAAACTTGGGGTGAATGATCCTTAGGGTATCTTGTATAAAGTTTTGTTATTTGTTCTGGTCAGTCAACAAACATAGCTGCAGTTTAATGACTGTTGATTGATGTTTACAATGTAAGTTCGGTATTATAATTAGGTGTTTGATGACCATGGTTGTCTAAATAATTAGCTCAGGTGGTTTGATTAGGGCCCTGCCGAATGGCGGACACCCTATAGTGATCAGTCTGTCCGTCCGTAACAAATTGTGTTCGCTCTATATCTAGAGAACCGTTATGATTTCAAAGTTTATACTTGACATGTATATTAACCAACACCAGAGGGTGTGTCATAATATATGTACAACTTCCTAGGTCAAAGGTCAAGGTCAAAAACTTTGGTTTTAGTTGACAACCCCATGTTCTATGGTAAAGATCATGTCCGCTCTATATCTTGAGAACTGTTATGATTTCAAAGTTTATACTTGACATGTATATAAACCAACACCAGAGGGTTCGTCATAATGTATGTACAACTCCCTAGGTCAAAGGTCAAGGTCACAAACTTTTTAGTTGACAACCCCATGTCCTATGGTAAAGATCATGTCCGCTCTATATCTTGAGAACCGTTATGATTTCAAAGTTTATACTTGACATGTATATAAACCAACACCAGAGGGTGAGTCATAATTTATGTACAACTTCCTAGGTCAAAGGTCAAGGTCATAAACTTTGGTTTCAGTTGACAACCCCATGTCCAATGATAAAGATACAAATTTTTTACCACACATTATTCACAGCGGGGCCCACAGAGATGGCTCCCATCTCAATGATATCTAGTTATAAAAGTAACAACTTTGTAAATGTAAACTAGTTAGCTTGGAATTATTAAAAAACACTGAGTGAATGTACTAATTGTAAAACAAGAAAGCAAATTGATTTAAACAGCTTTGCTTGTTTGATCTCCGTTAGTTTTGAATATTTTGCTTTTGTAAATCAAAAAAACATGACGTAAATTTTTTAAGCCTTATTTCAACACTTATAATTATCCAAATTATGCGCTATATGTCATGACACGATTATACAGCACAACAAACAATATAACTATAAAAAATCAATATGATAATAAGGGAAACTGACATGGATTTGTGCAACCTTGCCATTTTATTCTTTTATTTATTTTTGTCCAAAACCAGATTGTAGGATGGTGGTGTCGGGCAGGTTGATTTTATGCAGGGGGTGGATGGGGGATAGTGTACTCCTACTACATTTTCAACAAAGATCCTTTAAACAGTCAATTTTTCAAAAGATGGCAACAAATATTGTTTTAAGGAGGGTTGAGCACTCACAAACATCTTTAACCCGCCACATACTTTATGAGGCTGTAGTTCATTAGTTGTCGTCGGTTCATTTCTGTCATGTTTGTTTTTATATGACAGCAAAAAAATTTTTGTGGTCGTATATTGGTATGACGTTGGCGTCGTCGTCGTCCGAAGACACATTAGTTTTCGCACTCTAACTTTAGTTTAAGTGAATGGATCTCAATGAAATTTTACCATAAGGTTCAATACCACGAAAGGAAGGTGGGGATTGATTTTGGGGGTTATGGTACCAACAGTTAAGGAATTAGGGGCCAAAAATAAGCATTTTTGTAACTTCCAGACATAACTTGTGTGTAAGTGTATGGATCTCTCTGACATTGTACCACAAGGTTCCATATCACAAAGGGAATGCTGGGATTGATTTTGGGGGTAATTGCCTCTAAATTTTAGGAATTAGGGGCCAAAAAGGGGCAAAAAACAAGCATTTTTCTAGTTTCATGACAATAACTTGTGTGTAAGTCTATGGATCTCTCTGACATTGTATCACAAGGTTCCATATCACAAAGGGAATGCTGGGATTGATTTTGGGGTAATTGCCTCCAAATTTTAGGAATAAGGGGTCAAAAAGGGGCAAAAAACAAGCATTATTCTAGTTTCATGACAATAACTTGTGTGTAAGTGTATGGATCTTTATGAAATTGTACTACAAGGTTCCATATCACAAAGGGAAAGCTGGAATTGAGTTTGGGGGTAATTGCCCAAAAAGTTTAGGAATAAGGGGCCAAAAATAAGCACTTTTCTAGTTTCCAGACAATAACTTGTGTTCAAGTGTATGGATCTCTCTGAAATTGTACTGCAAGGTACCATACCACAAAGGGAAGGCTGGGATTGATTTTGGGGGTAATTCCCTCAAAATTTTAGTAATAAGGGGCCATAAAAGGGCAAAAAAACAAACATTTTTCTAGTTTCAGGACAATAACTTGTGTGTTAGTGTATGGATCTTTATGAAATTGTACTACAAGGTTCCATATCACAAAGGGAAAGCAAGGTTTGAGTTTGGGGATGATTGCCCTTAACGTTTAGGAATTTGGGGCCAAAAAACAAGCATTTTTCTAGTTTCCAGACAATAACTTGTGTTCAAGTATATGGATATCACTGCAATTGTACTGCAAGGTACCATACCACAAAGGGAAGGCTGGGATTGAGTTTGGGGGTGATGAATCATAAGGGGGTTCAAAAAATATGGGGGGGGGGGGAATTTTTTTTTCCTTTTTTTTCTTTAAAATTTTCCATTTTAAATTGGTTATTTCTGATTTATATATAAAAGCAAATAATAATGATATGGTTTGAATAGGTAAATTAAAAAATTTTAAGTTCTTAGACCACTTTCATTCTGTGTCAGAAACCTATGCTGTGTCAAATATTTAATTACAATCCAAATTCAGTGCTGTATCAAGCTTGAATGTTGTGTCCATACTTGCCCCAACTGTTCAGGGTTCGACCTCTGCGGTCGTATCAAGCTGCGCCCCAGCGGAGCATTTTATTAATAAATTGTTTTGTTATGAATTAGACCATAAGTTTTCTTTGTTCTATTTGTTTTTCGAAAATTGTTTTGTTATGAATTAGACCGTTACTTTTCTCTATTGTATTGTTTCACACTTTTCATGTTGGGGCCTTTTATAGCCGACTATACAATATGGAGTTTTCTCATTGTGGAAGGCCGTATGGTTGCCTCCACTTCATTTGAACTTTGTTGGATAGTTGTCTCATTGGTAATCATGCCACATCTCCTTATTTTTATATTACACATATCTTTGGAATTTCACGATAATTGGCAAACCTATTGAGGTTGTGCACCCTCCATTATGGAGTTGTTTGAAGATTTCCCCCCATTTTTACATTTCATAGTTCCCTATATTTAAATATCCAGATTAGACAGTCTGCATTGATTAAGAAACATTCTTTGCAATTTGAGTCTCTGATCCATTTTATTTTTTATATATACTAAATATTTAAGTATGGAGCGATCACCTGGTCTACTAAAATGAATGTAAATATCTGCTTGCTGAACGAAACAAAAAGAATTAAAAAAATTGAATTGCAATGTTTATATGTTCAGTAATAACAGTTTTTATACGACCGCAAAAAAATTTTGTGGTCGTATATTGGTATGACGTTGGCGTCGTCGTCCGGCGTCGTCGTCGTCCGGCGTCGTCGTCCGGCGTCGTCGTCCGAATACTCATTGGTTTTCGCACTCTAACTTTAGTTTAAGTGAATGGATCTTTTTGAAATTTGACCATAAGGTTAAATACCACAAAAGGAAGGTTGGGATTGATTTTGGGGGTTATGGTACCAATAGTTAAGGAATTAGGGGCCAAAAAGGGGCCAAAAATAAGCATTTTCTAGTTTCCAGACAATAACTGTGGAACGGTGTATGGATCTCTCTGAAATTATACTACAAGTTTCCATACCACAAAGGGATGGTTAGGATTTGCTTTGGGGGTTATGGCTCAAACCGTTTAGGAATTAGGGGCAAAAAAGGGGGAAAAACAAGGTTGTCCTGGTTAATGGACAAATACTTTAGTACAAAACATAATTTAAAGCAGTGTAAGGGAGATAAATCAAATACATCATTGAAATTATCTCCCTTACACTGCTTTTAAATTATGTATAAAGTAATGGTTAATGAACAATAAAGATAATTTAAAACAGTGTAAGGGAGGTAATCCAAATACAACGTTTTGGTTACTTCCCTTACACTGCTTTTAAATTATGTTTAAAGAAATGCATATTTATAAAGGAAGACCAGTAAAAATATCTGCAAATGTTGCATCTTTTTTTTTTACAAAAAAATCAATATGAAAGATTTGACATTATATTTTTAATTCTATTATAAAATAGATTAAGTTAGCACTATGGTAAATTTAAATGGGTAATTATGGTTGCCAACTCCATTGGAAATTTGAATTGAGATTATGACCATATCTGAGGGAAAGAATTTTTTGGGGGAAAAAGGGGAGGGGGGGGGGGGGTAAAAAGAAATTGTGGGGGGTCAATTTTTTCTCATTTCAGATTTCAGAAATTAAAAAGAATTATTCTTCAAATATTATTTTTTTTTCAAATTTCAAATATTGAAAAATTTCAAGAAGTAATCTTTAATTGCACAGTATGGCGCATTAGATTTGTAAAATCTTTGATCACATTTATTTATTTGTTATGCCGAATCTAACAGTGTATTTAGATTTTTAATTTTGGGTCCAGTTTTCAAATTGGTCTACATTAAGGTCCAAAGGGTCCAAAATTAAACTTTGTTTGATTTTAGCAAAAATTGAATTCTTGGGGTTCTTTGATATGCTGAATCTAAACATGTATTAAGATTTTTGATTTTTGGCCCAGTTTTCAAGTTGGTCCAAATTGGGGTCCAAAATTAAACTTTGTTTGATTTCAACAAAAATTGAATATATGGGGTTCTTTGATATGCTGAATCTAACCATGTATTTAGATTTTTTATTTGTGGACCCCGTTATCAAATTGGTTCATATTGAGGTCAAAAGGGTCCAAAATTAAACTTTGTTTGATTTCATCAAAAATTGAATTATTGGGGTTCTTTGATATTCCAAATCTAACCGTGTATTTAGATTTTTAATTTGGGTCCCGTTTTTTAAATTGGTCTACATTAAGGTCCAAAGGGTCCAAAATTAAACTAAGTTTGATTTTAGCAAAAATTGAATTCTTGGGGTTCTTTGATATGCTGAATCTAAACATGTGTTTAGATTTTTGATTATGGGCCCAGTTTTCAAGTTGGTCCAAGTTGGGGTCCAAAATTAAACTTTGTTTGATTTCAACAAAAATTGAATATATGAGGTTCTTTGATATGCTGAATCTAACCATGTATTTAGATTTTTTATTTGTGGGCCCCGCTATCAAATTGGTTCATATTGAGGTCAAAAGGGTCCAAAATTAAACTTTGTTTGATTTCATCAAAAATTGAATAATTGGGGTTCTTTGATATTCCAAATCTAACTGTGTATTTAGATTTTTAATTTTAAGTCCCGTTTTTTAAATTGGTCTACATTAAGGTCCAGAGGGTCCAAAATTAAACTTTGTTTGATTTCAACAAAAATTGAATATATGGGGTTCTTTGATATGCTGAATCTAACCATGTATTTAGATTTTTTATTTGTGGACCCCGTTATCAAATTGGTTCATATTGAGGTCAAAAGGGTCCAAAATTAAACTTTGTTTGATTCATCAAAAATTGAATTATTGGGGTTCTTTGATATTCCAAATCTAACAGTGTATTTAGATTTTTAATTTGGGTCCCGTTTTTTTTAAATTGGTCTACATTAAGGTCCAAAGGGTCCAAAATTAAACTTAGTTTGATTTTAGCAAAAATTGAATTCTTGGGGTTCTTTGATATGCTGAATCTAAACATGTGTTTAGATTTTTGATTATGGGCCCAGTTTTCAAGTTGGTCCAAGTTGGGGTCCAAAATTAAACTTTGTTTGATTTCAACAAAAATTGAATATATGGGGTTCTTTGATATGCTGAATCTAACCATGTATTAAGATTTTTTATTTGTGGGCCCCGCTATCAAATTGGTTCATATTGAGGTCAAAAGGGTCCAAAATTAAACTTTGTTTGATTTCATCAAAAATTGAATTATTGGGGTTCTTTGATATTCCAAATCTAACTGTGTATTTAGATTTTTAATTTTAAGTCCCGTTTTTTAAATTGGTCTACATTAAGGTCCAAAGGGTCCAAAATTAAACTTAGTTTGATTTTAGCAAAAATTGAATTCTTGGGGTTCTTTGATATGCTGAATCTAAACATGTGTTTCGATTTTTGATTATGGGCCCAGTTTTCAAGTTTGTCCAAGTTGGGGTCCAAAATTAAACTTTGTTTGATTTTAACAAAAATTGAATATATGGGGTTCTTTGATATGCTGAATCTAACCATGTATTTTGATTTTGGACATTGGACCATAATAGGTAAATTAAAAAAATTCAAGTTCTTAGACCACATTCTTTCTGTGTCAGAAACCTATGCTGTGTCAAATATTTAATAACTATCCAAATTCAGAGCTGTATCAAGCTTGAATGTTGTGTCCATACTTGCCCCAACTGTTCAGGGTTCGACCTCTGCGGTCGTATCAAGCTGCGCCCCAGCGAAGCATTTTATTAATGATTTAATTTCCAGGCTGAAGAGATAAAGATGGCTAAACAACTGAAGGGAGCAGTGATGCCTATTACCAATATCTCTAAACCAGAGAAAGCAAGGAAGATCACTGATGAAGAGAGGAAATTCAGTGCTTTCACTGCACTCCGACAGGCCCGTGCAGCCTCTAGATTGGTGGGATACAGAGAAAAGAAGGCTAAACAGAAGGCAGAAGAAGAGGCTAACAAGCCTAAAAAATAAACTACTCTGTTGTAAATTAAAAAAAAAATATGGAAAATTTTCTTCTGATTATTTGAAAAAAAATTGTTTTATAGATCACCTGGCCTTAATGACTAGCTCTATGAGGTTTAGTCATTACTTGTCTTATTTTATTTCTTGACTAGTCCTGAATATGCATGAAATGTTTGCCACTGGACTTTAAGCAACAAACATCAATCAGTTATTTCTTGACTATAGATTGTATTAGCCATTTGAAATGTCAGTTGTAAATTTGAGTCTTATTTTGGACAATGTGTCCATACCAGCAAAGAGGAAATTCAAGGGTACATAGGTATTCTCATGTCTGTCAATTCAAGTTTCTGATAACTGATTTGGGCCCTGCGGGTGCCCTATAGTTTGTCTGTCTGCATGTCTGATTTCAACAAAAGTGATATATAGGTATAAAAAAAAATATATAATATGCATTCCGAATTGTTCTCTGGTGTCAAAATTGTAGTAAAAACATAATTTTGTTATGAAATGAGAAATTTTGAGAAACATCTGTTTTTCTAGGATTTTTAAGAAAATAATATGTAGGAAGCAATATGGTATTATTTGCTATTCAAGTATGGTTCCCTGTGTCAAAAATCAAAATACACAGTGCTTGGATTTTAACAAAACTGATATTCAATGGCAAACACATCCTGATTTGATGCATGTTTCAAAAGTTATGAAAATTGACAACCCAGGAACATGAATTTAATTTGTATGCTTCAGTCTCTGTGCCTCACACAAAATGTGCAAGCCTGACCCTTGCTGACATGTCTGTTTTCTAATACTCCATTAATCTAGTATGGCAAGGTTTAATTGGTAGCCATGGAAAAGTTGGCACCTATTAGGCTATTTAGTGTTAACATCTTTACCTACAATTCCCAACCCAGATCAGTAAAAACAGAAACCTGCCCAGATATTGAATTGTTTCACATTTTTGCAGAACAGGGGTAAATTTTTTCAGCAAATGAAGATAAAATTTCATTAATGTGTTGCCTCAAGTGCTTTTCATCAGAAACCATGAAACCCAAAATTTAGAATACCAAGGATGTACAAGTAGTTGAATAATGAGGAGCAATATAAACAAAAGCAAAATTATCTCAAGTCAATAGTATTTTTTGTGTGATCAACTCCTGCTGTCTATTAAGCTTGCCTAGTATAAAATGCCACATGAGCTTCTTGCCTCAGTCGTCGTCCATCTGTCAGTCAATGTAAACTTTTTTATGCCCCCTCCATGATGGAGGGGGCAATTAGTGTTACCCTTGTCCGTCCGTTCATACGTCCCAAAATAAGTTTCCATTCTCTAACTTTAGTTTACCACAAACAAATGGTTCGAAACTTATACACAATGCTTATTACCACAAAACACAAATAAAAGTTCGAATTTGGGTGGCATTACTTTTACTAATCTTGAGTAGTGCCCTTTATAAATGGAAAAATTGCTGAATTTTTCGTTTTTGTTCTGCAACTTTAGTTTGTCTCAACCAAATTTTATGAAACTTATACACAATGCTTATTACCATAAATTACAGATCAAATTTGGGTGGTGTCACTTTTACAGATCTCTAGTTGTGGCCCATGGGGACATTCTCATTTATTTTTATACGACTGCAAAAAATTTTGCGGTCGTATATTGGTATCACGTTGTCTGCGTCAGCGTCGTCCAAAGACATTTGGTTTCCGGACAATAACTTTAGTTTAAGTGTATGTATCCGTATGAAATTTAACCAAAAGGTTCAATACCACAAAAGGAAGGTTGGGATTGTTTTTGGGGGTGATGGTCCAACCGTTTAGGAATTGGGGGCCAAAACAAGCATTTTTCTAGTTTCAGGACAATAACTTGTGTATAAGTATTTTGATTGCTCTGAATTTGTACCACAAAGTTCAATACCACAAGTAGAAGGTTGGGATTCATTTCGGGGGTAATTGCCCAAACCGTTCAGGAATTAGGGGCCAAAAAGTGTCTAAAACAAGCATTTTTCTAGTTTTCAGACAATTACTTGTGTTTAAGTGTATGGATGTCTCTTTATTTGTACCACATTTTACAAAAAGAAAATTTCTTCAAAATTATTTTTTTTGGAAAGGGGGGGGCAATTTTTTTTCCTGAAAAGAAAATTCTCTTCAAATATTTTTTTTGGAAGGGGGGTCAATTCTTTTTTCCTCAAGATTTAAGAAATTGTCAATTTTCCAAAGAAAAAAATTGGGGGTCACAATTTATTTTGCTAATTCGTTAATAAGCATTAGGCAACAGCACAGTGTATTGCACAACAGCAAGAAATATCTTCAATTGAATATAAATTCAAATCACACAACCAATTTCAAGTTCTTTGACTACATTTATTCTGTGTCAGAAACCTATACTGTGTCAAATATTTAATTACAATCCAAATTCAGACCTGTATCAAGCTTGAATATTGTGTCCATTTTTGCCCCAACTGTTCATGGTTGAACCTCTGCGGTCGTATCCAGCTGCGCTCGGCGAAGCAGTTTATTAATTTAGTTATCTATTAACAAACATGACCGCTGATGATAAAAATAAAACAAGAGAGGTTTAATGCAGTTTTTGGCTTTATATCTCCAAAACTGAACCGTTTGTGATAAGATCAGTTTAAAATGAACTGCTAATGTTAAGTCAATGATATTTGGTATGCAAATTTATTGACATTTGTAAGTATCGTTTCCATGGTTCATTGACTTTGAAACTTTTACATAGTTTACAGGTTAATGTTTGTGTTTAGGTTTGATTAAAGGGAACAACTTATAACACTGTGTATCATCGCCACCGGAAATTGGGTACTAACGAAGCGGAGAGAAATGGAAAAAAAAAGTAAACAAGGTAAGAATTCATTCAATTTAAAGCATTTCTACTGATTTGACGAGGGTACCGCTTAAGAAATGATTTTCTGATATATAATTCTTTAAATTATTAGGCCGATAAGTACAAAATTAAGACAAGATTTTGTGTTATACTCCAAAGCTTCCCACTTAGTACCTGAAAATTTCGATGTCGATCGTCCTCTGTCGCCCCATTGGCAAGATATTCAACTGTTTTTCATTATTTTTCCAGACACTTTTTTAGATTATTATAGTTTGGCATTATATTAATTGAAATTTGTTGTCAAAATGAACGTTTTTAAAGAATATAGACCATAAAAAATAAAGTCTTGGGTACGGCAACTTGCTCATGTTGACAAATTTACTGTATGGCAACTTGTTTTCAACTGTATGGCAACTTGCTAATTTCAAAATATTTATTTGCCGTCTTTTTAAAGAAAAGTATTAGGTTCAAATATCTAATTATGCATTTGATAAAAATACAATTCGCTTGACACCATTTAAGATGTATACACAATATAAGACTTGAACACAGTCCTATTATACATCTTTTACATACCTGATGTATACAATATGAATACGTCATATACAAAAGCTGGCAAATGTTGTAACTTTCGGAAAGGCATGTCACTGTTTTACTGACCTGTTGTTCTGCCCTGACGTAGCGTTAAATGTTACCCATGCCCGTCCGTCCAGAAAGTCCCAATAATTGGTTTCCGTTCTCCAACTTTAGTATGCCTTAACCAAATGTTTTAAAACTAACACGAAATGCTTATCACCTCAAAACACAGATCAAGTTATAAATTGGGTAGCGTCACTGTTACCGTTCTTGAGTTATGCCCTATTATAAATGAAAAATAGCTAAAGCTGTCGTTTCTGTTCTCAAACTTTATATTGCCTCAACCAAATGTTTTAACCATACAACATTAGTCAGCATTTGCATATAAGTGATGAACATTTCGGGGATGGGTTGTGGGTGGAGGGAAGGAAGGAGGTAATGGCAGGAGAATTTTTCCGCATTGAATATTTAGAACCATTAAGTGAATGAATTCTCTTTCAACTTTCAGATAAAATGAAATATAAATGAATTATCATTCTCTGCACACAACAAAATGTTGTATTGCTACACCACGGCACCATGTTAAGGGAGGTTTGAGTGCTCACAACCATGTTTAAGCCCGCCTCAATATATATGTGTCTGTCCCTGGTCAGGAACATGTAATATAGCGGCTGTCGTAAGTTGCTGCCTGACATATTTGTTTATGATTTTGTCATAAATCAGACAATTTTGATACGGTATGGGTTTTGTTCATTGTGAAGTGTATAGTAACCAATAGTTGGTCAAATCGATTTCATTTGGACTTTGTTTGAAAGTCCTCTCAGTGAAAACCATTCCACGTCTCCTTTTTCAATTAATGTTATTGTCTTATTTGTAAAAGGCAGATACAGCCAATATATTAGAATAAAGAACATTAGTTTTCTAAAAAAAAACTTCATTTCTATATAGTAAGAAATGAACAAGCTCGGTGGCTAACACTGTTTAAATTAAAAAAAAATATTAACCTTAGATTAATCATTTTTGGAAAGAATGAAAGAAGAATCCGATACAAGGGATACAAATCCGGCTATGGCTACAGAAATAAACTATTTATATAAACTTTCTACTTGAGAATAAAGATGACCTTGTATGAAGTTTTTTTTGGTTGTCATCTTAATATTATATACTTATTAATACAATTCACAAAAGCTAGCATCTTCGACTTGTAAGTTTAAAGAATTATAATGAAATAACATCTAATAAGGACAGTTTGAAATATTTTTGAATCCTGATGGTGCATACTCATAAATTCTTTTGGAAAAATCCACTTAAATTTGATTTGATAGCATTCATTTATTTATTTGCCCTCGTAAACAGTTTTGTTAAAATACCGAAATCGGTAAATTCTTATCGTGAACGAATAAGTCGGGTACACCTTTTTACATTCAGGCGTGCTTAAGTTGCACTTTTTTCTTCTTGTTAAGAAAAATGATTTTAATTTTAGCATCTATCTAAAGATTAGATTATTTACACACACACAAAAATAGGGCTTACTGTTGATTTTGAAACTCTATGAATTCACATTTATATTCAACCAAACAGATAGGCCGAGATCCATACCTTTATAAGTTTCAAAACAGAGAAGGTGTGTTTGAAAACAAATAATCACGTACTGCTATATCTTTTAAGGCAAATGCAAGTCTTACTTGTATTAATTATATAATTTTAATTGGCACAATATCACATTAAAATTTACTGAGAAATATTATACATAGTAATCATGAAAATGTACTACTGTAACAATGAAAATTCGGACGAATACACTCCTTTTCACTACCCCTCCATCTACTCATTTAAGTTTAGGCCAAACAGCCTTAGCAACAGTCTTTTATTATTTTTTCCCTGTAAATAAAAAGATTGATTGAATTTACTTAAACTAAAAAAAAAATACAATCTTATTTTCAATAAGAAACAAGAAAATTAATTCGAAACACAATTCATGATTTATTTCTCCTAATTTTCAATGAAAACAAAGTATTTTCTTCACTTTTCTTTTAACAAATTATTCATTTCAGAAATTTAAAAAATAAACAATAAACAATGTTGAAGACCGTACCTTGACCTATAATGGTTTACTTTTATAAATTGTGACTTGGATGGCGAGTTGTCTCATTGGCACTCATACCACATCTTCCTATATCTATTTAACCCAGCACATTCTTTATGTGTCTGTCCGAAGCCACGAGCCTGTAGTTTGGTGGTTGTCGTTAGTTCATCTCTATCATATTTGTTATTTTTCGTTAATTGTTTTGTTATGAGTTAGGCCGTTAGTTTTCTTGTTGAATCCTTCCACAATTTTCATGTCGGGGCTTTTTATAGCCGACTGTAAGGTACGATTTTTCGTTGTTGAAGGCCAAACGATAGCATATAATTGCTTACATACACTTTATTTGACCCTGGTGGATAGTTATCTTATTTGCAATCATACAACATCTCCACTGTTTATATTTAAAAAAAAAAAAAGAACAGCGCCAACAAAAGATGAATGGTCGTTTTTTTTTTATTGAACTTACAAAATTTCACCCTGACAACAAATAAGACAACAGTCGTTAGTATTATAACGATATATGAATATATTTAGGATAATATGGTTGAAAAAAACTTTTTGTCTTTAAAAACAAAAAGTCAAATAGAGGTACGCAACGACGACTTCTGAACGAAATTAACGGCATATATTTTATAATATTTGATAAGTAGTTTATTTTGTATATTTGTAAGTCGGTAAAGCTTTGATACAGCCAAAATTTCGTCACTTGATATTATCTAAACAGTGATTAATTTCATCTTTAAATTACAATATATTGCAAGACGCCGTACAGACAAAAGTTGTTATTTTGCAATTCGCCGTACAACGTCCTGCAATTCGCCGTACAGTAAACAAACAATGTTTTGGTCCATATTCTTTAAAAACATCTTTATGACAACAGATTTCAGTCAATATGATGTCACACTATCATAATCTAAAAACGTGTCTGGTAAATAATGAAAAACAGTTGAATATCTTGCCAATGGGGCGACAGAGGACAATCGACCTCGAAATTTACAGGTACTAAGTGGCAAGCTTTGGAGTATAACACAAAATCTTGTCTTAATTTTGTACTTATCGGCCTAATAATTTAAAGAATTATATATCAGAAAATCATTTCTTAAGCGGTACCCTCGTCAAACAGTAGAAATGCTTTAAATTGAATGAATTCTTACCTTGTTTACTTTTTTTTTCCATTTCTCTCCGCTTCGTTAGTACCCAATTTCCGGTGGCGATGATACACAGTGTATAATAAGTCAAAGATATTTGGTATGCAGTTGTATTAGCATTGGCGCATCTCATTTACATGGAGATGGTTTAGCCATGTACCTCAGTCATGGTTCATTGACTTTGAGTATTAGCCTAACTTGTTAAGTTTTGCCATTTTAATTTCAACATTTGCATAATCAAAATTACAAAAAAGCGACACGTATCTCTGTGATAACAGTTTATTAGCATAATTTCTCAGTTCCTGGCTTATACTTTTAAAAATAACACAGAACAAAACTGACATGGGAAAAAATTGTTAGCAGGTCAAGCTCCAATTCCTTTGGAGTTATCAGAAAATCTGAATTCTCATTTTAAAGTAGTTGCCCCTGAAATGTAATTTTTTTGCAAATTTCTAAGTTTTTGGTTATCTTAAACACTTTAACAGATGGAGAAGAAATTTCAAACCGTAAAATCGCCAGAACAATAAGATCTTCATTTCAGTCAAGGTTACACAAATTGACTTGAAGAAGTTATTGCATTTGAAAGATGATTTTTACCCCATCTCAGAAGGCGGCTATAGTTGAATTAAGTAAGGCTTTTGAAGATATTGAAAAATATTTGACCCCATTTTTGTATGTGATCGTGCTTGTCAAGAAAAAATAATTGATTCCCTTTGATTGAACTTGAATGCCCTGGAAAAGCTGTATTAATGAAAATAAGAAATTTGCTACTGAAATAATTTTGCTTGTGAAAAAGGTAAAAAGAAATAATAAAAATGCTGTATTCTTGCCAGGTGTGCGATTCTGCTAAAACGTAAAACATGCCTCTTGTTGATGTATAGTATGGTGCACAGACATGTCTGTCTGGCGGGGTTCATCTGACCTTGACTTCTTATATATATGGTTCATAGGGCAACAGCAACTTTTCGTGATTAGTGCGTTTCTCGGATATTATTTATAAGCAATAGGTCAACTTTATTCGGTGTAAAGGAGTACATATCTTTCTAACGGAATTCACCCAAAATTATTAAATTCATTTTCATGGTTCATAGGTAAATATTCAGTACAAATTGTAAACTTGAAAGGTCAATTCTGTCGCAATTATATTACAAGATGTATTTAAGGCCACACCAATTTGATTAATAGTTCTTTGGATTTTCCCGTTCCTGTTTTGGAGAAATTGACTTTTCAATAAAAAAAATAATTACCGCTTCCGCCATTTTTTGGGCCGCATGCCGCTCCAAAATTAGTTTATCCTTGACATTTTTTTTTCTCTTAGACGTTTTTCTCGTGCATATATTGCTCCGAGCGATTCAAACGCACGTGTGATAAATCGAGTTGTAAATAAAAGGTCAAAAATCGGGATGCCAACATGAAGTTGTGTCAGATCATTGCCGAGGACACGTAGTTATTAAACACACAGTTATTTGAAATGCATTTCGTTTTACCTGTTCTAGGAGACAAAAATAAAAAATCTTTTTTTAGATGACCACGATCACATCAGTACTTGTTAGAACCATTGTCATCCCCGATCATTGTTTCAACAGACATAGTCCGAGATTACTCCGACGTCCAACAGCTGTTTGCCAGAAAAGATGGGGGGCTGTTGTCCCACGGCCCCAGCTTGTCTGGCAAAACAGCCGTTGGACGTCAGAGTAATCTCGGACTACAACAGACATAGATATCTAGAGCTATCTGTCTTGGATGAAATTAATATTAAATCACATGAATTTTTGAAAAATGACAGATTTATCTTATTTTAATGAAAACTCCATATCCCCTTGTTAGTCTATTGACATGCAATCAGAACTCTTTTGTAAGGGAAAATTTAAGAGTTCCAACATTCGAGACCAAAGTGGTGGTATTGGGATTGGCATGCTAATAATAATTAGGGATGTGTTATTGGTGCAACCACTTCCAGTTTGAAATACATTGCAGGTTTCAGGGGCAAAAGGAAAACGTATTTTGCTAAGTCAGAATAATGCATGTGAATGTGGTTAAATGTATTTTAAGGGAATAGATATAGGAAGATGCGGTATGAGTGCCAACGAGACAACTCTCCATCCAAGTAACAATTTATAAAAGTAAACCATTATAGGTCAAGGTACGGCCTTCAATATGGAGCCTTGGCTCACACCGAACATCAAGCTATAAAGGACTCCAAAAATTACTAGTGTAAAACCTTTCAAACGGGAAAACCAGCGGTCTAATCTATATAAAAACGAGAAACGAGAAACACGTATGAACTACATAAACAGACGACAACTACTGTACATCAGATTCCTGACTTAGGACAGGTGCAAACATTTGCAGCGGGATTAAATGTTTTAATACATTGAGATCTGCATGCATAGCAATATGATTATCTTACTCAGGATGTTGTTGAAATATTCACCTCACTCATTATGTTGATCCTATTATGGCTAAATAGTTCCAACTGGATGTCAAGCAGCCAATAAACAATCATTACCATATAATGAAAACAACTATATCAAAAGATATTTAATATTTTTCATGGGCATTTTTTTTGGAATACATACACATATTTTAATTGTATTCAACACATTTCATTTACCTAACTAACATAATTCCTCTTGCTAAACTGCATCTGATATGCTTCCTTAATATATACACATGTATGAATTTAAATGAAAATTCACGCAGTCAAAGCTTATTTGACGAAAATAATCAAAATTATACTAAACCAAAGCGAACCAGAAAGTTGGGTATGGTACAGACTGTACTACAGGCACAAATACATCAAATTATATGCATAAGAGCATGTTTATCTTCCTTTTTCTTTGAAGTAACCCAGTTTTAACATGTACAAATATTCTAAATCGCACAATTTAAAAAAAATATATACCGCTCGCTCCACTTGTAGAGCACCCGCCTCAACAAAACTCATTTTCAAGAAATAAATACAATCAAAAAAATTTCGCTAGCTCGCCCCATATTTTTTGGAGCTTTTGTCCGAAGAACTAAAAATCAAATTGGTGTGGCCTAAAAGGCAGATTTTGAAAGCAAAGCTAATCAGAGGAAACTGGTAAATCAATGGGACTCCCCCGAGCAGTACTGATGTCGGTGCATAATTTAGTTTGCATTTTACATAATGTAATGTATCTTTTACTACTATTCTTGCCTATTAAGACTAGTTGGCTGGGCTTGATGTATAAATAAGTAGCTTGATTTAAAATGATTGAGGGATATAACAGACCCTGGATTTCCAAAACTCTTGCAGCTACTCTGAGGTACTACCACAGCGATGTATGTGATGTATCAATGTACAAGATGATGCCCCGTTGGTTGATGACATCGACTCCAAAATTAATGGTATATTGATTGTCATTTAAGGGGATAAAGTGTCCATATCTATGCCAATTCTTTTGAAGAGGTTTCACAAAAGTGGGCATTGCATATGGACTGATTTCAAAAGTGCATCTTGAAATTTAGAAAACTCCTTAATCACCAGACTTATCAATACGCTAATGTATAATTATCAGTGATGACTCTTCACATATTTTATCAGAAGTGAGTAAAATGGCGGTAGTCAGGAGTTGCTGACTCTTTACTTACCAGTGTTGTTTTGGAGGTCTTGTTTCTCAACCTAAACTTTTCTGTTTAGTGTTGAGTAAACTTGTCTTCTCATCCATCGTTTTGCTTTTGATCTGTGTTTTATTCTATTCTTTGACTTCTGGTTTTTGATTGCCTCTTTTTATATGTGCTCCCCTTTTAATAACTAACCATTTAGTGGCCAGGATAGACAGTGTTTCACGTCTGTCATTACGTCCGTCTGAAGTTAACTTGAGTAATTTTACCCCGGATATTGCTCAGATTTTTGTATATAAGAAAGTGTATTATGATGATAATGATGAAGTTTGCGTTTCGAGACAGTTGGCCGACTTGTGCAGAATTGCAACCTTTGAATTTTATTTGTTTTTAGTAATTCCTACAAACCTCGAGATGATTTTTTTGTACTCGATGTATAATGAATGATAATTGCAGATACAGTTTGTTTCGTTCCGCATAGCGACTTTTGGGAGAATAACTGCTGACTTTTTGCGAAAGGACTGAAGACAGGGGCATTCGTATCATATCGCCACATATGGTTTCAATAGTTTATTCCCTTCTCTAAACCATATAGTTGTATCTACCAAGGCAGAGGACAGTTAATTACATTATATATCAACGTGATATAAAAGAGGCGAAGGATACCAAAGGAACGTTCAAACTCATATGTCGAAAATAAACTGACAACGCCATGGTTAAAGTAGAAAAAGACGAACAACAGAACACAAAACAACATAGAAAACCAAAGATAGATATTTTGTCAATTAAATAAAGGAGCATCTTGATTAAAACAACTTGTTAATGCCTATCAAATGATTTTTTTGCTGATAACATGTTGTTTTACAAATATCTCAATTTGTACATTATAACTATATGTAAAGAAAAAGTAATAAAAATATGTAATAGTACTGTATTCAAATACTTTTTCCTTTAAAGTTTATTTGTACTTTTTTGATAAAATACGTCCACATGTCGGGGGGGGGGGGGGGGGGGGGGGGAAGGGGGGTATTGGTGGCATTGAGATGGTGCAAGCTATGGTCTACGGGTTACCTATAGCTAGTTCACGTAATTCATTCCAAATTCTACTCTATTCCTGTGATTTTTGGGTAAAGATTGCATGAAATGCAATAAAAACCCTACATATGATACTAACTTGATATCTATATCTTCCAACGTTTATCACTATACCTTTGATTGTTCAAACAAAATAGTGCAATAGTGCAGTGAAGTGACTATTGTTTATATCCTATCCAGTCAATGTCATTCAATCTACTGATGATATGTTATACTTTGATATTTAAGTTACAATATGATGTGTATTTGAATTACCATACTTGTCAAGAAAATATTTTTTTATTAATTTAATTATAATGCACACAGACGAGCCGATCGATGGTCAACTCTCCGGCCACTGTCATGACGGAAAAATTAAAAGATTAATAATAAGAGATTATGATATGGTAATAATGTGATTGCTTTTGGGTGTTCAGTGGTATAACGTATAGGTACCACAACAGTCGCCATATGTGCTGCATGGTACACGATCATTATTGATCTTTGCACATATCGTCACGATAAAATCAAAAAGTTTCAAGGGATTACTTTGAGAGGTCTATAGTCTATACCTCTAGAACATGTACAGACTTTTTATGTATATATATATATATATATATATATATATATATATATATATATATATAAGTACGTCTGAACCAGTGACAACTCTACAACAGATTATTCCATCGGATCACCAGCAGTGATGGTGATACATGGCTGTGTACATTCTGTATATACAACTCGTCTAAACATCAGCCCAACAATGTTAGATCTGTAAATTTGCTTTTGCAAATTATATATATATATAACATGCTTTACTGAAATATTAAATTTTGTCTTCCTTTTTACGTCTACCAGACATGCTGAAGTGCTAGTTTTTCACTACAAAGTTCCATGAACTACAGAATAAACACTTTGTTTTCGTAAAACATATGACCACAATCTTTTATCAGATTTAAAGTATAAGTATGATAATATTGATTTGATTGACTGTCGTTGCATCTTTTTTGTTTTTATAAAAAAAAAATGTAGTTATTCAAATTAATATGAATTGGATTGGTTGAAAACAAACCATACACTTGCGTGACTATTTTGTATCAATTATTTTGTACTTTGTTTTCTTGGCAACATGTGTTTAAACGTGTTAATTGCTTCCTTGTTCGAAGACTCTCTACACATATTTTGCATCCCTTGAACTAAAAAGTGCTGATTCAGGAAATTCTTCAGGCATAGAGATCCAAAAATTGGTCCAAAAATTGACTCATTTCTAACTAAAAGAAAAAGGCAAAATTTTCAATCATTTCTTTTCTTCGGTTATTTGTACATGGTGTACGAAGTCATACTCAAAAGTTATTTCTGACTATTGACCTGTTATATTTGTAACTTGCACGTTATAGATACACCACACATTTATTTTTTGGATTGATTATGAAATTACATCCACGTCATTTTTAATTTTTAATGAGGGAGTCGGGTCGTTATGAATAAAAAAACAGCTAGTGCACCTATAATAAATGCGTCTAAAAGGTTTTGTCCTGAATATGCATGAAATATTTACCACTGAACGTTAAGCAACAACCTTTATTTAGCAAAAAGAGTAATAAATAATACGTAAAACAAACAATGAATATTTCGAAAAATGAATAAATACAGATGTAAATGCGAGACAAAAAATGAAGAGTTTCCGATCCAAAACAAAAGATAGAATATTCTACTATGCATCCATTCTGAAAATAATATTTGACAATGGTACTTATAACTTTTCTCTACCTTACAGTTTATACCGACCGTGCGAGACCCACATGGGTAGTCAAGGTCGTTAAAGCCCCTAGTTGTAGTACCCTACAGTTTATACCGACCGTGCGAGACCCACATGGGTAGTCAAGGTCCTTAAAGCCTCTAGTTGTAGTACCCTACAGTTTATACCGACCGTGCGAGACCCACATGGGTAGTCAAGGTCGTTAAAGTCCCTAGTTGTAGTACCTTACAGTTTATACTGACCGTGCGAGACCCGTATGTGTAGTCAAGGTCGTTAAAGTCCCTAGTTGTAGTACCTTACAGTTTATACTGACCGTGCGAGACCCACATGTGTAGTCAAGGTCGTTAAAGTCCCTAGTTGTAGTACCTTACAGTTTATACTGACCGTGCGAGACCCGCATGCGTAGTCAAGGTCGTTAAAGCCCCTAGTTGTAGTACCTTACAGTTTATACTGACCGTGCGAGACATGCATGTGTAGTCAAGGTCGTTAAAGCCTCTAGTCGTAGTACCCTACAGTTTATATTGACCGTGCGAGACCCACATGGGCAGTCAAGGTCGTTAAAGCCCCTAGTCGTAGTACCCTACAGTTTATACTGACCGTGCGAGACCCACATGTGTAGTCCAGGACGTTAAAGTCCCTAGTTGTAGTACCTTACAGTTTATACTGACCGTGCGAGACATGCATGTGTAGTCAAGGTCGTTAAAGCCTCTAGTCGTAGTACCCTACAGTTTATATTGACCGTGCTAGACCCACATGGGTAGTCAAGGTCGTTAAAGTCCCTAGTTGTAGTACCCTACAGTTTATACTGACCGTGCGAGACCCGTATGTGTAATCAAGGTCGTTAAAGTCCCTAGTTGTAGTACCTTAAAGTTTATACTGACGGTGCGAGACCCACATGTGTAGTCAAGGTCGTTAAAGCCCCTAGTCGTAGTACCTTACAGTTTATACTGACCGTGCGAGACCCGCATGTGTAGTCAAGGTCATTACAGCCCCTAGTTGTAGTACCCTACAGTTTATACTGACCGTGCGAGACCCACATGTGTAGTCAAGGTCGTTAAAGCCCCTAGTTGTAGTACCTTACAGTTTATACTGACCGTGCGAGACATGCATGTGTAGTCAAGGTCGTTAAAGCCCCTAGTTGTAGTACCCTTCAGTGTATACTGACTGTGCGAGACCCGCGTGTGTAGTCAAGGTCGTTAAAGCCTTAGTCGTAGTACCTTACAGTTTATACTGACCGTGCGAGACCCAAATGTGTAGTCAAGGTCGTTTAAGCCCCTAGTTGTAGTACCTTACAGTTTATACTGACCGTGCGAGACATGCATGTGTAGTCAAGGTCGTTAAAGCCCCTAGTTGTAGTACCCTTCAGTGTATACTGACTGTGCGAGACCTGCATGTGTAGTCAAGGTCGTTAAAGCCCCTAGTTGTAGTACCCTACAGTTTATACTGACCGTGCGAGACCCGCATGTGTAGTCCAGGACGTTAAAGCCCCTAGTTGTAGTATCCCACAGTTTATACTGACCGTGCGAGACCCGCATGTGTAGTCCAGGACGTTAAAGCCCCTAGTTGTAGTACCCTTCAGTTTATACTGACCATGCGTGACCCGCATGTGTAGTCAAGGTCGTTAAAGCCCCTATAGTTGTAGTACCCTACAGTTTATATCGACTGTGCGAGACCCGCATGTGTAGTCAAGGTCGTTAAAGTCCCTAGTTGTAGTACCCTTCAGTGTATACTGACTGTGCGAGACCTGCATGTGTAGTCAAGGTCGTTAAAGTCCCTAGTTGTAGTACCTTACAGTTTATACTGACCGTGCGAGACCCACATGTGTAGTCAAGGTAGTTAAAGCCCCTAGTCGTAGTACCTTACAGTTTATACTGACCATGCGTGACCCGCATGTGTAGTCAAGGTCGTTAAAGCCCCTAGTCGTAGTACCCTTCAGTGTATACTGACTGTGCGAGACCTGCATGTGTAGTCAAGGTCGTTAAAGCCCCTAGTTGTAGTACCCTACAGTTTATACCGACCGTGCGAGACCCACATGGGTAATCAAGGTCGTTAAAGCCCCTAGTTGTAGTACCCTACAGTTTATACCGACCGTGCGAGACCCACATGGGTAGTGAAGGTCGTTAAAAACCCCTTGTTGTAGTACCTTACATTTGAGTAACATAATACATATGAATGCATTGACATGTTACCGCTAAACGAAAAAGCGCGGTCAGTTAACAAGGCTGATAATATCCTAAACGATATTTCGCAAGTTCGAAAAACCGAGTGTTTAAATTCAAGCAGACCAGTTACACTTTAGATGAAAGAAAAAAGTTAGGAATATTCCAAGAGACAATAAAAGACCGTTAGACATAAAAATACGAATACCATTAGGAACCAGATGAAAAGACACAATAAAACAAAGCAAATACCCAGAAAACTAAGGATCGAGTAACACGAAACCTACCAGAAACTGGGGGTAAAACAGGATATGCCAAAGGTTAATTTGTTCGTGGAACACTTCTGGCATCAACAGATATAGATAAAACAACTTAGCCAACAAGAAAACACACATTCAATAAGGATAAGCTTATAATGCGCCGCGTTCGTTCTATTCCCTAATATTAAACATTCTTAATGAAATAGAAACGTGTATATGTATATCGGCATTTATAAGATTTTGCAACACTATATAGATTGAATATTGTTTGTTCATTTTTTTTTAAATGTTTTGTGCCATGATCTATAACAGTCCACTCATAAGTCGAAAACGCCATTGCAAAACATACAAAAAACGAGGAAAAGACAAACAACAGTCTATAGACACATAGACAAAACATAGAAAGCTAAAGACTTAACAAACACGAACCATACCATAAACTAGGGGCTTAGGTGCTCCGGGGAGGGTAAGCAGATCCAGAAGTTTATAACCTTGATGAGGATGAAAGCGGTCAGTGGTCATATCGACTAGGAAACAGATGACATAACTATGATATAAGTGATAAAGGCTTAAGATCAAGGCTACCCTGATGACCTATCAACACGAGACATTTTTCCTAAGAAAAAAATTCTGCTTTATGTGAAAGCTGCAAACACTTTTTATAGAAATGCTACATATCATTGACATATATTTGACAAGAGCTGTAAGTGGTCATAACATTGAAAGTAGAGAATAAGAGCTGTAAGTGGTCATAACATTGAAAGTAGAGAATAAGAGCTGTAAGTGGTCATAACATTGAAAGTAGAGAATAAGAGCTGTAAGTGGTCATAACATTGAAAGTAGAGAATAAGAGCTGTAGGTGGTCATAACATTGAAAGTAGAGAATAAGAGCTGTAGGTGGTCATAACATTGAAAGTAGAGAATAAGAGCTGTAGGTGGTCATAACATTGAAAGTAGAGAATAAGAGCTGTAAGTGGTCATAACATTGAAAGTAGAGAATAAGAGCTGTAAGTGGTCATAACATTGAAAGTAGAGAATAAGAGATGTAAGTGGTCATAACATTGAAAGTAGAGAATAAGAGCTGTAAGTGGTCATAACATTGAAAGTAGAGAATAAGAGCTGTAAGTGGTCATAACATTGAAAGTAGAGAATAAGAGCTGTAAGTGGTCATAACATTGAAAGTAGAGAAACATAGGCAATATCATAATCGTAGAGCAAAAAGGTGAGCAAAAAAATGTTGAAAATGAACTCTTTTCATTGTAATGTTTTTACGTGTCGAAAACTCTATGACAAACCACAAGGCTAAATCTATTTTTGATAGTTTAGAGAAAGGCGTTAATAATCAACAACACTGAATATAGTCAGGCTAAAAAAAAGTCTCCATCTTTTGACATTATGATTAAGAGGTGGCAGTAAACTGCAAGAAATCCTGATCATATAACCACATAAATAAACAAATCGGAGCAAAATGAAGAAGACAAATACAGAGATAGAAATTAGATCGAAGGTTCATTTTACAATTTATTATAAACCTTTAACTATTACATTTTGAAAGATGTATAATTTTTCATTTGGTCTTCACAAGGAAGTGAAATAATGTATATTGTACAGTTCATTTAATCCCTGAAAACAGGGAAAACAACTCGATCTTGCATGATTATAAGTTTTTATTTCAATCTATTGCAGTTCATTAAAAAATTCTGACCTAATTGCAATTTTTTTCATCAAATCAAACAGTTCAACAGGTCAATCATTTTAAACTGCTGAAAAGAAACACAGTCAAGTCAACAAATTGGAAGGCGATAAAATATTGCATATTTACAATCCATTAAGATTTTAATTCCACTTCATAGCTTCTATGAAAGTGTTGCTAAATATTTCTATTCATATTTCTATATTTCTATACATATTGTTATTGTAAACAGTCTCAATTTTAGTCATTTGAAAGGTTAGAGGTAGTGATTTTTTAATTTGCTATAAAAATGTCCAAACTGAGTTTTCATCATGTTCATTCTATCTTTTTATTAAGAAATTTTTCTACAGTAGCTGGGTTGCTGTCACATTGAAACACACCTCGCATCTTTTATTCACACCAAATGAAAGATGTCTACGGAATTATTTTTTTTTTTTTCAAAATTCATATCATGTAAAAACCCTTTCAAGCTTTACAATGATGTCACAGTTCCTCCTTTGTATTCCCGGTAAACTACCACTATATGTATATGTGTAATTTCGACCACCCACAGTATGGCATGCCGTTCTCGTCAAAACTATGTATAAACTATTTTTCGAAAAATTTACAAGCTGAGAATTAAAAAAAAAAACACATCGAGATTAAAAAATCTAAAAACACACACTGAAAATAAAAAATTACACCCTGAGATTTCATAAAGACGCACTGAAATTACAAAAAATGAAAAACACACACTGCGAATTGAAATTTCCACACTGAGAATTGAAAATTACACACTGAGAATTGAAACTTTCACACTGAGATTTCAAAAAGACACACTGAGATAAAATAAACTGAAAAACACACACTGAGAATTTGAAATTACACACTGAGATTTGTGCGCACTTTTTATGTGCACATATCTAATTAGCATACTTAATCTGAATCTATTACAAGCTTAAAGCAGCTAGAGGACAGAACTCGTTAGTCCTTCAATTTGGCGCCAAATGTTTTATAAAAAAACATTAGAAATACAACGTATAGAAAAAGACCAATTTAGAACAAGAAAAATACCCACTTACTCTCATTACAAAATATAACCAAATGGTGAAAAACTTTATTAAAATTATAGGAAAACCTTGGAACAATCTGCAAAAAGACAAACAAAGCAGTGAAATTTTTACCCAAGTGCCTATTATAGCATATAAACGTAACAAAAATATAAAAGATTACCTTGCGAAATTAGGGTAACAGTTGAAAGACTTTTGAAAAGGGACCATGCTTAAACAGTTTTAAGCAAAAAATCCCGATACACTGTTAGTAATAATCTGAATTATAGGCATCAAACTTATAAATATGAGTTAGCAAACAACGATGTTAAGTCTTGTAATTTATTACGAATGCTGGTTGAAGGAACTGCATTTCATTTTAATGACGAGAGTTCGGGAGACCAAGATATTAATCTCTTGAATTATTCATCATGAATATTCATTAGTAATGTGCATATTAATCTTAGTGTGTATTTCTGAAATCTCAGTGTGTAATTAACAATTCTCAGTGTGTGTTTTTCAATTTATTTCATCTCAGTGTGTCTTTTTAAAATCTCCGTGTGTAATTTTAAATTCTCAGTGTGTGTTTTTGCTTTTTTTAAATCTCAGTGTGTAATTTCGATTTCTCAGTGTGTTATTTTAGGTTTTTAAATCTCAGTGTGGTGTTTTAATTCTCAGTGTGTAATTTGTTTTCGAAAAAAAGGTTTAAACATAGTTTTGACGAGAACGGCTTGCCATACCACAATATTACAAAAACAAAAGTCACCGTCGGAACAAACTTTCTTAAATTTGTCTACTACTTAATCTATGATTTTTAAATGAACCCTTAAACATAAAACGGTACAAATTTTACTGCACTAAAGATTTTTCTTCAGTATTCTATTTCAATTTCTCGATTTACTAGAACTTATCAGAAATCTTTAATACACTATTTTTTTTACAACCATGCAACATGTATAAAACCTTAGATATTTTATATCATGATAGGTATATGATCTTTATGGATTTGTACTTGAGTAATAGATTTTTGTACGGAGTACAACATAGACTGTAATTAATTATGTTATATATCTATATCAAATGGTGGGAAACAAATAAAATGGCCAAATATCAGTCTATAAATTACTGTTGTAGCCTTGACCTTTGACCTAGTTATCTACGATCAATTGGGTCTTTTGCACCCCAAGGTCCAGTACCTACCAAAGATAGGTTCAAAACTAATTATGAATTGAAAGATATTTTCTAGAAATAGAACTTATCTCAAAGATTTAGTAGTATATTTATAGGTGCTGTTACCTTGATCTTTGCTACACTGAAGAAAAACTCAATAGGGTTCTTGTTCCATCCAAGAGCATACTCTAGCTATGTTTGGTGAAGGTTTTGACATATGCATCAAAAGCTGTCACCGGGAAACCAAATTGTTGTCCCCAATTTTCAGTCTATAAATGACCTCTGTATCCTTGACCTTTACCCTAGTGATCTCAAATATTAAAACTGTAAGTCACGTAATCGTAAGATAAATAGTCTAAAAGATTACATCTTGAAATAAAACATTTCAGTCTACCAATAGCTGCTGTGACCTTGACCCTATTGACATTAAAATCCATATTTTATCAAGCAATTATAAAATCAAATAAGGTCAAGAGGATGAAACGATTAAAAAGAGTTTGGAGTGCAAATCAATGAGAAAGCAACCTAACGGCACAAATAACCAAAAGACTTCAATTTAATGATTTATACAAACCAATGAAGAACCAGGATCAAAAAGTGAATGATAAACATCTCTGACATAACTTTTTTCGATTTGTAAATTGCTTTTATCATATGAGATCTTCCTGTAACTAGCAAATTTTATGTTGGGCTTTCAAAACTTTTCATCTTTAGCACCCACTACTAGTTATTACAGAAACATAGGTAAAGCCATCGGTAAAATACCTTTGTTCCAATATATACCTAAGCACTAACATGATTCATTATTAATGATGGTTTTTTGAGTGATCGTATGCAATAACTTACATTTTCCCCTCAATTATATTGTAGGGGATCATACAGGGTTATTGAATGAATATTGGTGAATATTGACCTGAGTGCATTTTTATATTTCATGAGCTTGCGATTGCAATATATATTCTACGAGGGATATTTGCCACCACTATTCATCCATAACCATTTTATTGAAAAGTAAAGTTAAAAAAAAATATTTTAAACATACTTTTATCTCTAATGGCGTCCTTAATTTGAAGCTATATTTGCATCAGTGCAAAATGATACATTATGCCATGCTTACTTTTGGTTACATTCTGTATGATATATATTGTTGCTATGCAATAAAACTAATGATATATATTGTTGCTATGCAATAAAACTAAGTATTGGCGTCAGGATCTTTTCAACTGCCATACTAACTGACCATATGTTTGACCATTTTTACTGAGCTATCTTCTTCAAAGCGACTAAACTAGTTGTCCCACAGGTTTTTTGCTGAATATAATGTGCAAGATTGATACCGTCAACTTAGTATTTGGAAAAGTTGACAGAGCCTAGTACACAATCAGACTCGTATAAAACGCATTTTGTAAAACTTTACTTGTGAAAAAACGGATTGCAGAAGAATAAGCCGATGATTGTTGACAACATATGACTTAAGAGTGATACGGCTTATGTTCTTCTCATATATTGTATGATGGTATGATACTAAACCCCTAACGGGAGGAATTGAGCTTGATTTTCATATGATGAAGATATAATCTTTCAATCAGTTTAATTGAGGTCTGGAGCTGGCATGTCAGTAACTGCTAGTAGTCCTTTGTTAATTTATGTATCATTGTCATTTTGCTTAGTTTCTTTTGTTACCTATTCTGACATCGGACTCGGACTTCTTTTATACTGAGTTTTACTGTGTATATTGCTGTGTGTTTGTTTATTCTACATTGTCTAGAGGTATCGGGGGAGGGTTGAGTTCTCACAAAACATGTTTAACCCCGCCTCATTTTTGCGCTTGTCCCAAGTCAAGAGCCTCTGGCCTTTGTTAGTCTTGTATGTTTTTTTTTAATTTTAGTTCATTTATATGTTTTGGAGTTTAGTGTGACGTTCATTTTCACTGAACTAGTACACATTTTTATTTAGGGGCCAGCTGAAGCCCGCCTCCGGGTGCGGGATTTTCTCGCTGTGTTGAAGTCCAGTGGCCTTTGGCTGTTTTCTGCTCTTTGGTCGGGTTGTTGTCTTTTTGACACATTCCCCATTTCCATTCTCAGTTTTATAATAGAATTAAAAATACATTTACAGGAAATAAACACGTTTATTAGAATTATAATTCTTTCTCAAGGAATAGCTGGACTCCACGGCGCTTGTAGCCACCAAGAAAAGGATCTCCTACATTCACAACACTGAGGAAGACGGACGTAGTAAGGATACCAGTATCGCGGTTTATGGTGTGGACAAAACATGTATAGTTTCAGTGACAAGAAGCCGGCAGGATAACAGATAGATGGGGCCCAAGGGTTATTACATGGCAAATTACTGCAGCGTTGTCGGCTGAAAAATAGATTAATATAATATGCTATTTACATAAGACAATTATTATAAAGCAAATTTGGAATTATATATATGCCTTCGTTTCATCACTTTTTACTTGCATAAAGAATATGACGTTCAAACTTGACAATTCAAAACTAACTGCATGTTTCATTAGAATCCGTATTATGATTCATTGACAACAATCGTGAGGCATTCCAAAATTAGATTTTATTTCAAAACAAAAAGCAACATTCATGACAGCACGTGCTTCCCATGACAACGTCACAACAATGCACAGAAAAAAAGTAAGATTTAATTCGTAATTTTATGTTTGTAGAATAAAAATGTAATTATAAGAATTGAATGCTTCATTTTGTTATTTGAAAGGGCTTTAAAAGCGTTGATCGCGAGCTTCACTCAAAATGTACTTCGGTCAACGCTTTTTCACACGTATATAAAATTACAAAAGCAAGCATTACATTCTCAAATAAAACACCAATACGGAAAAATGTAAGGGTATATTCATCATGCATGTGTACGACAGTCGATCTTGTAAAATTGTGTATACTACATAAGTAATAGAATTCCTTGAACACGACATATAAATAATTAAATATACAACATAGTATATAATAATATGGTAATGTCGCTGTTGAGAGTGGGATCCTTCTTTTAAAGTTGTATGCCTTTTAAAATTACTAACGGTCGAATGGGAATAACAATTACAATATATATGACTTACTTTCCACAGTATGCATATGGTATCTGGCTTTTCACATAATACCAATGGAAATAACAAAACCCATTCTTGATCCATATTTTTTGAGGCACTTTCAATATTGCATGTTTCTTGTAACACAATGGATATCCAAGATTAGGTCTATAAAAAAATAAACAGATAAAATCATCACATTTTAACTAGCTACAACCGTTAGGTGTCGCTTTTATTTTCCACTACTCAGAGTTTAATTTAGAGTATCATTATACAAATTCATTATAGCATTATAGGTTATCACATTACTATTGGTCGGACAAAAAATCTATACATTTTCGTGGATACTTATAGATTATCGTTGGTCATCTCAACGAGATTGATTTTCTCGCTTGAGCCGGTACGGCGAAAGTGAGAAAAGCAATCGAGTTGAGATGACCAATGATAATCTGTTTATCGCTATTTTACCTATGACGACGTTGTTAATTTCATTGACACAGGCACATGCGCCCTTAGTTTCTAGCGATAATTTTTCATATCACTCTACTGTGCTGAGAAAGGAAATTATCAGTCAGTAAGATCAAAGGAAAATTTCGTAAAATAGCGATAATTTATTATCGTGACTTTTACTAATTTTGCACACAAACCAACAGAAGATTTGTGTTTTTTTCAACCCTTTAATTCGTTATTCACCTATTCCTACTGAATCAACTATTAACGTTAACTATCGTATATGTTCCGGACCATATCAGTATTTGTACCATACGCGTATGGTCATGACCATATGCGTATACCCATATGGTCCGACCATACGCGCATGTTCGGATCATATGAGTATACTAAGACTCGTTTGGTTAATAACGGGCTGGACCATATGAGTATTTAGACCATATAGGTATTTTTCAAATAAATTCTAACTTCCTTCGCAGGAGAACAAAGCTCATTCTCCGAACCCAAACCGGCACCAGTTACTAACTGATTCCTTTATCTTTACATATTGTCTGAATCATGGTGTAAATGTTATCTTGCCTTCGCTAGAAACAATTTAGAGCGTTTTATTTTGTCGAACTTTTCGTCCGCAAAAGAAGCCACAGGCGTTTTGGGCATGAACCTTTTTTCTTGTTTAAATTATTATTTCAGAAACAGAGTTTATTCTAATCTCAACTTATTTTCAATTAATTATTGTGTTCTTTCTCCTTCTCGTATGATTTTTCTGTTATTGTAAGATCGTATAGATAGGAGCAAGAAAATATTAAATAACTAAAAACAATTTGAAATATTTAAGAAAGATAGATTTAGTAAAAAAAAACCAATAAAATAAATTTTTAAAAAAGAAAAGAAAGAGGGTTCAATAACCAAAATTCCTGTGAGTTAAGCAACTGACTTCTTGTTTTACAGTTCATTTAGATATTTCTAGAAGTTATTTTCATAAGTAGACATATTGCGTTTCGTACAAATTTAAGGACAAATCAATAATGACCATGTAAAAATGGTTTTACTATAATCATGTAACAATGATTACAAAATGATTGAAAGAGTAAACATTTCATTATTAGAAACTCTTAATTTATGAGACACCCTTTTAACGTTCAATCGTGTTAACTAACCGGACCATACGCGTATGGTCCAAATACTCATATGGTCCGGAACATATATACATTGTACATATGTAAAGTAACGTTGCGTTACTTCCTTAGAAGATCATATTGTATTCAGAAAAATCTAAATTATATGACCATAAGGAGACGTGAAGTACACGCTAAGGAGACGACAAACTTACGACTTAAAACAGCATATTTAAAATCGAAAACGTACACAAGAAATCACTTACATGTAATACAAATGATTTCATGTTGAATATTTTAAAAAACGAAACGAGCCACGCTCTATCGAGGGTGCCATTTTACTGATTTGACAATTGACTTGTAGTCGACGTGTAATTCAATTTTAATCAACTTTAAATTGAATCAAATTTAGAAATATAAACGTTGATGAGCTGATATAACCGAAAAGGATCAAACTGAATTCAATTCTCTCTTCCAAGCTTTTTTTTGATTTGTTCACAAATTTTTTTTATATATTCAGTATCTCGAGCTTCTCCGTCAACTGTTTTAATTTGGTTTACAATTTATGTGTTGTATACAGTGCTTTGGTTAGAATTTAGTTTTCAAGTTCACTTACGGAGAAGAAACTGGTGCTTTTAAGCGGGCAATCGCTAGTTTCGCAACCTCGACTTCAGCCTTTATATCTGGGTCTGCATCTAATGTTGCTTGCATTTTTTCAACCCTGAAACAATAATTAACCTATTAATGTTTAATTTATATAGCACATGATTTTTTTGCTCTGTGAAATAATTGCATTGTGTACGTATTCTATACTGAATATATTAAAACCATACCCACCAAACGAGCAATCACAACCTTATCGAAGACACTACGATTGTATGCTGAATATATTAAAACCACACCATTCAAACGAGAAAACATAGCCTTAATTGAAGACACGGATATATTAAAACCACACCCATCAAACGAGCAATCATAGCCTTAATCGAAGACACTACGATTGTATACTGAATACATTAAACCACACCCATCAAACGAGCAACCATAGCCTTAATCGAAGAGACTACGATTGTATATTGAATATATTAAAACCACGCCCATCAAACGAGCAAACATAGCAAAACCGAACGATAACAGTGCAAGTAAAAAACAGTAACATCATGCAATATTAAAACACAGCATTATTATAAGCTCACACAAAACTGAAATTATCAAATCATTTTTGTAGATGCCAAACTTTCAGGTCTTTCTAATAAATTTGTCTTCACCCTTTGTTTAATTCTTCTCACATCTAGTAACAATCTTAATCAATGTCATCTGCTACGTACAAGTATTAAATAAAGGAAAGAAAATAAAAGATTTTCACATTTTGTAAAAAAAAACAAAAAAAAACGCTTAGGTTATAGAATTAAACTGAAAAAATTACTTATCTCAATGATCTAAGTTTATTCTCAGAACATAAAAAGCAGACCATATGACATTCTTGCAGGAAGACTTTTTTCATTTTTTCCCCCAGTACTGAACGACTTTCTATTTTCATCTTTTATGCACAATTATTTCCGATTAATTGTATTCAGGATATCTACTATCTAGCTGATTTTATTATGCCAGTTCTAATTCAGATAATCTATTTTCAAAATCCTCCTGCCCACTTTGAAATATGAAATGGACGATCTTTGGTGTGAAATACTTACGGAAAGTTGTCATCCTCACTGGTCATGACATTAGCAAACGGTTCTGTAAAACATTCTCCATCATTCGGACCACACTGATCTTGTGAAAAGCATGAAGATGCTGCCAACACCAAGAGCTAATGAAATAAAGAAAATAAAAGATTTTCACATTTTGTTAAAAAATATCCCCAACAACCATGGTTATACAGCTAAAAAATATTAATTACACACAATAACATATTTTCTCACACCAGCTTAAATACTTAATTAAGCAAAACAAACAAAAAACTAAAATCAAACAGTCAACATAAATAACACATCAAAAACAGTTTTTAAAACTGCTCAAATACAAAGAACAACATTCACTCTTTAAAATGCTATGTGTTATTCGTTCATGTTTATTCTTATTAAAGTGTTCACTTAAAACGCCATTTGTTGTGTCTAATTTGTCTTTGCTTGTATATCTGTTTTTGCGGAGAAGTCGGGTAAAGTTGTTAAATGTGGCCTGTTGTACTGTCCATTACTTTTAGGCAATTCCTGTTACCCATTTTTTTTATTGCTCTAGACTCTTAAAATCGAAACAAAACCGTACGTGGAAGTTGTCAAAGTATATAACATCACAAGGCAAATACATTTTCAATTGTCAAAAGCAAAAACAGTTTCCTTGCAATGCTTTTTTGTTTTGGTTAGAATAGTTAAAATACAAACCAAGAAATTATATGTAACTAGAAAAATATTGCTTACCAGAATATAATACATTGTTGTTAACTTGAAGTCAGCAGAATCTAACAACTTCTAGTTATGTTGTTAGAAAACACGATCCGCACGGAGGAGGCGTATACTTTGAAATAAGTTTTATTTGATATTCTTCACTCCGCTTTTGTTCGGAAATACTCGTGCTTATACGTGGCTTTAAAATCTCATTAGAGCAAATTTTCACAGACGAACATCTTAATTTCGATACATTTAGCCACGCCTCTTTAGAACCAATCCTACTTGTTGTACTTTTCTATTTATATATTTCACATAATTGGAGTTGTGAAAGATGTGACGCTTTTCTCTATGAATATCTTCATTTTTATAAAGAAACATGTTGTGATGTCGCAGATTGTTAATTTTTTTAAAACATTCGATTGAAACTTTTCTGTTTTCGTTAATGTCAGTTAGAACATGTAAAAATAATTACAACATATTGATACCATCCTCAAAACCTTTTGTTATATTTTACCGGGGGGAGGAGGGACAGGAGGGTTTTGTGCAGATTGACTATTCATTTTCATCTGTTTGCTACGCCCGCTTATATTTTCTTCTAGTGCTGTAATAAATGAAAGGATTATCAATAAAAATAATATGCACATTTTATTGACTTGTGTTAAACTTTTGGCATTAGTAGCCCAGTTAGCGTCTGCTTTCAATTTAGAATTACATCTATCAATTGGCCGTGATGGTCGGATGAGCACTAAAACTAAATTATTTCAATTTTCTCATTGTAAACTTTAATTTTTTTGTAGAAATCTAATAGCATACCTCCAATTTTCTTATTTTAAGTCCCTATCAGCATGTCCTTGATAAGGGTTACGATTAATTTGGTAGTTAACTAAAGGTTCTCCATGGTGCAGTTGAAATAATGCCTACGAAAATTTAACGGACGCAATCATGACTTACTTAAATAATATGTTCAACAAATGCTAACTACGAAAGCCTATGAGGGTCACAAAAAAAAATAAAAAATATTTATCTTGTAATTACGAGATAATTATCGCGTAATTACGAGAAAACTATCGCGTAATTACGAGATAATCATTTTTTAACTCGTAATAACGAGATAATTATCGCGTAATTACGAGATAATTATCGCGTAATTACGAGAAAACTATCTTGTAATTACGAGATAATCATCGCGTAATAACGAGAAAACTATCGCGTAATTTCGAGATAAGAAGTTTGTTATCTCGTAATTACGAGATAATTATCGCGTAATTACGAGATTATTATCACGTTATTACGAGAAAACTATCTCGTAATTACGAGATAATCATTTTTTTTATCTCGCAATTACGAGATAATCATCGCGTAATTACGAGAAAACTATCGCGTAATTACGAGATAAAATAAACTGCTTCGCTGAGCGCAGCTGGATACGCCCGCAGAGGTCCAACCATGAACAGTTGTGGCAAAAATGGACACAATATTCAAGCTTGATACAGGTCTGAATTCTGATTGTAATTAAATATTTGACATATTATAGGTTTCTGAATAAATGTAGTCAAAGAACTTGAAATTGGTTATATGAATTGAATTTATATTCAATTAAAGATTTCTTGCTGTTGTGCAATACACTGTGCTGTTGCGCAATACTTAGTAAATCTGTTGTCAGACTATAAACAAATAAAGTTCAATTATTTCTCAATGTCATGTTAGAAATCTATGAAAATGTAAAGGGAGCTTACATCAATAGATATAAACTATTCACCAAAGTTTCATGAGAATCGCTGACAGCATTTTTGAGTTATTGTCCGAAAACTGGGAAATCTCCCTTTTTTATGAATAAAACCCCATAACTCGGAAACGTAAAACCTAATATTAATAGAAAACGAAAGGGAGCTCACGTCAATAGACATAAACAATTCACCAAAGTTTTATGCAAATTAGTTATTAAAGCGTTTTTGAGTGAATGTCCGACATGTTGACGACGGACGGACAGACGGACAGACGGACAACGGTATACCATAATACGTCCCGTAAACGGGCGTATAAAAATGATTATCTCGTAATTACGAGATAAAAAAATGATTATCTCGTAATTACGCGATAGTTTTCTCGTAACTACGCGATGATTATCTCGTAATTATGAGATAAAAAAAAATGATTATCTCGTAATTACGCGATAGTTTTCTCGTAATTACGCGATAGTTTTCTCGTATTTACGCGATAATTATCTCGTAATAACGCGATAGTTTTCTCGTAATTACGTGATAATTATCTCGTAATTACGCGATAGTTTTCTCGTAATTACGAGATATCTATCTCGTTATTACGCGATAAATATTTTTTTTGTGACCCTTATAGGCTTTCGTAATAATCCATTTGTACAATACCGTCCTCTTTTTCTTCTTTTATGATTATCCCCAACCATAATTTATATTATTACTGACAGTTTACTTGTCATGAACAACACAATGAATGCCACAAGTTCACCCCGAATTTTGGTAAGGTTAACACTACTCAGTCTGTAGTTTCTTTTGCAATGTTTTGGTGGGGTTAACACTTCTCAGTCTGTTGGTTCTTGTTCAATGTTTTGGTGGGGTTAACACTACTCAGTCTAAAGTTTCTTGTTCAATGTTTTGGTGGGGTTAACACTACTCAGTCTAAAGTTTCTTGTTCAATGTTTTGGTGGGGTTAACACTACTCAGTCTAAAGTTTCTTGTTCAATGTTTTGGTGGGGTTAACACTTCTCAGTCTAAAGTTTCTTGTTCAATGTTTTGGTGGGGTTAACACTACTCAGTCTAAAGTTTCTTGTTCAATGTTTTGGTGGGGTTAACACTACTCAGTCTAAAATTTCTTGTTCAATGTTTTGGTGGGTTTGACACTTCTCAGTCTAAAGTTTCTTGTTCAATGTTTTGGTGGGGTTAACACTTCTCAGTCTGTTGTTTCTTGTGCATTGTTTTGGTAGGGTTAACACTATTCAGTCTAAAGTTTCTTGTTCAATGTTTTGGTGGGGTTAACACTTCTCAGTCTGTTGTTTCTTGTGCATTGTTTTGGTGGGGTTAACACTTCTCAGTCTGTTGTTTCTTGTGCATTGTTTTGGTAGGGTTAACACTATTCAGTCTAAAGTTTCTTGTTCAATGTTTTGGTGGGGTTAACACTTCTCAGTCTGTTGTTTCTTGTGCATTGTTTTGGTAGGGTTAACACTATTCAGTCTAAAGTTTCTTGTTCAATGTTTTGGTGGGGTTAACACTTCTCAGTCTGTTGTTTCTTGTGCATTGTTTTGGTAGGGTTAACACTATTCAGTCTAAAGTTTCTTGTTCAATGTTTTGGTGGGGTTAACACTTCTCAGTCTGTTGTTTCTTGTGCATTGTTTTGGTGGGGTTAACACTTCTCAGTCTGTTGTTTCTTGTGCATTGTTTTGGTAGGGTTAACACTATTCAGTCTAAAGTTTCTTGTTCAATGATTTGGTGGGGTTAACACTTCTCAGTCTGTTGTTTCTTGTGCATTGTTTTGGTGGGGTTAACACTTCTCAGTCTGTTGTTTCTTGTGCATTGTTTTGGTAGGGTTAACACTATTCAGTCTAAAGTTTCTTGTTCAATGTTTTGGTGGGGTTAACACTTCTCAGTCTGTTGTTTCTTGTGCATTGTTTTGGTAGGGTTAACACTATTCAGTCTAAAGTTTCTTGTTCAATGTTTTGGTGGGGTTAACACTTCTCAGTCTGTTGTTTCTTGTGCATTGTTTTGGTGGGGTTAACACTTCTCAGTCTGTTGTTTCTTGTGCATTGTTTTGGTGGGGTTAACACTATTCAGTCTAAAGTTTCTTGTTCAATGTTTTGGTGGGGTTAACACTTCTCAGTCTGTTGTTTCTTGTGCATTGTTTTGGTAGGGTTAACACTATTCAGTCTAAAGTTTCTTGTTCAATGTTTTGGTGGGGTTAACACTTCTCAGTCTGTTGTTTCTTGTGCATTGTTTTGGTGGGGTTAACACTTCTCAGTCTGTTATTTCTTGTGCATTGTTTTGGTAGGGTTTACACTATTCAGTCTAAAGTTTCTTGTTCAATGTTTTGGTGGGGTTAACACTTCTCAGTCTGTTGTTTCTTGTGCAATGGTTTGGTGGGGTTAACACTTCTCAGTCTGTTTTTTCTTGTGCAATGTTTTGGTGAGGTTAATACAACTCTGGTGGGGTTGATACTTTTCAGCTTGTAGTTTCTTTTGCTATGCTTTGGTGGGGTTAATACTGCTCTGGTGGGGTTTATACTTCTCAGTCCGTAGTATGTTGTGAAATGTTTTAGCGGGGTTAATACTACTCAGTCTGTAGTTTCTAGTGCAATATTTTATTGGGGTTAACACAACTCAGTCTATAGTTACTTGTGCAATGATTTTGTAGGGTTAATACTACTCAGTCTGTAGTTTCTTGTGCAATGTTTTGGTGTTAACACATCTTCTTATATCTAGCTCCTCCGTCTGTAGTTTCTTGTGCAATGTTTTGGTGGGGTTTATACTACTCAGTCTGTAGTTTTTTGTGCAATGGTTTAGTGGGATTAATACTACACAGTCTGTTGTTTCTTGTACACTGTTTTGTCCGGGTTAATACTACTCCGTCTGTAGTTTATTGTGCAATGTTTTGACGGGGTTAATACTACGCAGTCTGTAGTTTCATGTGTAATGTTTTGGTGTGGTTAACACTACTCCGTCTATATTTCTTGTACAATGTTTTGGTGGGGTTAAAATAACTCGGTCTGTAGTTTCTTGTGCACTGTATTGTTTGGGTTAATACTGCTCAGTCTGTAGTTTCTTGTGCAATGTTTTGTCGGGGTTAATACTACTCAGTCTGTAGTTTCTTGTGCAATGTTTTGTCGGGGTTAATACTACTCAGTCTGTAGTTTCTTGTGCAATGTTTTGTCGGGGTTAATACTACCCAGTCTGTAGTTTCTTGTGCACTGTTTTGGTGGGGTTAATACTACTCAGTCTGTAGTTTCTTGTGCAATGTTTTGTCGGGGTTAATACTACCCAGTCTGTAGTTTCTTGTGCAATGTTTTGTCGGGGTTAATACTACTCAGTCTGTAGTTTCTTGTGCAATGTTTTGTCGGGGTTAATACAACTCAGTCTGTAGTTTCTTGTGCAAGGTTTTGTCGGGGTTAATACTACCCAGTCTGTAGTTTCTTGTGCAATGTTTTGTCGGGGTTAATACTACTCAGTCTGTAGTTTCTTGTGCAATGTTTTGTCGGGGTTAATACTACTCAGTCTGTAGTTTCTTGTGCACTGTTTTGGTGGGGTTAATACTACTCAGTCTGTAGTTTCTTGTGCACTGTTTTGGTGGGGTAAATACTACTCAGTCTGTAGTTTCTTGTGCACTGTTTTGGTGGGGTTAATACTACTCAGTCTGTAGTTTCTTGTGCAATGTTTTGTCGGGGTTAATACTGCTCAGTCTGTAGTTTCTTGTGCAATGTTTTGTCGGGGCTAATACTACTTTGTCGGGGTTAATACTACTCAGTCTGTAGTTTCTTGTGCAATGTTTTGTCGTGGTTAATACTACTCAGTCTGTAGTTTCTTGTGCACTGTTTTGGTGGGGTTAATACTACCCAGTCTGTAGTTTCTTGTGCACTGTTTTGGTGGGGTTATTACTGCTCAGTCTATAGTTTCTTGTGCAATGTTTTGTCGGGGTTAATACTACTCAGTCTGTAGTTTCTTGTGCAATGTTTTGTCGGGGTTAATACTACTCAGTCTGTAGTTTCTTGTGCAATGTTTTGGTGTTAACACATCTTATATCTAGCTCCTCCGTCTGTAGTTTCTTGTGCAATGTTTTGGTGGGGTTTATACTACTCAGTCTGTAGTTTTTTGTGCAATGGTTTAGTGGGATTAATACTACACAGTCTGTTGTTTCTTGTACACTGTTTTGTCGGGGTTAATACTACTCCGTCTGTAGTTTATTGTGCAATGTTTTGACGGGGTTAATACTACGCAGTCTGTAGTTTCATGTGTAATGTTTTGGTGTGGTTAACACTACTCCGTCTATATTTCTTGTGCAATGTTTTGGTGGGGTTAAAATAACTCGGTCTGTAGTTTCTTGTGCACTGTATTGTTTGGGTTAATACTGCTCAGTCTGTAGTTTCTTGTGCAATGTTTTGTCGGGGTTAATACTACTCAGTCTGTAGTTTCTTGTGCAATGTTTTGTCGGGGTTAATACTACCCAGTCTGTAGTTTCTTGTGCACTGTTTTGGTGGGGTAATACTACCCAGTCTGTAGTTTCTTGTGCAATGTTTTGGTGGGGTTAATACTACTCAGTCTGTAGTTTCTTGTGCACTGTTTTGGTGGGGTTAATACTACTCAGTCTGTAGTTTCTTGTGCAATGTTTTGTCGGGGTTAATACTGCTCAGTCTGTAGTTTCTTGTGCAATGTTTTGTCGGGGTTAATACTACTTTGTCGGGGTTAATACTACTCAGTCTGTAGTTTCTTGTGCAATGTTTTGTCGTGGTTAATACTACTCAGTCTGTAGTTTCTTGTGCACTGTTTTGGTGGGGTTAATACTACCCAGTCTGTAGTTTCTTGTGCACTGTTTTGGTGGGGTTATTACTGCTCAGTCTATAGTTTCTTGTGCAATGTTTTGTCGGGGTTAATACTACTCAGTCTGTAGTTTCTTGTGCAATGTTTTGTCGGGGTTAATCCTACTCAGTCTGTAGTTTCTTGCGCAATGTTTTGTCGGGATTTGTCGGGGTTAATACTACTCAGTCTGTAGTTTCTTGTGTAATGTTTTGTCGGGGTTAATACTACTCAGTCTAAAGTTTCTTGTGCAATGTTTTGTCGGGGTTAATACTACTCAGTCTGTAGTTTCTTGTGCAATGTTTTGTCGGGATTTGTCGGGGTTAATACTACTCAGTCTGTAGTTTCTTGTGTAATGTTTTGTCGGGGTTAATACTACTCAGTCTAAAGTTTCTTGTGCAATGTTTTGTCGGGGTTAATACTACTCAGTCTGTAGTTTCTTGTTCAATGTTTTGTCGAGGTTAATACTGCTCAGTCTGTAGTTTCTTGTGCAATGTTTTGTCGGAGTTGATACTGCTCAGTCTGTAGTTTCTTGTGCAATGTTTTGTCGGGGTTAATACTACTCAGTCTGTAGTTTCTTGTGCAATGATTTGTCGGGGTTAATACTACTCAGTCTGTAGTTTCTTGTGCAATGTTTTGTCGGGGTTAATACTACTCAGTCTGTAGTTTCTTGTGTAATGTTTTGTCGGGGTTAATACTGCTCAGTCTGTAGTTTCTTGTGCAATGTTTTGAGTAGATTGTTGTTTCTGGCCCTCTTTTATTAATGATTTTTATTGTGACATTCCTTTTGTATCTTCTTACCTTTTAAAACAGTTATAGAAAAAACTATCTAGCAACAATGACAATATAGACAGACAGTTAGAAAAACTATCCACAATACACTTTTTGAACACAATATTCTGGTTAAGGTTTTGAGTATTATCTGACGTGTATTCAGTTAAGAATTATACCTTAACATTCCATTCAAAAGTAAAATATCAAAAGCATTCAGATGTCAGTGAAATAAAAAAAAAAGGAAATATACAACTCTCTTTACTTGTTGTAGTATCTGTTGTGATTATTGATTGCGCATATTTTTGTAATTTTTCAGTTGATAATTTTTGCAAATTTTACAAAATCTGGAAGATTTCTTGACATTTGTCTCAGCTGTTTTTTGGTTATTTTTGTGGAATTTCAAGTATTCCTGATAAAGATAAATTCTAGAGTGCTCATCGAGCTCCCCCTTCCCCCCTCCCCCCTCCCCCCCCAAAAAAAATAAAACAAACAAACACAAAAGCAAAAACAAAAGCAAAAACAAAAGCAAAAACAAAACAAAACAAAAAGAAACAACGTCCACAGACATGCTCAAAAAAATAAAAAAGAACATCCAATTGAAATATAGCAACCAACAGATGAAACCTTAGGGTATCGGGAGTGAAGTCGTGTCCTCCGGAAGGGTTTGCAGTTCCTGCACCATTAGTAATACCCGTCGTGTTTCTCCTGTATAAAACCGTTGATAAAATAACCGGTCATCAGGCATTTCACATTATCGAATTTTTAAATGGATTTTTTTGTGTATATATCATACACTTGTAAAAATTGGTTTCTAACTAGTTCTGTCAAACATATTTGATTTCCTGGTTGCTATCAACTCTCAACTATCTGCTATTTATTTTAGCCAAGTTCAAAATTTTAATCAGTGCACCTTAGAACATGAACATTACTTGTTATCCTATTAAAAAGGAACTTTTTCTAAAATTTCTCCATTACTCATAGTATAACCTTTAGATGATGTCTCTTTAACAAGTCCTTGAAATGGATGCAACCTTGTCAACAATAATTTATACTTTTCTTCGATACGAACCTATTGTTTTGTTGCGTCGATGGCATTTTTGATCCTGTGTATTGCAACTGACCTCACCAGCAATGTGTGTTAATATGTTTATGCAAACACTATATCTCAAAGCGATTTTCAAATCACATATGTAGTCTACACAATGTTACATATAGACTATAAAATAAAAATAAAATTGAGAATGGAAATGGGGAATGTGTCAAAGAGACAACAACCCGACCATAGAGCAGACAACAGCCGAAGGCCACCAATGTGTCTCCAATGCAGCGAGAAACTCCCGCACCCGGAGGCGTCCTTCAGCTGGCCCCTAAACAAATATGTATACTAGTTCAGTGATAATGGACGTCATAAAGACGTTCATTTTTACCTAGAAGGTCTTTTTTGTTGATTGCTGTCGATTTGGGGAATTTTGGCATACGCATTTACAGATTGTTTTTATTTTATTTATTTTACCTAGATTCCACTTGGTTGTTGTATGAAACCGAAAGAAGACATCAAAGGACAATAAAACCAACAATAGATGAAAGACAAAAAGAAAAAGAGGCAAACACACAAACAAAGTCCAAATATACTTAATAGAAAATTACAGAATGAGCAAAGAAATATTTCTAAAACATACATCACTCAACCAATCAGTTAATCAATATACCATTCCATTGTCTTTAAATTCAGATCCACCAATCAGTTAATCAATTTACCCTTCCATCGTCCAGTAATTATATCATCCATTCAATTAATCAATATACCATTCCATCGCCAATTAGTTATATAAACCAATCAGCTAAACAATATACCATTCCATTGTCCAATAATTATATCAACCAATCAATAAACCAATATACCGTTCCATCGTCCATTAATTCAGATCAACCCATCAGTTAATCAATATACCATTCCATCGTCCAATAATTTTATCAACCAATGAATTAAACAATATACCATTTCATTGTCCAGTTTTTATATCAACCAATCAGTTAATCAATAAATCATTCCATCGTCCATTAATTCAGATCAACCAATCAGTTAATCAATATACCATTCCATCGTCCAATAATTATATCAACCAATCAATTAACCAATATACCATTCCATTGTCCAGTTTTTATATCAACCAATCAATTAACCAATATACCATTCCATTGTCCAGTTTTTATATCAACCAATCAGTTAATCAATATACCATTTCATCGTCCAGTAATTATATCAACCAATCAATTAACAAATATACCATTCGATCGTCCAGTATTTCAGATAAACCAATCAGTTAATTAATATACCATTATATCGTCCAGAAATATTTTCAACCAATCAATTAATCAATATACTTTTCCATCGTTCATTAATTCAAATAAACCAATCAGTCAATCAATATACAATTTCAACGTTCATTAATTATATCAACCAATCAATTAACCAATATACCATTAAATCGTCCATTAATTCAGACCAATCAACCTATCAATTATTCAATATACCATTTTATCGGCCAGAAATATTTTTAACCAATCAATTAATCAATATACCATTCCATCGTCCAGTAATTATATCAACCAATAAATTGATCAATATACCATTCCATCGTCAAGCAATTCAGATCAACCAATCAATCAATTAATCCATATACCATTCCATCGTCCAGTAATTATATCAAACAATCAATTAATCAATGTGCCATTCCATCGTCCAGTAATTATATCAACCAATCAATTAATCAATGTGCCATTACATCGTCCATTAATTCAGAACAATCAAGTAAATGTCAGAAAGACCATTTAAATTAGTATGTTATTACAAATTCTGGTCATAGCATACTTGAAAAAGGGATTTTCACTTAGTTTCCTCTATTTGTTCTTTCCTTATCACGATATAAAGCCATGAGTATTTGTGATCGTGGGAACACCGTCTATACTATGTTAGAAGAATGGGCCAAAACACTTGCAGAGGGGAAAATATAAATTTGCAACCGCAATTTTGACAATTATTTAATATAAAGAGTTGCGGTTATACGACACAGCAACCTATACCTAGAGAGAGTCTTCGGCAATAGACAAGTTCATCTCTTAATCGCCAGGAGTCTAGAAAAGTTATAACTTAACACATGTTATCTATAATCCAAAATCAACACCAAATTTCCTTAATTTACCCACGATTGATGTTTGAGTTCGTGATGCTTAATGATGAAAAACTAATATATATGTTCCGATTAACATTGTAAACTAATATATATGTTTTGATTAACATTGTAAACTAATATATATGTTCCGATTAACAGTGTAAACTAATATATATGTTCCGATTAACATTGTAAACTAATATATATGTTCCGATTAACATTGTAAACTAATATATATGTTCCGATTAACATTGTAAACAAATATATATGTTCCGATTAACATTGTAAAATCTAAATCGATTCTCTTTAGAGTTTATAAATATATGTCTCTGGTTTGTAATGATGTTTTGGTTTGTATTTTTCCGTATGCAGGATGTCCCATTATAAATGTATTTGAAACTCTCCCAAATTTTTTAGATCTGTTCAAACTTTCACATAAAATTCTATTCAATCTAAAACCAAAGAAAATGCGAAAGAATTACCTATAGGACATATATACAAAGAATATGTACGTCTATGATCAAGGACCATTAGCGAAAGGTCTATTACACTCCCGGTTTACAATATATAAAACACGCCAAAAGAAAACAGTCTCAATTGAAAAACAGCAAAATACGCATTGTAGTAAAATACAACCTCCGTGGTTGGGACTGGTCCAAATTTATATTTCTAAGCCATCTTATTATTCACTCAAGACCTTTAATTACATTTGATCAACAACAGTTTACTTTTACACTAACCAGGCATATTTTTGAATGAAAATTGTACAATATATTTATTTTGCTTGACGATTTTAATTTTAGTATGATTTCCTTTGTACTGAATGATTGGGTTTGTTTAATAAGGATGCCCTTTTGCCTTATCGGAAATTGAACTTCCACTGCAAGACTTTGTCAAATTAGATATCATTTCAAAACTGAAGGAATATATTCTTGAAGAAAAAAAACCCATTCAAATTGTAATGTTCAAATAGATGACAAATACTTGTTATCCGGATACTCCTAAAGCTTACTATATACTGTATGGTTTTTGCTCATTGTTGAAAGCCTTACTGTGACCTGTAGTTATTAAGATCTCTTTACTGTGACCTGTAGTTGTTAAGATCACTATACTGTGACCTGTAGTTGTTAAGATCTCTTTACTGTGACCTGTAGTTGTTAAGATCTCTTTACTGTGACCTGTAGTTGTTAAGATCTCTTTTCTGTGACCTGTAGTTGTTAAGATCTCTTTACTGTGACCTGAAGTTATTAAGATCTCTTTTCTGTGACCTGTAGTTGTTAAGATCTCTTTACTGTGACCTGTAGTTGTTAAGATCTCTTTTCTTGTGTCGTTTGGTTGATAGTTGTCTCATTTGCAATTGTACCATATCTCGTTATTTCCATATTAACCTACAGTGTTATTTTTTTTCTTTTTTCCCGAAGCTCCATAAAAAATAACATAACAACTTTTTGACATATGATTTCATTTTTTTTATTAATTCATTTGCATGAACACTGTTTTGACAGTAACATCTTCAGCATTTGTATCTTTTACATTCACAGCATTGGGGTAACTTTTTCTGTATTCTGGTATACCTATAATTTCCGTCATCACCACGACAAGCTATCCACATGTAAAATGTACGCTTACATGACGGAACACAGCGGTAGACATATGGAGACCATTGATTACACGGAACATTACTACAGCGCTGTTTACTGTAACGTAATAAAGACAATCATTACAATTGATAAATGTTTAAAATTCATTAAAATTGCTATATGTTTAATTACTAGAGAGGTTGATATAAAAGTGAGGTAGATAAAATAATAAAAGATTAAACAGCTGCAGAACCCATGGTACATTATGGAATGAAGAATTTAAACGTAATGATAGAAACTGGATAACTTTGGATCTAACATTACAACAGAGGTGGAAACTTGAATAAAGTATAAACACAATGTCAAAATTTAATAACTTCGCATCATACAACATGTTACAACAGAGAAGAAACCAATAAGATTTATTGAAAAAAATAACATTGAAATAAAGAAGAAAAACAAGAATGTGCATGACGTAATGAGCCTACGTTATAGACGTTGTCTAGGAAAAAAATATTTATAGGTACACGTTAGCGGATCTTATATTAACTTACCGTGATTTTTTCCGCGGTGAATATAACGTTTTATGAAAGAAGATTCCCTACGTTTTTAGGCAATGAGAAAAGAGAATTATTTTAGTCGTATAATAGAATATTTTATCCATAGCTGACGACTATCCAACGTAATCCTCATACTTACGGACAATCAACGTGTCTCCAGATTTGATACCAGAATTGATGTAACACATAACACATTTGTCCTTTGTACCAGACTTGTTTGGGAGGAGCATATGTTCGATATCTATATTTACACATACCAACCGTCGATACAAACCTTAAAAGTAAAATTATAAAATTAAATATCCATCTTTCAATATAGTAAAAAAAATTAGAAACCCGATTTAAAATATCTGTAAAGCAGTACATTTTGTTCATCATTTTTTTATCCAGTAGAAATCATTTACCAAATTGCTACGTTGACTGTCAAATGTATTGTTTTATAATTGATCGAATAATTTATTTAATTTATTCATTTGTTTATTTTTTCTATTTATTTATAGATTTAACTGCAATACAAGGTATCAAAACTTACACTGAGTTAGCTTCAAACATAAACTCATTGACTGCTTTGTCGGATTCAATCCTACGCGTTGAGCCCCTATTTAAACCTGCATCTATTTTAGCTCTGCAAATACAAAAAATGTAAATGTTCTAACTTAAATCTAAAAAAAAAAAAAAAGAAATACAGGCAAAGTTGATGTTTTTTAATGACAATAAAAAGATTACTATGCTAATAATAATATCACTAGTGATAACAATAACAGTTATAATATCAACAACAATTTATAATAATGATTATGATAATTACAACCATAATGATAATTAGATTACAAAGTAGTATAAATAATTTTTTACGTCCATTTGGGTTCTCAAAGATTCATATAGCTACTTGGAACAAACATAAACCAAATTTGGCCGCTTTAAAATCTTGTGCAATCCATCATCTTCATTCGAAAGTGACTTCACCAAATTTTGACTATAAAAGTCAACTTCCAATAAACTATATATTAAAAAGACATTTACCTTATATCTTTATCATCCTGCTCTAAGTCCCCAAAATAATCGGCATCTTCAGGTTTTGGTGGTCTACATATTGTTGAAGGAATTAAAATATCAGCATCAACAGCTTTATACAGGACAACTAACACAACCTATGTAAAACTTGTACGGTCAAAAACTAACACTACGTTAAACTTGTACGGTTAAAAACTAACACAACCTACGTTAAACTTGTACGGTCAAAAACTAACACAACCTATGTAAAACTTGTACGGTTAAAAACTAACACTACGTTAAACTTGTACGGTCAAAACTTACACAACCTACGTAAAACTTTTACGGTAAAAAACTAACACAACCTATGTAAAACTTGTACGGTAAAAAACTTACACAACCTACGTAAAACTTTACGGTAAAAAACTAACACAACCTATGTAAAACTTGTACCGGTAAAATACTAACACAACCTATGTAAAACTTGTACGGTTAAAAACTAACACAACCTATGTAAAACTTGTACGGTTAAAAAAACTAAGACAACCTACGTAAAACTTGTACGGTTAAAAACTAACACAAACTTCGTAAAACTTGTACGATCAAAAACTAACACAACCTACGTAAAACTCCTAAGGTAAAAAATTTACATTTTATACTTTATAGAAACATTGCATGGTTCCAATCTTGACACACAAGATTCGCATTTTGACAAATCATTTCTTTTAAGTGATGCAATAGGTCCATAAATACAGTCAATTTGGAAATACAAGAATAAAAAGATGTATTGGAACAAGTTGATATATCTAGTATTTACATGACAAGCACACAACACCTATAGTAAAGTAAATCGTAAGGCAAACGAATTGAGAAACAAGCATATATTTTTTAATATGTACATTTCTACTAGTACTATTTATAAATTACAAACACTGTATATAAATATTCCTATTGTTTTACTTGATGTAACTTACGATAATTGTGTGTAACATCATGGTCATCTCTGAACGTATCTAGCATATGTATTTACTCAAACAGACTTACTCTTTCCTCTAAAGTTGTACATAAACCACGTGACTTTGTTTCTGTCAATCTTCAGAAACTTGACGAAGATGCAAATGATTGACATCTCCATCATGAATATACAAATGAAATTGATAATCAACACGTATGTGCAACTGAGATTGATAAGACAAATTGTACATAATCGATAACATTATTCATACAAAATATGTGACAGTTTTATATTTATTTTTTTAATTGATGTAAATCAATGACGCTCAAAACCGTATGGTATATGCTTTTAAAAATAAAATTAGAGAACTTTTAGAGCTTACGGTGTCGGATGGAGAAACAAGCATTAAGCAATCTAAGAGGGGGCGGGAGGGGGTAGGGGGGATCTTTTCTGTTAAGGTGTTTTAAGCATTTTTTTAACTTTTGTTAACTGTTATTTTGAAAATAGAAAACTTATGTGCTGTTAAATGTTATTGACTAATTAGATGTTATCTGTTTTCTTAGAATTGACATTGTTGTTAACTTTTATTGGGGAAAAAATGCCCCTGGTAACTGTTGGACTTTTGAATTCACTGTTTTCTGTTTTCTCATTTAAGAGAATTTAAATTGCTGTTATCATTTATTAGTATTCTTATTTTACTGCTATCTGTTTTGAACAAAATCAAAAATTGTCAACCTGTTAATGGACCCCCTTTTGCTCCCCCATCTAAGCCAGAAAAACTTGTAAATCTTCTGAATGTACGCGGCATATATTTTCGATGTTACATCAATGCACTTTAACATAGTGCATGTCAACCAGTATTATGCATACCATAGTTGCCATAAATACATATATATTCAGTTATTTTAAATCTTTCGAAAAGAAAATCCATGTTAGTACCGATAAGTTAGAATTTGAATATTGTTTTACTACATATTCAAAATCTAACTTATTGGTACTAAAATGGATTTTGTTTTTTGATGAATCTTAAAATGCAGGTATTTCCCATTTAGTAATAGTGGTAAAACTTTAAATTAATTTAAAAGGATAACAGTGCAATATCATAAATATTTGACCTAGACATTAAAAGTTATATAGGAATCGATTATACGTACATGAAGAGTAACGCTTTGTTCGATTGTTTTTTTTTTAAAGACAAGCAACTTAGACAAACAATCATCCTCTTTTCTGGAGATAGAACACTGCACTACAAACAATGTTGTTTTAGAAATTTATCCCTATATTTCTATTGGAGATAGACCATGAATTGTTTTTAAATGTGTAATATCCCCTATTTGGAAATGCTGGATTTGCCAAGAATTGCTCATAGTAGATTGAGTTCAAACCATGCAAACAATTTAAGCATAGAACTATCAAGATAATTTTGATAACAATTATTTTACAGCAAAAATACCTGAAAAATTATGGAGATACAACACTTTAAGAATATTTTTCTCTGAACAAACTAGATGCATAAGCTATTATAATCCAATAGGAGTATGGAGATAGAACAGTGTAGTTCTGACAAAAACTCGTAGAGTGGAGAAATCTCGTATTATAGTTGTATAGGGAGATAGACCATTCATAGCCCTTTGATATCAAATATATAGCTATCTCCATTTTGATCAAAAGTGGACATATAACACTATAAGATTCACACGACCTTATGTTTATTCAAATTATCAATTAGTCGTATCTAATTTAGGGCTTTATAAACAACACCGTAAAAATAAGGATGTGATATCCCGGTTTTGATAAGAATTCTACAAGTACAGCTATTCAAAATCAAATGTTAGTATCTATGAAATTATTTATTTAGAATTTAAAGTAATGTATGGTAACGAGATCCTTGATTTGATAACTTTACAAGTTAAACATGAATTGCCTTCATTGAAATCTAAAACGTCAATACATATATGAGCATTGCGAACGAGCTGGGTGATATACACAGCCAAAGAAACATCACTGTCCCACAAGGAAAATTAACAATATGGAACGAAATTCGTATTTTTTGTCGTAATTTGCTTAAGAAATAATTTTTCATGCCATGCTCAATGCTCATTTCAACATGGGTAGGTATTATATTTGTCAATATCTTTAAACCGAGCGTCAGCGAGGTGTAAAATGTTGACAAATATAATGCCTACCCATGTTAAAATGAGCATAGAGCATGGCATGATAGAATTTTTTCGATATTAATAGGAAAATTTAGAACTTTTATCCTCCGAAGCGAATCTAATATAATACACGTTCAAAAGGCAGCCATTTTGATTTGATGAAGCCAAAACGATATAGAAAATTAACCGTTTCACGATGAAAAATGAACAGATACATGTAAAAGAGAGGCCAAAGATATCGAAGGGACATTCAAACTCATAAGTCAAAGAATGAACTGACAACGCCGTGGCTAAAAAAGTAAAAGACCAACAGACAAACGACAGTACACAAAACACAACTTAGAAATCTAAAGTCTGAGCAACACGAACCCCATCAAAAACTGGGGGTGATCTCAGGTGCTCCGGAAGGGTGATCAGATCCTGCTCCACATGTGGCACCTGTCGTGTTGCTCATTTTAGTACAAACCCAGGAATAAGTCTAATACGGTAGGTCACATTCGGGGAAAGGGGAACGGGATTGTAATTACGACAATTGGAACATATCCGCTATCATCTGTGAAATGGATATTCCATACGGTCAACCAACTCGTGATGGCGTGCGTAAAATTTATGAAGGGATAACTTCAAATTCACCACTTGGAAATCTTGGTTTAATAGCTTCTTTGTGAGTAGCAATCATCTATCAAGGAAATCATGATAGGAAATACAAGCCCTGGAATATCGTATAAATTTGGAAATATATACTCCGTATGCAGGCGCTGCTGGAATGTTGCTACATAGAAATGGAAAGTTCACAATTGGAAAGCTGAAATCATCCCTCTTGTCGTAATGTTTTGTTTTCAATCGACCTCATTGTCAATTTCTAGATGTAAGTCAAGATATGAGGCATACTTAACTGTATCTGTTGTATCCTTTATCTCAAGTTCGATGGGATAGATGCGTTCAACATAGTCACCAAATTTTGAGTTATTTAACGAGAGAACATCTGTATTCATCTATATAGGAGAAAGTAAAGTTAAAGGATACTGCTAACTTCTCTTCTTTCTTCCTAAGAAGTTCCTGAATTAAATCAGCCTCATATGAATAAAGGAACAAGTCGGCAAGAAGAGGAGCACAGTTGGTTCCTACGGGAATGCCGATTGTTTGTTGAAAAACACGTCCTCCAAACGTAACAAATATGTTGTCAATCAAGAAATCAAGCATCTTGATAATGTCAGTTTCAGAGAATATTTTGTTAGAATCGGAGTGATTTTTTACAAAGTACTTTTATCCCTCCCTAAGAAAAGACACTGTTTATGAAACAAAGCATGACCAACTCTTTCAATTTGTTTTTAAGTTTGGAATGGGGAATACTTGTGTAAACTTACTTTTAGAATGATTTTATTTAAATTCCTAGAGAACAACACCACCACAAATGTCCATTTTGATCTCCGGCGTTGTTTAAAATACAACTGACGTTGCAATTTCAGGTGCAGCCCATGTTTTATTCGAATTAGAACATGGCTTTGTTTCCGCTTTGTTTCCAAAGCGAAAAAAGAACGTCATATTAGAATTTCCAGTGAAACTGAAATATCCACATCTAGAAAAGGACAATTACTGCTTTTATTATATCATATTTATTTACTGTTAGTTTTTTGGGTAAATATCGGCAGTATAATTAGAAAATTCTTGATTCTAAGAGCAAAAATACCATAAAGTTTACGGTAATTGTTTTTTTATTTATCAATTCAAATTTCGCAAGGTCGCCTTTTAAAGTGACGCCACAAATGCGAAATCAGAGACGCCATAATTAAACATTTTTATCAATAAAGAGTTTAGATCAATCGAACTACACGTTGGTTAACAAAAATCTAATAACCGTTTGATGAAAGCATCAATTGGCTTATCATCATAGAAATACCTTAATTTTATATTTTTGTACTTTTAAAAAGTCACACGCGTTTTCTACCAGTCATTTTCGTCCCTCAGAAAAATGCTGAAGTTGATGAAAATGTGATAACTATTGCAATTTTACCATATTTTTTCACTTTTTTCTTTGAAGGACACCTGGAACCACACAAAACGACGATATGATTTGGTTGACCATTATTCAATATCTATGCACAGATGACCAAGAGAACATTCCACTTGTTGTATCCACAATACCGTCTCTTCCTCGATTGCAGGAAAAGGTATAGTTGCAGTTAAAAATTGCTCATTCCCTATATAAAAGATGAGCATATACAAATGTAAAGCAAATAAACAAATGTACATCTTTTAGTTTGTCAAGTCTACATAACCTTTAACAGTCTTTCAAGTTACAAAACTGGATCGAAACAAGTTTGTCAAAGTGATTTTAATTAATTAAAAAGGTCGGAATGTACCATGGCGTAATCCAGAACTTTGATAAGAAAGGGACAACTCTTCTGAAAAATATTAGTTACAAAAGGCAAAACGAGTTGGGTGTGTACTGATTGATATTTCTGTCTTAGATGCATGATTTTTTTTATTAGTTGTTATTGGCTTTGAACTAGCTGTCAGTAAATGCGAGTCCTCTCAGATCTGTACTCAGTGTCTTTTTGTTGTGGGATGTATAAGTACCCTACCACGTCCACTCTGTGTTTTTGTTAGATGTATTTCTATTTGTATCCATCTGATGAGTTAAGCCTTTTTCAACAGATTTTTATAGATTGTTCTTATGTTATACTGTTACACCACTTTCCCAGGTTAGGGAGAGGGTTGGCGCCTTCAAACTAGTTTAATCCCGCCACATTCTATATGTGCCTGTCCCAAGTAAGGATCCTGTACTTGAGTGGTGGTTGTTGTTTGTTGCTGTTTATCATTTTTGTTTTTCGTTTATTGTTTTGTATAGTGTGTTCCTGTGTTGTGTTGTTCCACCACTGTCCCAGGTAAGGTTTAGGGTTTGGCGCCATCTAACTAGATTAACCCCGCCACATTCTGTATGTGCCTGTCCCAAGTCAGGAGCCTGTAATTCAGTGGTTGTCGTTTGTTGCTGTGTAACATATTTGTTTTTCGTTCATTATTTTGTATATAAATTAGGCCGTTAGTTTTCCGTGAATTGTTTTACATTTGTCATTTCGGGACCTTTTATAACCAGCTATGCGGTATGGGCTTTGCTCATTGTTGAAGGCCGGTCGGTGACCTATAGTTGATACTTTCTGTGTCATTTGGTCTCATGTGGAGAGTTGTCTCATTGGCAATCATACCACATCTTTTTATTTTTATATATACATACCTGTTAATGAAGTAAACACAGTATACGGAAAATGGTCTGATAGTGCGCAGTGACATGAGCACATATTATTTAAAATTTACTTGATATATATTTACTGTACATTCTATCATTTGTTTTGACTTATATGAGAGTACCGCAAGGATTCATACGTATCACATGAATGTATAGGTGCCTCGGTGGCCGATTGATCTAAGTAGTTCTACTACTGAACCACTAGCATGTCAACACTAAGGTTGTGAGTTCAATCCCAGCACGTGACAGGTGCGTTCGACTCCAATCTTAATTGAATAGGATTGCCAGTTGTCCTGCCGAAGGTCGTTGGGTCTCTCCGGGCACTTCGGCTTTTTCCAACAATAAAAACTGACCGCCACGAAATAGCCAGTAGTGCTGAAAGTGGCGTTGTAACACCAACAATCAATTAATTTATATGAGTGTTTAGTTTAAGAATAAGAAGATGCGATATATTTTCCAATGCGACAACATCTGTCAGAAGTTGGGTATATGCACCATCTGATTAACAAATTTGATCGTCCTGAATATGCATGACATATTTTCCACTGGACATTAAGAATTAATCAATAAATTTTTGGCTGATTGTTTTTGTACCCTTTTATAGTCTGCTGTCTATCCCTCTCCCTCTCCCTCTTTAGAATATAGAATAATGACCGTCAAATATGTGTATATGCTCTTAAAGACAAAAAAAAATTGTCCAGTGTGAACATTGGAGATACTATTTATTCTGTGTAAAACGACACCGTATTTGATATCGAACCAGAATGATATCAAAAGATAACATAACATAAAATAACCAAGAACTAGCGACAAAGAAATCTTAGTCCAAATTAAACATAATTTGACAATTACAAATACACATTTACACACTTGATAGTTTGTAAAATGAACTTCAACTTTAAGTTTCTCATTGACGTATACCCCACAAATCCTTTTAATAGTTATTAATTTTATCTTGCTTCAAGTAACTGCGAGCATTTGTTAAAACATTATTGTTTATAATATGCATGATATGTTAGCTGGTACTTGTGATTACTTTTATGGTAAAGGTTTTGTTATAAAAAAGGGGAAAATATACCAAGAAATAAAAGCAATAAAAAAAAAAACAGAAGACAAATCAAAACAAACCATCTAAAAATAAGGAGATGTGGTATGATTGCCCATGAGACAGCTATCCACCCAAGTTCTGATGAAGTGGATGTAAGCAATTATAGGCAACCGTACGGCCTTCAACAATAAGAAAAACCCATACCGCATAGTCGGATATAAAAGGACCCGACATGAAAAATATTAAACTATTCAACTGAGAAAACTAACAGCCTAATTTAAAACAAAACAATTTACGAAAAACAAGTATGTCAAAAATGAACCATAGGCAACCACTGAACTACAGGCTCCTGACTTGGGACAGGCACATACAGAATGTGGCGGGGTTAAACATGTTTGTGAGCGCTTTACCCTCCCCTAAACTGGGACAGTGTTGTAACAGCCAACATAAGAACAAACTATAAAAATCAGTTGAAAATTGCTTAACTCATCAGATCTATACATAGCAGAAAAAAACATCTTACAAAAACATAGACCGGATCTGGCAGGGTATTTATACATCCCTAACAACAAAAAAGACACAAAGTACAGATCTGAGAGTACTCGTAGTTACTGACAGCTAGTTCAAAGCCAATAACAAGTTATAAAAGAAATCATGTATCTAAGACTAATATATCAATCAGTACACATCCAACATCCAATGGATTTAGTGTAAAGACGTCTTTAACCGTCAGAGAAAAACATGACATTTTGCTATGAACACCATGTTCAAATAAAAAAAAGTCGCAAAGACAAAAACACACACTTTGTTGATCTCGAAAAGTAATTTGACCACGTGTTCATGTGGCTGTACAATGCCAGGAATGTCGTTAGTGCTGCTCATAATCATCTGAATGTTTGTTTTGGTCTAAGGAATTGCATGATGATGGCAGATCTTTGATAGTCTCTGAATAATTTATTCATAATTTTTCTAGACTCGTGGCAATGCAGAGCTTTAAATATATTCCTTCATCTATACTGTGTAGACACCTCTATTGCTTGCGCAATACCGTACGGTGAATTCTTAAATGTATTTTGGTGTTTGTGTTTTCGAATTGATTTCCTATTGACATATTCAATATACTCTGCATATTTTTTTTTATCTATACTTGTAAATATTGACTCACATATTAGATTTTTCTTTTCTAAATAGAACTGTCTATTGTTACATACAGACTCTTATATTACGTTGTGTAGGACACAAAGGGACATAATCACTAGATAAAATACACACAATACTTTTTTTAATAATAACAAAAGTAAAGATAAAACATAATTTATACAAGGGAAATTTACATACTTAAACAATGCCTTTTTACATTATATTACAGAATTAAAAGCAGACAATTCAGTAATTTGATAAATAAGTAGAAAATGATTTTTTCGCACGACACACTTTTCCATGTATGATTACCGTTAGTATATATACCTTGAATGTTAACATATCAAGAACATAAGCAGAATACTTGAATATATCATAGGCGATTCGAAATTATAACTTTATATAAATCTGATATGCCTTCAACTACTTGCAACATGTACAGCGTTATTTATGAAATTAGAATAAAACAATGTGCTCTTGACCAATGAAAAAGTAGAATTTGGTGTTCCTTAATTGTGAAGAATGAATGTAAATCATGTTCTTAATAAGGGATTATTCTATTGTTTAGGCCTATTTACAGTTCTAAACAAAGAATTTCTATAAAAGAGTTACAACTGCCAGAGGCACATTTATCAGATTGACCGGATTATTGATTGAAAGTTGATTAAAAAAAAACAAAAAAACAATGTAACAAAAATCTTGGACTTGGGGAGAAAGGGAAGAAAAGGCATTCAAGGAATTGAAGGAAAGACTTGAATCAGCTCCAATACTTGGCTGTGCAGATCATCAGAAGTCATTTGAGTTACATACAGATGCTAGTAGTCTTGGTTTAGGAGCTGTGTAATATCAGGAACACGAAGGTCATCAACAAGTCATTGCATATGCTAGTCGAGGGTTGACTAAAGCCGAGAGACATTATCCAGCTCGAAAGATGGAATTTCTAGCTTTGAAGTGGGCAGTCACGGACAAGTTTCACGCTTACCTTTATAGACATCCTTTCCGTGTACTTACAGATAACAACCCGCTAACATATGTATTGACCACCGCAAAGTTAGATTCAACAGGACACAGATGGCTATCATCGTTAGCTGCATATGATTTTGACATTACATATCGTCCAGGAAAGAACAACGCAGATGCAGATGCATTATCAAGGTTACCTAAACCAGATGAGGGAACAGTTATATCCAAAGATTCCATCAAGGCTATCTGTGGAGTCATATCAACACCTTATGTGGATACATTAGCAGTAACACCTGATGTTTTGGATACAGCCAACATAGATATGCACATGCAGATAGAGCACAACATTGATTGGTCACACTTACAACAGTCAGATTCTCAACTGCAACCATGGATTGAATTTGTTAAGTCTGGTATGAAACCAAAGAAAGGACATCTACCACCTAGTCCATTGAAAAGACACTTTGATCAGCTAACAGTTATAGATGATGTTCTATACAGAGAGATAGTTATAGATGACAGGAAGATCAGACAACTTGTTTTACCAGCAACACATGTTCCTATGCTCCTGGAAGCACTTCATGATGAGATGGGTCATCCTGGACGTGATCGCACTAGCTCTTTAGTGCGCGACATATTTTATTGGCCATCAATATCTAAAGACATATACGAGTGGATACAACATTGCGACCGTTGTCTAAAAAGAAAGAAGGAACCACATAGAGCTCCTATGAAGAACATCACTTCGTCGCAACCTATGGAACTAGTATGCCTAGATTTTCTTACCTTGGAACCATCAAAAGGAGGAATACAGAATATTCTGGTGTTAACAGACCATTTCACTCGATATGCACAAGCAGTGCCTACAAGGAACCAAACAGCCAAAACAACAACAGAAGCATTGGTAAACAGCTTTGTGGTACATTATGGGATACCAAGTAGACTACACTCAGACCAAGGTGCTAATTTTGAAAGTAAGGTGATAAAGGAGCTATGTCAAATCCTGGGAACACAGAAATCCAGAACAACGCCCTATCACCCTATGGGAAATGGAATGACCAAGCTATTCAACAGAACTCTATTGGGAATGCTTGGTACATTACAGTCACATCAAAAGACCAACTGGAAGGCACATGTTGCACCACTAGTCCATGCATATAATTGCACAAGACATGAGGGAACTGGACAGTCTCCATACTTTTTGATGTTTGGCAGAGAACCCAACCTACCTTTTGATATTGCTTTTGGACTTACATCCGAGGCCACACATCAGCCCAAGTCTAATTCTGTTCAGGAACTGAGACAAAGATTAGCCAAAGCCTACGAACTTGTACCCAAGGCAGCTGACAGAACCAGGATAAAGCAGAAGGCTGGTTATGATGTGAAGACAAGAGGTGCTACATTGCAAAAAGGAGACAGCGTACTTGTCAAGATTGTAGCCTATGATTGTAAACACAAGATAGCCGACAGATGGGAGGATGATGTGTACACCATCATAGATCAACCAAACGCAGAGCTACCTGTATTTACTGTGCAGAAGGAGAGTGGCGAGGGCCGAAAACACACTTTGCATAGTTTTCAACCTACAGTTGAGCCAACAGATATACCAGAGCCTATAGATGAAGTTCCTAGACGTTCAGCACGTGCTAGAAAGGAACCTTCATGGATGCGATCAGGAGATTTTGTTGTTAAGGCTACTTTTCCAGTGGTACAGCCTTGGCAGCAGAAAGCTGAGTATATTAGGGATTGTATTGCGAGAGGTGTATTTACCGGATTGGAGAGACAGGCAGGGGAGGCGTTATAGTCAGTGATCACTAAGGATTGATATGGTTTTATAGTATTTTGTGATATTTTTGTTTTTTTACATTAACTTAATGATTGTACTTTAGTTTATTTCAGAATTAACTCCTTTAAAATGACAGGGACGTCATTTTACATTGAGGGGGAGTATGTGCCAGAGTCATATATGATTGGTAATCAAATATGATTAGTATTAGTTAATATAGTTTTAGTCATATATTTAGTTACTTTGCTTATTATATTTGATACAGCTATGATTTTCACTCTTTAGTATTCAGTTTCACACTTTCCTTTATTGGACATAAGTCATTTTCCTGTACTGAACCTCATTCAGTTTTGGAGGGAAAGTACTGGTCATTCTATTGGTCACTTGTGAGCTGTTTAGGTATTCTCTATTGATTCCTTTGTTCCATTTAATTTTCTAGTGACCGTATTGTTACTTACCTGTTTTATTTGCCTTGGAGACATTTTGACAATATTTGATATTGGATATTATATTCATATTTCATACTTCTGTTGGAATTCATTATTAATTTCTACAGGTCAGTTATATTCTATTTTCTAACAAGAACTAATATATTGATGTTATAACATATTGAATAAAAGATGAATGAATGAGTTGAAAGAAAGTATATGCAGAGGAAGTGATTAAAATTAATAACACACATATTAAAATAAAAACCTTTATTAGTAAATAGATATAGGAAGACGTGGTATGAGTGCCATGAGACAACTCTCCATCCAAGTTACAATTTATAAAAGTAAACCATTATAGGCCAAGGTACGGCCTTCAACACATTCTAGTAAAGCATATTTGGTAAATGTCAAATAGAATAAATCATTTAAAACAGTATATAAACTTCATAGTTTTCTATACATTTAAAAGTACATTAGTACAGAGATCTGATACTAAGATAGACATTTTATTGAGTACATTGTGTTTTGATTAATGTAAGAGTAATGTCCAGGTCAGTGGACTTATGAATGTTATATTTATTTTATTCAGATTATGATATTGAATTGGTTTTGATAGAAATCAAGTAGATGGTTCCACGCATGACCCATATACCACATATATGGTAAGGAATGTGTTACATGATTTAGTTTGTGATTGTCTTTTCTATTTTGTAACTGTATAGTGTTATAGTGTTTATATGTAATTGTCGGAACACTAACATTGAGATTGCTAGTGCTTATGCTTATTTATAATACTTTAGAGCACATGATTATGAGACGTTATTTGTGCATTTCATTTTAATATAAGAGAAGTAATAGCATTTGAATATATTTGACTTATTCCCCTTTGTCTGTAGATAAGTCTGTTTAATGTTGTTATGTGTTGTCTATGTAATGTGTATTTTTATTATTGTTATATATGTTGTAGGGTTAAATAATATGCAGTCAGTGTTAATAAAATCACTATAAAGAACCATAGAAAGCCCATTTGTAATTATTGAGCCTTTTGGACCTGCTATAGTAGGATTCTTATAAGACATAAGACTGATTTTTGTAGGTAATGGTAGGATTCTTGTAAGACTGATTTTTGTCGGTAGTGGTAGGATTCTTGTAAAACTGATTTTTGTCAGTAGTGGTAGGATTCTTGTAAAACTAATTTTTGTCGGTTATGGTAGGATTCTTGTAAGACTGATTTTTGTAGGTAGTGGTAAGAATCTTGTAAGACTGATTTTTGTAAGTAGTGGTAAGATTCTTGTAAGACTGATTTTTGTCGGTAGTGGTAGGATTCTTAAAAGACTGATTTTTGTAGGTAATGGTAGGATTCTTGTAAGACTGATTTTTGTCGGTAGAGGTAGGATTCTTGTAAAACTGATTTTTGTCGGTAGTGGTAGGATTCTTGTAAGACTTATTTTTGTCGGTAGTGGTAAGATTCTCGAAAGACTGATTTTTGTAGGTAGTGGTTGGATTCTTGTTAGACTGATTTTTGTAGGTAGTGGTAGGATTCTTGTAAGACTGATTATGAAGTACTAGATCTATTTGTAAGACTGATTTTTGTAGGTAATGGTAGGATTCATGTAAGACTGATTTTTGTAGGTAGTGATAGGATTCATGTAAGACTGATTAAGTAGGTAGTGGTAGGATTCTTGTAAGACTGATTATGAAGTACTAGATCTACTTGTAAGACTGATTTTTGTAGGTAGAGGTAGGATTCTTGTAAGACTGATTTTTGTCGGTAGTGGTAGGATTCTTGTAATACTGATTTTTGTCGGTAGTGGTAGGACTCTTGTAAGACTGAATTTTGTAGGTAGTGGTTGGATTCTTGTAAGACTGATTTTTGTAGGTAGTGATTGGATTCTTGTAAGACTGTTTTTAGTAGGTAATGGTAGGATTCCTGTTTAACTGATTTTGTAGGTAGTGGTAGGATTCCTGTAAGAATGATTATGAAGTACTAGATCTACATGATAATATTCTTGTAAGACTGATTTCTGTAGGTAGTGGTTGGATTCTTGTAAGACTGATTTTAGTAGGTAATGGTAAGATTCTTGTAAGACTGATTTTCTAGGTAGTAGTAGGATTCATGTAAGACTGATTATAAAGTACTAGATCTACTTATTAGGAAAAAAAACGGGTTATAGTATTGCAGATAACTAACGAATCTATCCCATCGAACTAGAGATAAAGGATACTACAGATACAGTTAAGTTTGCCTCATATCTTGACTGACATGTAGAAATTGACAATGAGGGTCGGTTGAAAACAAAACTTTACGACAAAAGAGATGATTCCAGCTTCCCAATTATGAACTTTCCATTTCTATGTAGCAACATTCCAGCAGCGCCTGCATACGGAGTATATATCTCCCAATTGATACAATATTCCAGAGCTTGTATTTCCTATCATGATTTCCTTGATAGAGGATTGCTGCTCACAAGGAAGCTATTAAACCAAGAGGTCCAAATGGTGAAGTTGAAATCATCCCTTCGTAAATCTTACAGACGCCATCACGAGTTGGTTGACCGTTATGGAATAACCGTTTCACAGATGATATCGGATATGTTCCTTATGTCTTAACTACAATACCCTTCCCTTTTCACGAATGTGACCTACCGAATTAGACTATTTACCGGATTTGTAATAACAAAAGCAATACGACGGGTGTCACATGTGGAGCAGGATCTGCTTACCCTACCTGAGCACCTGAGATCACCCCAAGTTTTTGGTGGGGTTCGTGTTGCTTAGTCCTTAGTTTTCTATGTTGTGTCATCTGTACTTTTATTTGTCTGTTTGTCTTTTTATTTTTGGCCATGGCGTTGTCAGTTTGTTTTCGATCTGTTTGACTGTCCCTCTGGTATCTTTCGTCCCTCTTTTTTAACTTTCCTGTACAGATAATGCTGAATACTAAGATCAGATAATCTTTATTTCAGACTTAAAAGGTTCAAATATATACATGACACAAAATATTCTGTTTAAACATGATACAATGTTAAAATATTTACAGGATAAATCAATTTTAAAAATTTAGACATAACTCATTTCACCATACTGCAGTTAAATGATCTAGCTGCACATATGCTCATATACGACTGAACCTTATAAGTAGATGATACAAAAAAAGAGCAAAAAAGAATATTTCCATTACCATCAATATATTACACAGGAATAACTAGAATTAAAAATTTGAAACGGATTTGGAAGTAGTTTTTGAGCGAAACTTTAACTTCTGCATTCTTAACATTTGTAAAACCCTTTTTGTAGTTAAACTAACAACAGTTATAAATAGCCCTTGTAGCCCACACAATACTGTGAAACAATAGGTTAACCATTCAGATTCATTGACAGAAGCAACTAGACTTAAAATCCAAAGAGTTCCCGAAATAATCATCAGTCTTAAATAAATTATGGCATTCGTATAAGGAGGAGATTTTGAGATGGGACCAATTTCGTTGTTGAGTCGACACATTTTGAATATAACAGCTAGAAGACAAGCAAAATTCCCTAATACAGAAAACATAACAGGCCCGGTGAAAAATATCACATTAGCCGGGTATTGATTTGGAAAACACATCTCTTTACCATAGCCGGACAAAAAGGATTTGTTGTCATAATTATCCAGAATAACTGCTGGGCAAACAAATAACAAAGGGATAACCAGGCCTATAAGTAACAAACACCGCCTACGTCGCTTCTTTGCCCCTTTTGTATTTGGACCATTTGATCGTAGTTTTATAAGGTTTCCCGCAATATAGAAACTTGAAATAGACATGAAAGAGAATACACTCAACCAAAGGTAATGAAGAAGGACTCCAATCACATAACATACCACCTCAATATCAGAAGCTCCAATGCCAACCATAAACAAAACATTTGATATCAGAATTGACACTGACAAATTCTCTAAATTTGAACCCGGTATACTTTCAGATAGGCCGAATTTTCTATAAACAAAAATTAGCACTACTAAAGCAATTGCTGATATAGAAAAACATATGTACGTTAAAATAGTATTTGCCTGATGAAATATGTTAAGATTTTTTTTTGATTTCATATTTGGTAATGTTTGACACTTGAAATCTTTAACTGTAATCTGTGATACATTTCTCACAACAGTGATGAGTATACTCTGACATATCTTTTTCTGTTCCGGAAACACAATATTGAATAACACTAAGTCTTTATTCATAAACATTTGAATATTATTTAGGACTCTTTGTTTAGAAAGGTTGTCATTTCTTGCGACTGGGGAATTGGAATCTTCTTCGTCTTTCTTAACATTGAATGTTCTGTTCAGGTCCACATCAATAAGTTGTAGATTCCATCGAATATTGTTAATTTCATTTTTTATTCTTTCAAGTTCTTTATCAAAAACAGTCTTTGTAACAATAAATATCAATTGGAAAAAATGTACTACAGTTCCATTTTCCTTTCCCAAAATTAAATGAGATCTCCAAACTGTTATGTTTGTGACTTGTAGACTTCGTCCAAATATCCAGGCAATTTGAAAAATATCATTTGATAACAATTTTCTATCTGCTTTTAAAATAACATTTTCCATGTGTATAATTGTATTTGTGTAGGTTTCCTCATGGGAACACAGTCCATTCATCACAGTCTACAAAAAGATTGAGTACAGTAAAATACGTATTTATAATAATAGTTTACCAAGCCACTGGTGTAACACCATGCACAACTTAAGAACAAACTATACAAATCAGTTGGAGAAGGCTTGCACAGAAAACAATGCTCCTTCAACACGAGACTGTGAAACTTCGACATTTAGATATGATCCCTATGGCCATGTACATCGTTCAAGACCGAGAGGTAATAAACTTTCTGAAAAAGGACCAAAATATCGTCCACCGTCGAAAATAATTTATAAGGAATGTCGTCAGGTCATTAAAGTTGCTCTTTCATACTATGGTAAACATTGGGTATAAGCGGTAGAAATCTGACAAAAACACTTGATTCCTATTTGAATAATATCTGAATATTGTGGATATTTGCTGATCACATTTTGAAAATAGTGTAGAAATAAATAAAAAGGGCACACAGTTATACGCTAATTTTTAGGATTAAAAACGAAATTTAGGTACTCGCAAAGCGTTTTGTGTTCGTACCGACCGACAAAGCAGCCAACAATGTAGTTGAAGTATGACGTAAATATACTACACAGAAGTTCATAGTAAATAATCATGCCACTACCCCATCTCAGCTTAAGGCCTCGTCTGAATATTTGAAGGTCTCTACTATGTATTGGCTACCAAAACCACACAAAAAAACTTCAAATTTTAAGTTTTCGTCGATTTATCTTTCTGTGCTATTAACTAGTTCTTTTACTTCTATTAAAGAACTTCATATTAATTTTTATTATAAAACATATGAAAATGATGGAATTAATTATTTTTGAAGTGTCAAAAACTCTGTGGATGTTTTGAATAAATGACGTGCTTTTTATGGTCCGTTACATTTGAATGAAATATATGACTTTTCGACTCAATACACTACACTACCACACAATCAAACAGAAGTTCTTTTATTTACCAAGATGGTCCTTTGAAAAAATCTGATTGCAGATTTATTTGCTGCAACTCATATAAAACCTTCTTCTATAGTGAAGAAGGGAAATATACAAGATATACTTATTGGAATTGTGATGAGATGATTACAACTTGAAATTGACAATATCTCTTAACGTCTCGACAACAAAGTTTATAGACAGGTTGTAGGCTTTTTTTACGGGCATACATTGCACCCCTTTAATATCAGACTTGATCCTGTATTGTTATGAATCTATTTTGAAATAAACTTATTCTAATAGGTTATCAATATAACATATTATTATGGTCAAATCTCTAAATATTGTTTTATCGGTATTAACATTGATTTTGCTTTGGAAAAATTAAACCATAACTAAACATATATTGCTATGTATGTACAGTTATGAATATCATGATCGTACATCCATCCTGTCGATACTTTTTACTTATATTATGGCATTGCACAAGGTCACGCGTTTATCAGACGTTTATGGCGTCTTTTCATAAAATCCGTTGGATCTGAGAGTACTCGTAGTCACTGAAAGCTAGTTCAAAGCAAAAGAAAACAGATAAACATTATGTATCCAAGAATCTGCCAATTATTTGAAAAAAAAATTCAAAACAACGCCTTAAGATCTATAGAAATCAAAATGAAATGAAAAGATAGCTGTTGAGGGACCAACTTTAAAAATGCTATATTTAATAAATTTTAATATATTTTAATGATGGCCACTATTAAAAAATAAATGCTACATACATGTACACAAAATAGCCAGTTCATAAAAAGAATTTATATCAATATCAATGGGATTCAGGCACAAAATGCAAGGTTTAAATAAAAGTAGATGTAAAAGTAGTAATGTCTGTTCCAATGTTGTTTAAAACATAATGTTCATGTCCTATACTTTTGTTGTAGGGGTGAGCAGCCGGACATTAAGTACCCCATTTTTTTTCAAATATCTTGAATATTAAAGAAATAGACATATAATTTTGCTACGCTATTTCATGGAAAGTAAATATAGATTTGTCAGATATCTTGCATTTATGACTTTAGTTTTAATTGGATCTTTAAAAATACCAAATATTTCAAATGCTTATATCATATATTTAATATACGTTTTTCAACCTTATCATATATTATGAAGCTTTAAATGGTGACATATTCTAGGGACTCAAATCTACCACCCATTTCACAGTACATTCCTCCGAGAGACTTTGAACCTAAACAAAACTTAGAAGGAAAAAAGCCAAAAAGGAAAAGGTCATCACGCATAACCTCCACCTTTGTAACTCCAAAAGGTTTTGCAGGTATGATACATGTATTTAAATACATCCCTACAGCTACCACATATTATACATGTAAATCAATGTGTATAGGGGGCCTCAGTAGCGGAGTCATCTATGTAGTTCGTCTACAGTGTGAGCTCTAGCCTGTCAACACGGAGATTTTGAGTTTTAATCTCCTCTAGACAGGTGCATTAGACTTCAATCTTAGGTTTACCAGTTTTCCTGCCGAATGTCGCTGGATTTCTATTGGTGCTCCGGCTTCCTCGGACCCAAAAAGTGGCCACAGTGATATAGCTTAGAGTGTTGAAATTGATAAATAGATCAACCAATCAATGGGCATGTACACAATCCTTGTACATCTTCTTTCATGTGTTAATATACATATGTCAGTGTCAATTCCATGGATTTATATGATTAAGGAAATAGCAAGTTACAGTAATTCACATGTATATACTTCAAAATTCAGATACGTATAAAGAACTTTACTTCGTTCTCCCAAGGATCATGGTACTATATTTCTTCCTATCTGATAAGATTTCATAATGGAATGTATAATAAGTGTAGTGATATAATTTTAGGAATACTGTTATATTTTCAATTCCTGTGGTGCTACATGTATATGAAAATACTACAAGCTCATATACATGTACATATTACACGCCATATCAAGACCTGATATACAATCAGTGTTTTTTTTTATTTCCTTCAAGAATCTGATGAAAATTATAATAATATTAATGCAGAACTTGCAAAGTTCATAATTCTGAACATATCATGAACAATAGCATTATGACAAAAAAAACCCGCCTGAATTGATTTGTAAAATGTAAATTTAAAATTGCCTTTCGTTTACCTTTGTACATTTGTAATTTAATTACTTTTAATCAACCAACCCTTATATAAAAACAATAGTATTTACAGTTATCAATTAAAAACTAAACTTTTCAACAACAAAATGACAGAATGAGAGGTGAAAGGAAGAAAATGATCTTACCGTCTTTGTCCATTCGTCACAGGTTTCTGCAGTAAAAGTATTTATTGGTGCGAAGGTAAACATAACAGACGCTGCAAAAGTTGTATGTCTTTCACCTTCAACAGAGCCGTCATAATCCTCCCCGACACACACTGTTTCAATGCCAACAGGAACACAGTGCGTGTTCCTGTAGACTGGAGGATTTCTACTCCTGACGATTCCAACGACAGGATTTACATAAGAATGACAGTTTTCAGCATCATTGCCAATTGCAAAGAACATGCATGAACGAGGTTTGATCGATTCTGGTGGTATCTCGTTGTAAAAAGAACCTCGTTTGTAAGACTGAGACAACATATTAGCAAATCTTTCTTCCTTTGAAAAATTAAGAAACGTTTTAAAAACTTCTTTTGCGACCGCGGTATTAATAGTGACTTTTATTTTGAAGAAAGCGAAAACGCTATAATTATGACATAACCCACAATATTGATTTTTGAAAAGTAAATTTGATTGAACAGCTACAATTGGTCCGTTGTTTCTAATATCATTCTTGCAACATTTTTCAATAACAGTACTGTTTTTATAATTATCTGGACATGACGTTATTGTAAAATATCCCGTCTTTTTGTCTACGTCATTATGTCCTTTGTGACACGTTGTATATTTTGAAAAACGCGACAATTCCAAACTTTGTTCAACTCTGTTGTCGTGACAACAGTCATTGAATGTTGAACAGTATTGATCACATCTACAGAACTGATGCTTCATTGACATCGTTATGTTGCAAGATCCTTCTGCCAAACAAGGATAAGTCGGTCTAGGTACATCGGTTAATAAGGTATCACTGATACTGGTTTTAGTTTGGTCTAATAAACTAATTGGACGATTTCCCGGTGTTACAGCTCTAAAATATGATTGTGTAGATAGTTCATATTTTGATGTTTTAGAAATTTTTGAAACCTTCCTTTCAAATGCATGTGAAACACCATTCACCATAATATCTGTTGAAGTTAGTTCAGATAATTTGTGAATCGTTGCCGCAGACGACACTAAAGAGTCAGTTAAATAATGCCTTGCCTCCTCATTAAAATTATACAAAACCCCATTTTCAGTAGTAAGTTGTAGTTTTGTATAGTTCCAAATGTCCGATACCCCAGCAATTGTTGTATTAATATTGTTTTCATCTTTACTGGTACCTAATGAATGGTCTGAGCTTTTCTTGGGTCTAAAAATATTTAAACTATTTGAAATCCTCCATCTGGTCGTAAAAAATGACATCTTCTGGTCAAATGTTGTGACTGCAAATGGTCCTTCTAAATGTGACGATATATGTGCAGCATTACCGTTTCTAATATTTCCACGTTCCGTTGTCGTGATCACACTAACATTACATAGTAATGTAAAAAGAAACATCACTTTAGTTTCTATAGATGTTTTCATTTTGGATAACTATCTGTTTCTCATATTCTATCTTGATCAAAGTGGTGTACTGTGTTTCTGGATTGTGTCATGCATCAGTTTATAACTGTTCAAAATCAATTAATTGTATTTGGCAGTATAATAAAACTTGCTTCCAATCATAATTCCTTTGTAAAAAGTTATTCTTCTAGTGGGCATGGCTTACCCTTTATCATATGATAATCATACGATTACACAAAATCACAAACTAGCTTATGTAGATTGTATACATTTGCTTGAGTGGTACAGATGCTCAAATACATAATTAAATCTTTATTAGACTTTTACTTAATAAGAAAATTCAAACCCTGTTGTTCTTAATATTTACCTTTTTTTAGTAACACTAACATCTTCTTGTATATTTTTCGTTCCTTTCTATCGTTTTATTCTTATTTACTTTGTACAGTTTCCTTTATGCTATCATGTATGTATTATCGAGTTTCCTATGTCCTTCGAGTTTTTATGACAGCTTTTGTAAGATTAATTTGTTTGATTTAGTTAAAGATTGGCCCTTTATATTTGTGTTAATGATTTGAAGAACATTGTCTTCTATCTGCTTATACTCTATTGTCGTACTAACACAGCTTGCATTAACTTTATTTTGAAATGAAAAAAAAAGTTTAACAGCTTTATCTTTAATGATATTAATTTGAAAATGTACTGAAAATAACTTCGCAAATAAGTTCATAATCCATACCTTAAATATGCACAAAAAATTAATGTTGTATAAAAAAAACTCTACCATTTTTTTGTTGTTGTAGTAATGAATACAATGATTATGCTTCTAACGTTTATGGATTAACGAAACACCGGTTGATAGAAGTTTTATGGTAATGTATGTATATAGTTTAGAGCAAGAGACACTTACCATGTAGACATACCTGGTCTCGTTCCTTTTTGTTCCCTTGGGTTTTGTTTATTAACTTGATTAGTGTGTTCTGAATCAATTTATGAGATTCGGACGATGGTAAACTACTGTTGCCGCAAAATTTTGCAAAACTTAGATGACAATATATATAGAAATATGGATAATTGATACAAATAAATAAATATGGTTAGTTGATATAAATATATAAATATGAATAATTGATATAAATATATAACAATGAATTATATCCTTCAATATACACGTACAATAATGATTGAAATTTGATAAATGTTTTATAAGCTATCTTCCTTGAAATAGACATCTTCATTTTTCAATTTCAGCTTTATGACGTATTATAATTGATTTCACGTTTTTTGATACTGCTCTCATCTGACTAGATAATTTTTATTTGGTATTGAAAGTGTGACTTATTTCAGATTCAAAATGTGAATCACATATATTTTTATATCGAAAAACTGTAAATATTAGAGTTGAATGCTGTGTCTTTGTAAAGTTTATACGAAATGAAAACAAGTGCAAAAATAACATTTAATTTTATAATGTATTTTGTCATATAGTGACATTTGTTATTAAGGGCAGTTGTTAGTCACTAACAAGGCACGATACAGCCCTTTTTTGTCCCATTGAATTGAAAAATGAAGTTGAATGTAATTACACATGTATCCGTCAGATTTTCACAAGCTTTTATATTGGCTTACATCAGTAGTAATGTTTTTTTTTATTTTGACGTAAAAATTTAGTCCCCGGCTAACATTGCTTCAAAAACTGCCAAAATAACCCAATTTTGTGAATTTGTCATTAAAATACTTAGATAAGAGATAAGGCCTTACCCAAAAGTATATTTTTTTACAAGATGTCTTGTAAAAAGATATGTTTGTAAAATATCTTTTTTGGTAAGGTGTTCATATTTATCAATAGCAAAAACAACGTGTACAAATCGCATTTAAGATTAAGTTGTCAATTTCAAGACGTTAATATGACGTCATTATGACATCACAACTCACAGGTTTTTTTTTCACCTTTGTATTTGATTTCGGCCTTCAAACTATTTGATTAGATCGCCGATGATGATTCTTTTGTAGACGAGACGCGCATGTCATGATGTGGCGTAACAAATAGGTATAAAAAAAACGAACCGCAAGGCAAATTTAAAGAAGGGGGAAGTCTTGACTACTAGTGCAACCAACGGAACGTTTGAAAACAAAAACAACTGTCATATTACTGATCATTACTGACTTGGCACAAAACAAAACCTGCTGGAAAATTCGACCTCTGAATTCAAGAAATATGATGTTAATGAGAAACTCCAGCATACTATTGTGGGTTTCGTTGATTTTAACAAAATATGCCGGATTGTATCCCAAAAACAACAAATTTGCAGCGTATGGTACTTTTTCTATGTAGAAAAGCATTGTGGATTATTTCTTCGAGACGGATTTTTAATTTGTCTTGTGTTATTGTGATGTCAAGTGTGAACAAAACGAACACAATTTATAGGTCTGGCGTTTCTGATGATATTTTACAAATCATCAGATTATATAATCCTAGTCATTTTAATATTAATAGAATTTGGTAAATATTAACGAGTTTAACACTTTTATTACAACTCATCATATATTCATTTTTCTAGATTGTATTTCCTATGTTGCTCGCAAAAGGCATTTTTTCACACTTAATTTTGCATTAAATACAGGCAGCGATTTAAGTTTTGTAAACATATGCTGAGGCACGTTGAAGCGACGCAAATTTTAAAATTTTGTGATTTCAATAAGTTGTTATTTAGAAATGAATTTTACCGATGAATTTGGTATAACGCAAACCTAGATAGGTAATTTCTTACTACTATGTTTCTTATATAAAATAAGGAAAAGAGGCATGATTGCCAAAGAGACAACTATCCATCAAAGACAAAAGGACGAGAATGTAAACAACGATAGGCCACCAAATGATCTTTTCAAATGCGCAACACCAACATTCGTTTTTACTGGTTGTCAGTAGAAAAAAAAATATGAACCAATTGGACTTTTTTTTATAATATTAGAAACTTGCATAAGGGAAGAGAATAATACGGGTTTAATATGCCCTTTATATTTTTAGAAGTTGTTTTGTTTGATTAAAACCACTTTTTCTTATTGAACTTCTGAACTCTTTAAATTCGAAAGAATATACTCAATACATTTCGAAACAAAAAATGAGTTTGGAAAAATATACGGCCACTGTATTAATTATCTGATTCATGTACCCTGTCTACGCAAATAAGGAAATGTGGTATGATTGCCAATGTGACAACTATCCACCAAAGTTCAAATAAAGTGGATGTAAGCAATTAGAGGCACCCGTACGGCCTGTATGGCTATCGCTTGAGTTCATAATAGGTAAATAGTTGTTGCTCCTCTATTGGCATCCCATAAACATGCGGTAAACTGCGTATGTTGTGAAAAACAAGGAAAGGAGTGCTGAACTACAATAAAAGGAAGATGCCATCGTTATTTGTAACACTGATATTAAAAACGGTGAAATAATTCCTGTTGGCAAAAAAGTTCGAAGAGATGATTTAGACTAGTCATTAAGAACCCTTTTGTCATTCTTTCATTTTAAGCAGGTTATTTTCATCACCGAAATCATGATAGGAAACAAACTATCTCATCAGCTTTGAAAAACATATATTATACGCAGGCGCTGTCAGAAAATTCCTCCTGAAAATGGGAAGTGCACTAAAGGATAACAAAATTAAAATGTGTTGTAAAGTTAAATTATTTATAATCAGAATCCTAACTTTATCCTTTATTTCAATTCCTATTGCTTGGATGCGACCAAAAATGAAATTTAAGTTTATAAATTAACCAAATTATCCCCAAACTTTTCTGTGAAAACATCAAAGCAATGTTTAATTAATATTAAACGTGGAGCGGTCTTAAAACTTTTTAGAATTGTTTGTATCCACATCTCATTCACTCCACTAATAATGTATGAAGATACGCAGTAACTATGAAGTTTGGGTTTAATTGCTGATAAAATACTCGTAGATATTAGCCGATTGAGAAGAGGTTTCGTGGAGTATTTGGAAGATTGGATTAATAAAGTTGTTATGAAAGAGACTTATGTCATTAAGTATCTTATTGAGTGAAGGAAGATTCTCTACATATTTGGTTGAAATTCCGAAGGTATATACTGACTGAAATATATGTGTTCATGATTCGCTCCGTAGTGAGTGTCCAAAGAGTCTATGGTAGGTTTCTAAATGATCTTTCATTACATAATATCGTATTAAACAGTTATTTAAATGTGACTTACAGACAAAAACGATAACGTTTGGATTTTTTGAGGGGTGGCATGAGAATAATAGTGAATTCTAGTTTTTCCGACTTCATTGAGTTAGTATAGAGATCAAACATTTTGATATTGTAAATGTTCTGTCAATTTAATTGATTTGTATGTTGTTTTCGTAATTGCTTATATATATTGTTCATAATGTCTTATCTGTATTATGACCGATTGTTTTCTATCCCCGACTGTTACATTTTGACTGAATGTGAATTACCATTGCTGGTGATGAATGCATTGGAAAAGTTTATCCTGTCGACGCATCCGGTCTCCATCCTTTTTGTTTGCAACCTTGGAAACTTCTTCCGAATCGATTTACGAGATTTGAACACTGGTAAATTACTGTCACCTTATTTAATAGCATGTCATTAACAATATGTTTTGTTCAATTTTATTTTGTAATGAAAATTTCAATTTTGTCTTGTCATTTTTATACTCGAAATCCGAGAAGATGACATTAATTTGAAGTTTATAAAAAGGCACACAATGCAATATTTTACCATCAATAGGATTTATTTTATATAAATTTCTTAATAAAAAGTTGTGTTGCCCACTAGCTTATTGCATAGGCAGATGTTTTACGTTATTTTATTTCATTCGAATGTAATTTCTTATGTAAAAGCACCATTTCGAACCAAAAATCATTTTATAACCCTCAATTTGTCTTAACTTTTTACTGTTTAAGAATCAATTTACAATTCCATAGCATGCATTACAATGACATATATATATTATATATATATGTTGTTTCAATTTTAAGAGCAGACATATTAATACTTTTTTTAACATTATCTTAGCCATCATACCTTTATTAGTTAACAATTAGATAATTTCTGAGGACCTCTTACTTGTAATTGTTATATATTTATCTTTCACAAGACAAACAATAGATGATAAAAAACAAAACAATGCCAAAAAATTAAATAAAATAATATAGAAAAACAGAAATAAATGACAAAAAACCTAGACCAAATTAAAACGAACGAATAAACAAAATAAAAGTAAACTACATAACGTGTGTAAAATGCGACACTGCTTTGGATAACAGGTAGAAATACAAACAACTAAGTTTAAATATCAATATTATCCTTCCGCCTAAAAACAAATTAATAAAAACACAACAACAACAAAATCTGGTGAAAAAAAAATCCAAATAACGATTGAGATAAGTCACAGCAATAAACCGATGAAAAAAAAACCGTTTCACAATTTAAAGTTTGCAAACCAAGAGATAAATATATATCCCGCAGAAATAACAAGAACTCCGAACAGAGACCGAGTGCATCGAAAGAGTAAATGTCTCCTGTCATGGATATATCATTCGCCTTGCGAATCCTAATAAAATTGAGAATGGAAATGGGGAATATGCCAAAGAGACAACAACCCAACCAAAGAGCAGGCAACAGCCGAAAGCCACCAACGGGTCTTCAACGCAGCGAGAAAATCTCGCACCTGGAGGTGGTCCTCAGCTGGCCCCTAAATAAAATTTAGTACTAGTGCAGTGAAAATGGACGACATACAAAACTCCAAAACATATAAATGAACTAAAATTAAAAAACATACAAGACTAACAAAGGCCAGAGGCTCCTGACTTGGGACAGGCGTAAAAATGCGGCGGGGTTAAACATGTTTTGTGAGATCTCAACCCTCCCCCTATACCTCTAGCCAATGTAGAATAAAGAAACATAGCAATACGTACAGTAAAACTCAGTATAAAAGAAGTCCGAGTCCGATGTCAGAATATGTAACAAAATAAACTAAGTAAAATGACAATGATACATAAATGAACAAAGGACAACTAGCAGTTACTGACATGCCTGCCTAGAAATGTTTCAAAAGTGTAAAAATAGGACAAACCAGGTTAATTTTCAAATCATTTGACTATTCTGATGTTCGAGAAAACATACCTCTTGTGGGTTTGGGCAATATAGACATATCGTATAAGTCAACAAATTCACGAAGATTCGAAGGGTCGATATCAGTCTTTATCCATTCATACACAGATATTCCATAACGGTTAACCAACTCAAGGTGCTTTCAGCTTGACTAAGAACCCTTGGTTCAATGGCTTTCATGTAAGAAGCAACCCTTAATTAAGGAAATCATGATAAAAAAACGAAAGCTCTGGCTTTCTTTTTTAACTAGGAGATATATACTCTGTATGCTACATACAAATGAAAAAAAGGATCAAGTCAGCAAGAAGAGTATCAAAGTAAGCTCCCATAGGAATGACAATTGTCTAATGAAAAACATGTCCTTGAAACGTAACAAATATATTTTCAATAAAAACATATCAAGCATCTTAATGATGTCAGTTTGGAGAATGTTTTGTTTGAATCAGAGTGGGTTTTTGCAGAGAAAGATTTGTCCATCCATTTAACCAGATACTAGTATATACGTTGGACATTCTTTTTTTATCAAACAAAGTTGGATAAATACTTTTTTTATTTATACATAACGCAAAAAAATATTTGAATGGTTTTCATATGTTCATTCAAACTATTACACTTGGTTGTTGCAATTGTGTAGTTGCATCTGCAGTTTTACTCAGGTTTTTTTTTATACCAGTTACTCTAGAAATGTGTGCAGATATTATATCTTTTATGGTCCGCAAATAACAACTGACACAAGTTATGATGATGCAGGCCACAAATGTGACAGTTATTGTTTAAATTTGATATGAACAGATACATGTATAAAATTAAGCATACACTACAATTATAACTACCAATTGTAAATTTTAATATACAATACTTTTAGTACAATCTCAACCCATAAAAGCATAATTTGTAATTAGTGAAAGAGACAAATGTCATCAATTATTAAAATCTTAAATTTTAAAAAGTCAAATTATTAGAGTTATCTCCCCTTAACTATAAATTTGCTAATAACAGTGTAACATCTCAACTTTTGGGAGCAGATACCGCCAATGCCATGTTTGTAAAAATAAACAAATCAAACATCTAAATCTCAAAGGTAAGTGAAACTACTAATTTTCAGGTGGAAGATGTGGAATTGAATGTCATCAATGTTCTGTATGTTCTTTCTTCAGCAGCTCTTCTAAAAAGAGGATGAATACTTAAACAATACTATGCTTGAAGTAGCGCCCCCATATCAATTACAAAATTCTGACAGTTTCATTTAAGACTAATACCCATCTACTACGCTATATTAGGGACTTTCCGTTTTGAATTTTCCTCGGAGTTCAGTATTTTTGTGATTTTACTTTTTTCTACATATTGCTATCATATATCACCAAGATATAAAACACACTATACAAATAAAACATACGAATTTTCACCTATGTTGCACATAAGTGGATTTATCGCCAATGATGTCAATAATATTCATTTTGAAAACTGTCTGGATACAGAGTTATATTGTGTGGATGGTTAACAACTGATGATGACGGTATGTAATAAAGATGCTGCCGATGTGTAATGAGAAGCAATGATTAAAATAACAATGTTAATCAAATTTAGATATTGTTATTATATCATGAAAAGAAGAACTATGGATATATTTGTACACAATTAATGTACTATGAAATAATTGGAAGGTAAACTGCAGTTTATATCTTTCCGGTACCAGAAAAATTATATCAAACACCAAAAACGTACCTTTTATGTCCAATACCTTTTCACATTGTACACAAATTGGCTTCAATGGTATTAAGTTCAGATAAAGAAGCGGTTCAATGATTATAGAAAATCCTTTATTTTACTAAAAAAAGATGACAGTTTTGCAAACAAAAAACTATGATAGTTGTATAGGTTTCAAACAAAATTCATGTTTTGACTTGTTTCCTATAAAATAATTTCCTCCTTGACTTACATCTAGAAATTGACAATGAGGGTCGGTTGAAAACAAAACTTTACGACAAAAGACATGATTTCAGCTTCCCAATTGTGAACTTTCCATTTCTATGTAGCAACATTCCAGCAGCGCCTGCATACGGAGTATATATCTCCCAATTGATACGATATTCCCGGGCTTGTATTTCCTATCATGATTTCCTTGATAGAGGATTGCTGCTCACAAGGAAGCTATTAAACCAAGAGTTCCAAATGGTGAAGTTGAAATCATCCCTTCGTAAGTTTTACGAACGCCATCACGAGTTGGGTGACCGTTATGGAATAACCGTTTCACAAATGATATCGGATATGTTCCTTATGTCGTAACTACCATACCCTTTCCTTTTCACGAATGTGACCTACCGAATTAGACTATTTACCGGATTTGTAATAACATAAGCAACACGACGGGTGCCACATGTGGAGCAGGGTCTGCTTACCCTTCCAGAGCACCTGAGATCACCCCCAGTTTTTGGTGGGGTTCGTGTTGCTTAGTCTTTAGTTTTCTATGTTGTGTCATCTGTACTATTATTTGTCTGTTTGTCTTTTTATTTTTGGCCATGGCGTTGTCAGTTTGTTTTCGATCTATGAATTTGACTGTCCCTCTGGTATCTTTCGTCCCTCTTTTCCTGTATATGAAACAGATTGATTGATTTGTGCAAAATTTAAACTGTACTACCGATTCATTAGCAATATGTAATAAAACAATGATTATATGAAAAGTGTTTAAAATATCAGATGCTAGTGTTTGTTGTTGTTCCTGCTGAAATTATAGTTGTAAATATATCATGAATATATAGGACAAAATGATAATACTGCAACAGTAATTATGTAAGAAAACACATATGTAGAACTGTCATAAAAGAGAAAAAGGTCAAATTGAAATATCAATTAGAAGACACCATGGTAAAATAAAAAAATACAATAATAGGGAAAAGTAGTTTACCGATATTAAAATTAAGTACATATACTTAGTGTAGAACTGAAATATCTAAATCAAGGAAAGTTATTGACGTTTACATTTCATTTATTTAAAGTGAGTTCCTTTGGGTAAATTTCGGCAGTATATTTAGAGAATCTTTGGTTATTTAACGAAAACATATAATCAGGATAACGGTAAATGTTGTTGAATTTATCTGTTTAATGAAATTTAGACGAGTTTTTGCTAAGTTTTGCCATTTACTGTTATGCATAACAATACAGGAACAAGCCTGCTATTACAGGGGCACCATTGGTGTCAATAGAAATACCTATATCATGTCGATAAACTTCATATAAAAATAAAAAGATGTGATATGATTGCCATCAAATGACGAATATAAAAGCAATTAAGGGTCAACGCACGGCCTTCAAAAATGAATAAAAAAAAATTCATACCGTATAGTCACCCATAAAAGGCTCCGACATGAAAAATGTAAAACAATGGAAACGAGAAAACTAACGGCATAGTTTATACAATACAATTTACGAAAAACAGATATGACAGACATTAGCCAACGACAGCCACTGAATTACTGGAGACAGGCACATAAAGAATGTGGCGAGGTTAAACATATTTGTGGGCGCTCAACACTTCCCCTAACCTGGGACAGTGGTGTAACAGTACAATATAAGATAAAACTATAAAAATCAGTTGCAAGTGGTCTAGCTCAATAAATCGGTACGAAGCACAAATAAACCAAGTAACATAAACATAATAGACATAACGCATCAATATAACAGCACTCGCAGTTACTGTGGGCTACTTCAAAGCCAATTACAACTAACAAATAAGTCCTGTTTCCCCAGACTTAACGCATATTCACCAAAATAATATGTAACCTTCCTTAACTTGTCGGGTACCTAAAAATACAGATACAATCAAATTCCGAATAATCAAGATAAAAATGAAAAAAAAACCCATTTTCCTTAGATAAATCAAAACTTAAACTACACAGTGTATTTTGTACGAATGCTCCAAAACTTGGATTTTTTTAAAAGTAAGCACTAGCGACGTGCAATGCACGTGAATTGTTATTTATAATCTAGAGCTGAGTAGCATTCTCCAACACTTAAAACACTTAATTCAAATAATGTGCATCGAAGATTTCGTATAACACAAACCAATATATTGAATCATTTATTGAGACACTTTATGTTTATACTGTTATTGTACAATAATTTTTATTGTTCTAAATGACGTTGCTATATAGAATGTTACATTGTAGGACGGTTTGAGAACAAGCAGGCTGGTCTGCAAGCACTCTTTGATATGAAGTGTATCGTTTTCTATCATACCGTTTTAGAGTTAAGTGATTTCCCTTTAATGATTTTTAAGACAGAGAGAGAGAGATAGGTACCATAAATATACAAATGCATACACAGACCAGAGTATGAGCTTTTCTTGCTATATGATATAAAACAAAATTGACGAAAAAAGGTTTTTACTTCAAAATCATAAAATGCAAAAATTACATTTTCCAAATAAAACATTTGGCATAAAAATTCATGATTAATATGAAATTATAATTGATAATTAAAACGAAATTACCTCAATAAAATCATATCAATTGAATAAATGACAAAGAATGGCAAAGGTGTGGAGAAACATCTGCCCAATTATCAAACATGTATACATATCAATTTCTAAAGATAAAATTAAGGGAGGTATGCGGGTGGAAATTTAAATTTCACACAAATTGTTTGATAGGAATTACAAGTTAACAAGTCAAAAGCTGATGATAAAACGAAAGTGCACACAGGGCAAATACATGTAAACTCGTGCTGACCCCGCAAGATGACTGACCAATAAGAAAGTTGTTATCAAATCATGCGATGGTCATTAGTTAAATTTCTCTACACATGAACGCGTTATCTTATTTCAACAATTTATCGATAAATTAAGTTTGACGACCAGTACAGACGCATCATAATTTTACAGTATGAATAGCTCATTCTTTATATCAGTCTAATAAACAATACATAATTAATCTTTCCTGCTGTCCTAAATGATTTAATTCAGCATTTCAATTAGCAAATACAATTGGTTCTATTGTATGTTCTTTTATTTACCTTTTGTCAGTGAACTGATCGAAATAAAAGCGATAGGTTTTCAATTGATCCCGGTGACTAGTTAAACCATGCCACACCCACCTGCTGAAGCTCGTTAGTTGTGTAAAGTGTTCATATCTTTAAATGTATTTTTTATATCATTCATGTTGTCATTTAAAGCAACTTTGTGTTGATGGCAGAAATTTCATAACATCTTTTAAATTAAAAAAAAAAAAAACTTTTCTTGATGTGAGGAGATTTAGAGCTTGACATTTTGTAAAAACACTTGTTTGACGTTGAAGACCGAATGTTAATCTCCAAATGTATTTAGGTTTTTTTGTGTTCTTGGGTTGCTGTCTTATTGATGTATGTCCCACGTATGTTTTATTCCAAAAGTATCTGATAAGTTACTGATATTATACATTTATGTTAAAACTAATTTCTATAAATATGTAAAATATGTTATACCGGTTCAATATTTTGAAGAAAGAAAACGTTTTTAAAACAATACATGAATACCATAGATTAATAATTGAAGTCGATAGAAATCAGAGTATTCCCTCCTTCAATAAAAATTTGCATAACATGTTCTGCAAACTAATTTAAAAATGGGACATATCTAAATGCTCAAAGTATAAAGAAAATAGACAATTTGTGTTATAGGCTTTTACAATTTTTTAGCAATACCTTCAAGAGTTTGAAACCAAAAAAATATAAATTCCGTGTTTAATACAAAAATATTAGGATTGCTGAACACTATTTGCTAATCTCTTATTAAATCAATATGATTGGTTTCACAGTGAACCACTATAGAATTTCAAAACGTCTTGCTTACTTTTTTTTTGAAAAGCAAATTGCTTCAATTATTAAATTTATGTACTCTCGAATCATCTTTCCCTATTGTTAACTATGCAGGAACCAATACATTGTAGTTGTTACCTTTTTACTTCAATCACTGGAAAAGAGAGGTGGAAGATACCAAAGGGTAGTAAAATCTCTTCAATCGAAACCAAACTGACAACGACATGGACATAACGAAAAGGATGAAAAGACAAATATCAGTCTACCAAACACAATATAGACAAGTAAAAACTGAGCAACAAGAAACCAATTAAAAACCAGCGTGATTTCATGTGCTCCAGCTGCTCCACACGTGGTACGCATGTATTGCAAATTCGGTAATAACTCTAATTCAGTTAAGTTACATTCGAAGAAAAGAGGATAGAAATTTGGTAACTACAATTGGAACGTATCCATCACAATCTGTGAATCAGTTATGCAATAACTATCAACCAACGTTAACTCGTCATGGCGTCCATAAAATTTGCAAAGGGATGACTTCAATTTTACCACTTGGGGCCCTTGGTTCCATAGCTTCTTTGTAAGCAATAACCCTCCGTCAGGGAAATCATGATAGGAAATACTCTGGAATAACATATCAACTTGGAGATATATACCCCATAAGCATGTACTGATGAAATATTGCTATATAGAAATGGACAGTTCACAATTGATAAGATGACGTTGTTTATCATCTTAATTACGTGTTATAGTGTTTTTTTTTATTTGGCTTTGTAAACTATTAACCTTTACTGTTTAGTTAATTTTTGGTAATATCCTTTTAGCGTGGCTCGGTACTTATGCATCCCGACATTGTGTTGTTGTGCTGTGGTCATTTTTTGTATTCTTGTCTTTCATTTTTGCTTCCGTGCTTTGTCTATATGCCATAATTTTTTGTTGTTGACATATTTGTTTGTTTCTATAGTGTTTAAGATTAAAACAAAATGTTGACTGCTGTACCCCTATATTTAAAATTTTTACCTATTATGTCTGTTTGTTTTGTTCACACAATAATTGTTGTCAATATAATGGAATTGTATGCGACTGTCATACAAGTGAGAGGTTTAGCTAGCTATAAAACCAGGTTTAATTCCCATTTTCTACATAAGGAAATGCCTGTACCAAGTTAAGAACATGACAGTTGTTTTCTATTCGTTTGATGTGTTGGAGTTTTTGATTTTGCAATTTGATAAGGGACTTTCCCATTTGAATTATTCTTGGAGTTCGTTACCTTTGTTATTTTATTTTTTCTCATTTGTTGTAAAGTACTTTTCTCAACCTTTCTTCATTTCAATTTCTAAATGTAAGTCAAGATATGAACCAGAGCAACTGTATCTGTAATATCCTTTATTTCAAGTTGGAAGTATATTTAGCGGACCATTATTTGGTTTGAAATATTGCAAAGGACGGACAATGGGTTTAATATATCGTTTGATAAGCACTGTCTGCTGGTGTCAACTTTAAAGGGGCTAACCCTGTTCTAGTCCTTCTTCATCAGACCTGGGGAGAATCATCAAGGTCCATTGTCATGTCATGCTTATAGCTAAGGAAATAGATGGTACTAGATGAAAAATAAGGTCAACCAAACTGGGAAAACTATGTACATATAATCTTTACTTACCTTCAACATGATACAATAGATATATTCATGTCAACATTATAATTGTACAAGAATGTTATGCTATATAATTATAAATGGTAGTTTATATCAATGACTTTCGTGCTCCCATACATTGAAGATGTTCAGAAAAAAAGTCAGAGAATAGCAAGTAGACAATCAAGCACGATAAGTCGAAGAAGGAAAGACAAAAAAAAAAGGAAGAAAAAGTCGATAGGTAGTAAAGCGATATATACCCAAGCAAACAGATCTACCCGATGATTGTATGCATTTGCGCAAAAGTCAAAGTTCAACAATGTAATCCATAAGAAATAACTTTAGTGAAAAGCAAATGATGAACATTTTGACATTTCTATGATGTCGCAAGGATTGGCATGATTGATAAGAGATTTTTTTAGAAAAAAAATAACGTATTAAATACACCGACGCAATTGCTGACCTTCATAAAAAGCTTCTCGTTAGGCGAGGTTTATCAATTTTTTTCTTCTTCTTTATATGTTAAGGCATTGTTGGCACACGCAACTATTTTTTTTTATCCAATGAATTCAAGAAGACTGAGTAGATATAAGAAAATGTGGTATGAGTGCCAATGAGACAATTCTCCATCCAAGTCAAAATTTATAAAAGTAAACCATTATAGGTCAAAGTACGGTATTCAACACGGAGCCTTGGCTCACACCGAACAGCAAGCTATAGAGGGCCCCAACAATTACTAGTGTAAAACCATTCAAGCGGGGAAACTAACGGTCTAATCTATATAAAAAACGAGAAACGAGAAACACTTATGAACCACATCAACAAACGACAACTACTGAACATCAGATTCCTGACTTAGGACAGGTGCAAACAATTGCAGCGGGTTTAAACGTTTAAATGGTACCAAACCTTCACCCTTATCTGAAACAATAGTGTAACATCACAACATAGAAAGACACACTATAAAATATCAAATGAAATAGCTTATATCAATCAAAAGACATATTAACACCAGTGAACATACACTGAACAAATAAATTTGATCTATGATACAATGTAAATACAAAATAAATGAACTAAGGGAAGAATGATTAAAGTAACATGTTATACCGCTGTGAAATGTTAAACAATTTAAGAAAAACAATATGCTTGAACAAAAATATCAGCCATTTGCAATTACTTTAAACACAGGTAAATGGAAATAATTTTGTTGTTAGGTATACATGTACAGTTCAAATGGAGAAAGGAAATATTTTTACAAAATAAATAATTTTGATGTTCATAGTACGAAGAAGTGAAAAGTTATAGTAATACCAAACACTTATCAAAGCTGGTATATAGACCAGATATAACCCTGAATAACATTAATTAAAAAAAAAACATTCCAATTAGTATCAACAGGTCAAATAAACAAGAAAGTACGATTTGAGAGTACTCGCAGTTACTGACAGCTAGTTAAAAGCGAAAAAAACAATCAATAATAAAAAATCATGCATCAGAGACTAAAATCACCTAAAACACATCCCAGGGTTTAGTATTTTAACGTCATGGACAGTCAAAGAAGACATGACTTGTGCAATGCCAAAAATAAATGTATCGACAGGCAGTAGGATAGTTAGGAGTTATCCTCTTTATAGATCAAAATGAACGTGGGTGTGTCTTTATACATCCCGTTTGAAAAGAATACAAATTTAGTTATGTTTTAATTTGCTGATTACAAAATCGATATTAGTGCCAATGTAAACTATATTCAAAGATCTAATTACAACATTGGTAAGATAACCTTTACTGAGTGTATATATTATTTTTGAAATTGATACGACTATTTGAGGTTAAAGTCATTTGAAACGAGTTTATTTAATTATAATGTTATCGAAATCATTGAACCCATGCATGCAAATATACTTAACTGATCCTGTATGCACGTTTTTTTGCATTTATTATGAATCTATAATGTATTATCGACCAATAATAGGTCATTCAGTGCTTGTTGATCGCAAGCTAATTAACCTTCGATTTTGTTGCCGACGTTTACCAGATCGTGACATTAATAAACAAACAACGCAAAGCACGTGGAGCACATGACAAAAAAGTAAAGTGATCGAGCCATGATGATTTTTTTATAAATTTTCTATGCGTTCCCATTTGTTAATTAAACTTTTCCTTAACAGATGTTAAATGATTTGTTGTATTAAATTTGTTCCTTGAGAATTCGTTATTACTATTTACATTCCAGTGCAGGTTTGTTTTCATTCTTTCATCACAATTTCCCCCATAGCACTTGCGCTGTGCGGTGGCCGATGTTATTACGCGAAGTCTCGTAGTTAAGGTTACTGCATACTGGAAAATATCGGCGAATAAGTGTACAGGAAGACAATAATTCAATATCAGTACATTTATGAAGATTTTAATAATTTAAAGGATTTTCTTTTACAAGAAAGTTCACATACATTTGTTGAATAGTAAAACTTAGCCATACAAGTATACAAAACATATTCAATATTTTTTCTTAAATTTGAAGTTTCATATGACTTAAATTTCAGTTAACAATGAAAAAATAATCTACTGTTAGAACAATGGACTGACGTCATAGAAATTGGTTAAGGTGTTATTATTTAACTATTAACGGCATTAAATATCGTTATCAAATCTAGAAAAATGAACACAATGATATGTGTCATATAGATTTTGTAGACCTGCTGTACTTGTATTTTCTATCAAACATGTAGATAGCAATTACGTTAGGAGTGTAATTAATGTGCTGTACTTTTATCTATAATTATTATATTCTCAATTGAGTCGCCAGAAGTAGACTCAGTAATAAAATGACCAATACGATGAATATCAGGCTTTAGTTTATTTTCTCTGCTATTTGTTATCAACTATACAAATTTACCTGATATACACAGCACAAATCAAACACCAAAAGGTAGAAAGATACAAAATAGGAAATCAAGAACAATAAATAAAATTGGGGTAAGTTTTTAAAAGCTTTATTATTCTACTATTAATAACAGATATCCTTTCGATATTTCAGTATCAAACGGTAAAATAGAAACAAGCACATACGCCAAAAGAGATGATTTTTTGTTCTCTATTGTTAATTTTACTTCTTTAAGACTGGTGTGTTACTTTGGTCCTTTCTTACGGAGTGTATATATTTCGTAACCATAAATAACTTTTATTACATTTGCTCAAAGATACGAAGATTTGCTGTATAATTCTTATAAAAATAGATACCATATCCTAACTTTTACGGTAATGGTGTTTATAAAGCAAGATAACTTAAATACGATTTATGTAAACTTATTGATCATTTGAACTAATTATGCTTAAAGGATATCATTGTAACACTTAGTAAGATCTTTGAATATGTTGTTCGGTACTAACGTTGATTTTGTTTTTGATAGATAAAAACATAACTAAATATATATTATTTGACATTTATGAACACTTATGATAATAAATTCTGTCAATATAATGTACGGAGATTTTTGCATTGCACAAGGTAATGCATTTCTCAGACTGTTAAAGACGACATAACACTCAATCCGATGGATGAGTACTCTTATATTGGTACTTTGTGTCTTTTGTCTGCGTTAGTTTTTTTTTGTGCTTTGTGCCGATATGACGAGTTAAACCGTTTCCAATTGATGTTTACAGTTTGTTCTTTTGTTGGTCTGTTACACCGTTGTCCCATGTTAGCGGGAGGGTTATGCGCTCACAAACATTTTTAACCCATCACATTCTGTTATTGCCTGTCCAAGTAATAAGTCTATAATGCAGTTGTTGGGTTGTCGTTGGTTGCTGTCTGTTATATCTGTTTTTCATTTATTGTTTTGTCATAAAAAAGGCCATTTGGTATTTGTATTTTTTCACATCTTTTCAAAGGTTTTGCTTATTGTTGGAAACCGTTTGGTAACCTTTAATTGCTTAAATTTACGCCATTTTGACTCTGCTAGATGGTTGTCTAATTGGCAACCATAGCACATTTTCTTATTTTATAATCATGATTATCTATTTACTTATTTATTAAATTATTTACAAGTATAACTGTTAATATAAATAAATAAATTTTGATTTCTATTCATACACATATTAAATTGAAATGACGATATGTCCTGTTTTTATAGCCAACAGGACAGTGGAACAAACAGAAATTATATTCTCACATGTTTCCTACTCTCATAAATAGATTAAGAAGATAATTCATGGCAACAAACAATAATTGACAGAATCACATGAAAAACTAAAGGTGCATACGAAAGTATAGAAGATCGTTAATATTTCAAAATGGCCTGATTGATAAATGCAACCTAAAAAAAACTAAATGAAGATTTCACTGTTTTGACCCAAAATAAATTAGATTTGACCGCTTGCGTCTGACAGGGTAAGCATGTCCTGTTGTGAATGCACCACCCATCATGCATACGATTCAACATTCAGACAACATGTCGCGATTAGGAATAGGATACAGAAAGGCACCATTCGCATAAGGCAGCTTTTGCCTTGACATACTGAAATGGAAAAGTAAAGGACAAATTATAGCACAAGAAAATGAAATAAATACAAGAAAAGGCTACTTTTGTTCACACAAAATAATTAAAATTATACAATGTCATATTCATTTACAATAAGTGTGACATTGTAAGTCAATTGCCAACCTTATTTTCACGAAATAAATTCAATCTTATAAATTCGATATATAGCACATTTATTTAAGACACAAACATTGTATAATTGACAACGGTCAAATCAACTTTTTTTAGGATCATAACGGCATTCTTCATTCAGTTTCTGAGATAACATTTTGTTTTAATCAGGCATTTTCAAGTATAATATCCACACTTTCCCTATAATGGTTTATGTGATGGTACTTATTTGATTTATATTACTGAATGTCTATTAAGGATGTTCACTGCTCTGTTTTAAAATAACAAGTCTTTTGAAAGACTGTTTAATTGATAAAATTGATAGTATTAAAACAAGTCATAACAATAACAAAACTCGTTCTTCATGTCATAAACTTATAAACTTACAGACTGGTCAAAAATCAGTCGCTTTCTTTAAAAAAAAAGATACACAATACGCAAAACTGATTGTAGCGGTTTGGTTTTAAAGATGAAAGAATAAAATATAAATGCATGTTTTAACCGCCTTACTTATCTGAGAAAAAACTGACCTAGATTGATCATATAACAGCTGTTCAATATTCACGAAAACAATTGTTTTATTGAAAAGGGGCAAAATTCGTAATAGAGAAATACTTTCTAAAAGTTTAAAATACATGTCAAGTATGAATCATTCTTGTCGATCTTGTGCTATTTTGGAAATTGAACGTTTTCTTCCTGGTTACAGTGTTTATTACACCATTTATTGGTTGTCCATGTTAAATGTGTTTAATAATAATCTGTTTGTACTGCAGTCTACAAAATCCAGCTAATAGGTTATAACCTCAACTTGATGTTAAAACACGTTTTGTTCGAACATATTCGTCTCAATCATTTAAAAGTTTTCTCTTTTTTAAAATATGTTCGAGTAAATTAAATATTCAAGCACTCAAGTAATGACAAGTTTATTATTTTATCTCTATCACAATTCTGATAACCAGTTTAGAAATCAGAAAAATATCTTGTTTGCCGAGACGTACAATACATATCTAAAAACTAAGTAAGTTGCATTTGTCGAGAAATACTAAATTTGTGCTCGCTTAAATGTCGTACGTCGTAGATAGGGTCTTATAAATTCAACTTTAAAGAAAAAAAGCTTGTATTTAGGAAAACTGAACATAAGTCTCAAATGTAATTAAGTAGTTTTAAACAAACTGCATGCTTCTTTCAACTATAACTGAAAAATTTACAACGCTTTAAATCATGAGTGTTAAATCAAACTATTATATATATTTTTCAACGAACTTTTACATAATAGATAACAACAAAACTTATTTGTTCCTATATATCAATTATGTTATGAATTCAACAAGGAGTTGAGTAATCGCCAATTTAAAACAACAACCTAACAGTTTAAGTTCACTATGGTATATTTTTTTTATCAAAATTATCATTTTATCTGAAGAAATTTTTAAAGTATTAGTTTTTAAAGAGAGGCAAATGGTTGCAAAGGGATATTCAAACTCATAAGTCGAAAACAAACTGACAATACCATGGCAAAAAACAGGAAAAACGACCGAAGGACAAATAACAGTACACAAAACACAAATAGAAAACTAAAGACTGAGCAACAAGAACCCCACCAAAACCGTGTGTGATTAGGGTATCCTGCTTTACATGTGGCACCCGTTGTGTTGCACATGTAAATACAAACCCGTGATTTTTTTGGATTTTCATTTTCTACTACTTGGTGCATACCACATTTGTTAGACTGTTAGTGCTTATCATCCGCACATTAATAATCAGTACTCAGACACTAGCATGGTATAAAACATACATTTTTTAAAGATCCGTTGATACATTTAGAAATTATCAAGAAACTGAGATTCCAACTCTTTCAAGCAAAGTTCATCTTAGATGGTTTTGGCATTTTTTAAGGTTCCTTTTAGTCATATAGCTTCTCATGTATTTGTACATGCCTGATTTTTTATTTCTTGTTATGAGCGTTCTTAATGCAGGTAAATCCAAAAAAAGCGCTTCGGACACACCAATGTTTTTAAGTGTTACATGTATTATTCATTAAAAAGTTTTACAGTCAACGTAAAACATTTGTTGAACGAAACGATATGCTATTATCAGAATAATCGTCTGGTTTGAATAGTTTGTCCTATTTTTACTTAGTCTAGAGACGCTTATTCGTCGATTAATCCGGTTTCTCTTCATTTTGAATTCTTGAGATTTCTTCAGGTTTTTTTTTTTTGGTTTGTATTTTCCAAATATATTTACGAAATTAGAACATCGGTAGAATGCTATTGCCTCTTATCACCCACGACAGCATGATTTGGCAGCCTAAACAGATAACTATGAATATGTTCCACCATATCGAAAAAAGTAAAATAAAAAAAATACTAAACTCCAGAGAAAATTCAAAACGGAAATTCACTTAACATATTGCAAAATCAAAAGCCCAAACGAATGGAAAACAACTGTCATATTCCTGACTGGGTACAGGCATTTCTTTATGTAGAAAATGGTGGATTAAACCTAGTTTTATAGCTAGCTTAACCTCTCACTTGTATGACAGTTGTATAACAATCCATTATATTGACAACAATGTGTGAGCAAAACAAACAGACATAATCGGTAAAAATGTCAAATATTGTGTTATAATCTTAAACACTATAAAACAAACAACTATGTCAACAAAGAAAAACAAAATGGCATGTAGACACTCTATAAACAAAGCACATAAGCAAAAATGAGACACTAGAATACAAAAAATGACTATAGCACAATAACACAAAGGCGGAATGTATCAAAATTTCATATTCAGTCATGTTTTACAATTAGCGAAGAATTGACATGTACTGGTGGTTTTGAATTGGTAAATGTCCTAGGATAAGACCTTCTACACGCCAAAGATCGATGCGGTATGAGTTTTCTTTACCCTCTAGGACTACACAAATGTATGGAGTATTTAAAATGAGTAACGCGACTGGTGCCACTAGTTGAGTATGATATGCTAACCCTTCCGCAAGCACATGAGTTCATTCACGTTTATTGCTAGAGTTTGTGTTGGCTAGTATTGAGTTTTCTGTATATGTCATATTTCTGAAAGTTATCGCAAACTTTGAAAGACACGTATAGTTATCCTTATTAAAACTTATATCGTCAATCTGAATAAAAAACCCACTAATAATCGGAAAACGGAATGCGTAAGACAACTTAATCCAAAATATCGTCGTAAGTCTTATCTATGTACAAATATCTTTCTAATACAAATTCATATATTTTAATTCCAGATGCTCATAACAAAAACATTGATTGCATATTTTGCATTATTCTATAATTTTTTTCAAACCAGCAATAAAATTTAATAATGGTTTTAATTGATGACGTTTGAAAAAATGTTTGGAAATCATTAATAATTTTTATTGCAATATTTTGTACTAAATTCCACTTGTTTTATCAATTTTCCATAAATCATTTTTTTCTATTAGGAACTTGATGCGAGTTTTTATATAAAGTACTGTTTAGAACCTTGTATGGGTTTTAACTGTGCGTTTATGTTTCTGGATTTTGAGAAAAATGGCTATACCATTTTGAAATAGTCAATTTGAACCAAACATGTCAATACAAAAACCATTACAGTGAGTCTTGAAATTTCTGAATGAATCATTGTTAGAAGTGACAGAAGAATATTTACCATAAAAACACAAAAAGGTTTCTTAAAGGTGATATAAAAAGTACATATACACTTAATAATAGAACAGGGTCAAAGAATTAAAAAGAAACTCATAAAGGGGTAGAAAATAAGTTTTCTTTTTGCGGCTTGTTACAAATACAATATTTTATATCTTTTTATAACTGCAGTAGATAAATGAAATTAGACCAAAGTCAGATTCGGAAAATGTCAACCTTTTGTATAAGGCCTTTCCTAGTTTCTAAGCCTTATATTTTAACCCCACCACATATATGACATATTAATCCACCTGTCAGGATACTCGTCAGTGGTTGTCTTATGTCATAGTAGTTTTTTGTTTTTGATTTTTAATAGAACATGTTTTAAACAGAATTACTGTCGAATGAGCTAGTCGACTAACGAACTAATAGTTTGCATATGTTCTATTATTATCGGCAAAAAAAAATCATAAAGGACCTTCATTAAAAATGTTCTCTCACAAGCCATCATTATATATTGTATCTACAATAATAGGTAAGGTAATAAACAAGCTTAAACACAATATGCTGTCACATTTCATTGCCATTCGGTACGTCTGGTACATTCTATTGTTATTATTTTCATATTGGTGCGAGAGAGCTTATCAATTTTACCAGTCAGGGGAATGACTTAACCAAGTGATTTCATTATCCCTTATTTTATTGGTTTGAAAATTTCAGAAAATTTAAATCACCTATTTGTGTGATTCTGGTGTTACCTTTGATATTCAAATGCCAATTTCAAAGATTTTCTATTAAATGACAATTATTTTTCTGTAATTTGCATACATAGATCAATTATCTCTTTCACTAGTATAAAAAAATTCAGCAGTACGCTTAGCTTTAAAAGGTATCTTGGGTATTTGTCTGTCATCAAAAATGCATTAAGTCTCTTACAATCAGACAAAGGTAAACAGTTTTAAGTAACCTAATTTGTCTTCTTTACACTTAGAATGACCAGCTTCAAGATTTTGCTATGATTTACAAAGTATTCCAAAAAATTGAGAATGGAAATGGAGAATGTGTCAAAGAGACAACAACCTGACCAAAGAGCAGAAACAGCCGGTTTTAGAATAAATGTGTTTATTTCCGATGCAAAGACCCGATGAGTGAATCAATATTAATACCAAAATATGCCATTTTAAATGACCTGACAACAGTATCTAACTATATCTCTTCTGAATAAGTCTGGTTAAGGGTTTGGTTAACTTTTGAGGTGAATGTCGACATTGTTGTGCTTTGTATATAATATTACTATAAAAGATTGGATGTGAAATACCTGAACGTATAAGATGTCTGCATGTTGATTTATATTTACGAATGATGTCCTTCTACCGATGATAAAATTTAGTAAATGTTTTGACTAGTTTGTAATATCGAAAAACCTGGTGTAATAATTTTTCAGTTATACAGAGGTTTCTTACGTTAAAATCAAATACGTTGTTACATAAACGAGCGAATTGAACAAGTTGAGATAAATAAACAAATTAGGATGGTGACAAGGGAACGTCACCATCTAAAAATGGATAATTAACAATAGGAAATGAAAAATCATCTCTTTTATCATAAATGTTGGTATTAAGCTTCCCGTTAAAGATATAGATATCAAGATCCAGGAAAGGGCAGTGTTCATTGTTAGTTTTAGCTTTATTTAAAGTCAGTTCAGCAGGATAAATCTCGTGTACATTCTGAAGTCGTCATTATTGAGAGCCAATATATCATCCAAATATCTAAAAGTGTTATTAAATTTTTGTATCAGATATTGTTTCGATGGGTCTTTGCTGATTTTAGTAATAAATTGTAACTCATAACAATACAGAAACAGGTCCGCAATAAGTGGTGCACAGTTATTCCCCATTGTAATTCCGATAACTTGACGACATACGGAATCTCCATAGCGAATAAAAATGTTATCTAGTAAAAATTCAAGGGCAGTTATCGTATCAAAGCAGGTCCAATTGACATAGGTCTTTTGTCTGTTGTTACTTAAAAATGACCTAAAAGAACTAGAACATATATATTAGCATTTTGACTTTTTAAATGTCCATTTAATTAGGTGTGTGATTTTTTTCTTAATAAAGATTATAAGGCAAAGTGGTATATAGGGTAGAAAAATCAAAACTTTAAACAATTTCGAAATCACCAATATAAGCATGCAATTTATCAAGTACTTTCAACGATTTTTTGACACTCCAAAAGTAATTAATTCCACTATTTTCAAAGGCCTTATTTGAACAATTTATTACCAGGTTTTTGATTGTACCAAGTGTACTTGTAAGTAGAATAGACAGTTTAGAAGGGGAACAATGGCTTGAAGACGAAATAAATCTATAATTGTAAGGTGTTTTGTGCAGCTTCGGAGCCAGTACATAGTTGAAACTTTCATTGTATTGTAAAGAGGTAGCTAAAAGTTTATGTTTGTTACAGATGTCATTTTCCGAAAATGGAGTCAGTTGAAATGTTGGTGAATTCGTGATTTCCTTTTGCAGAACCTCAATGTAACATTTACGTCAAACAATAATTATATTATTAACAGCCTTATCAGCCGGAACAAAAACAAATGCCTTGGCGAGTTCTTTTAGCCTATGTTTGATACGAGAAATAGGGCTAGTATGGTTGTTGTTAGAATTAAAATGTTCTTTAAAATGTTTAATACGAATATCAACTATGTTCATTACTAAATTAAAAAAACGAATCTAGGGATTTTTTTGTCAGCTTTTTCTCGTTTTATCCATTTCGAGCAGTAAGTACGGAGTGAGTCGTGGATGATGTTACGACACTCATTCCAATTAATAATTGACGGGGAACGATATTTATGGCCTTTACTGGGGAATGATTTCAACTCTCGGTCATGAACGATGTTAAGGTCTCCTGGTATAATATGGGAACTGGGGTCAAAATGTATTCGGAATTACTGCAATTTCATTACGTAGGTGTATTGTCACTGATATTAACATCTTTACACACTTCGCTAAAATTAAACACATATTCCCGGGTAGATTTTTTGTAAACATAACAAATAAGAGGGAATTCAGTATTATCAAAATAGCCAGGAATTTGTTCTTTAACAGAATGATCATTTAAAATACCGGCAAGACTCACACATCAAAACCTTTATTGGCATATTTGATTTTAATAAAATGTGTTTTATGATCATCAAGGCGATCAATTTTGGGAAACAGTTTAGAATAACAACATGCAATTATAATTTGGACGATTTCATACTTAGGATTGCAATATGGAATTGTGTTGCAATCCTCTAAAATTTGATTTAATTTATTAGGTAAAAAACAGAGCTTGGTTAACAGATAATGTCTGCCGTTGTTTTTTAATTAGTAATTATGTCGGAAATATTTGTATTGTTGGTACGAAATTTTTTCTGACTGCGATTTATTCTACGCCCATTAGAACAGTTTTAACGAACAGTTTTAGAAACTATATTCAAAATGTTAACAGAATCGGTTCTTGATATATTACCAATTCCCATGATATTATCATTAAGACCGAGAGGATAGACTGTCTGTAATTTTTTAATCCAATTAAATTCAATTATTTTCCGTGATCGTACAAACTTTGAATGACTTTCCCCAGGCAGCTTATTTACTACTTCTAAAGGTTGAATCGTTTACATTAGGCATATTTCAAATAAACTATAAACACCGACAGGTTAATCGAGTAAAAGACCATGTCTGCATGTATACAGTTGTTTTTTCGATGAAATTCTTGTCTTTTAACCAATTAAAAGACCAAGACTGTGTAAACAAAATTAAGAAAAAACCTTATAATCACTTACTTAGGTGTTTAAATATTTACTTCTCAAATTACTGTTTCAGTGATTTTAAAAAGTCTGTGTCTTATTTTGTAAATATTTGTGAGTTTTGGTAGCGTCTATGGGCCATTCGAATATATCTGGAAAGAAGATTCTCGGAACGTCTCGAAAATTTTCGATCATTTATACAGGAAGTTATCTGTCTTTGATACGGTCGCTCTATGGATATGCTGCCACGTGACATTGTATATTTCAACAATCAAAGTTATTTGTAGATCGGATGGTAAAAAAATAAAGACTAGGTTGCTGTCAAAAAATCATATTTATGTTAGAACCTATTTGCCTTTTGATAAAACATATGTGTTTTTAATAATGCTAATGTTTATTAAATATCAAGTATAATGATAACGCAATTATATAGTTCATGCTTTGAGACGGTCACTGAACGCGTTGTGTGTGTAGTATTTAATACAGCGTGCTGTTGTGCATTGTGACAATAAACCTGGGAATAGTTTATTAATATATAATGTCCCAGAATAAACTGATTATTTATGAACGTTTATCACGTAATATTTTGTACCCAGTAAAATGCCGGAAAGCATGAAGAAAATTAACAAAACGATATTTCTGTTATAAATATTTATCTTAGGTCGAAAACACAGTGGTCGGAAAGCAGAAAGATAATTAAACAAACGTATTTTTCTGTCAAAAGTATTTAATTTCATTAATAGATACTACCAGACCAAAAGAATATTCATTAAAATTATTACTTATTAAATGAGACAAATGTATCATTAATAGAATATAATTAAAAATGTTATATATACGTGCATTATGTCCCACAGGTTTGAACAGTGATTACTAAATCCTTGCATCTCACAAAAAACGTAATTAATATTTTACAATAATTATAAAAAAAAAAATTAATTACGACGTTAATTATTTTATACTGTTTTAGTATTGATTCATAAGTCCCTGTTTATATTTTGTATAGCAATGTATTCATATAGTAGAAAGTAAGACTTTAAGAAGAGATTGATGTGATAAATAAAATGTCCATCAGTAAATACTTGACGTTTGTGTTAATTGATATTATATTCTAAATTTTTGGAAAAGATTCAATAACAGGAATGTATGTTAACTATTGAATTTCAATTCTTTTTTTATTTTAATAGTTAAACATTATAGCATCTAAATCTATGCAATATGGTGCGAATTTGAAAAATTGTATTCATTGTGATGACCAGCTATCCTTTTACATTATATATCACCCTGTTCTCACTACACACTATCGGTTTGCGTTCACATAAATTTCGGATTAATTGACAATTAATTCGGAGTTAAAACACTTGATGAAGGTAGTTTAACATCCGAATTCTACTATAAAACATTAAATTTGAGCCTAAATTAATATATGTGATGACGCAAATGCGTATTCTTATCCAGAGTATCAGTGCGTATGCTTTCATTTTACTATTTCTTGCACAAACAAACACACAAAAAAAAAAAACACAAAAAAAACAAACAAAGAAAAAAAAACGCGTGCATGCATAAATATTAATTTCACTCGCGAATGTGAATTTTCGCTTTTCTTATCTAAATTCCAGTCAGTAAGAGCTTGACATGTGACTTTCAAGTATGGTCATCATTACTTAAGGTATTCTAACCTCTAGCTGTATCTCTTCTTTTTTTGAGTGACTGTTCTAGTATTATAAACTTTGACATTTTCTAAATGCTAAGGGTTTTCTACCCAATGAATAGATAACTTATATGTATTCGGCAACACCTTTGTTACGAAATTGTGGGTCTTCAATTACTTTCAACTTCGTACTTTATTTAGCCTTTTTAACTTTTTGTCATTCGAGCACCACTGATGAGTCTTTTGTAGACTGAACTCGCGTCCGGCGTACAACAATTCATTCCTGGTATCTTTTTATATTTACATATCTTTTTATATAAATGCGTTCTTTTGAGAGTATGTTCAGGTATTCATAAATCTTCTGAAAATAAGATATTCTTCAAAACCAAGTTTTCCCGTAGAATATTTGTATTGATTTAAGTAACTTCAGGAAATCGTTAACATTTGAGATGTTTTATGAATCCAAGTTAATTGTCAGTGTATAAATGATCCCAATGAAGCTTGTGTGCTACTCTCAAGAAAAATGTACGAAACCTTCTTATAAGTTGCATGCAACAGGTTTTTCACTTCACATGGAAATGGACTTTAAATCTATTTATACAACATCTACCATGAGTACAGCCAACTTCAATGACGAGTATAAGAATAATTGAAGGCATCCAGGAAACAAAATAATTATGAATATATGATAGATAAAAGAAATACATCCAGATTATAAAGCAAACTGAGTGCTTAAATTTATATTGTGATTGGTTTGTGCAATTTGCATTAGACATCCAGTTTGCAGAAACTGATATTTGCAATAGGATTATGAAAAAATGATGTACATTCCCAAGTAATAATAAAATAGTCAAGCCTTTAAATGTAAATTCAAATTGTAGCTGTATATATACACTTTACTATTCACAACTATCCAACATTGCTTTCAATTGACTTGTGCAAGAATCTAAACATCATTACATATTTTCAACAAACGTGTTTTAACATCATCATTATCTTATTCTATTCAGAGTCAATTATTTCAAATCAAAAGCAAACATTGATTCTGAACTCACTTGTATAAAAGAGGGACGAAAGATACCAAAGGGACAGTCAAACTCACAGATCGAAAACAAACTGAAACGCCATGGCCAAAAATAAAAAAGACAAATAGACAAATAATAGTACGTGGTACAACTGACTGTTTACGAAAAATATCGGAAAATGTGAAACTTTTAAGCGTTATGAAATAAAACAACCTTTCAAAATGCGGCTGGAACAGTCCCTGTTGTTTTTATTTTCTAAAATAAAAACAATAGGATATTTGTAAACAATGTTAATAACATGCCAACCTCTTTTCTCAACAATCTTCATTGGTTTTTTTATCCTAATTGTTGACGTCCGGTCACCTGGGCGCCAAAACGAATATATCGCGGCTCGGCTAATTAACCACTTATATCTCAAAGATTTGCACATCAAAATCCATGAAACAATTGAATTCTGAAACACAAAATGCATTTTCTTTTATATATCCAGATCTTTCTAGGCCTTAACATTTTTGCAGTCGCACAAGTTTAACCCTATCTCAAAACAAATGCCTTGGTGTAAACAAAGCCATTTTTGTCAAATAACTATGATGAACATAAAGAAAAGTAAAACTTCGCACAATTGGAATCGTTAGCATGGTTCACACATGTATTTATCATCTAATTTTACTCAATTATCCTATCGATTGTAATTTTGCGGATAAATTCAGACTTCCAGCAACTTCATAATCTGATTTTTGTTTACAGAAAATAAACAATTAGAAGTCAGCACATATTTGAGATATGATAAAATGCAATAAAAGCGGTAGCAAAAGTCCGGAGTTAGGGATAGAAGTTGGATCTTGCACTAAAAGTGTTGATAACGAGAATGATCGACAAATTGTTAGCAATGCAATGGAGGAAGCAAGAGCATCTGAAATCAAAAGTTTATGTAACCACTGGAAAATGTTCGTTGTAATCATCATTCCTATATCAGCAATAATAATGTTCTCTGGAATTTCCTTAAGTCGAGCATCTAAAATCCGACATAGTACATCAATAGCTATAGAAAATATAGACGACAATCTGAAAATTAGTGAATTGATACAGCATCTACAACGAGAACGAGGTATGTCTACATCCTTCATTGGGACATCAAATTTTTCAGCTGCTATATTAGCGCAGCTACATATACTTAGACAAGAAACGAATACAAGCTTGAGCAACATAAAGTGGCCTTACATTGGTATTTTTGTAAGGAACTCTTATTGGACAGTAGACGATTTGTTATCATCATTAGCCGACCATAGAAGGAGTGTTGAGAACAGATCTATAAATATCATCTATAATTTAGACTATTATACAACAATTACTCATGCCTTGTTGAAGTATATAGTTCAGTCTGTTACTCCATCGGATAATGCAGCAGTGCAACAGATGGTCGTGGCTTGTGAAGCTTTATTATCACTGACAGATGACAAAGGCATCCAAAGAGCTCTTGGAACCACATTTTTTACCTCTTGTGGATGGCAATCTACAGAAATAGAGACATATTATAAGACATTACATGGACGGTCATCGGCGTTTTTAGACACAGCAATAAATCACCATGGGAACATTGAAACACAGTTGACAGAAAAGATGCAAAACTCAGCTTATTTGTCATATTTTGTCGATAAATATTATTCATTTCAATTGTTTAAGGATTATGAAAATATTTGTACCACTACGTCACAGTCTGAGAGAGAAACTAAAGGTATAGAATGGTTTAGTAATATGACAATTTTCATTGATATATTTTTCGAAATTCGTGAATCTGTCAACACAGATATACAGTCTTCTTCAGAAGTTATACAATCAGTTGCCCAGTTTGAGTTTTCACTTTTTCTGTCCACTTTGATAGCTGTTGTAACAAGTAGCGCTATTTTGTTTACTTCGTATGTGTACTCTGTTGCCAAAATGACAGGAAATTTATTAAAGTTTGCTGAGAAAATTAAGTGGAAGACTGACGAGCTAGCAAAAGAAAAGAACAAGACTGATAATCTACTTTATCAGATGTTACCAAAACAAATTGTTATCAATTTGAAAACAGGAAAATCTTCTATTGCGGAATTTTTCAATGAAGTGACAATATACTTCAGTGATATTGTAGGCTTTACAAAACTAGGAGCTGAAAGTCACCCAATTGAAATTGTTAACCTACTGAACGATTTATACAGGTATGCTTATTTCTAAGTTTTATAATAGAACGTGCTGAATAGTTCAGAAATTTAGAAAAATTCGATTCAAGAACAGGTTAATAAAATGTTTTTTGTTTAATTATGCACCTTGGTGGGTAAATGTTGAAATGTTGATTTTGCTCTGAAGGAATAAAAAGTAAAATAACAAAAAAAACCGAACTCCAAGGAAAATTCAAAATGAAAAGTCCCTTATCAAATTGAAAAATCAAAAGCTAAAACACAATTTCACAAAGTTATAGTATATAGCTTCTAACAAAATAATTAAATGATTAAAACATTCAACAGATCATTAAGATTCAAGCTATTCATCAACACAAAATGAATCTCATATAAATAGATGTCGATAAAAAAAAAAACACTTTGTCAGTTGTGCTCTGATATTTGGTCCAGGTTTGGTTTTCTTTCGGTCCTCTTTCCTCCCATTCATATCTGAAAGTTTTAACGACATGACTCTGCTTATAATCTAGCCACTATTATCACACTGTTAACGTAATGATTGATTGATTAGTGTTTGCTTAACGTCCAGTGGCAAATATTTCATGCATGTACAGGATGAACACTGTTGGTGTTTATTCAAAATAACGTTTTATGTATTTGACTAATTTCAAACTAAAAAAGTGAAAAGTAATCAACATTGTCTATATATTTCCTAACGTTAGTTGTTCATAATCGTAATAATGTTCACATTATAGTTTCTTTGACGAATGCATAGATAAGTATGATGTTTATAAAGTGGAAACTATTGGTGATTCTTACATGGTGGCAAGTGGTGTACCGACACCTAATGGAGGGAATCATGCACCAGAAATAGCATTAATGGCCTTAAGAATCCGACAGGAAGTCAACGGGTATACTATACCACACATGTCGGGTAGAACGCTGCAGATTAGGATAGGACTACATTCAGGTTGGTTCAAGTTTTTTTTTTATTTAACGTGTTGTTGGGTTGCTGTTTCATTGACATATATTCGACATCAGTTTTAATTCATTTGTTAGGAAAGGCATTTTCGTTAATTATTTATGTTGTATTTGTAAGACGAACGTGGATTCAAAGGGAAACTCTTGTATTCAGTATTTCGGTTGTTAAAAAATGCTTGTTATGTACCATTCCGTATTAAATAAAATTAGTTTTATCTATTCATAGTTTATGTTACGTTAAAGGTTTTGTTTTGAATGATTTCAAGCTATATATATATCTTCAATTGTAGAGTAACATTCAGACTTTTCAATTATACTTATTATCTTGTAAAAGAGAGGCGAAAGATACCAAAGGGACATTCAAACTCATAAGTCGAAAATAAACGGACAATGCCATGGCTAAAAAAGAAAAAAAAAAAACAACACACAAACCACAACATAAAAAACTAAAGACTGAGCAACACGAACCCCACCAAAAACTTGGGGTGATCTCTAGTGATCCGGAAGGGTAAGCGATTCTGCTCCAAATGCGGCTCCCGTAGTGTTGCATATGTTAGTATAAAAACGGTGACAAGTCTAATTCGGCAGGTCACATTCGGGGATAAGGGGACGGGATTGTAGTTACGACATTTGGAACATATCCGTTGTCATCCGTGAAACGGATATTCCATAACGGTCAACCAACTCATAATGGCGTCCGTAGATTAAACGAAGGGATGATTTCAACTTCATCAATTGGAACTCTTATTTTAATAGCTTACTTGTGAGCAGCAACCCTCTATCAAGGAAATCATGATAGGAAATACAAGCCCTGGATATCAAGGAAATCATGATAGGAAATACAAGCCCTGGATAACAATACAAAGATTCCTATCATGATCTGAAAACGTGTTTAGACGGATGGTTACTAGAATATCATAAATAGTTTGATATTTTATTTTTTTTTCTGTGATTTTCTCTTGTGTTGTCGTTGACGATGATCATTTAAATGGAAAAATATGGCTGCTATGTTTAATATTGTATTTTGCCTAATTCATGCTAGGATGAAATTTGAAAACAAAGTCAGGATACACTAATAAAAAAAGGCAGGACCGCATAGAGTGAAAAATAAAAAGGCAGGACAGAGATTACAACTAAAAAAAAATGCAGGACAAAGTTTTTCATCCTAGGCCCCTATTAAAATCAAGTGGTAGCTACCTTACCTTGCATTATATCTCTTAATCGATTTATGAGATTTGAACATTGGTAAACCACCTTTGCCTTAAGGTAAAGGAGTGATAAGGCCGGTTTTTGGCCCCATGAATTTGAAAATCAAGAAGTATTATCAATCTATCGAACAACATCCTCCAGGTCTTCATGATCAAAAATCATTCGTCTGACAAGAGATATGAGTGTTGATATTTTTTATATCGTGTCTCCCATATGTGCATTAATTCTGGACAAACGGTGACCTATAGTTGATAATTTCTGTGTTATTTGGTCTTTTGAGGAGAGTTGTATCATTGACAATCATACCATATCTTCTTATTTTTATAATTAGTACATAAATGTAAAGCCGTACTTTGACCTATAATTGTTCAATTTTGATACATTGTGACTTGGATGGAGAGCTGTCTCATTGGCACTCATACCACATCTTCTTATTAATAAAAACGGTCGAAATAGCCTCACTTTTAGATTTTGTCATTAATTATATTTAAATTTGAGCATTTATGTTTTAAACATTTGTTTATTTCAGGACCATGCGTTGCTGGAGTTGTTGGTACTAAAATGCCGAGATATTGTCTGTTTGGTGACACAGTCAATACAGCATCGAGAATGCAGTCTTTTGGCATGGGTAAGCCTACATTAAACAAATATTGAAATGACCGAGCGTCTTAACAAATCATACATTCATAAAAATTTGTGTGGAAAAGCAGCAAATGGTTTATAAATTTAAGACTGAAAACCGGTACAATTCATTGCAAAACACGAATATAGCAAAAGACCAGAGTGTGTACTTCTGCCCTTATCTCAAGGTCACAGTCTTTAACTCAGAGCAATAGATAACGCTTTTCCACATGTTAACGACGTTCACTAGCAACGCTTTGTATCAAGGGCATACGATACAGTTACAGGGGAAGTAATGACGTTGCTAACGTAAATTGTTATTTTCGCGACGTCAAACTGTGACTTATCGGGAAAAGATGCAGTTTTCGACTGATTTTTATCATTCTAACTGATTTAACTTGAAAACGAGTTCATGGACCCTCCTTTTCATGTGTACCAATTTTCATGAAACAGTCAAGAGTGCAATTATTTTAAATTTGATAAATATACAGCAAAAATGTCGTTTTTTTTCTACATTCATGAACATTTGATAAATATGAGTTATTTGTCAAAATAAAATGTACAAATTTATAGAACATTTATATAAAACAGAATTTACAAATAATTTAACAAAAAACAGCTTGTGTTTATCTTTTAAAACAAAAAAGTTATGTATTTCTGTCGAAAGGAAAAATACGTCCACAAATCCGAATTTTGCGGAATAACTGAAATTTCAACCTCAATTTACTCAAAAAGTAGCACATGATGGTATATTTTTTATTGTATATTTGATTTAATCAGGTAAAAAATAGCCTATATGCAAATTTTCATCAAAATTTCATTACGGGATCAAAACTGTATCGTATACCCTTAAACTTGCTTTGAACTGCGATATAAATAATGCATATTTTATTTCAAGGTGTTTCTTGTCGTATAAGACATCGGTCAGGATTTATTAAATGAAAGACCTGCCGCTTACTTCTGAACATTTAACCAAATCATTTATTAAAGATTGTACAAACCTACCATTCCAAAAGATTTTAGCAAAATCTGAGTAATTATTCAAAATATAAACAAATGGTAAATTCATAGCCCAAACTAAAATATCAATCAGTACACATCCAACATTCAATGGATTTAGTGTAAAGACATCATTAACAGTCAGAGAAAAACACGACCTTGTGCAATGCCAAAATATAGGTATCGACAGATTGTAGTACTGTGAAAGTACATATGTGTATAACAATAATATTTAGTATGGTTTCAATTTACTGATAACAAAATCAATATTTATACCAATAAAACCAATATTCAAAGATTTAAACACAGTGTTGAATTGGGAACCTCTTAGAATGAGTTTATCTAAAGGATTGATAAGTTAACTCGAATCCCGGTCTAAATTAAAGCATCACCGTAAAATTCAGGATGTGCTATTCCTTTTGAAACAAGTTTTCTACAGGTACAGCCATACTTTCAAACCAAATCTTTGTATCTATGTAAGAATTTAGTAAGGGTTTTAAGTAATTTGTTGTAACGAAATCCCTGACTTATAATTTACTAGTAATACATAGAATACGTTCATTCAAATTCAAAACGTCACTACAGACACGGGCATAGCGAAAGAGTTGGGACATATAAACACCGTAATACGGTGCCAAAGGAACATCATTATTTAGAATGTCAGGTGACCAATTTCTTCGTTAAAACAAATACCCTTCCAACATATGAAATTAAACTAAAATTTCTAAATTAAAATGATTATTTAACATAGATAGTTTAGTTGTATTTCAATTTCATTTCATAGTGATGAAGGGGGCACACTATTATTTAATTGGATGAGTGTCGCATGTAGATCGGGATATGGTAACGCTGTCGGAGCACAAGAGATCACCCCCGTTTTTTCGGTGGGAATTGTGTTGCTCAATCTAAAGTTTTCTCTGAATTGTCTTTTCGTTGTTTTATGTTGCCCTGGCGTTATCAGTTTTTCTTTGACCTGTGGATTCTGAATGTTCCCGTGGTATCTTCTGCCTCTATTCTACACAAACCATTTTAGGCGGCCATTGCAATTTTTGTAATGAAATTATTTTTGTTTAATTTAGGTGGAAGGATACATATCAGTAGTGTTACACAAGAAATATTGAGCCATCATGGGAATTTTATAACAGAGTTTAGAGGTTTTATTGACGTAAAGGTAATTCGTTATGCTTCTTATTATGTGCTTGCAAGCAGATATTCCATTCCCGGAGTAAAGTAACATGTAAAAGGTATATAATTACATGTACATTACATGTATGTTTCACGAGAATCCGTTAATTTGATTGGCTAACAACAACCGCGCGTCATTCAAAAATTAACCTTCATATCAAAATGAAATGTTACATTCGTGATGACACGTGCTTCCACAAAAAGTGCTCAGGTAAATAAAAGAAAAACTTGATAAAACTTTTTTTTTCATGGTCTTATTAGCATAAAAATGTAATTATAAGAAATGCATGCTTCTTTTTGTAATCTTATTGGGGTGTAAAAGTGTTGATCGTGCACACATTTTTAGAATTCCGCGCTTCATACACAATATGCTTCGGTCAACACTTTTACACCCCAATAAAATTACAAAAAGAAGCATTCATTTCTTAAATATACATCCTTGTATTTGAAATTGTTTCATTTGCTCGTTCCTGATGAGGGACAATCCTGAAAAGCGCTTCGGAAACAATAAATTTATTTCATACTATTTTTATTATATACTTTCAATTAATCAAATTCGAGAAAAATTGGGAAATCAAATCAACGGTACATCAAATGTGTTGAGTGTTACTGGACTTCACTTCAAAACTGAATCTCCCGTAATCTTACAAAAAAGAATCACGACTATTCTGTTAAAAACATGGCGTCTGAATATGTAATCTTATTTTTGCCTCGAGTATCACTGAAAAGACATTTATTGTCGAAATGCACATCTAGATCTGGTGCAGTACAATTCGTAACGTTAATATTATTAGCACCATAGGTGGTGATAATAAAGGGATAAAATTAGACTACTAAAATTCTACACTAATAATCTGTATATCTTTGTAGGGAAAAGGACAAATGGCTACCTATTGGTTGGAAAAATTGGAACTTGGAAAACATATATAAGTAGTTTCAATACATCTTTGAAAGCATCCTAATGTGGTAAGATATCAGAGATTCACATGTGAGTGACATACCAACAAAACCAAAGCTGTATAGAAATCATAGAGAGATAGACGTAATTATATTTTGTATAGAACAAATTGTCAGACACATGCCTAGACATGTATGATATTTGTTCAATATTTGTGTCTTATAGTTTAATATTTCTTTTGTATTTTTTGTATTACTTCCCCCTTTTCCAAAAAAAAAAAAAACCAACAAATTGAACAAATTTAAAAAAAAAATAAAATAAAAATAAAAACGCATGGAAAAAAAACTAGAAATGCACGGTTTCTGGAAATTAGAAAGCGATGAATTTTTAAATAGTTATAATACAGAATTACAGAATTACATGAAATCGAATTTAATTTGATAAAACACATGAAAGGATCCTGAAATCGAAAAAAGTTAAAGGAGAGATTTAAAAAAAAATTTCATTTCGATTTCTGTTTTGAAAGTTAGCGGAAGTCATCCATTCACAAGTTTTTATGGAGTTCCCCTTTTTGAATTAACCTTGGAATTCGGTATTTTAGTTATACTTTTTGGCTTGATTAAAAGCATATAAAAGATTGTAATGTTCCCGCTAAATGTACAGATTTGTGAAAAAAACTGCTGATTTCCAGCATATTTTCAGCATTAAGTATTATTGCTATTTTCGATGTCTGAATTTCCATTTTGTGTGAATATTAGTGAAACAACAAAATCGCGTAATATTCACTTAAAGTCTTTTTTATATGTCATCCAGTTAAAAAAAAACGGAAAAAATCAGTTGCAATTTGTTCATGGAATGTTTTTAAATTAGATTACTTTCTGAGGCAGATTCATAAATTGTTAATAAATAAATTGTCTATTTATTTTCATAAATTGCTTTCAATTTACTTGAATGATCAAAGTGGATAACTTGTATCAAAACTAATTTTACCACTGTGGTATATCAAAAATATGTTTATATACAGTTTGCAGATAAATGTGTATTAAAAAGTGTGGAGTTGTGATTTTTAAAAGGGCATTAGGTGCCATTTAGACAAACAAATTCAAACACGATTGTATTTGTCTCAAACAGTTATAAAAGCGCAATCATGATATACTATTTCGCTATTAGCGGTCAGTTTGGCCCAATTTGGTTCAAATAAGATCGAAAACATCGGAAATTTGTTATTGACTTGCAAGTCAAAAATTCAAACTCAGTTGAACCTGTATTCATGTAACCCTAATTTGGCCTTTAGCTGAAGATGGGTTACGCATGCCCTAAGCGTGTTCAGTTATAAACAAGAAAAGAATGCCAACATTGAAAAGTGAAACGAGTGATCCACCTTAAAAAAAAACATTCTTTAACCAATTTGGCCCACACTAAATCATTAGTATACAAGTAAAATCATAATTTACATTTTTTAAATCTATGACATGAAATCAAATAGACCATGAAAATCGTGTTTAAACAAATCCAAGTGCTTCTAAGTCTATTTATATTTAAATCGGGTCGAATGACTATCAACAGTCTTTGGAGGTTAATACGATGGTGTCTAGTCTAAAATACGCACGAAATGCTGATACATTATATCTAGTCCATGCATTGCTAATTGTTTCTTGTGGGCTTTTTTGGAATTTGGATTTACGTTTTAGTATGTTATGAATAAATTATGAGAATTCAAGTCAAATCGGTGATCATGAATTTGACAGTTAAAGCCCCTATAAAGACCTATCTAAGCATGACATATACAAACAATTCTTACAATTTTATCAAATAAAATCTGCTACAGTTTTTCTAAATAGATTTTTTGCGTAACCATATATTCAATAGTTTATTTAATGTAAATTAAATAAACATTTCTATGTAGCAACATTCCAACAGCGCCTGCATACGGAGTATATATCTCCCAATTGATACCATATTCCCAGGCTTGTGTTTCCTATCATAATTTCCTTGATAGAGGATTGCTGCTCACAAGGAAGCTATAAAGCCAAGAGTTCCAAATGGTGAAGTTGAAATCATCCCTTCGTAAATTTTACGGACGCCATCACGAGTTGGTTGACCGTTATGGAATAACCGTTTCACAGATGATATCGGATATGTTCCTTATGTCGTAACTACAATACCCTTCCCTTTTCACGAATGTGACTTACCGAATTAGACTATTTACCGGATTTGTAATAACATAAGCAACACGACGGGTGCCACATGTGGAGCAGGATATGCTTACCCTTCCGGAGCACCTGAGATCACCCCCAGTTTTTGGTGGGGTTCGTGTTGCTTAGTCTTTAGTTTTCTATGTTATGTCATCTGTACTATTATTTGTCTGTTTGTCTTTTTATTTTTGGCCATGGCGTTGTCAGTTTGTTTTCGATCTGTGAGTTTGACTGTCCCTCTGGTATCTTTCGTCCCTCTTTTAAGCTGTTGAAGTCACAGCTTGCAGATTAGAATAGGAACGTGGAATCGGTATACAATAAATGAAAGTACATGCCACTTTTGTGATTCAAACGACACTGAGGACGAATACCACACACACTATATCATGACCTGTAAGTCACTGGAAGACGACATGATTTGTTTATCTGATTATTGTTGCTCACACATTTGATGAAATATTTGATTTTTCAAACATAAATGATTTATTAAAAATTGAATTGTGAAAGTAAGTTTTAAAAGCTACTATTCCCCCTTTTTTGTTCTTGGACATTATTTGCACCTTCATGTCATATTTGTATGATATCTTTTTTATTTTTATATGTTACAATGTCACAGAATAGAAGATTAAATAATGAGTGCATTTTTTCATTAAGATAGTCTCATGTGGCAAAATTAACTAAATGATTACTAAAATTTTAGCACAAAAATTCAACATGACAAACAATTACTTACTGCAAATTAATAATCAAAATGTAAATGTATTTATGATTGTAAAAATAATTTATTGGTTATTCGACTAGTTCAAACACCCATATGCATATTTGAAGATATATAATTAACACTGTATAATTAACAGCTAAATCATTGTAATTGTTTTACACTAGTCATTTTGGGGCCCTTTATAGCTTGCTGTTCGGTGTGAGCCAAGGCTCCGTGTTGAAGGCCGTACTTTTAACTATAATTGTTTACTTTTTACACATTGTGACTTGGATGGAGAGTTGTCTCATTGGCACCCATAGCACATCTTCTTATTCTAGATAATCAGCTGAACAAATAAAAACACGTTCATTTACCAGAATCTATGACAAACGAGACGATTTTAATTTTAATATATCAATTTCCCCCACCTTAGTAGCAATATACCAACTTCACCTGCATATGGGATATACATTTCCCAACTCATTCGGTATTCAAGAGTTTGCAGCTGCTACTCAGACTTCATAAAACGTCACCAGTGTCTGAGCCAAAAGTTGATGATCCAGGGTTAAGTCAAAGAAAGTCTCGTCCTTTTTCTAAAAAAAGTTCATCGAAAGATACCAAGACCTTGTTGATAAATATTCAGTATCAACTTCACAAATAATACATGACGGTCTTGAAGTATAGATTTTAGGTACTGACGTTGTTTATCACTTTAGTTACGTGTTAAAGTGTTCTTTTATTTGTCTATGTAAATTATTAACCTTTACTGTTTAGTCCATTTTAGGTAATATCCTTTTGGCGTGGCTCGATGCTTTGTCTATATGCCATTTTGTTTTCCTTGTTGACATATTTGTTTGTTTTATAGTGATTAAGATTATGATGAACGCTGTACCCTTATTTTTGACACTTTTACCTATTATGTCTGTTTGGTTTGTTCACACAGTGTTGTCAATATAATGGCATTTTATGCGACTTTCAAACAAGTAAGACGTTTAGCTAGCTATAAAATCAAGTTTAATCCACCATTTTCTACATAAGGAAATGCCTGTACCAAGTGAGGAATATGACAGTTGTTTTCCATTTGTTTGGTGCTTTTGATTTTGCCATTTGATAAGATATTTCCGTTTTTAATTTTTTTTGTAGCTCGGTGTTTTTGTTATTTTACTTTTTATCTTTATGTTAAACGAATTACAAATTGCATATGGAAAATGTTGTTTTTTGCAATATATATCTTTGGATATGATATAGTCGGGTCTGTCTAACCCAATTACTACCCGATCAAATTACTTATCTGTTTCAAGAAAAAATAATAGCACTTTATAAATTTGTTTTCGTCAGAAGCACTTTTTCTAGATCTGCCTGCACCAGGAACGTTCATACTATTAAAACGTGAAAGCCAAGGATTATAAGTTACCGAATTTGAAAGGGAAACGGGGCTTCATCATTTCAATGGGAAAAATAAGAAATACCAAAACATAAAAAGGAAATGATGTTTCCCATAAATTTACAGCACACGAATTTAACTTGTTCGGAAATACCAGCGATACAATTCTTAGCTTTAATGAAATATATGAAATCCTCACTAGAGCGATAAAGCGGAATAAAGCAGCAGGTCTTATAAGCTATCAGAATAACTTTTAATACTTGAAATATAGTTACGATGTTATCCTACGTTTCAACAACTATGTTTGATGTTAAACAAACTTTAATGCATAAAAACATCCACCAACTTGGGTCAGTTTTTTTAAATCGATTATTTCATGACCCACTGCTGAAGAATGATAAAATATAAAAGAAGAATGGCAGAAACTGGAAGAAACAGTCAGATCTATTGATTGCATCTCTAATAGAAAAAACAGTAAACCAGGCTTTGTTTTATAGGGGACATCATCAAATAGACTGCATTCATACTCAGGTTATGATAGGTACCAGAAATCAAGCTGCCTAGGTTACAACAATGACGCGATGACTAACACAGATTTATGCAGGCGATATACATAGAGGAGATATTGCCATTTTCTCGTGATTGTCACTTATTTTTTTACACCATATATCTATCTGAACATCCAATTGCAATACCATATTCTTTACGAAGGTTACGCTATCAAAATGCGATAATCACGAGCAACGCAAACCTGTCAATGAAAAGTATTGAGTAGGAAGAGGTAGTTAATATAGAAATCCCGTTATATCTAATTGTATTTTACCTAATTAGTTTCAGTAAAGGTGGAAATAATAATCTTCGCTATCTAAATAGATTGATGTGGAATGATGTTTCGTGTAATAATCGATATGATATTGTCAGATTCAGAAAAATATCAATGTATATAATGGTTAAGGTCATTTAAACGTGTAACATTAAGATTTGAACATGATAATTTCTATCCAGTTAACTGTTTCGGTATCGGTTTCGCTTTCCCTTTTGGTGTCGACTAATTGTGAAGATGATCAATACATGTTCTAAATATTCTGATCACAAGCGTTATAAAAAACGTGATCAATCAAGGATGCAGTTAAATTCTAACCGAAGAAAATATAAATTCAGCAACCAATGAAAAACAAGCTGTAACTGAACAATTGCACCACATTTCAGTGGTAGTCAAATTTTGCTCTTTGCAAGTAAAATTGCGTCTTCGTCATACACACATTCTAAAGGTGTGGCCTAGGAACTAATATGGATGGCACTGACCATATTCAACGGAAATTCTCCTGCGTACAAATACATTACAAAAATTAGATGTCTTAAATAACCATACGAAAATCTTCTTTATTTATACAAAAACGATATAAAACAAAAAATTATGAAATTATTCTTACCATGATGGCATGGCTGAAAAATGAAGCTGTTAGGCTACGGTTTGAAATAGAAGGATATCATGTTAGAGTTTTACTGGATAAAATGTTCATACAACAGGACCTTTAAATAGGAAACCATGGAAATGGTATCCTCATTGTTTAGATTGGTAGATTGTGAACTTGAGGTTATGTTAATGGATTAGATTACTCCAATAAAGGTAAATGGGAGATACATTAACAAATCATGTAATAAAGTACATATTCCCTGGAATAACTGGCTCCAGTTAACCTTTTGCTAAGAACCCTAATACACAGTTATTTCAACCAGGAATAGCATTAATGCTTTCTTGAAAATGCACTTTTCTGAGAATAATGTCTTTTGACAAGGAAGGCTGTTTAACACTACAAAATCCCTTTAAAACATGAACCTCATCATTGACCCATGCCATCATATAAAAAAATCCATAACAGTGGTGTGTAATTCAGTGGAATAAAAAAGCCCTTTTTTTTCAAGAGCACATTTTTTTTCAAAACAATGCTAAAAATGAGGAACAAGCTTGCATTTGAAACACTTAATTTTTACATGTTACATTTCATGAAATGTACAGAAAATCTCTTGGTGGTAAAGCTGGCCAGCAAGTGGGGTCATAATTTAGTAGAGTTTTTCACAGATCATTGGCCAATAAAAGATATGCCTGATGAAAGATTAATGAAATGAAAAATTGTATATAATTGGTATAAACCGCGTGAAAAACAAGTTTGCCAAAATGACACTATAAGAAGGCGAAACAAAAGTCTCTAACAAACAAACAAGCAAAGACATTGACTTTATGTACAATAGAATAATGCCACTCATCACCTTTTGCAATGAAGTACTAAAGAAAGAAGTTGTACAAGCAAGACTGAACAGTGATACTATTGAAAATACATTTTGTAAACAAAGATCACTCTACCATGGACCTACAACCCATCCAACTTATAACTCATATATATAACTGGTATAAACAGTGTTGTTCTAGGACAGTCTTTAGTATACAGAAGGAGTTACGCTGGTGGAAATAAGATTAGGTCATTTTCTGCTGTAATTCCAACAAAGAAATTAAGAATGTAAACATTGTAAGTATATGGTACATTTGAACTAGTGGACAGACTGACATCTAACTGACAACAACAAAAATGTAAAAATTCAATTAGATATTAATCTACATTAAAGCTACATATCAACCAGTAAAGACTTAAATTTCTTTATATTTAATTCAAGCAGCATTAGAGCATATCAATCAATACAAGTCATAAGCCATACAATATCAAACAAACATCACTTTCAATCTAAAATACATACTAATTATTTAAGATTGAAATTGATTGAGAAAATATATACGTGATGGAGAAGAGAACCAGTACAAAGAAGGATAACTCTTTCGTTTAAATATAATTGCTCTCTTTTTTTTCCTGCCTCATCTGGAAAATTTTATTTCATTTACACAAAATGAATTTATTAAAATTTTAATCTTCTTTTGTCTTGAAATATATATCAACCAATATATTAGATGTTTGTGTTTTGTGGAGACACATGATAACTTATATAAATATCACTGCACCTATTTCTGATATAGCCCTATAAAGGTAACTGATATTTGGGATTTATTCTAATTGACGTAACAGAACCAACCTCTTGTCCTGAATTTGCATGCAATATTTGAACCTGGCTTTAAAGAAAGCAACAGTCAATCAATCAGAACATATTTTCTTCCTTTGCCTAAACTAGTTCAGACAGAAAAGGGGTGACTGTTGTCAAATTAATATACAGATTTCTAAGAGTTGAGAGGTTCAAATTGATACATTCTCCTGAATAAGCATGAACTATTTCTCACTGGGCTATAAGCAAGAAACAAATTATAAATCAACATTTCCTTGCAGGGCCTTTGGAGCTAATGTCAAATTGAGCAAAGAAAAAATATTTCACTTGTCTTTAACAGAAACCAAATCTAACATTCGACTTAAAAAAATGAATACAACACGTTGTAAAATTTCATGCATCGGAAGCGCTTTTCTGAATTTACCTTCATCAGAAACCCTAAAAGCCGAATATTTGAAAGCCAAGGATGTAAAAGAACCGAAACAGTTGAGGAGCTATATGATCATCGGTCATTTTATTCCAAAGTAAGAAATTGACAAATCACGAGACACCTTTTAAGAAACTGACATTTCTTTTGAAAATATCATCTTTCACATAATAGAAGATAATCAAAATTTGGACATACAAAAAGTGTAAAACATAGAGAGATGATCAGAGATAGATTTGGGATACACCAGTAACGTACCTTTGAATCTGGTGGACTAAATGGGAGAAATGAAAACCAGTTTGATCATAAACCAAAGAACTAAATCTTGAACTTCAAAATATTTACACAATACAATTAAATCTGTCAAAAATTGAACAAAAAGAACGATAAGCTGCAAAAATTTCTTATCAGCCTAAGATTTCAACACGATGGTTACACGCGTCTAATGAAGGTAGTTTGTCTAGCGAAATATGGCGTTAATCTATAAAATATACATACTATTTCAAAACTGTCATTCGCGTGTTAAAGTTACATTCTTATGCATTTATATAATGTAATTCAGTAACTGCATCAATTTATTTTCAAACTGACCCAGGCCAAGATCGATTGCATGTTGTCATTGTTGTCATTTTTAGACCCTATATATGTAGGATTAGTTAAAGATTAGTTATATGTCCAGGTAGTAAGATAAGCTCTAAAATATATAGTCTGAAAAATGTTGAATAAATTAAACATTCATGCAATATACATTTAGATTTTAAAGTTAAGATAATATGTCTTGTAAAGTTTTCAACATCAACAAAAAAGGAAAAAACGAGCATACTTTTACTAATCAATTTGGTTGAACTAAACAGTTAAACTTACAAACATGTTTTGGTGCACTATTGCACTTCATGCAGTACCAATCATCCTCGGTTATGTTTTCATTGTCTGTAATATTCTAACATTCTTTATGAAACCAGTGGCCACATAATCCACATTGTATCCAGTCCGACCACAGATTGATTGAGCAAATGATTTCATTTGTTCTCTTTTTTGAAGCTTTTTTTTCTTTTTACCTTTCTTTTAGGAGTGAATGATTTTCTTTTTCTCAGATCAAACTTGTTCCTTTTTTTGTCTCTCTTTAAAGTGGAAACATATCAAAGGGATGTTCAAACTCATAAATCGAAAACAAACTGACAATGCCAGATGAGATCAAAATATGTTAACACTATAAATCAAATTTCTTCAGTTGTATGATCTACTATTACTGTGGATGCATTATTTTTCGTTGGATACCAATTTTCGTGGCTTATTTGGGTACAGGTGAACCACGAAATAAAATGTTCAACGAATAACAAATTTTCTATAGGCTTGAATGCAGACTTCGGCAAAACCACGGAATTAAATATCCACGAACATGCAAGTTTTCCTTAATCCACGAAAATTGGTACCCACGAAAATAAATGAATCCACAGTATATCATTTGTGCCAAAATGCAGAATAATATGAGAAAAATTATTTATATCTTGTAAATACAACTGCTCAGTATCAATGATATACAATTATTTAATATAACCTGAATTTGCTCTTCAAACACTCTGTACAACAGTGTCTTTATCCCATCCAATTTTTTTCCAATGGAATTACAGTTTCAACACCTCTTTTTAGTAACTGCAATTAAGGGATAAACTTAGTCATAACCTGGAAGACTAAGACCTTTTTGAATAACGAAAACTGAAGATACAATTTATAGGCATTGCTAGACCAATCACCGTGAAATTGAAATAGTTCTGCGGGCACTTGATATTCAAATGCAAATGAAGCACCCCTTTCGGAAGCTATGCATAGAAAACAACCGTGGATTCCTACATATTCTAAAATAAAATCCTTAAGATACTTTTGAAAATCTGTATATGTGACTGTAACTAAAGTATGTCTATTAGGAAAGAAAAGGTTGGACTGTCTTCATCTGCTGGAATTATTCTACGCATATTCTTATACCCTCTAATCGGACAAAGTACCGATGTAGTATTTTCTACTAAAGGTATCTTAAGAATACGGTTAACAATCTGTATAGTTTTTGACCAGTTAAAACAACCATTGCTACAACATCTTCAATAATAATCTTATTTCTCGTTAACTGTTTATCTTTATCAAATGAATTTCTTGAATCGAGTACTAAATTTGATTTTTGTGCCTTTAAGAAAAAAGGCAAATAAAAATAAACACTATATAGTACAATGTTTGGGATCATCATGAACAATAAGTTTATAAATATCTGGTTAATATCTACCGTAATCGCTAAAGCTTGTTTCGAAAAGTGCTGCTTTTCCCTAGTGATACCTCTATGCAACAATTTAACAGCAAATTCATTTAAATGAACAAAAGGATTGTCTAACAACAAATACATTGTCCTAAGATCATTTACATAATTTTTAATATCGTTAACTGATTTGAAATATCTACTAAAAAATGAATACTGTGGATTCATTTTTATTCGTTAGATACCAATTTTCGTGGATTTCGTTGTACAGGTGAACCACGAAATTAAATGTTCAACGAATGACAAATTTTCTATGTCTGCATACTCCGGCAAAACCACGAAATTAGAACTACCCTTATGTCGAGTTCGTTAACAGCTGCAACAAAACAGATCTGACGTAAAAAAGACTGTAAAAATACGTTTCTAGATTTTCCGGTGTTAATTACAGTAACTGTCACCTGATTGTTTTATTTAATATCAATTGGTTTTCCTTTAAATCTTTTTCCCCACAATTTCATGCACACAACTACTGTTAACACTCCTAACTCATTAATGTGAAGCTGTTTATTAACAATGAAATCAGGAATTAGGAAATTCAGCATGAAGAAAAAATGTCCTTTGAACATACCACCACAACCAGTCAAGCAGGCATATCCGACGTGAATATTTCGTCCTGCTCAGACCATTCTTCCATTGACATCACTGAAATAACATTATATAATAGAAGAAACTTTTTTCACCACATTATGCCTTTTTCAACTTCTTCTGGAACAACAAATCGTACTACATCTGGATAAATAGCCCTTAACCCAATTGAGTATTCTGGATATAAATATTCTTCAAGGTCTAACACAACAATCTACAAAGTTTAATTTGCCTTAACTTATCGAAAACTTATCCAACAATTAACTAAATAATAGATTAATGAAAACTACTCACAATATACCTATATACCTGCGATATTTACAGAATAACGTGTCAAACGAACATCGCATATAATTATGAGTTTTTATATAAAAACTGTACAACAGTACATGTACAAGCAACACTTGTGTTCAGTAAATCGATGTTTGTTTGCAAGCATCAAATTTGGAAAAAAGGTGAAAATTTACTTTTAATTAAATGTACATTAATCAATCTATACATATAGATTTTGCACCTATTTTTCAAAATTATTAAAATTTTCTAATTTCTACATTTATTATAACTTGACTATAGAATTATTATTATTATTATTATTATTATTATAATTATTTGTTTATTCAGTGTGTGAATATAAAAATGTTTCAGGACGAACACTTAAGATCAGACACTACAAAAATTAAACATTGGAATTTATATCATAACTGGACTTCCAACAAAAATAATAATACAGATAAAGACAATCAAAATATCCAGTTGACCGATGTAAAGTTAAAACAAAAAACTAACAAAAAACCAACCAACTAAAATACCAAAAATGGCTTGTCAAGAACACAAGTTCACTGAATATGTTTAATGACGAGTTTGTAAACAAGTGTACACGTGTAGCGATAAATAGTTTAATAATCATCGTCCTCTTCTAAAATTTCTCATCCAATATCTCGAATATCCTGGTTACATGAGATAACGGTATAACCAAACTCTGCTGTTTCCTTAGCTATAAATTGCCATCATGAATCAAAAAGTATGTATTTTTTTCAGTAAATCGTAGGACATTCAAATGTTTCAGGAGCCAATAGCGGTATCTCGTAAGTTTTTCTGTAATGAAAAGTTTATCTCTTTTGTGTTTTATTTTCCTTTAGTTTGAGAAGTTCATTTTACATGTTCGATATGGCAAGAAACGAACAATTACATACATTTTACCGTTCTCGATCTGTCCTATTGAATGCGTTCTATCTTTGAACTTACATCAAAACCTAATTGCTCATTGCAAACTTTCAAAACTGCATAATCAATATTGATGGGTTTTTTATATCACCTTTGCCATTTGTTTGAATCTTGACATTGTTAAAACGAAGACTTGATCATCTTCAGTATTGTTTTTACTCTTTAACCCTTATTCCAAGATCATTTATTTTGGTTCTCAATTTGTTGATTGTATCTTGTTGTTCATTAATGATAGTATTTTATGTTGTTAAGGCTTATGTATCTTGTTCAATTTCTTCAATATATGGCTGAACTTTGGTCAGATACCATTTTCTAGACTTTGGATTTTATAGCTAGAAACACTTTTTCTAATACCATAGGAACTATTGCTTGAACAAACTGAGGGTTGTTTATGACTGCACATACCAAAGCTGAAGAAAGTCTTGCCCTGAGCGGATATCATTTTGGGTTGTGACCTTTGTGCGACTAGTAGCGAGTCTTGCAGAGTTTTTGCTAATTTACCTACTTGTATTTATGAAGGGGAAATATAAGATGAACTAAATGAGAGATCACTTTTCAAAACTGTCTTAATTGGAGTATTGTTCATATTTGTTTAAATGTTCTGTCCAGTTGTGTTCTTGAATTCTGATTAATATTTCTACAGCTACAATGAGCTACTACATATCTCAAATTAGATGATTACACCTTTTTTACATATTTTTTTCTCGTTCAAAATGTCATGCCGCCATACCAACGACCGGTAACTCCTCCTTGTCAAACTGAGGAGTCAGCATGGCCGGAATCGTTAGCCAACACCGTATAGAGGTTTTTTTTATATTTATAAATATACATACAAAACAAATTCATCCCTTGTTTTAGTATTTAGTTAAAAGGTATAGAAAATAGAGAAAAAAGTCGGAATAAAAAATGATCAACAAAAACGATATTCTACTAATAAGCGTATTAACACGTCAAAATGATTCAGATCGTTCATCAATTCCTGATAGGAGTTTTTGTGCCTAAATCACCTTTGGGCCTCATGCGATTCTTTTAGTTTTTATGTTTTACTTTGATTTGTATCTTTATAACATATTTATAAGATTTGAACATAGGTTAACTTAATTGACTCTTATTTATGCAAAACTTCCAGTTGAGCAATACAACCTCCATGAAACCTCTATCTTTAAAATGATTTCCTGTCTAGCTAGAAAATTTAAAAAATCGTTTCATTAATCTCGCATCGCTTCTCTCTTTTCATCTCTTGGATATATCACATATGATTCAAATAAATTAATTCTAAACTTTCCTTTATTTCATATGAACAAACAATTATATTATGATTTTATAACGGCCCTTGAATTGCTTTAACTGCTATTGATGGTATTAAGTGTTCTTCAAAAGTATTATTGTTTTGTTGATAACGATCATAAATTATCTGACTTGAGGATAGAATCGACCAATAAATAAAATGAGATCGGATTTGATATCTCTTACATAAAACAAAAACGGCCTGTTTGCCAAAAATTGTGGCGGGCTATTTCTTAGAAAAATTCCAAATCCTGTACCTGCAGCTCCCTCTACACCTGCTTCGTTCACGTTGAAGACAACCTTATGAACAGCAATCTTGACGTACACACCTTGTTTCTTCCCAGCAATAAGATTTGAAAAGTTTGCTTTAACTTCGTCGAAAATATCTGTTACTGCAAGTTTACGTAGTTCTTGTGTTAAATCAAAATCGGACTGTAGCTTAAATTTTGGAATAAAGATATCTAGTTGTTCTCTACTAAATCCAGATGAAATTTCCGATAGGAATTCCAATGATATCCTCGCTTCAATATTCTGGAGCTCGACTTTTTCGTGTGGTAAAATGAAGACCATATCAAAGTTTCCACCCTTGAATGGTAACGCTATAGCATTGAAGTCAAAACCATGGAAATATAGAACATTTGATCTTATCAGCATCATGTCAACTTTAATCGTTTTGTTGTCAGGGAGCAGAAAGTTTTGTCTGCTAGTCAATTTGGGTGAAAATCGTCTCTTCCACGTGGCTTTAAAATAAATTGCATTTATTATCAACATTACAGTGGCTGAATTTAACCAGTCCTCTTTGATCAAATTCTTTATTTTGCCATCCGTCTCTTTTGATACCCATCTATTCATTACGAATGCAGCTGCCTTGGAGTTTGTAAAATCCTTCAAACTGATGTCGGCTCCAAAATATTGTTTTGCCTTCTTTCGGACATTTTGCAGTACTGTGTATCTTTTGTTTACGAATAATCTATTTGCACTAGCCAAACTAACATTACCTCCAGCTTTTCGAATAATATAGCTATTCAGTGACTTGTAATATTTCAACTTTTCCTCCTCTGAAAATAAAAGTTTTTGAAAAAGAGCAGATGATATCTGTTGTTTTGAACGTCCGCTTGTTCCAATCATTAACAACAGAAACGCCGCCGTGATGCTATATGGTGACATACATACACTTTCCGTCTTATTTAATTCTCGATACAAAGATGTCGAGAATTCAATTAAACTTTGTTGATAGTCAACAGGAATTGCTGCCATCATAGCCATCACCCAGTCCTGCTCAGTAGAAGATGCTACACTGAAATAAATCTGACTGCAGGCACCACTTTATAAAGTAAGTGCAAAATAATGCAAATCTTATGTGATTATAAAATAAATATAAAAAAAACTAACATTAGTTTTGTGCTCAAATAGACAATTAGGCTAAACTTATTTACATAACCAACAGTTTCTTATTATCTGTTATGTATTTGATATGAAGTAGAAAATGTCATGTGGTTGTCATTTGACTATATGCGGAAACATATTATACTTAAGTGAACAGAATTAGGGTATTTGCATATAACAAATAGAAAAATATTCCGATTAATTTCCTGACCGTTTTTTTAAATATAAAGAATCACAGGTTGCAATTTAACAGATTTTTCTATTGCTTCTACTGAAGTGAAATATTCATGAATTATAGATGCGTTACAAATCTTAGTAGCATTTTGTAATTTGAATATTTCTAAATAGCAACTTTTCGTCATTCTTAAGGGAATCAGCAGTATTCCTCTTCTTGCTGACTTGTTCTCTTTTATCATATTAAATGTTATTAACACAGTGGATTCTAAAGAAGAATAATAAGAAGCTAGAATTATCGTTAAGCTTTATCTTCCGCTATAAAGATGATGTTCTGTCACTTAGTAGTCTTTTGAACAGATATATCACATTGAGTTTTAAACTTTTAAATAGCAAATACAGTTAAGTCTTATAACGGAATTCATAGTATATAAGGATTCAATTGGGACTATATACCACTATGTTTGCAATGTAACCAACATTACACAATGACCAAGATATCAGAGAAGAAGTTTTTGTTTACACTGGTCAATCATAATAAAACAATTTCTGTCTATGATGATAATCGGATAAATAGACATTTGCGGAAACTGTCATACACCTGCGATTAGGATTACAATAACACTTACAGATAGCATTTAAATCTTGGGTCGTTTCAAAGTGTAAATATAAATCGTCGTTCCAAATCATAGACTAACTCCTATGATGTTTTCTATAGTTAAACAACGGGTTTTTTAAGAAATATCTGTAAAAAATGGCTTCTTGGCAGCTTGAGGTTGGTCAATCTCCTGCTCTTTTGATGCCTCCTCCTCTGGATTTTGCTGCAACTGGATCGCATACGATATAATAATGATCCCACGGTGAAATTTTCTTGAAAAATTGTACTACAGAGTGCACTTATGCCGGTGTTCATGTCAACACAAAGTTAATACGCAAGAATATTCCGATGATTAGAAGGGATAAAAGGTGCAAATGGATATCAGGTGAGAAGAAGTTGTTAAAAAATTCAAACACTAATTAAGTCGGTTCGGGGGCAGTTACGACTACAAAAGTGTAATCGTGTAAAAGATGGATGAGCGGACGAACTTTAATTGCTATATATTATCCGCTTTTGTAAAGCGGAGGAGTTATTAATACGTTAAAATGAATAAATGAATATATAAATTGTATTTCGTGCAGTTATTTCATTTCCCCTCTTTATAGATAAAGAACACAGATTAACGGCAGCATTAACTGCCTTGATGCAGACTCCGCCAGATTTTATGCATTTCATCTATCATCTGAATCTAACCCTGGTAGTCCTAGCTAGACCACCGCCAAACCATTTTTTTTACAATCAAGGAAAGAATTATAGGTAATGTTGTACACTTTTGGAATGGGAGAGATGTGTTCGCTTCTTTTGAAACCAAACGACATTCCTTTTACAGGTGAAACTCCTGAAACGTTACTTCAAATTGTAGCCGATTCTAATAGTCTCTTCAGAGAGAGAACCGATCGAAACCATAAGCTTTCCGCGAGAAACAGAATTCTTCTTTTATATTATGGTTATCACCGTACCCGTCTTATCATATACTTTCTTATATAATTGACGTTAGCGTTTCGACTATCAAAGATGGAATACATACATGTATACCTATTTAAAAAACATAATACTGTCTTATTTATTGACCTTCTTTGGATGATTGGCAGAACTTACAAGGTGGTGGTAAAAACTTCCGTTGGATATCGACTAAGATCCGAAATTTAGCAGCCGATAAGAGAACCACAGGAACAGTATTTCTCAGGACAAAGACATTGCCACTGCATTCACATTCAAGTTGTGATATCGATCGAGGACAGGATATGTTATGTTGCGTAAAGATTTCTCTGTCATCAGCAATGTATGTTGATGAGAAATATAGGACAAGAACTACCTTTTCCAACTGAGCTGTGTTTGCTAGGCGATAAATATATCTGAACAGACACCAAATATTTACACCTTATACAAAACAAACCCCAGAATATGCAGAGGAAGTATAGAAAATTAAAAAGACATATTACACACTATAGAGTAGAGGTTGAACACGCCATCGTATAAAAAAATACAAAGTTAGTGGACTTTGTGGCGATAAAAATCTGTTGTGACCATAAGCGGTGAATTTGTGTGTCGTCGAAAGGACTTATTTTTTACATAATAAAAAAAAATCGTTTAGTTTTATTATGTATTTCGATTTTTTTTTTTTTTATTTTGAGATGACCCCTTTTTTTTCGTCGACTGTAATTGTAAATCTAAAGTGTAATCCTAGGTATATACCTAGTTTCCGCAAATGTCTAATAGGGATCATATGTACAAATTCTTCCATACATCTTTATCATTTTTGGTTAAAATTGGCTAAATATTCAAGAAAACATAATGGCATCGTTAATATTTCAAATCCATCTCGCTTTTATTTATGCCCACATGACAATGACATTACTTTGTTTGAAGCACAAATAGGAATGCTTAAGACGGAAAACAAAACATGTATAATTTGTTGTCATGCGTTACCCTAGAACGATTTTAAATGTGTTAACGTTTCAGATAAACTAACTTAATGTTAAAATTACACTACAAAGCTAGCATAATTATTTTACCTACTATACTATTTATTGCCGATAGAATAGGGCACAAAATGTTGACCATCGCCATTTTGTTATTCTTAATTGTACCTATATCATCCAATAACTATGTATCTGCATTCAAACTCTTAAAACAAAAACACTAATAGTGCATTTGGTTAGGTGAGTGTTTGGTTTTGCGATTGTAAAAAACAAATCAGCTTTGTCCTTTGTAAATCGTAAACAAGATTTTATAGTGTATATGATGCACATTATTTCAATTTCTATATTATGACATAGTAGTGCTTTCCCTCTGTAGAATACCCAAAACATGAACATCATTATATTATTATTTATCCTAAAAATCTCTTTCTGCGTTTGAATATTTAAATGTTAACATGAGTTGATGGATGAAACACTTTACTCACTTGCGCTATATATCAGTAGATGTTTTCCGTATAAATGCATGTTATCTGAATACTGATTTCCTAGTTCATTCGTTTAGTCTTGAGTTTTTCAACCAAAAATTATGATATATATTTTTATATTGATTCATATGTATTCGTCAACCAATAAACCTGTCTCCGCTGTTTTACATGTAAACTGTTGAAAATCAGGTGTTCGATTTATCTAGTCTAAGATGGATTTCATCATGTATTTATTTGTCCAGAATAAAAGGTTGGCGTGACATATTTTCATAGACGTAAACACTATATGGCAGAACTTTCCAGGCCTTTCATAATATCCGAAATGAATATTCGTGTACACTGTTGGAAAATATCAATATATGAAGAAAAGAATCCTAATTAGTGTACAGTTGCAATGGTACAATGTATTGTAACTCATGCTTTCGTTTTGGTTTAGTTTCATCGTATGTACACACAAAATATTTAAATCAGTTACATGTTGTGCTCTATGTTTAATTTACACTAGCAGTTATATACGTTATAGATAATGCATACTTTAAGGTTTTTCTTGTCGTAGAACACCCCGAGGTGTGTTCTACGACAAGAAAAACCTTAAAATATGCATTATCTGACTTATATACCGTCGAAAACAATTCTGTTTATTACAATTTTGCAGAAATTTCTATCCTATTTTACCGATCATTAAAGTGGGAGATTCTGCTCAAATTAGTTTGGTTATAACCACGCCTAACATTTAAATTATAATGTATATGCAAATAAGGTGAAAATAATTCACTAAAATAAAACTCACTAATTAAGATATAAAAATGTGTAATCATTGTCCAGTTATATTAAAAGAAAATCCACATAACGACCATGGATGGTATAGATTTGTTAGAGTGGGACCCGATTTTTCTTACGCAAAGTTCGTATTCTCTAGTAAGTGAAGAAAAAGAAAGTGATATTCTAAGTTATTTTGATTTAAGACCAAGTGGTAATGATTTGGAAATTACTAGTATAAGTCGTCAATTTAGACACGGTCAACCAGAGACAGCAAAATCCCTTCAAAACAAGATTGAGGAATCGGTGCCGAAAAATTCAGTCAAAAAATATAAATGGGGTTATAATGCTTTCAATAGTTGGCAAGCCGAGCGCCGTTTACGTCCGATATCAGATAATTTAGGAATTCCTCCGAATTGTTTGCAAAAGGATTTGGTACACATGGACAAAACAGAACTGTCGACTTCGTTACAATATTTCATTGCAGAGGCCAAAAAAAAGACGGAGGTAAATGTCCGTCCAACAGTATTTATGACCTGTTTTCCTCAATACAGGGATATTATCGTCATCAGAAATCATCTAGTATAAACTTCTTCATGGATCCCGAATTTCTTCGAGCTAGACAAGTGTTAGATGCTGTCATGAAAGAAAGGGCCACTGAAGGTCTCGGTGCAAATACGCGCAAGCAGGCTGATGTGATATCGGTAGATGAAGAAGCGTCATTATATGATAAGGGTATCCTTGGCGTGGATAATCCCCAACAACTTCTAGACACGTTGCTTTATTTGTGTGGTTTGCATTTTGTATTAAGGGGAGGCACTGAACACCGACAGCTCAGACTTAATTCTAATCCGCAAATAACTGGTCCGTTTCAAGATAAGGATGCTAAATTAAGATACCTGTTGTACAAAGAGGATGTTTCAAAAGCTAACGCAGGTGGCCTTAAGCACAGAAAAGTTGTTCCAAAATGTGTCCGAGCATTTGAAAACCCAGAAAACAGAAATAGATGTATTGTTACAGTATTTGAAAAGTGCAAGTCACTTTGGTAAGTAGCTTATTATTTATAAATAACTTTATAAAATTGGGGGGGGGGGGGGGGGGGGGGCTTATAGTTAACGCTTTTCAACACTTACAAAAAAAACGACTAATGGTATTCCTTGTACGTTAAGATGACAATAGAAGAGGGGCGAAAGATACCAAAGGGACATTCAAACTCATAGATCGAAAAAAAATGACAACGCCAGTGGTATCCCCTCCTCCAAATTTAAAAGATGAAGCCCTCTCTGTACCGATTTCCTTATAAAGGTAAAGAACATGAGAAAATATGAAAATTGAATGGTGTAAAGAATATACAAACAATTAATAAAACTTTAAAAAAAACCAAAGGCAGCAGAAAAATATGAAAATCGTCTAATGTACATGTAACACATGAAAACAAATCATGAACACAAAACAGACATCCAAAGGTTGAATTAAATTTTCCAATACGAATCCACAGGATTTAATACTGTTTTATTTAATATATTGATTGTTGGTTGCTTAACGTCCAGTGGCAAATATTTCATGCATATTCAGGACGATTCTTTAATATATCTTCTCATCATGCTTCAATGAATATGATAAAATCTGAAATATTTGTTGATCTAATCTAACGTAATTTCCTTTTACAGCTAATTTCCTAATGCATGCAGGGTAAGACTTTGGTTAGCTTGCTTGCTTTGTTTGTATATTGACAATTGTAATTGGGATAACTTTCAATCAAATTTAAATATAATATATACTTGTTTAATAATGCCTGTTTATATTGTTTGCAGATGTCAATCTTAAATACAATGCTTCAGCTTACGTTTATACAAACAAAGCAAGTAAGCCAGCCAAAGTTTTACTCCACAAGCATTAGGAAATTAGCTGTAATTTACCTATAATAATTAAAATCATCTTTACATTATTACATTATGTGTGTTTGAAGTAAAATTTTACAAAGCGTTTTCTTTTATTTAAGTCCAACAAATGGCGGAAAGGATTGTTTTTACCTTACACCTTTAAAACATATCAAAGATGGACAATGGTATAGCAAAACTCCTATTGGACACAACACTTTACAAGGCACTGTGAAACGGTTGTTCACAAGTATTGGACTGACTGGAAAACGTACAAACCATAGCCTCCGAGCCTCAGCAGCAACACGTCTTTATAATGCTGGCATAGAAGAACAACGTGTGGCCGAAACAACAGGTAATATAATAGTAAAATGAAACATTATAATTTCTAGTCTTTTATTTTTAATATTCTTATTTAGCCCACACAAAATGGCATGAAAAAAAAAACAAACACGAAGGTATTCCTTGTCTGCATGACATTACCCAATAACTGTTCTTTTTCACAGTTTTTTTTCCAATTGCTTTAATAGAGAACTGATGATTGTAAGAAACATGTATAATTATCTTTGTACAGAGACTTCAGGAAACTTATCATTAAGATAAATGATTGTATCTGTCACGATCACGATATTTTGGGTAATCAGATTTACCATAAATCGTCCGCTCGTCTGTTTGTCCGTCATGCTTCAGTTACTGCTAAAATTTTGAGTTTTATTCCTTTTATTGTGATGTTGAATATGCAGTTCAATAAAAATAAAAAGTGCTAACGTAAACGCAAAAATAATTAAGCTATGTATTGCAGGTCATCGTAGTAATGCAGTAAGAGTTTACAAAAGGACTTCTGCCGATCAACAAATAGAGGTATCGAACATCTTGTATGGATTAAGAAAGTCAGATGAAAGTAAGAAGGCAAAACCACCAGCAGCTGCTGGTGCACCAGTTGGTAGTGCCTCGGTTGAATGTTCAACAAACGAGAGTGACAAAAAAAAAACTGTGACTTGCAACTTTTCTTTCAATTTTTCGTTATGATTAATTCATGTAAAATAAAATGAATAAAATCTGTTAACAAACAGTTAAAGTAGTTTTTCAATCAGGATAAAATAATGACCTGACACAGGTCATTATTTTATGCCTTGGAGCACATTTCATTGAAAAATGGTATCGTCCGGGTTGATTCTGAAAAAGAATGACCTATCGTTCTGAAAGAAAATAACTCCATATAGGTATATAAATGTAAATGAGTCCGCAGCAATTCGAAATTGTATTTCATAGCTTTATGTTATCAGCTACCATTCAAATTGTCAGGATGTATCCGTACTATTTGACCTTCAATAATTTAAATGGTAGCTCAAAACATAAAGCTATGAAACACAGATGCATTCCTTATGGTCTAAATAAGATTTAGAATGAAAATATTATATTTTCAGTAACATAAAAACTTTCAAATATAATTCTACTTATTCCTCATTTGACGTCATTTGTTGTTTTCTTTGATTCACCAATTAAAGATAAGTTGACAGTTTTTCAACGTATATTTTGTAATTTGCACAATACTTGTAATATTAGCAGGTTTTTTTTCAACAGGCAATTGAAATAAATCAAACTTGGAACCACCTGTGCTTCTCTGCTTACCGACTTGTTCCAATACTCTTATGAAGCAGATGTCGTACAGGATCTTCTCACGAAACATTAAAATAAACTTGCGTCATTCCAAAGGCTTACGTTCTGCTGTGTAGAAAAGTATTAACAAAAATACCAAACTAAAAGGTAAATTAAAAAAAGGAAAAGTCTATAAAAACTGACATAACCAAACAACAGACTTTATCAACCAACGGAACGAACGAAAAACAACTGTCATATTCCTGACATAACGTTCCTTCACTAAATTATTCAAAGTTTGTTGTTTCTTCAACAATACCCGGTATAAAAATGTCAAAAACAGGATTAGAAAAATTAACTTGTATCTAAAGATCTAAGACCGCGAAAAACATGTCGCTAGTGAGTTAAAACAACGACACATCGTATCGGTCAACAAATTCGTGATGGTGACCTTTAACGTATGTAGTGGTAAATTCAATCGTTCTTCCTCCTTCTTCTGCTGCAGCAAGTATTGGGTAAGAAGCACATCCCCTGTTACGTTCTTATTAAGTGAACATGTCCCAGCGTAACGTATTAACTGTGATATCCAATTACCGTACGATGAAGTAGAAAATACGTTACTGCTGAGAAATTGGAAGTTGACAATTAGAAAGTTGAAATCATCACGTTTGTCATAGATTCTAGTTTGAAGTCGTCCATCTGTGTCAATATCGATGAAACGATCAAGATATGGAGCAGACCTTCTACGACTGAAATCAACACTGCATACGTTTTCGCGAGCTTAGATATTTAAATACCAGTGTTTTAAACGTCTGATTTAATCGATTGTGTCTTATGCCCGATTGTGACATTTTTAGTGCGAATTCGCATGGCTTGTGATGCATGCAACACAGGAGACGGTTAACTCAGTCTCGCTCCTCTTTGAATTCATGCAAATTCCTGCGCTTTTATTAGTTACCTTGATTTGTCTCTTTTTACTCAATTTGCGAAGTTTAAATATCAGTTAACATCTGTAGTTTTAATTGTATCTACCTGTAAAAATTTCACTTCAATCGTTTGTTCCAATATAAGTTCGAATCGTCGTAACCACAGTCCTTTCCCCCGAATGTGACGTACCGAATTAGACTTGTCACTGGGTTTGTACTTACATGAGCAACATAAGGGTGCCACATATGGAGCAGGATCTGCTAACCCTTTTGGAGCACCTGAGATCTCCCCCGATATTTGTTAGGGTTCGTGTTGCTCAGCCTTTACTTTTCTATGTTCTGTTTTGTGTACTGTTACAGCTGTTCGTCTTTTGGTCATTTTGTTTTTTGCCAAGGCGTTGTCAAAAATATGAGAATATGAGTTCGAATTCCCTTTGGTATCTTTCGCCTCTTTTTTGCATTCGATCAAGTATGGAATGTACATGTGCTTATGTTGTTTTTTGTATGACTCCTGATGTAGCAATGATTAATAATCGGAAGAACAGTCGTTATATCAAGAGATTTCGAAGTGTTACTGCTGAATATAATATATATGCTTTGTACTCATTTCATAGTTGATAATCAGCTATGAAACTGAAAGTACGAAAATCTGCTTTTCTATATCCGTATGCTGAAGATGGATTGACTATTAAGTTTCTATAAGGAGTCGTCAAGTACCCATGTAGACTCAGTTGTTACCCCATCATTTACAAACAGGTTATAATTATTTCCTATAACTTTGCATGACAGTGATGTTCAGACTTTTTACTTTTGGTTTGAAAAATGCATAAAATATAAGAAAATCAACAGAAATATCCGTACTAATCACGATTATTATTATTGAAATCGTTTCATTTTAACATTTTTGCCTTTTCTTCAATGCTGAACATAGATATTTACAATTTCCATTAAAAAATTCTTACCATCAATAGTTTAACCATTTCAATTTTTATAACCCCGGCCCAATCCTCCTGTATGGAATGACCACCGTTTTATATTTTACAAAGTTACTTAACTTATTTTTTCATTAAATCACCTCTACGAAAGTTTAAATTTCAAGTATATTAAACACATCTAACTTTTTTTTTTTGATTTTTAATAATTGAATGAAACAAAATTAAAAATGCAGATAATTTAAAATGTGCATGCGTTTTTTTTTTTATATCAAAACTGAAAATTTTAACACGCTTACAATTTAAAATCATATCATATATACTTTTGTATATTTGTCTAGAAGATGAAGTTAGTGACATTCAATGTTAAATGCTTATGGAAGCATGAACATTTCGAGAAAAATAAATTCGACCTGAGAAAATGGTTGTAATTTAAGTAAGATTTAAAAAAAAAACCAAAAAAACCCCAAAAAAGGGTCGATTGTGTGACACTTAAAAAAAAAGAAAGATGTAAGGCTTTGCATTAAAACAGCTTCTGGCCATATTCATTTGTATCATGAAGTGTAATTAAACTCTTAAAAAGGATTATTTGTCACTGCATAAACAATGATTTGTATCTGACTTTGTTTTTTGGGGCGATTTCTCGTTGACGATCCTGCTATAGCTCCTGTTTTTGATTTCTTTATACCGGATATTGTTTGAAAAAAACAATGCATCAAAAGTTCTGGCGGTAAGAGGACACAATAAATTTCAATCAAAGATGGAAAAATACGGTTTTTTCATATTTTATTTGACCAAGTAATGTGATGCTCTCATACCAAACAATAAAGAATTGAACATGCGGTGTCGTTGGTAATAATTATCAAGTAATGGCTTGAAGGTGGAATCGACCAGTAAACAAAATGATACCAGATTTCACATCTCTTACTTAAAACAAAAACGGTTGATTTGCCCTGAAGGACCCACCAGTTTTAAAAGCCAGCGCGAAGGTCTGCTTTGTCCATGTTGAAGACACATTTATAAACTGCAACCTTGACGTCCTTGTCTAGTCTCAGCAATTAGATTTGAAAAATTAGATAGCCGGTTGTTAAAAAGATCCTCCAAGTTTTGATAACGAAGTAAGACTCTTAGCTTAAATTTTGGAATATTAATATTTGTTAGTCTTGTTTTAGATTCAGCGGATATCTTTTTAAAGAATGGGGTGTTTTCTTCGCTTCGTTTTTGAGAGCCCCTCAATTTCAAGCGTTAAAACGAAGACCATATCAAAATTTCTACCTTTGAATGGTAAAGCTATATCAGAAAAGTTCGAACCTTGGATATATATGAAACAATTAGTAGTACTCTTTGGTCGGGTTGTTGTCTCTTTGACGCATTTCCTGTTTCTATTCTCAGTTTTATTTGTATGTTCATAGTTTCAACTTCAATCATCTTGTTGTTAGGAAGATAAAAAATTTGTTTCCTTGTAGAACTTGGAGAAAATTGTTTCTCCTATGTTGTTTTTACATTTATGGTATTTATTATAAACATTACACCCCAAGGGTGATTGAGGAATAGTAGTATGGTCATCATTGGTTTTCCTCCGACCGGCGGTAAAACCCTCGCTAAAGTGGGGCGTCCGATTGGCTGTGCGGGATGTACAAATTTGCAGCCACGTCCGGTCAGAATGGGGGCGTTAAATCCGATGCCTCGTGTTAAGAGAGTGCCACGCTCTTTGCACGTTAAGAACCCTTGCAACAACTCTTTGAGGGGTCCGTAGGTGACCTGTTGCAAAGCTAAATTTCTGTCCCTATCCAATATACCCTCATTTCCCGTGGCAGTCTAAACTTTTCCGACCTCAATCCCAGACTCCTCTATTACAGAACTTACCTATTGTATTTATTGTTAATTTGTTCTCGTCCTGAATATGCATGAAATATTTGCTACTGGACGTTAAGCAACCAACAATCAATCAATCAATATAAACATTACAGTCCGTGGCTCTTACCAGGCCTCATTTATCAAATCTTTTATTTTCCCTTTGGCTGTTTTGACACGCATCTATTCATCACCAACGCAGATGCCTTTGGTTTAAAGAAGTCCTTCAAACTGCATGATATTAGATCCAAAATATCGATTTGCCTTCTTTCGGACATTTTTCAGTACTGTAAATTTGTTGTTTATGAACAATCTATTTGCACTAGCCAAACTAACATTACCTCCAGCTTTTCGAATAATATAGCTATTCAGTGACTTGTAATATTTCAACTTTTCCTCCTCTGAAAATTTGCTTATTTTATTAGAACAAAGGATATTTGTTGCTCTGATCGTCCCCTTGCTCCAAAGTTGCTGAGATGCTAAAAGGGGCCATACATTCACTTGTAGTTTTGTTTACAGAGTATAAACAATTAAAAGCAGAATATATTTGAGATATGAGAAAATACAATAAAAACGGTAGTATAAGTCCTGAGTCAGGAATGGAAGTTGGATCTTGCGCTACAAGTGTTGGTAACGAGAATGAATGACAAATTGATAGCAATGCAATGAAGGAAGCAAGAGCATCTGAAATCAGAAGTTTATGTAACCACTGGAAAATGTTCGTTGTAATCATCATTCCAATATCAGCAAAAAAAAGGCTCTCTGGAGTTTCCTAAAGTCGAGCGTCCATATTTCAACAGAGTACAACATAACCTATAGAAAATATAGACTACGATCTTAAAATCAGTGAACAGATACAACATCTACAACGAGAATGAGGTATGTCTACACCATCTGCTTTATTAGCTCAGCTACATATACTTAGAAAAGACACGAATATAAGTTTATAGCCGACTATACGGTATGGGTTTTTCTCATTGTTGAAGGCCGTACGGTTGCCTATAATTGCTTACATCCACTTCATTTGAACTTTGGTGGATAGTTGTCTCATTGGAAATTATACCTCATCTCCTTATTATTATATTGAGCAATATGAAGTGGTCTTACATTAGTATTTTTGTAATGAACTCTTATTGGACAGTATATGATTTGCTATCATCGTTAGTCTACCATAGAAGGGATGTTGAGAACAGATCTATAACCATCATCTAAAATTTAGACTATTATACAACAATTACACATGCCTTGTTGAAGTATATATTCTAGTCTGCTACTTCATCAGATAATGCAGCAGTGCAACAGATGGTCGTGGCATGTAAATCTTTATTATCAAAGAGCTCTTGGAACGACATTTTTTACCTTTTGTGGATGGCAGAAATAAGGACATATTACATGTCATTACATGGACGGCCATTGGCGTTTTAAGACACAACAATAAATTAATATCAGAACTTTGAAACACAACATCAACCCAAAAAGAATCTCGCATAATTTTTTTATTGTTTTTGTAGCAAGTCGATAAACTGAAAACGCTTTGTCGTTTGCGCTCTGACTCCTTGTCCAGATTTAGCTTTTCTTTTGTTCCTCTTTTTTCCCATTCATATATCTGCAAGCTTACCAATAGAATCAAACTGTTAATGTAAATTATAGACCTATTGTAAATATGTGAATATAAAGAGAGGTATTAAGAACATCAGACATAAATAACCAAAAGATATCTAGAGGTCAATATTCCTTCATGCGGTTAAGTTAGATAATGTGTTTTTTTAGAAAACCGTTGTGTTTTCAAATATACACTTACATTTGACAAGCATATGCGTATGGAAATAATCAAAACGCATGATACTGATTTCAGTGATGACACATGTATTTTGATATACTCTTATCTTTGACAATCGTACACGTATGAAAATAGTTAAAACATACGACATGTACGATACTGCATCTGATTTTAGTGTACGACACGTGTGTTATGATATACTCTTATCTTTGACGATCGTACACGTATGAAAATAGTAAACACATACGATACTGCATCTGATTTTAGTGTACGACACGTGTGTTATGATATACTCTTATCTTTGACGATCGTACACGTATGAAAATAGTAAAAACTATGGAACGCCTCAGCTGTCTTATGTGGAACTCTGATATTACTTTATGTTGTTTTATTATTACTTGATGATATTTTGTCTTTACTTAATATGGTTTTGACATTACGTAATGATGTTTTGATATAACTCAATATGGAATTGCCATTACTTAATGATATTTCGATATTACACGATATGGTTTCGTATTGACTTGATATAGTTTTGTCATTACTCAATATGGTTTGTCATTACTCGATGTGGTTTCACCATTATTTAATGTGGTTGTGTCATTAGTCAATGTGGTTTTAACATTACTTGATGTGAATGTGACTTAACGTTATGTAGTTGTTTCATTACATGATGTGGTTTTGTTATTTCGTAATGATGATTTGCCTATTCTTTATATGGTTTTAACATTACGTAATGATATTTCAAAATTTGACGATTTTACACTACATGATGTGTTTGTTTCATTATTTGATGTGGTCCTGTCATTCTTTGATGTGGTTATCCCATTACTTGATGAGGTAAAACCACGTGACCAATTCGGAAAAAAAGACGTTCTATTTTTAAACAGATTTCAATATATCATTTGTTTAATGTGCTTTGGATGGGTATCGCTATCCATTGAGTTAAAGTTCAAATTAAAGTTCGAGTGGTTGTTCAGAGTTATTTAGCATGAAAAAGGTAACCGGCAGGCAATAATAAGAAAAAAGTATTAAAAAGTTTACAGTATTTCTTACATAATTGGGATATCCCCAAACCACTTTGTCTTGTTGTTTTTATCCTAAGTTCTCAAATGGAAGCAGTATTTTTGTAATAAATTTGTAAAATATTCCACGGAACCCTATGTCTCGCCTGATATTGCTGCTGTAAGTGAAAACGCGTCATGTTGATCGGCTGTACATTTATCTATACATTTATCTGTAAAAACAAAATTGAAAAAAAATGTTTTTCTGTAGATGCTTCTTGAAATTGAGGAATAACTCCTATACTCCTATACAAGTTTTAAAACACTTCATGGAGGTTTACAAATTTATCATGTCAAAACAGTTTAATTCGGTTTTATTTAACTAAAACAAAACTGTCTGGTTTTCAACAATAAGCAAAACCCATACCCAATAGTAGGCTATGAAAGGTCCCGAATAGATAGATAGATAGATAGATAGATAGATAGATAGCATCAATACTATAAAATAAGAATTCTCCGAATTTTTTTTAGCGTAAATGATCATTTGAACTTATACAAATATCAATCTTTTATTTGTAATCAATTGAATTCCCTGATCTACCTCGCACTAATTGAAAAATACACTTTTTGGAATATCTGTTTCACATGTGACGACGGACATGTTCCAGTGGTCGTAACCATAATACCGTCATCTTTTTCTTGAATGTGAACTACCAAATAAAACCAAATCACTGGGTTTGTACTTTCTCAAATAACACGACGGGTGCCTTTCTGGAGCATCCGAGATCACCCCGATGGATTTATATTACCCAGTCATACCGATCTATTGAGTCGGCCAAATGAAACTGTTTTGTATGCCACCGCAACTGAAAGTTGGAGGGAGGGGCATATTGTTTTACCCCTGTCCGTCCGTCCGTCCGTCTGTCCGTCCCATTATGGGTATATAGTTATTCCGCATAACTCCTCCTACAGTTTGAATCCTAGGAAGTTTTCTCTTTACTGTCTGTTTGTCAATATATTGAATGTGTGCATGTGGTCAGGGTTTAATGTTTATTAATATTTGCTCTTTTGGGAGATAGTTGAACTTTGTAATTTTTTGGGAAATTTACTTGCATAAGAAGAGCGTTTACAGATAACTCCTCCTACAGTTTGAATGCTAGGAAGTTTTCGCTCTGCTGGCTGTTTGTACATATATTGAAGGTGTGCATGCGGTCAGGGTTTTTATTTTTATTATCTTTTGCTCTTTTGGGAGATAATTGAACTTTTTTTTTGTCATTTTTGGGGTATAAGCGGTTAAATGAGTTGAGTGCGGGGCATCACTTTGTCTAGTTTACATTTTTTTCTCGTGTTGTTTTGTTACACAGTGTAACAGTCCGATGTAAGGTTAGGATTTAGCGCTCACATACATGTTAAACTCCGCCACGTGCACTTTCTTTATGTACCTGCCCCAAGTCAGGAGCACGAAGTTCAATTGTTGTCGTTGTATAAATGTGTGTCATTTTTTTTTGTAGATTGTTGAAATATAAATTAGACCGTTTGTTTTTTCGCTTGATTTTTTTCACATGGTGCATGGTGGCCTTTTATAGCTGACTATATGGTGTGTTGAAGGCTGTACGGTTGCCTATATATGATTTCTTACATCCACTGCATTTAAACTCTGGTGGATAGTTGTCTCATTGTCAATCACACCACATCTAACTTTATTTCAACTTCTATGTTGCGTTTTGTATACTGTAACATTGTTTATCTTTTCGGAACTTAGCAAAAGTCCTTGTTCCGCGATAGAAAATTTAATTACGAACTCATATAAGATAGTACGAATTTCAACTCAAAATCTTAATTAATCTAAATGAGACTTAAATTTGAATCTTACTCAAACTCAAAAAATGACTCAAATTTAATGGTGTAACTAAAACTCTACCTTTAAATGTGACTCAAACTTGAATCTCAACTTGAAACTCTATGCTAACTAAAACTTTAATTCTAATAATGACTTGAATTCGGAATCGGAGACTAACTCAAAGTTCTACTCAAACAGTAACCCTAACTTTAATTTGAACTCAAATGCGATGGATGGCCACACTCATCCAAGGCACAAACAACATGGAAATCTATCTACAAATAGAACAGGTTTTTTTCCGAATTGGTCACGTGATTTTACCTCATCAAGTAATGGGATAACCACATCAAAGAAGGACAGGACCACATCAAATAATGAAACAAACACATCATGTAGTGTAAAATCGTCAAATTTTGAAACATCATTACGTAATGTAAAAACCATATAAAGAATAGGCGAATCATCATTACAAAATAACAAAACCACATCATGTAATGAAACAACTACATAACGTTAAGTCACATTCACATCAAGTAATGTTAAAACCACATTGACTAATGACACAACCACATTAAATAATGGTGAAACCACATCGAGTAATGACAAAACCATATTGAGTAATGACAAAACTATATCAAGTCAATACGAAACCATATCGTGTAATATCGAAATATCATTAAGTAATGACTATTCCATATTGAGTTATATCAAAACATCATTACGTAATGTCAAAACCATATTAAGTAAAGACAAAATATCATCAAGTAATAATAAAACAACATAAAGTAATATCAGAGTTCCACATAAGACAGCTGAAACGTTCCATAAAAAACGTACAGTACTGCATCTGATTTTAGTGTATGACACGTGTTTCTGGGATAATCACCATTCAGTCCACTCAATACTATCATAATTGTGGAAAGTTAGATACCTAAAACTTTTGAGAACATATACCTTCGGCCATTTTAATCATAAACAAAGTTGAAGAAATGAAAGATATTAACAAAAAATGAAAAAGATGAAACCAAATCAAAACAACAAATAGCTTCTCAGATTTACCAAATTCGGCTCCTGTCGATGAATATTTTGAAGACTAGAAAAATAAGTTATTATTTCAACATTTCAACAGAATCGTTACGCAAGAAATGTCATCTTAAATGACTTAAATAGTTTGTTATCCACCGCTTCATTTTAAATGACTGTCTTATGGAAACGCCCGCAACAGAACTTTGAATGGTAGCCTATGTGTATTACATACATTATAACAATAGCATAAAAAAATTAAAAATTAAAATTAAAAAAGGTCATATGAATGTTCGTAAAATCATGCACTTGTTGCGAGGACATTTGCCTTCTTGTATCAATAAATTTTGAATGATTTGGTTTAAGGAATATTTTCATGTCACTGTGTAGGAATCAAGTCTTTATTACACTCTTGTAGTCTTCCTGGTTAAGGTCAATGATTAAAATATGATTACTGTTCATAACGGGAACGTCTTAACAAAGTAACCGATTATGACATTATTCTCAGCAGTAAAAAAAATGATCAATCTTCAGTTGACGGACAGATACAAATTTTAAGAAGCGAACAATAATCTTTAAGACCAAAAAAATGGTTTTATTGAGTTCCGTACTGTCTGGCTGGAGCTGTTAGTAAGAATTTATGTTCGGGTGTGCTGTCAATGTTTTCAACTTTTTGTTTCAAGTCAGGAATATGGCCGTTGTTATCTACAGTCCGTTTCTATGTATGTTGGCGTTTGCTTTTGTTTTAGTTCAGTGTTTCTGTTGTTCCGTCGTTTTCCTCTTATAGTTGATGTGTTTCCCTCGGTTTCAGTTTGTTTCCCAAATTTGTTTTCGCTTAATCGAATTATGACTATTGAAAAGCGGTATACTACTGTTGCCTTTTTTGGATACAAATGTATTCGCCTTTTGGTATAATTTAAAAACAATGCTGGATAGAATAGACTTTTTATGTCACTGTATATACAAATGGAATAACTTTATTCCTGGCTGATTGAATCAAAATAATTGATTAAGAACGCATAATTTAATTAAAAGCAATGCTTGGTCAGTGCGGAGTCAGAATGAAGTATGAGGGAAGGGTGAGATGTATTGTATTTAGTGCGAAGTATTACCTTGTGATGTAGAGTTTGTGACATCCGACTAGATGTGCCTTTAAGGACACACCAGGGTTAAAATCAAAGAAATTTACACGTTATGGTCCTGCATATGTGTAGCAGAGTGATTCTTTGGATAATTTTGTCTATTCTAAAATTCATCTATAAAATTACTATTTTTATAATAGTAAAAGTTAAAAGTTTATATATTTTGAAAATTGAATCTGAGTTAAAGTTATAACTTGCAAACCTCCATTTTGTGTATAGTAATATGCACTTTATTTTTCTATTGGTTAATATTTAGTTAAAACATAAAGGTTCATTTGCAAAAAAAGTTACTAACCTATAACAATACTCAACCGACATCATGTCGTGATTTTCATTCCTGCAGTTATTTGAAATGCAAATAATAATTACAAGCGGTTTAATGTAGAGTAAGCTAGCAAATATTGTTGCTAAAGTAGTTATCAAAAGCAACTTCAAGAGATTTTTATTTAATATTTGCAATAAAAACAATTGGAAAATGATTCATATATTGCTGAGAAGAAAACTAATTCCCTAGATAAATGCTTTTGTATATATTATATAAAAAAGACGGACTAATAAGTTTTCATATGATGGAGGTTGTCATGGAAATGACTTCAAAAATATATTATTCGTGAAAATCCATTTGTATTACCATCAAATAATATAAAAAAGAAGATGCGGTATGATTGCCAATGAGACAACTCTTCAAAAGGGACCAAAAATGACACAGAAATTAACAACTATGGATCACCGTACGGCCTTCAACAATGAGCAACGCCCATACCGCATAGTACGTATGGTATATAAAAAATTAACATACATGTTTATTACAAATGATGGAAGCAATAAAAGTATAAATCATACAATGAAACATTTTTTTCCCTGTACACAAATAGACATCTGCAACAATGACGGAACTAAATAATAAACAATGTATTCAAAAATTTTAAGATCCCACATATAATGCTAGCTTCTGATGCTTACAAGTAAGCTATAAAACCAAGAGCTCCAAGAGTTGAAGTTGAAATCATCCCTTTGCAAATGTTACAGACGCAATCATGAGTTGGTGACCGTTATGAATATTCAGTCATATATATATATGAGGACTGATATGTTACAATTGTGGTAACCACAATCCCGACCTCTTTTCCTTGAGTTTTACCTACTGAATTAGACTTTTGAAGGCCATACGATTTTTTGTTGTTCGCCTTTCACACATGAAAAACAGTTTCATTTCAATACTTAAAGAATTTTAACAACTAATTAACGATAATTCTTCCGTGAAAAAAAACCGTAGATCATAAAATCATCTACTCTTAGCTTAATGAAAATACTCTCATGTACATCTTTCATGCTTGTGCTTCATGCACGCGGTTTGAGCAGAACGATATGAGAAGCTTTAAAAGAACCTGTTATTTACGTGAAAAATATATATACTATTAGTAAAGAAGTGAACTTACATCAGTCAGTCAGTAAATAAGTCGTGTCCAAAGTAATAATAGGGTATACAAGTAATTATCTATATGTTCAATATAAACGGGACATAAATCTAACTAAACGACTGTCATGGCTATCGTCCAGTGAAATTCTACTAGGTCCAAAAATAAAAGAAACTAAACTTGACTGCCAAATACTAATGACAAATAATGCTATCGTTTAAAGTAGACTGATACACAAAGGTTAATGAAAGTCTTATCTGCCAACTGTTGACTTTAAAGAGGTAGTGCCTACGGTTTCACAAAAAAGAAATGGATAACAATTTGTTTTAAGTATACCGTACATCTGAATATAAAATACCTATGAAATCTATTTTGGTGCAAATCTTGCCATTCTTTATACAATATTTTTTTTTTTTGCAAAGAAGTTAAATTTTTATAGTTGCGACAAACATCATTTGAAACCTATGGATTAACATAACAAATGCACAGGCGTACACAGTTCTATTAAATAAGAAGAACGTGTTTACTAAAACAGCTTGGAGTCGTGATATAAATCCGACACCCCTTACAAATTCGGCTAAAAAACGAGTTCGTATACAAGTTTTAGAGAGATAAGCCAAACCACCATGTGAATTAAATACTTTTTTTCATAGATAGAATGAAATAGATGAAATGGTGAGTGTGTAGCTTAAGTCATATATAATTCACCGTCAACAAATGTGGTCAGCCGAGAGGAACGTTAAAGGGTGTACAACAAAAACAAATGTAGAAATTAAAAACAAAATAATATAATAAAAACCACAAGAAACTGTTAGAACAGGCATACCAAATTCCATACATACAACTTACTATTCTTTGTTTACATTATTTATCAATAATTTATTTATTTGTCAATACGTTTTAGTCGATAGAATAACAATTTGCGAGAAATATGATAACAATTATTTCTTCCGTCCCTCGACTCTAAGTAGAAATTCTTACTGATTTAAAAACGATACTTTTAAAAGTGCTATAACTCAACTAATTGATTAATAAAAAATCTTGCAAAAAGGAATTGGAATACTGAAGTGATTTTAAAGTTATCATTACTTTCCGTATTTGCGACATGTGCTTTGAGTAGGTCTGGTATACATCCTTGTATGATAAATGAGCTCTGGTCTAACGAATGACTAAACAAAGTGTATGTGCTCTTTATTACATTCATTAGAGTCATGAGTATGAAAGGAAACACATTTATTCATTAATATCTATAGAATTACTGAAGTTTAACAGATTTGCAGTTTCATGACTGTCAAAGATACTGCGTTTGTAGATTCCGCTTGTTTATTTCTGATATTCTTTATTAGATAACAGTAAGAATATACTACGTTTGGTTTAGTTGTATTAAACACTAGTTTGAAAACGCTGACTGGTTTGCTTTACGGCCAGTGGTAAATATTGTAATATTTAACACAACATTTTAAAGCTATCCTAAACCTCTAACTTGTTACCTTAATTATGATTCGCTACACATTTTGATGATATTGAATATGCTTAATTCATACTTCATTATTTTAAGCATCTGTTTAATAACGTTTTACTACGTGATTTGACTTGACTTACTTTAAAAAATGCAGAATCGATATAATATAAAGATGGGATAATAAATACAATAGGTTTTTTTATCATAAGAACTGTACCGGTATATTCAAATCGAAACGGCCAGTCCTATTTTATTTGCGATTTTAGGCATTAACTGTACATCGATCGGCAATTATTACAAAGATTCAGAAAAGTATTTGATGTTGTAATTCCGTTTGTTTATCTCTATTATCCCATTTCACATATAAGTCAAAGTGTTTGCTTACGTTAAATAACACAACCATCTAGTAACGACATCCCTATACTATAAGAAGGCGTGCAAAACATTTTGCTCTATACAACTTACGTTATTTGCAGACCCTACCTTTATCAATTGTTGATGTGTTTTTGTCCTGAATATTGTTGAAATATTTGCTACTGCACATTAAGTAAACAACAATCAATCATATATGTAAAATCTTACGTTGAATGTTATATTTTGTTAAAATCTCTAGATTGAAAAAAAAATACTAAACCAACATAAAGTCGAAAGAAGTTAATGAATATTTTCGATAGTCTAACAATTCCGAAAACATAATATGCCTATATATATGATTTCTTTACGAGGAATTATACATACAGGATCGGTGTTTGGTAGAATATTCGACAATCGATTGATTCGACAATTTCTTTTTATAGTATACATATCTTGTAAACTGTATTCGATCGTATAATTTTGTCGATTCAATCAAGTGCTGTACCAAGTTAAAATATTTCTTTCCTGTCAGGATACATCAACTCAGTCAATTGTATGATCATTATAATCATTTCAGTCAACTGTATCATCATATCATGAACGGAATACGATCGTATCAATCGTATTCATTCGATACGATTATGCGACGGTTGATCAATATAATCATTCCAGTCAACTGTATATTAATAATATCAACGGAGTACAATCGTATTGAGTGTAATCAATCGGTACGATTGTGACACGGTTGATCAATGTAATCAACTCAGTCAACAGTATATTTATATCACGAATGGAGCACTATCGTATCGATCGATCGTATTCAATCGTTACGATTGTTCTACGGTTGATCAAAGTAATCAGCCCCGTCAATTGTATCTTCATATTATGAACGAAGCACGATCGTATCGATAATCAATCGATACAATTGTGCCAAGGTTGATCAATATAATTAACCCGTTCAACTGTACATTCATATAACGAACGGAGCACGATCGTATCGATCCTATTCTATCGATACGATTTTGCCAGAGTTGAAATCTGTTCTTGTGCTGCCATCTTTGTCATGTACATTTTTTGGTTTTGTGTCCAGGTTATGTTAACTATATCCATTCTTACATCGGACTCGGACATCTCTTAAACTGAGTTTTACTGTGCGTACTGTTGTACGTTTGTTTTTTCTACATTGGCTAGAGGTATAGGGGAGGGTTGAGATTTCAAAAAACATGTTTAACCCCGCCGCATTTTTGCGCCTTTCCCAAGTCAGGAGCCTCTGGCCTTTGTTAGTCTTGTATCATTTTTAATTTTAGTTTCTTGTGTATAATTTGGAGTTTAGTATGACGTCCATTATCACTGAACTAGTATACATATTTGTTTAGGGGCCAGCTGAAGGACACCTCCGGGTGCGGGAGTTTCTCGCTGCATTAAAGACCTATTGGTGGCCTTCGGCTGTTGTCTGCTCTATGGTCGGGTTGTTGTCTCCTAGAACATTCCCCATTTCCATTCTCAATTTTATTACACATTATTTTGACAAATACTGTATCTTAATAAAGGATCCGGGACCAAGATATGCATAAATTCAAGGTCTCGTATCTTAATAAAGGATCCGGGACCAAGATATGCATAAATTCAAGGTCTCGTATGGTAGGGAAAGTTGATGCTGAAATTTATATACAGTCATTTAGATTCAACTATAAGGACATTATTACAAGTAGAATATTTAAAAAATTCCATACCTATAATCTTGACAGTCAATTAGCAAATCTTTCTCTTTAATATCTTGACGTGGTTTTCCGAAAAAGTGACCACCGTTATATAAATAGTTTGGGCACTTTATCATACATACAAGACATGGTTCTGGAATAAACCCTTTTAATAGCTGACTGTCTATATATGCGGTTTGGGTCATGCTTATTGTAAAATGTCGAATGGTGACTTATAGTTGTTAACTTCTTTGTCATTTGGTCTATGATGGAGAGTAGTCTCATTGGCAATCATACCACATCTTCCTATTTTTATATTCATCACTCATGCTTATAACTATAATAAACATACGTTTGGAAAGACAAACAGAGCATTAAAAATACCCAAAAGAACAGATAAAACAGTTTAATGTCACTTAAGTCTGCGAAAAATTGCCATGTATTTAATATCAATTAATGTAAACATCTTAAACCATGTACACCTTTAAGGTATAATCATTATAGTGAACATAATAACCATAGAAGAAGATAAAACTCGACTACAGAGTATGTAATCTATATTTTTATTTTTCAAAAGTATAACCGACTGTGTTACATTCATACTCTACGAATCATCATTGATGTGTTCTTCATTGACTGTGCTCCTTTCCATTTATACCAAAGCAATCCGTTGTCATCCTTTTTATTTCCTATATACAGTCCGTTCAAATTACTGTCATAACATTTGTTATACCACCAACCCCCTTTAAACCTTTCCGCACAATTACTGCTATAGATGTCATTATCCTTATCTTTTGTCGAGAAAGCCTGTTTATCATGCATCTTTAGAGAATCACCTAATATTATATATAAAAAGAAATGTTTAGAACCGACAATGATGTAAATTAAAACCAGCCAGTTTTTTTTAACTTCTCTTTTTTCTTCAATTTAGGTTATCTCTACCAACGTTTGAAATATTGAGTCAAAGTCATGTTTTTATCTATAATATATATGTATATACAATTAGTAATAAATTTTATCAACTTAAGAAGCAATGCTCGCAAATATACATTATTATATATTGACTGTTAAGTTACAAATACAAAGAACTTGAATTTGTGAATGAAATATAATGAATTAAAAACGTATTTATAGTTAAATGTTGAATATGAAGATAATTTCAAACATTCATAGTATGAGTGTTGTATATCGTATTCATTTTTTGTGTATTGTTTTGTACATACACAAGGTCGTCAGAATTTCTCTCTGGTCTGTATATAAAGAACAGTCGAAGAGGAAATGGTGTAAGTCTCAATGTTGCATCCACAAAGACAAGATGGGTCAGGAATTACATTGATTTTGAACAAGTAATAATTCAAGAAAGATGAGTAGCATCTTAATTGAGTTAGAATTATATTTAGTTTCCTCGGTCCATATAAATAGTGCTTTGGTACATCTTTATTTATAGTATTTAGACTTTTTAATTTGATTTTAAACTTTGAGAAAGAGTCTGCTTTTCAAAGGGACAAATCGGTATGATTCCATGGTCTAATAGTTGATGGTATAAAATATTCTTCAGTAAGGTATAATCTACAAAAAGGAACAGTAATGTCATGTCATTTCTTAAGGGATATAAAGTTGTGAACAAGATTGTATAGATAAATCGTAGCTTGTCTATATTAAATGTTATAAAAAAAATATTTGTAATTTTCGTCTTTTCCTCGTGTCAGCTAAAGTTTCAAACCTAACTTCTTCATACAGACTTTCATGTCTTGTAAATATAGGCAAACCAGTAATTATTTTAGCAGCTTCTAGCTGCAAACGTTAAATTTTTTTTGCGTATCCTATCCCATAATTATCCTAAACCACAGTTGCATATTCAAAAAGTTAGTACTGGAGTTTCCTCAGAATATTTAAAAGTTTATAATCTCCAATCTTCCAATGTCAAATGTCTTCCTACTTAATGCAAAAGACAGTGTATGTTTATCATATACCAGTATGAAGTTATAGCAAAGGCCAAAATCTTGAATGTCAATTTGACTTTTGACATTGACATCAATTTCAAGTTCATAAGTCGTGGGTTTTTTAAAATAGAAGAGCATCAAGACTGTTTATGGTTAAGGAGATATACTGGCAAATATCTAATTTAAAATTTTCAAAGTGGAGACACATATTTAAAATATCTCCAGAGTACTTCCACCAAATGTATAGCATGTTGTAACAAACAATTAGACACAAACCTTTTATTGCTTACTGTTACGTTTAATTCTGAGTAAAACATGATAACAATTCAAGTTTAAGATATAGACCGTCACCTAGACCTTTGACGTCGACGACAATGTTAAATTGGTGTCCTTAACTGAGGAGATATTCTGAGCAATATTCTTAGTTGAAACATGTTTGATTAAGCAACAGAGGACTTAAAAATATCCGAAGATAGTCTTTTAAAAGACCTGTCTCAGTCTTTTTAACAGCGGCTTGAGTATAGTCTTAAGTGAAATGAATAATTCATTACTTGTTTACATATCAATAATCGCGAAAACTGTTAAAATAAAGACTAATTTTCTATTTCAGAACCATATAATTCTCAATAAAATACTATCAACAATTGTTAAAGTATTTCTATCTCTGATTTAGAAAAAAATTCAGCAAAATCTCATTTGAAAAATGTCAGTATTACCTGCCGTTCCACTATAACCATTCAGTGTAAGTCTGTACTTGGCTGACCTGTCGGCAATGTAGAAGGTAGAATATTTTGCGTATGCTTGATCACCATTAAAATCCTCCAGGTTGACTCTGAGCTCATAATGTCCTTTGGATGTAAGTTTGTACAGTTTATCATTACCTTTTTAATCATAAAATAAGAAAGAAACATTGAGGTGAATATTATTTTCATTTATACCTTGTTTACATTCAAATCTACAAAGATTGTTCAAATCAAATCTAGCAGTTTCGTTTATATCAATCCTTATACAACATTTAAAAGGAGAAAAATTGAAAATACGGTTATATAAAAAATGACATCAAAATTAGGAATATGATGTAGTCAGGACAAGTTTAAAGTTAAAACAAATGTTTCCGTTCTTTTAATTTTAGTAATCTTGAATGAGTTGTTTTTATTTTAAATTGAGAATCTATTTTGTTGCATTTGTTAGGAACCTTGTTTACAAAATGTGATCGAAAATTTGAAATTGTTAATTGTACAATATAAACTTGTTCCATTTTGTAAGCACATTCTAAATTTCAAAAGATCTCATGTAGAAGTTCATGCCCTAGTTTAAAAAAAAATCAACGTAAAAACAACATTGATAATTGTTTCTTCTAGTGACATATATCTTTCGACTACTCGATGTAAGTGAGAAAACGTGTTTCACGTTATCCTGGACGTTATCTGATGAAAATGCTAACCTAGCCAAAATTCCGTCTTTAGATTACCAAATCCGTTTGCATATTCTTCCCATCCTCGGTAGAAATCTACTTTACCGTCTTGTCTTCGCTGAAAAACCTAGATTTTAAAATATGTTTATATATGAAACGTAAAACAATTTGCAGTATATCATGTAAGTTATGATTTAAATGAATGAACTAATTACATGCAGGGTTTCCGCTGCAAAGAAAAATTGTGGGGATTAAAAAAATCATGACTGGCGATCGAATTTAGCGGAAGAAATATAACAGTTTGATTTCGTTCATCTTGTTAAATTTTTCAGGTTTCTCGGACTTTTTCCCTGCTCAGACAATACTCGGGTTTTACCTTGAACTCGTCACGTGTATCAATTTTGACAGAAATCATAGATTATATAGAAATATAATAAATGAAACAAAAACGCTGTTAACTAATTTAAAAAAAAAAAAAAAATACAAGTACATAACAAAAATACGCGTTTTTCGTAATTTTGAAAATTTTGAAAGAAAAATTGAGAGCTGCGAAAAGATTATGGTTTTGGCGGAAGAGGTGACGAAATAAGATTTTGACTGCAGGAAAACCCTGAATATATGTATAACACATACCAGATATGCGCATATATACAAAATAGACCACCATAATATTCATAAATATCAGTCAAAAGAAAGTTATTTTAAAAAATAGTACTGCGAGGTCTGCCTTTCATTTTACAGTAGAGAATACTATTAATTTAAAGCAACAACAATAATTCTTTAGTCACAAGATTCCTTTACTACTTTCAGAAGTAACTTCCACTTCTCAAAAAATTATAGAATATTCTTACCGTCCATCCCCCGCCATCCGTCTCCATATCACAGTACGCCTTAAATCCAGCGCCACGTGCCGGGTAGATTTTGTAAACTCCACTTCTGTAACGTTTGCGGTCTAAATCCGAGCAGTCCCGAACACTGTGCTCTGAAATAGCGTAGACACTATTTTAGTGTATATGTAATTCGGTATGAAGAATATTAAGATTGCAAAATAAAATTGTTTTTTCAAATCGCAACACTATAGCATTTTTCGACAAACATACATAGTTAGCAAATTGATATTCAGAACAAATCCTTGTTATAATCAAATTAAGAATTATTTTATCAATATCTTTAGCTTCTAAAATAAAACGACCTTTGCTTTTGTTTTGGTAATTTTTTTACTGATCAACCTTGCCTTTCAATTCTGCACTGAAAGTTAAATATCTTAGCACAGTCTATAAATGATTCCCTTACTCTCGAAATGAATAGCATAATATCTTCATGTTGTGCTCATGTTACTCAAGTGTTAATTGTAACCTTTTTATATAATTCTGTGATGCTTTTAACTTGTAAACAATTTATCAAATCTAACTTAAAATGCTATATTGTACATCAACGTTGAATATATATAGTTAATCAGATACATATTTGTACAAAATAAGAACAGAAGATTACTTCTTTATATAACATATCAGAGAAGAATCTTAGAGAAGGAATACATACATAAATTTCGACTGATTTGTATAATACATAAGTGTTATACCTGAAGGCAGTAAAGACCTGTATTTACCAGTTGCCAAAATGCTAAGTACTCGTTCTGCCGTTTTTCCATAAAAGCAAACACCTTAAAAAATATCATTCATTTTAGTGTAAAGAGGTTAAAAAATAAAAACATAGTATACAAAGATAAACAGTGTTAATAATAAGGCAATAAATGAACAATGTATATAAAATTAAAAAAAAAACAAAAGTTTCACTTTATTATAATTACCAGAATCAGAAGTTGATGTTAGAAAATGTCTATCGGCATTTGTCACCACTACCAATACAAAAATAGACAACATTATGAACGGTGTATGCATGCTAGATTGATACATTTTGAACGTAGCATGCATACAATTGAAACTAGTATACGACTTACACGTTGAATTTTAATGTCAAAAGTGCGTGACTAATTATCGTAACAGATTGGAGTGTTTAACATTTTTAAGAACAGTATTAATTTTTTACGAATTAACATTACTTCCTTATCTGTTTCTTGGAATGTTTTATTTTCAAGTTTACTGTGTTCGTGTTGATCTGACCATTTTAAATACTTTGTGGACTGTACCTTTCAATTACATTTTATGATGAGACGTCTTTAAACTTGTAAAGATTTGTTTCAATTTTTTTCTTGCAATGTCTTTATCATGATTAGTAAGCTTTTGAAGTACCGTATTGTTTTGTTCAAGTAAGTCGTCATCCTGTTGGAACCTACATTGTCCAATTGTCATTTGTTTATTGTTGATAGTTTATTTTAATTTTATGACATACGGCCAACATAGGTAGAGGGGGTGGTTTTGCCGAATTAAAACTAGTTTAACCCACATTTTTGTTTGGTTTCAAAAGGTGAACATTTGAATAATTACAAGCAAAAAGGCCATGCTGTGAAATATACTCCGATGCTATATAGATATTCTTTTGTTTATCTGTATGAACATTTCGTAAACGATTAAACAATACTAGAGATGATAGACTTTTATATAATCTAACTATGTATTACGATGGTCTTGACCTGATTTCGACCAAAACTGTAACAAACGGAGCAAGTGAAAAACAACTGCCATATTAAGATTATGTTTAGTAGAGTGAAAGTACAGTAGATGTTTATTCAAAAAGTTTATGTATTTGACTAATTCCAAACTTAAATAGTAAAAAGTAATTAGCGCTGTCTATATTTTTATTCGAAACTTGGTACAGGCATTTCCTTATATTGAAAATCTGGTTTTATAGCTAGCTAAACCTCTCACTATGACAGTCGCATAGAAATCCATCATATTGACAACAATAAAAAAACAGACAAAATAGGTAAAAATGTCAAAAATTGGGGTACAGCAGTCAACTTTTTTCGACTACCAACAGCTATATTTTATCGCCTAGGTGATCGAGTGTTATTGGGCGCTGGACACAGTGCAGGCAATGTTGAAACGATGTAACAGAAGCAGTGGTTCGAATACCGCCGAGGGAAGAACAAAAATATGTTGACGTAGATTTGCATATCTAACATTGTTGGGCTAAATTTTAGACGAATTATATATATTGTGTCGTTAGCCTTGAATGACCACGGGTTATCCGATAGATAACGTCTGAACTAAATTGTCACATGTTTAAACATATATATATATAGAACATGTAAACTAGTGGACAGACTGACAATAAAATGTGATACATTTCAATTAGATAAACTCATTAAATAAACCAGGCTTCAATTTTTACGCGTTTTGTCTATAAAATACTACATAAGCACTATATATCAACCAGTTAGGACTCATATTTTTTTCAAATCTAATTAAAGGCCCCATTTAGAGCAAATAAAAATCAATTCAAGTCACAATCCATACAATATCCAAACATACATTGCATTAAATCTAACATACATACTAATTATTTAAGATTGAAATTGATTGAGAAAAATCGATATGGGAGGGACCAGTACAACAATGGATAACTCGTTTGATTAAATACACCTGTTATCTTTTTTTCTTGCCTCATTTTATTTATTTATGTAGATACAAAATTATTAATAAATTTAAAATCTTTATCTTCATTTGTCTTGAAATATATATCAATAATCAATCAAAATAAGAAATAAACTTCTTTAATATACTATATAAACTAAATATAAGACCCTCTTAGGTTGATCAATGCAAATCAAAATGTGATCGGTCAACATTATGTAAGTTAAGGATAAGTGTTCATACTTTATCAGTTGAAAGAGGGCGATATTTAAATTTACCGAAGCAGACAAGGATATGTCTTTGCTGGAACAATATAGACATTGAGGACGAATATTTGAAATGACCTCATTAAAAAATAAATTATGTTCTATTGAACAACAGATGACGTTCTTTGTCATATAACTTGTTTATATCTATTCTGAATAGAAATCCTTTAACAGTATTATAAATTGTTATGAATTACATGAATGAATGCTTGTTGAAACTGATCGTAAAAAAATACTAGATTTTTTTCTTTATTTTATTTTCCCATACTTATCCACTATCACTCCTTCATTGTACATATGTTATTGTAGTTTGTCTGTATTTTTTTTACTATAATCATTTATTGTTAATGTGTTATTAGTGCCAATAAACTTGTCTTCTCTTATCAATCAATTTCAGTCTTAAACAAATAAATATCTATGTATGTATAGATATTCGTTAGATATTTGTGTATTGTGGAGCCTCAAGATTGTTTACGCAAATATCACTGCTTATATTTCTAATATAGTCCTTAAAAATTAACTGATATTTGGGATTTTAATTGACGTACCTATAACAACCTGTTGTCCTGAATTGGCATGTACTATTTAAATCTGGTTGTAAAGCAATCATAAGCCAATTAATCAGAAAATGTTTTCTTGCTTTGGCTAAGCCAGTTCAGGGAAAGATCTAGAAATTTGTAAAATAGGGAAAGAGGGATTGCTGTCCAATTGAAATACAGATATCTAAAAGTTGAGAGGTTTAATTGATACATCAATATACCAGAATCCATTTCTCCTGAATATACACGACACATTTTCCACTGGACTGAAAGCAAGGAATAAATTATAAGTCAACATGTGATAGCTCTGAAGCTAAGGTCAGATTGATAAATTCAAAATGTTTCACTTGTCTTTAACCAAATGTACATCAGACTAAATAATCGTCGGTAATTTTATACCAAAAGAAGAAATTGCCCAATCACGAGACACCTCTCAAGAACATGACATTGTTTTGAAAATAGCACATTTCAACTAATAGAAGCTATCTAAAATTGGGACATACAATGTAAAAAACATAGAAAGATATTTTGGATGCACCAGTTACGTACTCTTGAAACTGATAGACTCAATGAGAGAGATGAAAAAAGTTTAATCATAAACCAAAGGAAAAATCTTTAACATCATACTTTTTACACAACACATGTAAATCTGTGAAAAATAGAACAAAATTTACGATAAGCTGTTTCTCATCAGCCTCCGATTTCACCTGCATGACTGATGAAGCTAATTGTCAAGCGAAATATTGATTAAAACTATGAAATATAACAACTATTTTTATAACACTCATCAGCGTCTTGTGCATTTATATGATTTATATACCAATATGGAGTTATTTCCTTTCAGAACGATAGGTCATTATTTTAATGAATCAACCCGGAAGATACAAAGTTTCAATGAAATGCGCTTCCGAGGTTAAAAAAAAACCTGTGCAAGGTATTTGTTTTTCTTGATTAAAATGCAGGGAACAGTTTGTTAAAGCAAGTAATCGTGAGTTGTTGCAAATTACTGTACTATTTTCATCTTTTAAAGCCCAATTGTATCACATTTATGTGTCAGATTATTAAAAAAAACGTATACAATCTGTTGACACACACCTTATTGGATGTTATTTGTGTTGATGCCCGTTTTTTTTTCGTGTTACATGAACATAGCGATTTTGTGCTGTTCTTGATTTTTTTGGCAGTTATATATTCCTTTTTCTTTTACATTATCTAATTACCAAATAGTCTCATTTTCTAAAGGATAACAGCCACGTAATTAAACTGCGATGGGGGAGTATAATATTTAATCCTGGTTCTCATTTTTTTAACGAAAAAATACTATTGCCAAACAAGATGGAGAAACCAATTATTCGGAATAAATTGTATAAAATTGTTAAAACATAATCTGCTTTTCTGTGGTATAATTGTCATGTAACATTATTTTGCTTCGTGTTGAAGATTTTGCGGTAACCTATAATTGTTAACGTCTACGTCGTTTAGTCTCTGGTTGTGAGTTGTCTCATTGGCGATCATACCATATCTTCTTTTTTTTTTTAAAGCACCCTCACTTATAAATTTAATTTAAAACAAAATACTTGCCAAATGGCTTGTTTTTTCATACACCGTAGCAATTCATTTATATCTTGCTTCATGCATTTCGAGAAACATTTTTAATGTAACTTGACAAGCCTACTTTGATTCGTCTGTTGAGTTTACTCGAGTATCAATCGAACCCCCATTCCAGAGTTTGACATTTTTAACTTACCCGGGTTAACTCGTTTAGGCAGGTTTAGTACAGTTACAAAATAGTAACAAACAAGAACAACAAAGAAGAGTGTGATACAAAATAACTGAAATTTTACAAAATATATCCAAAGAAAGGCGTTGTTAAGTGAAATTTATTTTTTGTTGGTTTTTTGGGGGGAATTACATGAATATTTTTCTTGTGTAAATACTGTCGGTGATGTTTATCAAAAGAACAGAAAAAAATATATTTTCTGGATTTTGAGTTGCTAAATGTGACTCTAAGGGGACAACGGGGTAAGATACATTTTTTAAATGAATATAATGGCCTAGTTAAAACTGGAAATGATTAAATGATAGAAATTCTTTAATTTTATTATGTCACAAATTTAAAAATAAAGTTTATTGTCGACGTCAATAAAAAGATTAAGTACTGATGCTATAATGATATCTTCCATTTTGAAATTCAACTGGAGTCGAGTTTTCACTCCGATTTGGGAAGGTTGCGCATATGGGCATTTACACTGATTTCATAACTGTAGTCAACCCTAGTTGAACGAATCTAGATTAATGAGTTGTATATCACCTTATAATTAATCCGTTGGACGTGTTTATACCTGATCGCATCGGAAAAGAATATCTCACTTTAATTTAATCGGTAAAATTGGACACAATTTCCAGCTAATCTTTGCAGATAATATTATATACATGATTATTATTTACTAAAGGTCAGATAATGCATATTTCAAGGTTTTTCTTGTCGTATAAAACACTTCGGGATTACCTACGGTCGGTCTTTTATTTGATCAATCCTGACACCCCTCGGTGTGTTATGCGACAAGAAAACTTTAAAATATGTATTATCTATAACTTAATTTAGAAACAGCATCAGTTTAAATTGATTTTCCATTTGATTGTCAGTAATATTCTGCCATTCATTGTGATACCATGGTATCTAGTCATCACCACTGTTTCTTTCTGGCGACAACAGGTTGAGCAAACATTTGCATCTATTCCCTCTTTTTCTAAAGCTCTTTTATTTGCTATCTTCCTTTTGGAATTCGAAGTGAAGATTTTCTTATTCTGTTCACTTTTTTTCTCAAAGTGTGTACCAGATGTAAAAGGTAGTTGCTCTTGTGTTTCTGTTTGTGCATCTTCACGGTTTTCAATAATAGATTGGTCAAATATTATGATCGCAGCAACGATTTCACATGCAGCTACAGATAACATAGTTTATTATTTTTTTTTTAATAAAAAAAATTATGTGTAGGCACGTGCCTAAAGTGCCTAACGGCAGCTACGCCCCTGGGCCACCTACATTTGAAATACTTGTAAAATTTGGCACAAAAGCTAGTAAATTGAAGTTCGTTTGTATACGTGTCGTCTATGCGTTCGATTTATCACCATTATTCCAGATTCTGAACCTTGGTTTTTGTAATATCGTCGTGAAAAACTGTTTTCCGCGCATCTGGTTTGCACTTGATTGATTGATAGATGGATGCTTAAAATTCAGTGGTAAACATTTTATGCATATTCATAACGAGATTAGAATTTGATAAAGGATTGAAAAAATACTGTATCCTTAAATAAAGCACAAACAGGAAAGTCTAAAAGTGCTCCATGTTCGATTGGTCCAAGATAGTGGTGTGCATGAGCGTAATTGTCGTGTCCAAGAAAGCTAAAATGGATATAAAAATATTTTCTTCCTTGTCAATAAAGAACTTAAAAAATCCCAAATATCTGTTTATTTTTTTTTTTTTTTAATAATAGCTTTTATAATTATTTGAACTAAAATTAGTGAACAATGTTGAAGATCTTATCCCAAATGCCCCTCCTTTAAACGTCTTAATCAATTTTCTTTTTTGTAATTGTTAAAAGTTTACATTGTTTAACACAAAGTGCTAATTTATAAGGGGCATCGTTGGCCAAGTAATCCAAGTAGTTGAACTACTGTATCACTATCTCGTCAACACTGAGGTTGTGAGTTCGAATCCCGCACGTGGCAGGTGCACTCGGCTCTAATCTTAATTGACTAGGATCGTCAGTTTTCGTACCGAAGGTCGGTGGTTCTCTCTGGGCAGTCCAGCTTCCTCCATCAATAAAAACTGACCGCCACGAAATAGTAAAATAGTGCTGAAAGTGGCGTTAAACATTAATCATTCAATCAATCAATTATACTGTGACATTCTGATTACAACAATAGTACCGTGCTATTTGAAAAGAGAAATACCACTATTGTTTTACGTTATATTCTTAGATCACGTCTCAGAAACTATTATAAGTGTTATGTAATGTATTTGTAATGTCACCTATGTCTTTTCTACAATTTACGTATATTTAACGCTAATAATAATATTATCTTTCTTTTTTTTTTGTCTTTTGAGAATTTTATTGTGTGTTTGATGTTTAGGGGATGAGATCTCGGTTATTATCTGTTGAAAAATGTACATATAGATGTCTGCACTGTTCATCATACTTGCTGTATTGATCATATAGGACATTTTAAAATCATATGATCATATCCACATAGAAAATGAAGAAATCGTTTACAGTTATCTCGTATTACTTCTTTATCTTGCGAAGAGAGAACACATATTTAAATGAAGGAATGCTAAATACTATTCTTTTGAAAGTTTATTTGAACAATAAATATTTCGCCCTAAATGTGGTCAGCGAAGACTTGTAAAATTGAGAATGGAAATGGGAAATGTGTCAAAGAGACAACAACCCGACCATAGAACAGACAACAGCAGAAGGTCACCAACAACTGTTATTGATAGTGTTAAAAAACGCATCAAAGATACTTGGCTTAAACTATGTTTTGAAATAATTTTTTAATTTTATTTTAAAATGCTTTGTTGTAATAATCATCAAACCTTGAATTTTGGATGAAATCGGCCAATAAACAAAATTAGACCAGACTTTATATCCCTTACATTAAATAAAAACGGTCTATCTCCAGTGAATTGTGTTGCACTACTTCTAGCAGAAATTCCAAAAGCTGTACCAGCCGCTCCCTCTACGCCTGCTTCGTTGACATTGAAGACACATTTATGAACAGCAATCTTGACGTATAAACCTTCTCTAATCTCGGTAATAAGATTTGAAAAGTTAGCTTTCAAATCGTTAAAAATATCCTTAACTCCAAGTTTTGGTAATTCTTTTGTTAGATCAAACTCGGACTCTAACTTAAATTTTGGAATGGCAACATTTACTTGTCTTAAATTAAATCCAGCGGAAATATCTTTAAAGAGTTCTGGTGTTAGCGTCGTTTCTATTTTCGGCAGCCCCTCAATTTCATGCGGTAAAACAAAGACCATATCAAAGTTTCCACCTTCGAATGGTAAAGCTATAGCAGAAAAGTCCGAACCTCGGAAATATGGAATAATTAGTTTTGTGTTCATCATTTCAACTTCAATCTTCTTGTTATTAGGGAGAAAGAAAATCTGTTTCCTTGTGGAACTTTGAGGAAATTGTTTCTGCCATGTGGCTTTAAAGTATATTGCATTTATTATAAACATAACAGTCTGTGGTTCTAACCAGTCCTCATTAATTAGATCATTTATTTTGGCGTTTGTCTGTTTTGACACCCATCTATTCATCACGAATGCAGAAGCCTTGGGTCTTGAAAAGTCCTTTAAACTTATATCGGCTCCAAAATATAGTTTTGCCTTTTTTCGGACATTTTGCAATACTGTGAATTTGTTGTTAACGAACAATCTATTTGCACTAGCCAAACTAACATTGACTCCAGCATTTTGAATAATATAGCTATTTAGTGACTTATAATATTTCAACTTTTCCTCCTCTGAAAATATGTCATTTTTGAATACAGCATTGGATATCTGTTGCTTAGATCGTCCGCTTGCTCCAATCATCAACAATAGAAACGCCGCCGTGATACTATATGGTGACAAACATACACTCTCTTGCTTATCTAATCCTTGATACAAAGATGTCGAGAATTCAATTAAACTTTGTTGATAGTCAACAGGAATTGCTGCAATCATAGACATCACCCAGTCCTCATCAGTAGAAAATGTAACACTGAAATAAATCCGACTACAGAAAACATTGTATAAAGTATGTGCAAAAAATGCAAATCGTATGTGAGTATTAACAAGATTTCGAACAAAATAATACATTGTGTGTGCTCAAATGGATAATTTTGCTAAACTGCTTAACTTAACAAATTGTACAAAAATGTAGTGTTTTTAATATGAAGTAGAAAATGTCAGGTTGTCGTCATTTGATTATATGAGGGAAAATAACTTACCCAAGTGCACATAATTAGGGTTTTTGCATATAATAAGCAGAAGCAATATTCTGATTTATTTTCTCATATTTATACATCTAGATATAATCAAATTTGCATTCATATTGAAACAAATCGTATTTCTCGGCTTGTCGCCTTTATTTCGTTTTTTTTATTCATATGAGGCGGACTTCATGCACGGTTCATATTGCAAACATATATAAGAAATATTCATATTCTGCTATGCAGATGATATATTGGTGACTTTGATAACCGCATTGATCCCAGATGAAGTTAACTTAAAATAAAGGAAACAAAGAAAAAACTTTAGTCTGCTTCATGTTTAGATTAACGTCCACATAATGACAATGTGGGTTGGTTGAGAGCTTAACGCTACGACCATAGAAATGATGTTTCCGTCGTGAACTTTCCATTTCCAAGTATCAACATTTCAGTAACATCTGCATATGGAGTATGTATCTAAGTAGATATGATATTCCAGTGCTGCAGGTTTCCTTGATTAGGGTTACTCCTGACAAGGAACCTATCACATCAAGAGTTCAAAAATAGTGAAGTTAAAGTAATCCCCTTGAACATTGAACGGACGCCACCGTTTTTTGGTTGACCGTTTTAATACCTGTGTCTCAGATGACCACTAATACGTTCCAATGTCGTAACAATATTTCCGTCCACCACTGCATCTTGATTGTGACAATAAGAAATGTGACTAATCACCGATATTTACTTGATATGAATAGCACGGTATGTGTCATGAGTAGAGCAGAAACTGCTTACCCTTTCCTGGGAACCTGAGATCCTCATGGGGTTCACGTTGTGTCTGCTTTTGCTTTCCGAGTTGTATTTTTTGCTAATTTGATTTTCAACGTCTGTGGTGTCTCTACCGATAAAAGTATCATTTATCTTTGTCCATGAAAGCATCATTCTCATTTTAAACTTTAACACTCGGTCCAGTCTTCAGGTTAGGAAATTTTGGTACTGATATGTTTTGTATTTGATAAGATTTGTCATTATATTGTTAATATAGACCAATTAAACAGACAGGACTTGGTTTTTTATACATACAAACGTGGAAATTAGAGCAAACATGACAAACTCGTAGAATGCATTTGACTTTGGATTATAAACAACTATGAAATTACAAAACTTATCCTGTCAAAAAGTTTTAAAAAAAATTCATCATAAAAAATAGTTTTAATTGAGAAAAATGTCAGCAAAGATATCAGGCTTAACATTTGGTATACAAGATGCGCGTATCATACACATAAGTCTCATCAGTTGTGCTAGAAAAAGAACAATTGAAAGGCCAAATCGAATACGAAGTTGAGGAGTATTTAAATCGAAATTAGTGCCATACACGACTAAGGCAATCTATCGCCTGGGGAAGCAAAAAATTAGCGAAAAAATAGGAATGAGGGCTGAATGATGCAATTTCGACTATTCCACAGAAGGAATGACCAATTAAGTAAATATATCGTCTTCATTAATTAATATCATCAATAAGTTCATTTTCGTTACAAGCCATAATGAGTATCTTTATGCGTAATAATTTGCAAAAGATGGATTCAACCGTGAACGGCATTGAACCTTGTATAGAAAAGAAATGCTTTAATCTTGGTTGAACCCGTGAAAAGGAACATAAAGACAGACAAGACGAGTATCTCTGCTGATTGTTGTTTTCTACTGACCCACCAACATTGCTTTGCATAACATAATTAGTTACAAACATACAACTGATATTTTTGGCATTGGGATTTATCAAGGATATGTTAGATCTTGTAAAAATACATTGAAATTTTGATCTCTTAAGTACATCGAGTGAATCTTCCCGTAGCGTTTTTATCAGCTAAGCTTTAAGGTAAACATTGGTACCTTGGGCTTTTATGCATATCGTGGTCTGATAACTTCTCTCATGATATGTTGATTGAATAAAGTCTTCAATAGGGTAGTCTTGCTCATTAAAGATTCTAGGCTTTACATTTGGGTCGCCAGACGTGCGTTTCGTCTATATATGACTCATCAGTGACGCTCAAATCAAAATAGTTGGAAGGTCTCACCAAATACGAAGTTGAACAGCATTAAAAACCGAACAATCCGAAGAGTTGTGCCAAATAAGGCTATGGCCATTTAAAAACTTTTATAGATTGAAGTTGTTATTAAAAAATACTTTTAATTTAGAAGCAAAATATTTATTTCCCGTCAAAGGGTTTTCTCATATAAAGACTTGATTCTCTTTAGACGTAGGCAATTTAGTTCATCGGTTTTGCTGAGCAGATTAACATCAAAACGGTTAATTACAACATTATCTTTTTTCGCATTTAAAAAGCATACAGAAATGCTACTGAAATATGACGTAGCAACTTTCCCCTTGGTAACTTTAATACCAGCATTATAGCGACTATAAATAAACATTCTTGGTAAATATGACCCGACACCAATTCATTGATATAGTCTTGAAATAATTTCTAGTAGTCCTTTATTCAAAAGATTTGATTTTGGATTTAAAAGTTAATAAAGCCCAAAAATTAACAGTTATCGTTAATAACCGTTCGAGCTTTAGTTTTACCGTTATCAACAGGATATGTTTGTGATTCTTTGCCATCTCTAGAGGCTTGAATACCAGTATAAACGTTGATAACACACACAGGATGATATTTTGTATTAAAATGTTCTGTCATTGTTTTGTTTATATGGTATACGGGTCCAATCACTTGCCTATCGTCTGTTATTATGCAGTCTCTTCATAACAAAAAATAGTTTTGAGAAAGAATGTCTACTCTAAAATACAAACTTTTACTGAAAAAACAAGGGCATGTCTAGTAAGTGATCATTTGATTAAAATGATTTCTGACTAGTTAGTTCGGGGATCACAACCATACTCTTTGAATCTTTAATGGCGGCCGTTGCCAATGATGCTGGTATTTTACTAATTGTAAATTTACCTGAAATAAATGAAATTTCACTTTCTCTAGCCGATTTATTGTTACAAATTTATGTAAAGGTATCCACCTGGAATAATTGGTCAGGTTTATGATGTATAACTAACTAAAAAATGTAAATAACACTTTGTAAATTGTATGCGTCCGAAGGCCTTTTCTGGATTTACCCTCATCAGGAACGCTCTAAGCCAAATGTTTGAAAGTCAAGGATGTATAGGTAAAGGTTGTATTATATTTAACATATAAGGTCTTACAACTGATATATTAAGCAATATCCAGAGGACATACTCTACAACTTGAAAATATTGCAGAGGATAAACTACCTGTTTATGAGACTTTATTTAAAGATACATTTCTACCCCCCGACCTTCTAATACGAATTTATAAAAACAATCTAGTAAGGACTATCGGATATTTTGTGAAAAACATTCGACATAATCAATATTCCCAAAACGAGTGCTTATAAATTCACCTAGATCAAATTGGTTTCCAGCTTATATTTTCCAAGTTCACATGAATTTGTACAGCCATCATAAATACTAATATAAGGTTGTACTTTAAGTCCGATTTCTAAAAATAAACTCATAATAGATACCAGGATTAAAATTGAGTACGCCAGACGCGCATTTCGTCTACAAAAGACTGTACAAATCACTGGTATAACTATAGGTCAACGTACGGTCGTCAATAATGAGTAAAACCCATACCGCATAGTCAGCTATAGGATGCCCCGAACTGACAAATGTAAAAAAAAACAAACGAGAAAAACTAACGGCCTGATTTATGTACAAAATAATGAGCGAAAAACAAATATGATTTACAGCAACAAACGACAACCACTGAATTACAGGCTCCTGACTTAGGACAGGCACATACAGAATAATGCGGGTTTAAACTAGTTTGAAGGCGCCAACCCTCCCCTAACCTGGGACAATGATGTAACAGTACAACATAAGAAAAAACTTTAAAAATCAGTTCAAAAGGGCTTAACTCATTAGATAGATACAAAGCAGAAATACATCATTCTAACAAAAACGATGAGTGGACGTGGCAGGGTACTTATACACCCCCACAACAAAAAGTACAGATCTGAAAATACTTGCAGTTACTGACAGCTAGTTCAAAGCCAATAGCAACTATTAAAAAAAATCACGCATCGACTAAAATATCAATCAATACACATCCAACATCCAATGGATTTAGTGTAAAGACGTCATTAACATAAGAGAAAAACATGACCTTGTGCAATGCCAAAATACAGGTATAGACAGATTGTAGAGCCATGAATTTGCATATGTATATAAAAATAATATTTAGTTTGATTTTAATTTACTGATACCAAATTAAAATCAATATTAATACCAATAAAAACAATATTCAAAGATCTGATTATAGTGTTGAATTGGTAACCTTTTAAAATAAGTGTATTTAAAGGATCGTAAGTTTACCCAGATCGTATTTAAATTTCCGGGCTCGGTAAACAACATCTCCGTAAAAATTAGGATGTGCTTTCCCGTCTAAAATAAGTTTTTTACAGGAACAATCAAACTTCCAAACCAAATCTTTGTATCTATGGAAGAATTTAGTAAAGGTATTAAATCATTTGTGGTAACGAAATCCCTGACTTAATAATTTACCAGTAATACATAGATTACGTTCGTTGAAATCCAATACGTCACAACTGTATTGTTAGGTCGACGGCTCATCGCCGTTTATCCTGTAACTGATATTTTTATATCATGCTGGACATTGGTAGAAAATCTTTCACCATATCTCTGATTCCTTCTGAATTTTTGGGAGGTTAACCTTAATATGCCACTGGATGTTGGTAAACAAACAACAAAGAATCAATAAATGCAGTGGTACATTATAAAAGGACCTTTTTAAATTGAATAAAAGATGACTTAACACGTTTTTACATCAAAATGTATGTGATGCTTTAATAGCAAACAGTGAAGTCTCGATCTGTTTATGAATTTGGTAACGTACATTTGTTTGTGAAAATTATTATTGTTTAGTTGATAATAATCATCCAGCTCTGACTTGTGGATGAAATCGACCAATGAACAAGATGAGACCAGATTTCACATCTCGTACATAAAACAAAAACGGTCTATTTGCTGTAAAATGACCACCACTTTTAAAACCAACTCCAAAGACTGTGCCAGCTGCTCCCTCAACTCCTGCTTCGTTCACGTTGAAGACGGCTTTATGAACAGCATACATGACGTATAACCCGGGAATTTTCTCCACAATAAGATCGGTAAAGTTAGCTTTAGAATCGTCAAAAATGTCTGTAACTCCAAATTTTGGTAATTCTGTTTTTAGATCAAACTCAGACTGTAATTTAAATTTTGGAATGGCGATACTAGTAAATCTGCTTTTCAATCCAGTGGAAATCGTTTTAAGGAATTTGGGTGTAATTTTAGTTTCAATATTCTGGAGCCCCACTTTTTCATCTGGTAAGATAAAGACCATATCAAAATTTCCTCCCTTGAATGGTAACGCTATAACGGAGAAGTCTTGTCCTTGGAAATATGGAACAGCTATTTGTATGTTCATCATGTCAATTTCAATTGTTTTGTTGAAAGGGAGGTAAAACTTTCCTTTTCTTGTGTGTTTCGGTGAAAATTGCTTCTCCCACGTTGCTTTAAAATATATGGCATTTATTATGAACATTACTGTATTTGAATCCAACCATTTCTCTTTGATTAAATCCTTTATTTTACCGTTTGTCTGTTTTGACACCCATCTATTCATCATATATGCAGATGCCTTGGGTTTAGTGAAATCTTTTAAACTTATATCAGCTCCAAAATATTGCTTCGCTTTTTCTCTGACATTTTGCAATACTGTGAATTGGTTGTTTACAAAAAGCCTATTTGCACTAGCTAAACTAACATTTACACCAGCTTGTTCAATTATATAGCTATCAAGTGACTTGTGATATTTTAACTTTTCCTCCTCTGAAAATATGCTATTTTGAAAAAGAGCAGATGATATTTGTTGCTTTGATCGTCCGCTTGCTCCAATCATCAACAATAGAAACGCAGCTGTGATGCTATATGGTGACATACATACACTCTCTTGCTTGTTTAATCCTTGATACAAAGATGTCGAGAATTCAATTAAACTTTGTTGATAGTCAACAGGAATATCTACTAACGAAGCCATTATTTCAGTCGTGTAGATGTGATTAGATACTGAAATATAAAACTGCAGACAACATTTGATTAAATATGTACATGAAAATTAATGCAAATCTTATGTAAGTAGGAAAAGCTTCGAACAAAATAATATAAGTTTTTGCGGAAACGGGCAATTTAGGTCACCTTACTTGCTTTACAAATAGTTTATAAAAATCTGTTGCGCATTTAATAAAACGTAGAAAATGTCATGTTGTCGACAGATGACGACATTATGCGGTTACTCTAGGAAGGATTTCTATGTTTGAGATTGTAATTGTTAATCCATTAATAACACTAAATCACTACACGCAAATGAGATATCCTAAAATAAAGAAACGGTGCTTTTATTGCTGTTCTTCTTGTATTCAGGTAATGCCTTCAATGTAAAAATTCTCAGATCATTGTCAGTTCAATATGGCTCCTGTCAACGGTTTATGCGGAAAAATTTGTAAGATGTGCTAAATGTCAAATATCAGCAAATTTTGAATAAAATATTGCAAATAAAAAATTAACTATACTGTGAGAAGTTCTCCGACATACAAACTTGAAAATACAGACACAATACAAACAGCCAACTACTGGGCATATAAAGATTTATGCTTAAGATAACTTTTACGAATAGAGCAATTGATTCGGGTGAACTTCATAACAAATTTCAATATACAAACTGGCAGAAAGCAACTGGCCGCAAATGAGATAATGAAGTAGCACACATATAAGGAAAGTGATCTCTGGAATAAATAATCAGGAACTGTATAGGCAAACATTTACAATTGAAACATTGAAATCTGTTTCCGGAATCCACGCACGAATAGCGCATACTTTAAAAATAAAACAAGTGAATGTGGATTTGTTTGTGATGTCCCGTGCTGTCGTTAATGGAAGATGTTCGTTGTTATTCTGCGGTTTACATGTTGTAACGATTATTATATTATTTATTTGTGCGTTTTTCTGTGCTGATTGTTCTTGCGTTTGTTTGTGCTGTATTTCTGTCACGTAGTGTTGTCATTTTAGCGATATTTTTTAACATTGCCATATAAGTGGGAGGTTTGGCTAGCCATAAAACAAGGTTCAACCCACCATTTCTTTCTTAAAATGTCCTGTACCAAGTCAGGAATATGGCAGTTGTTATCAAATAGATCGTTTCTATGTATGTTGGCGTTTGTTTTTGTTGCACTTCAGTGTTTCTGTTGTTCCGTTGTTTTCCTCTTAGAGTTGATGTGTTTCCCTCGGTTTTAGTTTGTAACCCGCATTTGTTTTCTCTCAATCGATTTATGACTTTTAAACAGGGTATACTACTGTTTCCTTTATTTATCCGGAATTTTAAGAACAATTGTAATTTGAAATATGTATTATTTGAGTAATATGAAAAGAGATGGTGATTGTGATTGAAAGAAGGTGTATGAAAAGACCAACGTGTTAGATGCTCAACGTCTCCTTTCTTTCAAACAAAAACATGTATTAAAAAATCCCGTGATCTCGTCCATTTACTGTACTTTTAACATTAAATACAATTGATTCGAATAGTTCAAGGTCAAAACAGTAAGTCGTGAATAGAAAATAAGATTAAAGAAATGCAAATGTAAGGGAAGTGCTTTAACAAAATATACATTAACTTTTCAATCAACGGGAAAATAAGTCAAATGGGATTACATGCAGCGTCTTAAAAATGCACGTATTTATTTGACAAAATAAAAAAAAATACTTTAATAGTATGTTTGAGTAATGAATTTTCGCATGATAAAACAGATCACATAGTTAAAAAAAATTATGTTCATAAGCAAATCACAAACATATATGTACTTATTGTACACCTTCAGATTTGTCTACATTTTTTGAGATGTATGTACAAAACGATACTTGGAAACATGATTTATTTGTGATTGTTATTGGCTTTGTACGACTTTGCCCCCAACTATAGAAAAGACCAGCACAATAACCGGTGTAACACGGACACTTTTTATGAATAGAGTCACTCGTGCATTCAGTGAATTCATAGGCACTTTATCGTACTCCTTGTAATCTATTTACCTTGTTTTATAAATATAATTTATATGAAAAGTGTTCATAAAAACTATAATTATAAAAAAGCTATTTATGTCCAAAAATGCTGAAATTAAATAAAGTGTCTACAAAGTTACTGACTGCAAGAGTAACTTCAACCATAAATTGTTTCCATGTACAAACCTCTCGTGGGTTTGCTTAGCAGTTAAGCTGCTATCTTTTAAATCGTCTAAATCGAACTATACGGAGGATTTCCCCTTTTCTCTTCAAGGAATTTGCTTACGTCGAATTGTGATAGCACAAAATCAGTCTCAATATCAATAATTAAACGTCCACCCATTTTGCATATAAGGATGGAAAATGAAAAATATATTGGGTCACGTGATCAATTACTGTAATTAGCATGAAATGACCCCCCCCCCCCCCCCCCCAAAAAAAATGATTTCCAAAATAATTAGATCAAAAAATTTAAAACGAGACTTAATAAATTATTTTTCATTGAATGTTATTCCCCATAAGCAGAGAAACAGCTCTTTTTATATTTATATATTTTATTCTTTATTTTATTGATTTTGATAATATTTATACATGTTTTATTTACGTTTGTCTCATTGCTCTTTCTTATTTCATTTGCATACGTTGTTGAATTTTTAAATGTCTTAAATCTGTTAATCATATTTTTGTGTTTATTTTCTTTTTTGTGTGTTTTTTTTTTTTTTTTTTTGGGGGGGGGGGGGGGGGGGGTTATTGGTCGGGGAAGGGGGCAATCCTTCCACTTTCAAAATGGGGATGGAGGAGGCAAAACATATTTTTTTGTTTGACTTTGTTTGTTTGCACGTATGCATGCTTTTTTCTTTAATTTTGGGCCTTCAATATATAGATGGTTTGAAACTTTATATTCAGGGGCATCAAGTTGTGTTATAAATAATGGACACATGTCTAAGTTTTTTTCATTTAGAAAGAGGTTGCAGGCAACTCTTTCTTACTATTTATTTATAATTGGTGTTGAATTACTATCTTTGAAATTAAAAGGTAATCCTGATATAAGGGGAATTACTGTCAACGATAATGAATCACTTTAAGCCAGTATGCAGATGACACATTCCTTATGTCAGATGGAAGGGAAATATCGTTGAGGGGAACACTTTCATGTTTTGAATCTTTTTATAAAATTTCAGGTTTGAAAATAAATGCTTCAAAGACAAAAGCACTATGGGTTGGAAGTAAAAAATATTCAGATCTTATTTTATGTCCTGACTTAACACTTCATTGGTCACATTCAAATTTTAAACTTTTGGGGATTGATTTTTCTTTAGATATGAGCTGTATCACAGAAATTAGTTTTGCTAAGAAGATTAAAGAGGTCTCTGCAATTCTGAAGAGCTGGCATTATCGTAAACTCACGTTATTGGGGAAAATTACAGTAATTAAATCACTTGCTATTTCCAAATTGGTCCACTTAATGACTGCATTGCCAAGCCTATCACATCCCAGGTTAATAGAGCTTACTTCTTTATTTTATGATTTCATATGGAATGGAAAACCAGACAGAATTAAGCGTAACACACTTACTGGTGCCATTTCACAAGGTGGACTTAATATGGTACGTCTTCATTCCTTTAATATTTATTTGAAAATTAGTCAAACCCTAGTGCTTGCTGGCAGCAGTTGTTACTGGCAGACCTTATTCAGTATGGCGGTGAAAGGATTTTACATCTTCAGAAAGAAAAGCTGATTGAGATTTCTAAAAGGTGTAAAAATTCTTTCTGGAAGGATGTTTAACTATGCTTTTTTATTGCAAAACCTAATACTGAGATTTCTGTCAGTGACATTTTATCCTTAGATATTTTGAACTTTTCTTCTTTGGATGATTTTCCGTATTACATTCAATGAAAAAAGGGAGGTGTGCATTCAGTAAGTGACCTTATTCATCATGAAAATATCAATTTTTATAAATTTGAGCAATTTCAAGAAAAAGTACAAATAACAATTTTATCAAATATTATGATATGATTTAAAAAATCCCTAACACTATGAAAAAATGCCTTAAAGAGAACTGTCTAAATCATGATACTTTCTTAAAGAAAACCATGTGAAATGTGAAAGCCAAATATGTATACAAAAACTTAGTAAATGTTGTTATTCAGCTACCAACAATCAAATTTTTGAAATGGGAAGAAATGTTGTTTATTGATACAACAGAATGGTCAAAATATTTCATAACAAAAAAGTCATGTAGAGATGCTTTTTTAAGAACCTTTCAATACAAATTTTTGCATAGAATTATAGCAACTAATACCTTTTTAAAAAAAAATTCAATTAAATGTTACCAAGTTATGTACTTTTTGTAAACTTGGAGAAGAAACCATTGAACACTTTTTCTTGAATGCCCAATAACTCTTCAATTGTGGCAGTCTTATTCAAATATTGTGAAACTTTTTTTGTAAACTTTGTTCTCAACAAAGAGAATGTGCTTCTTGGTTGCAAACATGAAAGTTTGTTATTGAATCTGCTAGTCATAATTACAAAGAATTATATGTATAAATGTAAATTATATGAAACAAAACAAAATATGGTTGAGTTAAAGAATAGAATAAAGAAATACCAATTTCTTGAATATCATATTGCAAAGAAAAATAATAAAGTCCAAGTTTGTGGAAAATTTTGGTCTCCTTTACATGTAATATTTAACTAAATATTGTTTCATATTATCTATTTTTTAGTTAAGTGAAAAGAAATAAGTTATATACTATGAGCAAATGTATGTTTGTCTTTAAAATAATTGTATTAAAAAGTAAGTCATGATACATATTGTAGCAAAACAGATGAGTGAAAAGTATTAGTGTTGTATGAGAGAGAGAGAGAGAGAGAGAGAGAGAGAGATCAAATAAAATTTATATGTAACCTTAAATACTCTTATTGTAAAAATCAATTAGTCAGAGATATATGTTGTATACTGCATTATTTTCTATATTTAACCCCTTGATACCCTTGTCAGGTGGTCGAGTATGGGAATATGTAAAATCCTGACTATTGAAAAACAAATAAGAGATTAAAAAAAAGTTTTTTCTTGGTGTGGAGGGGTATATATAAATGTAGTGGCGTAGGAGCCGAAAAGGGGGACCATAACTGTATTACACACTTGCAAAGGTGAGATGCAAAACTATAAGACCACCCCCATTCCCCTCCTTTGGCAATTTATTTTGTTATCAAAATATGAAGTGGCTACGAAGGACATTAACTTATTTCGAGACTATTAGACAATTATGACAGAAAATATAGATAAAAGGTCTTTTTTTTTTGCTTGTCACTTTAAAAAATCACCCCCCCCCCCCTCTAAACTTTTCAATCTACTCCTTCTTCACTGATATGTATCAAAGGAATAAGTAATAAATAACTTAACTCGCACACAGCTGATAGAATTGAGAAGAGCTAGTGTTAACGCAAAATCCCTAATTTATTAAAGATTAAATATCTCCAAACATCGTGGTACATAAATCGGTATGCAAATTTTGTGTGTTCATAGAAATAATAAAGATGTGGTATGAGTGCCAATGAGACAACACTCCATCCAAGTCAAAATATGTAAAAAGTTAACAATTAAAGTTCAAAGTACGGCCTTCAACACGGAGTCTTGGCTCACACCGAACAACAAGCTTAGGGCCCCAAAAATGACTAGTGTAAAACAATTCAAACAGGAAAACCAATGGTCTAATCTATATGCGAAACGAGAAACACTGATGAACCACATCAACAAACGACAACCACTGAACAACAGGTTCCTGACTTAGGACAGGTGCAAACAAATTCAGCGGTTTTAAACGTTTGAATAGGCGTCAACCTTCACCCTAGCCTGAAACAGTCCTGTAACATTACAACATAGAAAGACACACTATAAAATATCAATTGAAATGGCTTAACTCGATCAAAAAGACATATTAACAAAAACAAGTAAACATAAATCTTTTTTTATTATGCAATAGTCTTAATGCAAAATGTATTACTTTCTAATTAAAAACGTCGTACAAGTCAGATACAAAACAAAAGTAACAAAATAAACGTGATGGTAACAACCAGGCGTATAGTTTTTCTGCACTTGTAGTCAGGTCAAGGTCCTCGGCTTTCGCCTATGACTTGACCTGACTACTCGTGCAGAAAAACTATACGGCAACGGTTGTTTCCAGCCTTTTTTTTTTTTTTTTTTTTGTTACCTTTGTTCTGTATCTAATCCTTAAACTACCTTTTAGTAACTCCGAATACTCTTAGATCGATAATTTGAATCCTTAGTCTTTTGCTAGTTGTTTTTTGTGGTTAGTGCCAATTAGATTAGTCAAGCCCTTTCCAACTGATTTATACATATTGTTTTTTATGTTTAGCCTTATATAATATGTGCCTGTCCCAAGCCAGGAACCTGTAATTCAGTGGTTGAAGCTTGTCGCTGTCAGTCATAGTTATATGTTTTTCGTGTATTGTTTTCTCATAAATAAGTCGTTTGTTTTCTCATTTTGTATTATTTAGCATTTTGTCATGTCGGGGCCTTTTATAGTTTATCAAATTGAATGGGTTTTTGGTCTCTGTAGGATAGTTGCCTTACTATAAATCATACCACATCTCGCTATTTTATTTGATACCATATTTCAATCTACAACGCATTACTATGTCAAGCACAATACTGTAGCTTTACTTTCTGTTACAATTTCTATACACTACTATTTCCCTGGTCTACATGCTACCATAGTGTCATGACAATATCTCATATGCAAATAGGCTTATTTTTATTTCTAGTCCTTTATTCTGTAATTGTTTACAAATTTTATCAAGCATATCTCATTCTGTTCAATGTCAATTTGTATCCAAAAAAACTATCATTTGTTCATAGTTAATTTATGCAATTTTCCACACTATTTCATTGGTTGTTATTAAATTCGATACGTTTTTGTTCTGAAGATGATACGAAAAGAAAGGAGGTAAAGGATTTAATTGAATCATACTGTGGCCAATATTGAAAAATGAGAAAAGTGTCCATTGACTTTGGTGCTACCCTGAAACCGCCGAGTATAAGAGTTTCACAGTTAACAAACATTGGTCTGAAACTAAAAAAAAAACATAAAATTTATTACAATTAACGATCTATTACAATTAACGAACATTCAAAGAGACCGCTCCAAAAGGACGAGGAAAACTACTTTCCCTTTGTCTGTTCGTCCGTCCATCCAGAACACATTTCTGTCGCATTTTTCCCACCAACTGCAAACCATATGTTCGTTGGTAATGTGCGCAACTATCGCATGCAGTATTTACAATAGTTACAGTTTTCATGTAAGATAAAAGTAAATAACCAATCCGTTATTGCGTAATGCCTTATCACTTGTCTAGTTATCAACGTATATTTAGGAGTAAAACGACGGGTGTAACAGGTGGAGCAGGATCTGCTAACCCTCCAGAACTTATGAACCAGATGTTGATCAGTCTTAAGTTTTCTATGCAGTGTTTTGTAGACTGATGTTTGTCTTTTTGTCGTTTATCCTTTTTGCCATGGTGTTGTCAGTATTATTTCGACTTATGAGTTTTGAATTACGTTTTAGATTTTTGAGCTCTTTTTTTACAAGAGCAATTAAGATTTTCATATAAAATTATACAAAGAGCAAATTTTCCGTTATACAATGAAAATTTTTTACAAATAAAATCTGCTACCAAAGGCAATTTTTCTGCTTGACCATATCTGTTCTGCCTCTTAAACTGTCATCAAGAGTAAATAGAATTGGAAAATTAAGGGAATCCTTGTAAAATTAAGAAGATGTGGTCTGATTGCTAGTGAGACAACTCTCCACCAGAGACCGTATGGCGTAGAAGTTAGAACTATTGGTCACCGTGTGGCCTTCAACAATGAGTTTTATTCGTTGACATATTGATTAATATACAGTTTATTTGAAAATATTTATTTGAGAATCCTCATAATATTCTTGAATATAACCTAAAAGTCTTCCTTCAAGCTGTTTTGACATACTGATCTAGTGGTTCGACTTATATTAAAGATATGACGATTTCTCAAATGCTTCATTGTCCTTCCCATTAGCAGCTTGTTTTTGTTTACTGTTCTCCATAGTATCACTCAAAACTCTCTCTTTTGTATCAGGAATACAAGCAACACAAAGTGCAGACAAAAGCATCAAACCACCACACAGGAAATACATTACACCAGTCGTATGTTGACTCTGGTGAAAATAAACCTTATTTATATTACATGGTAACAAATTGATTAATTTACTGATAAGATATTTTAATCAAGCGCAAGGTTTACAAAAATTTTTTTTTTTCAATTGTGCGCATTTTGTTGTCGTGTGTTTTCCTTTCTCTTTTCAATTGTTTGGGGGTTTGGGAAATATCCGTAATGTTTCACTATTATAGGGTAGAAGATCAGTTAAGAAAGAGTTTAACAGATGTTTCTCCCTAGCATCCTGTCCTATGCATGAATACATATTAAAAATACTAAACATAATATTATTGCTCCATTCGGTTTTCTAGATTACACCTTATAGTTTAAGAAACGAGTTGCTATCAAGCTATGAACTACGGAAATTGAAACTGTTAGAAAACTCATTTTTTTCTGGTTCCGTTATAAACCTTAAATAGATAACGGCCTGTTCCTGTCGAGATTTTTTGTACTACAACCTGTCAATATACCACAAAAAAATCAATCAACCTATTAGTAGCATCTTTTTACTTGCTTTCCTGATATTTACAAAATATACTGATTCTTCAGGTATTTGTCTTCGCCCTCTTGAATTGCGATAACCTTGATATGTGTGTACCTACCACAAAGACTATCTGAGGAGCAACCATTGCACCAATACGTGCGACTGTATTCTGTATACCATATCCTATATTTCTGTCGATATATTAATAAAACATGATTATCTAGAGAAAAAAAAATTATGAATTTTATTAGTCCACTGAAAGATATATTGATTTTGCCTATTTGCGCAAATATAACAAAGTCGGAGCGGTAATGTTTCACTATTATTGCTCCATTCGGTTTTCTAGATTACACCTTATAGTTTAAAAAATGAGTTGCTATCAAGCTATGAACTGTGGAAATTGAAATTGTTAAAAAACACATTTTCGTCTGGTTCCGTTATAAACCTTAAATAGATAAAATTAGGGTCAATGTACTGTGTAACAGATCATCGGGTTTTCTGAATATACATAGATAGAATAAAATATTTGGCCGAACGTCTCAATGTAGGAATTTTGTATGAGCCGTACGAGTCAGAAAGGTTCATATACTTCAGTCGAGTACCAAATCTAATAAATCGTTATCACGATAGACGCTTACCGTGGTATCTACATATCAAACCTTATTTTGTCGTAGTACATGTAAACACAACTAATTTCAATTTAATTATTTTATAACCAAATGTTTTACAACATCGAGATATTGTGGTGCATGTGGTTGGTGTGATCTGTTGACTGTCCGATATTTATTTTTTTGTATTAAGAAGTAAACAATTGAAAAAAATATTGATTACTAGGTCTAATATCACGGCTTTCATTCGATATATCGAGGAAAATTATCGTGCAAGAATAAGTGACGGTGGTCAAGTATTGCGATAGGATCGTGAAGTAAATCTTAACGAGAATAAACATACAAGGTCAATAGATAATCTAATTTATTGAATTATAAGAACAAATTTTGAAAAAAAAATAAAATTGTCTGTCAAAATGGTTCAACATTATAACGAGTATCTGAAACACTCAGACTTTAAAAGATCCCCGTTTTAACAAAATCACAGAAGGCAGATTGCATTTCAACAATTCAATGACAAAAAAGTGTAAACAAACATGATTTTTTTCATTATATGAACTACTAAACCACTATTCTCGAGCTCTGAACAATGCCAATCTGTATTAGTATTTCAAATAGCTTTTAAAATCAGTCTGTAGAAGCTTAATCAGAAATTGTAGCAAAATTGGAATATTTATATAAACTTGATAGTTATGAGCGTGAAAGACCAGGAGTCCCTTTTTTTGTGATCGTGAAAAAGGATCGCGAAAGATTCGTGGTGGCTTATTTGTCATTGCAAAAGTCCTTGAAAGCGTTCAAATAAGTCTGTAGTTATATGAAAATTTATCATTGTAATTACAACAGCAAAAGACTGGACTTTGATGACTTTTTCCGATTCACTTTTGCTTGGGAATTAAAATGTTGGGCTATGATGATTCCATGCCATTTGGTCTGGGTTTTAAATAATTTTTTAAACATCGGCTCGTCCATGTTGCCCTACGACAGTTATTATACATCGGGTCGTCCGTCAACATTTTTTGTCATATTAGAAGTCAAGATTTCCTCATCTGATATCAATCATAAGTGTGAACAGTTTTCAAATCAATAAAAGGAAGATCCTTCCCGATTTTTTTGTTACAAAAAAAGGGGGAGGATTTGGTAAATACTCATTCTTTTTGTTTTGTAAACTCACAATTTTCGAGAAATTTCTTTTTTAGCTAGGATTTCAATGGAAGATGATAATTAGGTATAATATGAAATTCCAAATTGATTCCATTTTAAAAATAAAAAAAATATTTGCTAGGATTTAAAAAAAACCATATTTATGTATAATATGGATTTCCAAAATCATTCCCAGTGAGATATTTTCACAGATTTTGAAGTTGAATTGTATTTATTGCATTCACGATCTGATACCAAATCTTGTACGATCCGATCGCAACGCTTGACCACCGTTACTTATTCTATCACGATTATTTTTCTAGGTAAACCGAATGACAGCCGTGTAATATATGTGAATAATGTCATTTAGAGTCAATTTATTATTATAATGTGCATATCAACTTATGTAATGTAGGACACTAGTCCAATGTTTAGTACATGTGACCTAGAAAATGCGAAACAATTTCAACAAGTTTATAATGTAACATAGAAACCAAGGTATGAAATACACTTATTGACTGGTCATGAGGGTAAACCGTATGTTGTCCTTGAGATAACAAATATTGCTCCAGGTGAATCCGAGGGCAATAGCTGGTATCTTAGAAACATCAAATTTGCTTGTATGCTTATAACCAGTCGCTAAGTGTTTTTTTTTACCGAACAATAAAATTAAGAATAAAAACTGGCAAAAAAATGTAGCACATTTACACATGCGCGTTATTTATGCGAAGGCATATTTTGTCCCTATATTAGTTGTAAATATTTGATTTACAGTAATCAAAAGCAGGTATGCTGCGTCAAAATGTTCATGCATTTAATCGACAGTAACAAAAATATTACCGTACACCAAAACGTTCACAGATGAGGAAGACGCCAATACACTCTTACCATACATTTGTTATGTTTAAGTTCCATAAAAATGGCATTTTTCATGTAGATTTTTCTTATTTTAACATTGCTTCTGCTATGTAGTTTATTCATTGAATAACACATTTTGATGATGACGACGACAAACAGCTTCATGTATTAGTTCAGGTTTTCGAGATTTTTGTATTTTACCTTATCATGTGAATAAGTCCAGGCAACACGAATTCAATGACGTCATTAATGCAATATGAAAAAGAAATTGAAAATATGATGTCTAGGTAAAAGGTCAAGGTAACAAACCAGTTGCAGGACTAGCCGGCATATTTCACTCCTGGTCAGGACCAGTATAACACAATTACATGTCCGTTTGGGAACCGAATTTAATGCTTATAACATTTAACTTATTACTTCTTTTTTAATCTTTTTACTAAACATTTACGTATAACAATTTTGAACACATTCATTTACCTAACAACTGTTGGAAACGATTCTGTAGTAAGGAGCATAAGACATGCCCAGCCTGCTCCAACGCCTAGCTTAGATGCCAAAGCAAAACCATTTATTAAACCAAACTTATATCGTGTAGCTAAAAAAAGTATAAAAAAGACTCATCATCGATACAAAGAAGCGTTTCGTCTACAAATGACTCATCGGTGACGCTCGAATCAAAAAGGTTAAAAAAATGCCAAATAAAGTACGAATTTGAATAGTATTGAGGACCCAGAATTATGATGTATTATAATATATTCTTGTTAATTAAAATTCAGCATTTTTAAAAAAAAAATTTGTTTATATTTTTCTGAAAAGGTACGTAATATATTTAAACAGAGGTCCACATGTATATGCAAAGTAAATGCTTATAACATATTCAGTATGTGAAATAAAGATTAATAAGTGTTTCTCTACTTAAATACAGCAGTTAGTTCAAAATGATATTATCCAGGCTAGCCAAAGAAGGATCCGAAGGAAAATTATGCATTCTTAGTAAATTATATATTGCAGAAAAAACATATTTTGACAAGCTTCTTAGTGTAAATCTCAAATGGAAATGAAATTAAATGACAGCATGTTTACACTTACCAATAATTTGTACGACACCTACGGTGGTACCAGTAGCAGCAACAAATAGAAAGAACATAAACGTTGTCCGCTTACGTCCAATACTAATAAAGACGATAAAATACAAGAAAATATTGCATTTTGACGTACATTTTAAATATTAAATATCATGTGCAAATGCATGGTGCTAAGAGTTGATGATATTTGCTCAAAGTTTAGTGCAAGACTAAAAATCAGATTAAAAGCTGACTACATATTCCATTTCTCGCATATATAAAACTTATTTTAAAGGCGATTCATTCCAAATTCAATAAAAATGTTGTAATTTGTAGTAAAAATTGATGACTAAAATCACTTTTCTGTGTATTTGAATGTTTTTTTTATGATTCACTGAGGACTGCAATGAAGGAGCAAAGGTAAAACCGCTCTTTTTTATATAGAAAGAACCGGTCAAGAATAAATTTAATTTCTCCTGCAACATCCCCATTTTTTTTAGAAAATGTCTCAGCGTACAAAACAAGGACCAATATACAACATATAGCTGGTTAAGAATCGAAGACGGATTATGAAAATTATTTTTATCAATATTTGTTAAAAATTTACATACTGAAATAAAATCAAATATATATATTTATAGAGTGAAGCTGTTGAATTATAAGTTAAAACTACTTATTAGTAAACCTAAACTTACCAGTGATTAAAAAACCAAGCTAATAATAAGGACGGTACTTCTACGATACTGAGTAAAAACATATTCAGATACAAACTGCCGGACAGCTGCTGGACACCGAACGAGATAGCATAATATGTATAACCACATGAAATCCTTAAAAAGATCAATGATTCAAAAACTTTTCTAACATATATTTGATTTATTATATTTCACGATTGTAACAAAGTGTTTTATTTGTAACATTATAATATTTTAAGGATGTCTCCTCTTGTTTTTGAATTTTTGTCAGATTTTCGGAATCCTCTAGTTTTAGCCATGTATTGCCATTAAAAAAATTTGCCTGCTAACCCCTACTTTTATTTTCATAATTTTATTACATATAGTTTAAAAAGCCATATTTGAAAATCTTTTAAAATCCTTGTTATTTTTTTATAGTTTTTGAAACAAAAAAGCAGCCAATGATAAAAGTATGAAAAATCTAGAGAGAATCATTTCCTTCCAAATTTTCAATGGCATATATCTAGAAAACAAGCACACGGACCCTTCATTTTTTTCTACTTTTTTAGTTCCTTTATTTATATACTATCATTTTAGAACAGTCTTTTAAAAAGCTTGTTATTTTGAAACAAAGTAGCGGACATCCTTAAACTAACCAAAAGATGTTTTGCTGTACGTTTATTCTATTTTATACAGCTACTGTTTATTTGCGCAGTCAACTTACATCGAGCGTATATTAAGGATGTACTTAGGTGAGGTTTAGGAATTTGTGTCAGATGCCATTTCTGAATATTAGTGATCAATTCGGTTAGAATATTATTTATAGAGATCTTGATACTTTGGTTGATTGTCGTTCGGGTTCTGTCTCGTTGACATTAACGACAACTATTATTCCATTAGTGAAAAGAGAAATGAAATTTTGTCATGTTTATTTTTTAGACATTTTCCTCTTACCATCCTACACCCAGCAGAATACTTTTCTTTAGTAAATCTGGATTCTTCAATACATCAAAATATGTGTATTTGATATTGTCATTAGGTAAAGATTTCACAAGCATCTTCAGTCTGGAGGTGTCCGGAAATGGATTTCCGTTAAATTTTGCAATCTTTCTGATAACATCTTCTGCTTTCTCCACTTGGTTGTTAGCGACCAACCATCGGAAACTTTCTGGTATCAACCTATAAACAAACATTTACTATTTACATCTTTTATAACACTATTCTGATATTGGTTTCCTATCCTCGTATGATCGGGTGAAGTAAAACCCAAATATCCGTTTAATTAGACGTTATCAAAACACCAGAATTGTCATGTATATACTTGGAATTATGTATTTAAATTGTATAATGTACACTATAATTGATTAGGACATTCTTTGTGTGCCTGTCCCAATTCAGGAGCCTGTAATGTAGTGGTTGATTTCTGTCCTATTTGTTTTTCGTAAAATTAAACCTTTATTTTTCTCGTTTGAATCGTTCCGCATTTTTTTTTATGTCGGGGCCTTTTATAGCTGACTATACGGTATTGGTTTTTTTCCCTCATTGCCGTACGGTGACCTATAATTGTTCATATCCAAGTCGAACTCTGGTTGATAGTTCAGACCACATCTCCTTATTTTTATAGGTATAAAATAAAACGGAGATATTATATAATAAATTGAGGAATTTTAAAATCATACGTTACCACCATGTAAACAGCAGAGGAAATGTAACAGCAGCTGTAGCTATGTGTAAATAAAACCAGTCATGTAGAAGATACGATATTCCTCCGTAACCAGCTGCAAATGTTGACCATACGGGCACAGCCAAAAGCATAGGTCTATATTTCCCAGAAACAAATTCCACCTTGTATGTTAGATGGACGGTTAAATATATACCACAGCCACATCCAATGAAAAATCGTAGAACTGCAAACATTTGCCAATTTACTGAAAAAGCTGCGATGAGATTTGAAACAAGTAAAACCAGCAGTGACAAAAAGTATGTAGGTTTTCTGCCAAATCTATCACCAAACTGTCCTGCTGCCAGACTACCTATAAGTAAACCTCCCATCTGAATCGTTGTTATAGTTTGAGTAATATAATCCCGATCACAAACAAGATTAAACTGAAAATAGAGCAACGAAATTAATGTCTTCAATAGTTTGCAAGGGGCTGTGATGATCTCAAACATCGATCTATTATCAACATTTAAATAAAAAAAAAAAACTCCCCCAGCATTTGTCTATTACGGCTGGCTATATTATCGAAGCTCATAACTGACAAACAGTGAGATTGCGTTGGAGTACAATTCCATTATGGCTTGTATATCCAGAATAAATTTTACTGAAATTAGCAAATTTTTATGAGAAAACGCTTTCCATTGTAAGAACTTTTCATTGAAACTATATTATTTACAAGTTTTTTTTATCTTATGATTAAAACTTTGTTAAAGTACAAATATCTTTCAATTAAAAAAAAATCTTTATTTGTAGACTTTCACTTTTATAAGGGAGAAACATAGATAGTTTTGATAAATAACAAACGAACTTGTTTCATTCATTTTACAATTGTGTTACATAGTAAGAAAGCTAGTAAGATAATACAGTGATTATTTTTTTTTTTATTTTTTTACTATTATCATTTTTTGTAATGTCATTTCTTAATTATTTGATCTGCTAGAATTCTTTCTACTCAAATATTAGGCATAATAGTGCTTAACCGTTGTATATTGCTAATGAGATTTTTTTTTATTCCTTGATATGTCATTAAAGTCGAGTTCAGCTTTTGAAATTTTTTAATCAGTTCCATAATACATACCTCGCTTACAATCGTACTTATTGATGGATCAAACACTTTATGTACACAGCTTAAATCACTATAGTTACTTGGTGGGCTACAGGTCTGTTGTTGTGTACCGTTTATATGCACAATATTTGAACTCTGGTTTCCCCATTCACATGACCAGTTTGGAATTGCTCCTCCAAAAGTCATCATAAGAATACTCCATGATACAGATATTTCTCCAAGACAAAGACTGCCCACCACTAAAAGTTGAAAAATTCCGAAGCCCCCACATTTCTCTAATGTTTCTTCTAGAAAGAAACTTAGTTCTACGGCGGACATAACTTCACTGATTGTTATCGTGATGATAGCTACAAGATAGATAGAAATAGAAGGATAATTTATGAAGGAATCCAATATTTTTTTAACTACTTTTTATAAATGGGCGTTCGTTTTATGCAATTGTCAAATAAAGTAATTAAACATTTTATTATTCAAATCTTTAACAACATGACTGTGCCTTCTTAAAATTTGACCGAACTGGAATGCTTTTACTTGACTCAAAACTGCAATCTTTATAGATGTCAAAAGATTTGATTGTCCAAAAATATATGTATAGGGAACTGAATTCAGATACATATGAGGCCCCCATGGGGGTGTCCAAGTAATCACATAATCACAAATATTTTGCCAATATAATCACAAAATCATTAATTATTATTTTAAACAGGATAATCCAATAATAAATAATATAGTCCTAGATTATCAAATAATCAAATAATCATGAAATATTTGGTCTGGTAATCAAATAACCACTATAAAAACGGCCAAGTAATCACATAATCAAAAACCCCATGAGGAGGCTCACATATGAATTTCTTTTATTCAACAATATCCATACATATCCAACAATGCAATTGAAAGTTATAGAAAAAAAAAACACAAAACATGTAAAATATGCAAAATGTCTTCAACAGTTAATAGCAGTGATAAACAACCATTTGATTTTATGAAAATATTTCAAATTGTTTAGTGTTTTAAACTATACTATATAAACTTTACTATATAAGCTCTTTACTATTTGAACTCCTGTATGTTTGTTGTCAATAAAATGGAATTCTATGCGACCGTCATACAAGCGAGAGGTTTAGCTAGCTATGAAACCAGGTTTAACCACCATTTTCTACATAAGGAAATGCCTGTACCAAGTCAGGAATATGACAGTTGTTTTCCATCGTTAGGTGTGTTTGAGCTTTCGATTTTACCATTTTATACAGGACTTTCCGTTTTGAATTTCCCTTGGAGTTCGGTATTTTTGTTATTTTACTTTTCAACAATTTCCGGAACCCTACAGTTACAGGAAATTGGACCTACCTATTTGATGGTCTAAAATTTGTTAACAGACCAGCATATGTGAAATACGATCAGGATTTGATTCGTCTGTTATTTACAACTCATACCTTTTATTCATTCTTTGCTTAAATTTAAATTTTGTTTTATTTGAAGAGGAATAATGCCAATAAATGAGGGTCTGTATGCGGGGTCCTTTATTTCTGTATTTCAATTTTTTTAGGCCATTTTATCTCTATTCTTTACAATTTTAGCTGATTTTGTTCTATTTTATATAATGTGGCACTGAATTATTCTGTATTCTTTATTTTTTTTATTGGTCCATTTTTCTCTTTTCTTTATATTTTTTGCTCATTATTCTCTTTTCTGTAACCCCCTCAGACCCTCATAAATGCATACCCTTCTAGAGAATGTATTTTTTTTCCAAAATTTCATATAATGTGAGGTATAATACAATGTGGTTTTACTTAAACTGTTCTAGCCTTTGTCAGTCTTGTATTATTTTTAATTTTAGTTTCTTGTGTACAATTTGGAGTTTAGTATGGCGTTCATTATCACTGAACTAGTATATATATTTGTTTAGGGGCCAGCTGAAGGACGCCTCCGGGTGCGGGAATTTCTCGCTGCATTGAAGACCTGTTGGTGACCTTCTGCTGTTGTCTGTTCTATGGTCGGGTTGTTGTCTCTTTGACACATTCCCCATTTCCATTCTCAATTTTATTATGGACAGCTGATTGTTTCTCGACTACTGTCTCTAAAGGTTAATATAGTAAAATAATTTTATTTTAGATATTTTTCCTCAAATTAATGGTAATTTTGTATTCTGTTTTATTACGCACTTTATAAATCTAAACTATTGTATAAAGCTTGACACTAAATCTGCAAGTGATTAAATAAAATTTCAATCCAAATTATGATATTGTAAATTACAATATTCAAAACCTTTTATGTTTTAAATCAAACACGGATAGTCGATTGTGCTATATGTAAATTAAATACTCACAAAACACTGCAAAATGAGATGTGGCCTGTGATCATTTTTTGGCAAAAAAATATGAGATCCCAAATGTTCATAACTTTTCTTTTGATTTGCCATCCGTATGAAAAAAATTATTAACAGTTTTTCATTACTTCACATGATTCCTTATATAATAATGAATGCACATCTACAAAACATATTCGATTGTTCTCCAGTAATTCAAATGTTTGTTGGTTTACCCCGCCCCCTTTATCCTCTTATTATTTCAAAAGTTGGCGCCTTCTGTACCTCCTTGTTTAGTATATCGACATTTTTAATCCATGAAAATACAAAAAACACATAAGTTATTGTTGATGATTAGAAAACATATCTTACCCCTTAGATATAATGTATGAGATGTTCTGGTTAGATAATGACCATGGTAAGAGTCTAGATTATTTTAATGTACGTAAATGATGATCTTTGATTAGATGTGTAAACATTATAATTCATTATATAAATAAGGTGTGCTTTATACCAGTGATTATGAAATGCCCTGGACTATTTAGTAACCAAGGTTAGACTGAAAAGATGTACTGAAGTAGTGTACAGCAGCGTCTCTGGGGAACATATTTGTGTACTCTGTGAAATCTCGGGATATACATATATAAAACATCAAAGGTAACGGGCAGGTTAGAATCCATACCAGCACTCGAAGGTCCACTTCGAACAAAAAGCTTGGTGAATTCGCATACATGTGAAGTCAAGCAGAGGAAGCAAATATTGATGATCGCGTTATCATATAATTAGATTAACGAAGGAATGTTCTTGGATCTACTCATATATTTGCCGTGTCTTTTCTACTTTATAATGGTAATGAAGGGATTCCTTGGATCTACCTATATTTTAGTGTAATTTCTGAGAATATCGCGTTCCCTCTTTTTTTTTTTTTTTTTTTTAGATTAACGAGGGAATTTCTTGAATCTACTCGTGTTTGCCGTGTCTGAAAATTTTCCCCGATGAATGCGTCCCCTTTTTATGTTAACGATTGATTTAATGGATCTACTCATATTTGCTGTGTCCTTTCTGCAATAATTGCGTTCCCCTATATAAGATAAACATAGGAATTCCTTGGATCTTCTCATATTTGCAGTGTCCTTTTTGCAATAATTGCGTTCCCCTTTATAAGATAAACATAGGAATTCCTTGGATCTACTCATATTTGCAGTGTCCTTGTTTTGGAATGATCGCATTCCCCTTTATTTTATTAACACAAGAATCCTTGGTTCTACACATATTTTTTTTTATTAAATAAACAAAGTACTTAATGTCCTTTTTGCTGTTAGGGATGAGGGATGGATTAATACCCTGCCACGTCAGGTCTGTGTTTATGTTTGATGTTTTTTCTGCTTTGTATCGATCTGATGAGTTAAGCCTTTTTCAACTGATTTTTATTGTTTGTTCTTATGTTGTGCTGTTACACCACTGTCCCAGGTTAGGGGGAGGGTTGAGCGCTCACAAACATGTTTAATTCCGCCACATTCTTTATGTGCCTGTCCCAAGTCAGGAGCCAGTAGTTCAGTGGTTGTCGTTGGTTCATGTTTGTCATAATGTTTGTGTTAATTGTTTTGTTATAAATTAGGGCGTTAGTTTTCTCAATTAAACTCTTTCATATTTTTCATGTTGGGCCTTTTAATAGCTGACTATACGATATAGGTTTTTATCATTGTTGAAGGCCGTGCGATTGCCTATAATTGCTTATATCCACTTTATTTGAACTTTGGTGGATAGTTGTCTCATTGGCAATCATACCTCATCTCCTTATTTTTATAAAGGAATTCCTTTGATCTTTTCTGTGATTTCCTAGGTCTGTTTTCTTCATTTCCTCCTCTTATCTTGACATTTGATCAGGAACTTTCTGTTTTGAATTTTCCTTGGAGTTCGGTATTTTTGTCATTTCACTGTTTTCATACAGTAGCGAAATTTTTCATCAATCAAACGTAAATCAAATTGATTTACAGGTTAAAATGGCGTTATTATTTGTTTATATGTTATTGGTACCCTTAACCATACGACGGTAATCATATTAAAAAAATGTGGGACTTCTGACTGGATAGTACATGGTTAGAACTATTTTTGATTGGAACGCTTATCTATTTAGCTTTAGAAATTCCGGAATATTAAAACGTCATCAGTGTCTGAGCAGAAAGTTGATGAGCAAAGGTTTTGTCAAAAAACGTCTCGTCCTGTTTCTAAAAAAGTTTATTTGAAGATACCAAGACCATGTAGATAATTATTCCGTATTAACTTCACAAATAATACAAGATGGTCTTGAAGTGTAGATTCTAGGTACTGACGTTGTTTATCATCTTAATTACGTGTTAAATAGATATAAGAAGTTGTGGTATGAGTGCCAATGACGTCACAATTTGTAAAAGTAAACCATTATAGGTCAAAATACGGCCTTCAACACCGAGCCTTTGCTCACACCGAACAGCAAGCTATAAAGGGCCCCAAAATGACTAGTGTAAAACTATTCAAACAGGAAAACCAACGGTCTAATCTATATAAAAAACGAGAAACGAATACACTTATGAACCACATCAACAAACGACAACCACTGAACATCAGGTTCCTGACTTAGGACAGATGCAAACAAATGCAGCGGGGTTAAAGGTTTTAATAGGCGCCAACCTTCACCCTACCTGAAACAATAGTGTAACGTAAAGTTCCAAATTTTGTCTTGTATATTTTTAACCTTTACTGTTTATCCATTTTTGATTATATACTTATGACGTGGATCGGTACTTATACATCCCGCCATTGTATTATTGTGCTATGGTCAATTTTGAGTTCTTGTTTTTCATTTTTGCTCATGTACTTTGTCTATATGCCATTTTGTGTTTCTTTGTTGAAACAGTTATTTGTTTTATAGCGATTAAGATTATATTGCAATGTTGACTGCTGTACCCCAATTTTTTACGTTTTTACCTATTATGTCTGTTTGTTTTGCTCACACATTGTTGTCAATATAATGGAATTCTATGCGACTGTCAAACAAGTGAGAGATTTAGCTAGCTATGAAACCAGGTTTAATCCACCATTTTCTACATAAGGAAATGTCTGTACCAAGTCAGGAATATGACAGTTGTTTTCCATTTGTTAGATGTGTTTGAGCTTTTAATTTTGCCATTTTGTAAAGGACTTTCCGTTTTGAATTTCCCTTGGAGTTTGGTATTTTTGTTATTTTACTTTTTTTAAATGCATATTTTACAAAAACAATTAGAAAATAAACAAAGGAGCCATTGCAAATTTTGCCTTTCCCATTAAGTGTAGAAATTGGAAGCTTTTATTACATCAGCATTTTAAGTCAACTGTTGCCGCCATGACCATGCACGCCTTTGTGATTCTATAAAACGCTGGAATTTATGGTATCAGGAACTACTGCTAATGTGTTTTTTTTTCACCAAGAATTCAAATTTGGAACACCATTGGAAACTTATGAAAAATGTACTGCATAAAATTACGCCCTTGTATCCTATAAATATATTTCTAACCATTACACAAGCCTTTAGCAATATATTTTGACTCCGTTATATATATCTTTATCTCATCTTTATTCATATAACTTTGATCACTGTGTGTAGCCATACATCTAAAATTTCGTATATTATGTATTTATCTCGCCAATTTTAATCATGTTAAATAAATATGCATTAACAGTCAAGATGTAATATATGTAATGCGTATACCCTTTTTCTTTTTCAATATAAGAGCTCTAGTCCCCTCCCCCTCTTAAGCCACTACTGATTTCTATCTTATTTTGTGTCCATCTCATCTTTGTCAGCCGTTACTTCATACGCGATATCTGTTTCTAAAAGTCAGTGATTATATTTTATATTTTTTTTAAAATATATTCGTAAATTAACAAGACACTTAGTTTAAACCAGAAATCCAGATTTATTCTCACTTCTTTTTTTCTTCTTTCAGTTTCTAACGATCCTTCAATTATTGAAGATTATTCGCCGGGCTTCGACTATAAAATTTTATAATTTACATTGTAGCAAGAAAAATAAAAGAAACAAAATCAAAAATCAAAATAATGTATGTACATTTAAAAAATTACATTTAGATAAATTCTTATGAAGTCGTGATCATGTTTGAAAAATCGTATATTTTGTTCATTTGAAAGTTATCGCAAGATAAACGTTTTGTATCTTCATCATAGTTTTCGTGAAGTTAATTAAAATGATTGAATAAGTACTTTTTTTTACAAACAAAACGATACCACTATATGTTTTATTTTTCTATAAACAGAGCCAATTGAATATCTCGTACATCCACAAATTCTGATTTCAATGATCTATAAACTACTTTTTACTATATACAGAACAAGACAAAAATAAGGAGATGTGGTATAAAATGAACCTCTGATGTACAGGCTCCTGACTTGGGACATGAACAAATAGATTTATGGTGGGGTTATTTGAACACAATGCAGGTGGATAGTTGTCTCATTGGCAATAATACCGCATCTCCTTATTTTTATGTAAAAGTAGACAAAACTTTGTTTTTTTTTTATAAAAGCAATGATGTTTATTTATGTTATGTATATGTACCCAATGGAAATAACATGTTTATGGTAAATATGATGTTGATATTAATGAATGTCTGACTGAAAGACATTACAAGTTGTAGTAGGCCCTGTTGCTGCTATTGGTTATTGAAACAGTCAAATTGGTATTAAACCAGATTTTATAGAAAACGATGAACTTGAAAAATTACCATTGCTACTTTTATTAGCTATGATAGTGATGCATGACGTACTGATTCGATTTTCTGAAAAGAAAACAGTAAATAACTTTAGAAGGTAACTTGTACGTTTTTGTCAATCTACTGGATTCTGTATACATTTGTGTAATGGTCGATCAGTTGGTGACAAAGTAGGAAAATTAACGTTTTATAATCATTTGAGATCTAGTGTTATTGATTATGCATTGATATATATTAAAAAAAAACGCAATATTGTACTAAAACCGCGGAAATCACTATGTGATCCGTGTAAACTCATCGAACCTTTAAACAAACTTATTAGTAAAGGTTATCTTACCAATGTTGTAATTAGATCTATGAATACAGTTTACATTGGCACTAATATCGATTTTGTCATCAGCAAATTAAAACATAACTAAATTTGTATTCTTTTCAAACGGGATGTATAAAGACACACCCACGTTCATTTTTATCTATTAAGAGGTTAATAACTCCTAACTATCCTACTGCCTGTTGATACATTTATTTTTGGCATTGCACAAGTCATATCTTCTTTGACTGTCCATGACGTTAAAATACTAAATCCCTGGAATGTGTTTTTGTTGATTTTAGTCTCTGATGCATGATTTTTTATTATTAATTGTTTTTGGCTTTTAACTAGCTGTCAGTAACTGCGAGTACTCTCAAATCGTACTTTCTTGTTAATTTGACCTGTTGATACTATTTGTAATGCTTTTTGTTATTTAATGTTTACTAATTCAGTGTTATATCTGGTCTATATACCAGCTTTGATAAGTGTTTGGTATTACTATAAATTTTCACTTCTTCGAACTATGAACATCAAAATTATTTATTTTGTAAAAATATTTCCTTTCTCCTTTTAAACTGTATACCTAACAACAAAAGTATTTTCATTTACCTGTGTATAATATTATTGTAAATGGCGGATCTTTGTTTAAGGTTATTGTTGTTTTTCTGAAATTGTTTAACATTTCACAGCGGTATAATACTGGTACTTTAATTCTTCATCCCTTATTTTATTGATTTTGTATTTTAGTTACATTGTATCATAGATCAAATTAATTCATTCAGTGTATGTTCACTTGTGTTAATATGTCTTTTAATTGAGTTAAGCCATTTCAATTGATATTTTATAGTGTGTCTTTCTATTTTGTGATGTAACACTATTGTGAATGTTTGGTACCATTAAAACGTTTAAACCAGCTGCAATTGTTTGCACCTGTCCTAAGTCAGGAATCTGATGTTCAGTTGTTGTTGTTTGTTGATGTGGTTAATAAGTGTTTCTCGTTTCTAGTTTTTTATATAGATTATATCGTTGGTTTTCCTGTTTGAATGGTTTTACACTAGTAATGTTTGGGACCCTTTATAGCTTGCTGTGCGGTATGAGCCAAGGCTCCGTGTTGAAGACCGAACTTTGACCTATAATGGTTTACTTTTATAAATTGTGACTTGGATGGAGAACTGTCTCATTACCACATCTTCTTATATCTATTCAAATCTTATTTATTATTTTGTTGTTATGGACTTCAATGTGTGGTCGAATCATGCACCAGTACGTTTAACGCTTCAAATAGCCGGTTCTTATATAACGACGACAATTTTTTTCATAGCACATACAGAAGGGTCCCGGACAATATTGCGGAAATAAAAACTAGTTTTGTTAGTTATATGGACATGCTGAGTAACAATGTTGAGCAAATTGTGTGTACAGAACAAAAAATTTAAAATACTGTTGCAAAACTTACTTATAGGAATGATACGAACATTAAAAGGAATAAAAATCACTACCAGATAAACCGCGGTTCGACGTCAGATGTAAGGTGTTGAAAATATATCAATGTAACCTTAGGCGTTTCAATGGGAACAAAAATAGTCTAATCGCCAAATTCTGAGAGATTCAAAACCAAATTACAAATCATATGAAAATCCAGTTAAACGAAATTACTTGAAATATGAAGAAAACCGAGTTGACTATTGTCATCATCCAAAACAGCCTTTTAATGTCTTTAAAAAAGGAGAGAAGAACAATGATTATGATTTAAAGTCGGATGATTTTTATAATCATTTCAAAAACTCAACGGATAAAACCAGTTCTATTACAAGAAAAAAGTAAAATAACAAAAATACCGAACTCCAAGGAAAATTCCAAACGGAAAGACCTTTATCAAATGGCAAAATCAAAAGCTCAAACAAATCAAACGAATGGAAAACAACTGTCATATTCCTGACTGGATACGACTTGATACAGACATTTCCTTATGTAGACTTTCGTGTTAATTTGACCTGTTGACACAATTTGTAATGTATTTCTGTTATTCAATGTTTACTTATTTTGTGTTATTTCTCGTCTTACTATTTTTAAAATGTACCACCTTTGATAAGTATTTAGTATGACGAAAACATTTTCACTTCTGTACTCGTACTATGAATAACAAATTTATTTTGTAAAACATGTTTCTGTACTCCTAACAACAAAGTTATATTTAAATTTACCTGTGCACGTTACTTTATTTAACGCCATTTTGTTCTAGGTTAAAGTTGCTAAGTCAGGAGCCTGTTGTTCAGTGGTTGTCGTTTGTTGATGTGGTTCATAAGTGTTTCTTGTTTTTTATACAGATTATACCGTTGGTTTTCCTGTTTGAATTGTTTAACACTAGTCTTTTTGGGGCCCTTTATAGCTTGCTGTTCGGTGTGAGCCAATGCTCCGTGTTGAAGGCCGTACTTTGACCTATAATGGTTTACTTTTTACACATTGTGACTTGGGTGTATAGTTGTCTCATTGGCACTCATACCACATCTTTTTATTTATATAGAATAGGTAAAAATGTCGAAAACAGGGGTACAGCAGTCAACATTGTGTTATAATTTTAATCACTATAAAAACAAACAAATATGTCAACAAAGAAAAACAAAATGGCATATAGACAAAGCACATAAGCAAAAATGAAAGATAAGAATACAAATATTGACCATAGCACAATTACACAATGACGTGATGTATAAGTACCGAGCCACACCAAAGGGATATTACGACAAAAAAAACTAAACAATAAAGGTAATAAATTACAAAGACAGATTAAATGAACACTATAATACGTAATTAAGATGACAAACAACGTCAGTACCTAGAATCTATACTTCAAGACCATCATGTATTATTTGTGAAGTTGATACGGAATATTTATCAACAAGGTCGTGTTATCTTCCGATGAACTTTGTTAGTAAAAGGACGAAACGTTCTTTGATATAACCCTGGTTCATCAACTTTCTGCTCAGACACTTGTGACGTTTTATAAAGTCTGAGTAGCAGCTGCAAGCTTTTTAATACCGAATGAGTTATTGAGAAATGTATATCCCATATGCAGGTGAAGTTGGTATATTGCTACTAATGTGGGTGTAATTGATAATTTCAAAATTAAAATCGTCTCGTTTGTCATAGATTCTGGTACTGAGATGACCGCTTATGTCAAATTCGAAATTTAAGTCTAAAAATGAGGCGGAGGAACCCGTGTCTGTTGTTTCTTTAATTTCTAGTTCTGGAGGATATATTAATGGAACCCGATCAGAAAAGTTTGGATTGTTAATGGGAAAAATATCATCAATATATATGTGAATGTGAAATCAAATGATATGGCTTCTTTGATCTTCTTGTTTTTGACAAGTGTCTGACTCCGACTCATATTGAGGATTTTGAATTTGGTAATCAAGAGTGTTTGTATAACGAGCTAGATGTGCCTATTACTCCAGACGAAGTATGCAAAGCTTTGTTGGAGTTAAAATGTAACAAATTGCCTGAAACTGACAATTTGTTTAATTAGTATTTTCTCTCTTTTAAAGACATTTTTTTCAGCCCTTTAATTGAACAATTGTTTAATGTTATTTTTGAATATGGGTATATGTCGAAACAGTGGTGTAAAGGAATACTTATTCCTGTACTTTAAAAAAATGATGTAAATGTTACTAATAATTATAGAGGTATCACATTAAGTAGTTGTTTTTGCAAACTTTTTACTAGTATTATTTCCGAAAGGCTCACGTTATGGGCCAAAAGTGACATTTTAAATGAAGCCCAGTTTGAGTTCAGACCCGGTCATGTGACAACTGATACTGTTTTGCCTTACTATCAGTTATTACTAAATATTTGGGTTGAAAGAAAAAAACTGTAGTGTTGTATTATGATAGATTATAAAAGTGCTTTTGACATCTTGAATAGACATTTTCTATATTTTAAGCTTGCAAGATGTGGTATTAGTGGTAAACTATTTTCAATTATAAAATCTTTTTATGATAATTCTATGAGCTGGTAAAGTTTAAAGGAGAACTTTCTATGTAGAAAAAAGGAGTATTATACAAGGGGAACCATTATCACTCATACTATTTTCTTTGTTTTTAAATGATTTTTTAAATACGTTTATTAATAGCTTATTTCTGCCAGTAGATATAAAAGAACAAGTTTATACAAAGTGTACGGATTTGAATAAACGGAGATTTTAGTTTAACTACGTCGAGGGAAGCAGATTTAAGGACATTGACTTGATTTTTATGACGCAAATCTGAGGAAAAGACACTGATTTGAGGCTGGACATATATTTGACGAAATATAGATTCTTACGTATATACCGATAAAGACAACATTTAAAGAACTTAGGTACTTCATTGTTCAACTGATATTCTTAAGAATAAGGTTTTTCAAAATATCAATAAGTTTACATAGGTATATTTAAGTTGGTGGACAATATAAACAACATCAGTTGGGATGTGATATATATCCCGTTTGAAATAAGGCATATAAAACGAGTTTGGAAACTGTAAGGAGAGGTGAAAGGAACAGCACCGTAAAACTTCCGAAAGGTGAACGAAAACATGTCTCTTTTGACGTTATTTTTTTTTAAAGGTTTCCTGTGTAAAAATATAATATCCAAACCGAGAAAAAGGCATTTATTGTAGTTTGTAAGAGATTTATTTAAAGTTAGATCCGTTCTGTAGTATAATCAGAGAAGTACTGAAGGCAAACCTATAATCAAGGTAACGGTAAATGTTATTAAACTTTTAAATTCTTCCTCATACATTCGTCCGAATTTAAAACATTTCTAATCTATCTACATGGCTAAATGAAAAGCAAGTCAAAATGTAGGCTTGGTTTGCTCGCAGTAACTTATTATTTTCTGTGCGATGCAGCATTCGATAAAGATAACAAAAAACATTACAAACATCTCCAAATAAACACACATCTAGCTACTCTACACTAAATCAATATAATATAATGTGAATAATATACTATGCAGAACGTGTTGTACTTAGAAGTTACTGTGAGCACCTCGATACATACTATACAAGTAACGGACTCATATAGGACTATAGAACACCACCGGTAATACCGACTAAGAAATACCCGTGCAGTACTAACCAAAGACTTATAATTATATACTAATCAAACAAGTTCTACAAACTAGTTCCACAGTTACTAGTAACACAGTTAGACATTGATATTTACTTAATACAGGAACAAGTCATTTATTTAAGTGACGCGGCTGTTGGCCATATGAATACCTGCATATTAACATTCTTGTCGAGGCGTACATGTTGCATCGAGATTATCAAGTAGATATGCAAAGCTTTAATCACTTTATCATAGATCAAGTAAATGTGTTAAGCATATTTATCTTTTTCATCAAACAGGAAGGCTTTATTAGACTTGCAGCAAATCAGTTTACTTTCAGATTTTTCAAAGGACCATTTAATAAAAAAATAAAACTTCTGTTTGATACGATTGTGTGGAAGTGTAGTCGAATTGAAATGTTCATCAAACATCCAGATTTTAATCGTAATTTCATTATGTTTATTTAATTACACAATTTATAATAAATTCTTATATTGTAGTCATGGTCTAATACAAGGAATTTGTATCTACATTGCCTATGGGTGTAAAAATAGTACTGTTTAATGAGACCGTGTAGTCGATTGTTTGATTAAGCATAGGGAATAGTAGTGTAAAGTGTAGGAAAATCAAAGGTTTCGATATGTAGTTAGTTATGCAAAATTGTAAAGATGTGATTGAAGCTTTAACTTTGAGGTAGGTCATTAGAATTTCTAAGAATCCACATCTGATTGACACGGCTTGTTGAATATACCTCCTTACAATAGTTTGTGAAGGCCTTCTTTTACTGTTGAAAAAATTGTGATAAGAACTTAAAAAAGATTTTTAGTCGAACATCTGTACGGATGCCAAGGATTTTTGTAAAGTTAAGGTATCTAGTATGAAATTGGAGTAAAGTAATCATGTATTGTTTTCTGCACACATTTTTGTTTGAAAATACTGCTTATATAGACGGCGTCCGTTTGGACGTCATCAGTTATTTCACAAGATCAAACTATATTTTTCATTATCAAATGTCCCTAATGTATGCAACCAATCTGTGCTTAGCAGAATTGACTTTTGATAAAGTTATGGAAAAGAGTTTTAAAAAAAGTTCAAATATAGGAAAATCCAAAAGGTTTATGAACAGAGGGTTATAAACCATCTATAGACACGGTGTAAACTGCAAGTGGTGTATATGTTCGATAACCGTGACTTATTTTGTCGAACAGAGCTGTTAAATAATTTAAATTTGACAATTTCACTACACCTGGTAATAGACAAAATCCCTACATCATCAATTTTGTCGCTATTTCCGTAAAGGATAGCTGTTCCAAATTCATTCATCCAGAAATATTCTTTTTGTAAGCGATATGGTGAACTCATTATGAGATCATTTATCATGAGCATTAGGTACCAAAAATTTCATTCATAACCTAGATATAAAAATATGTTGTATTACTATAACTGGTGTTCTCTTTATCACTGACACTGGAAAAACAAAAGAGTAATTAAAAAAAAACGTTTGGAGGACGTGTTTTTGACAAACTATCGATATTCCCATTGTAACCAATCCTGTTCCTCTTTTTTGAAGACTTGTTCCTTTTTTGTTTCAGGTTGACTTTTTACAGAATGCTCTTTATGAAAAATGAAAGGAAGCTAGCACGTTCCGCTATATAGATGATGTCCACTCACTAAATAATTCAAAGTTTGGTGACTATGTTGAACGCATTCATTCTATCGAACTTGAAACAAACTAGAAGATACAATAGATACCGTTTAGTCTGCATCATATCTTGACTTACATCTAGAAATTAACAATAATGATCGGTCGAGAATAAAACTTTACAACAAAAGAGATTGGTGATTTCAACTTTCCAATTGTGAACTTTTCAGTTCTTTGTAGCATCATAACAGTAGCGACTGCATATGGATATATCTCACAGTTGATATTCCAGAGCTTGCATTTCTAATCATGATTTCCGTGATAGAGAATTGTTGCTTACAAAGAAGCTATTAAAACAAGAGTTCAGAGTGGTGCAGATGATGTCTTCCCGTCAAAAATTTTAGGGACGCCTTCTCGAGTTCACGGGTAGTAACCTCGTCATATCGAAAAGCGTTTAGTACAGTGATTTTGTCATAGTTTGGTTAAGATGAACATGGTTGTGTTAAGTGTTTTTGATGACAAACAGTGTCAAAATATAAACATTCGAATAGTTTGTTAAAGGAACTAATGACAACAAATTCAAGCTGGTAAGTATCTTTGTTTATAACTAATATGTTAATACATCCATTTGTATCATATAGTTATTAATTTGACACAGAATAATGCTTGCGTATGTCAAAATTTAAAAGTTGTGATTCGATTCTAATGCATAAAGAAAAGTGGTTTGCTTACTGTCTGCTACATCACAAATTTTGTTATGATATAAAACTGCCGTCAATTTTCCCGAAAAACAGCCCCTAGTGAACACAATTTGAGATTACAGAATATTCAGTGTCATGGTTTGGTTCATTCGTGTCATGGTTTATTTCATGTTCAACATGGTTCAGTTATGTGATTCTATTCGTGATTGAAGGAAGAGTAACGATCAAAATAAATAGACATTATATATATTGAAATACTCTTTTTTTAATCGTTTATTTGGAATACAAAAGGACATATATACGCACATTCAATGTAGTATTAATATATATTAAGTACATGCAATCTGATTGCCAATGAGATAACTATCCACCCGAGACCAAAATGACGTAGATGTAAGCAACTATATGTCGTCGTACGGCCTTCAACAATGAACAAAATCCATACCTTTTAGCAAGCTATAAAAGGCTCCGACAAAATAATATGTAAAAAAAATTTAAATGAGAAAACCAATGTATTATACAATATTACAAAAACATAATCATTTTTATTCGTTCGTAATAATAGTTGATAAAATTGAACATTAAATCGGCTTCATTCTAATTCGGAATTGTGATTTTTCATATATTTAGATTCTGAACTCGTGTGTATTTATTTTTTTTTTTTAATTTTACTAATAGTTTTTACAAATTTTACAAGTGATGCCGCTCACGATATCATCGACAGAGTCAATCATGGACATACGGAGAAAATAATCTATGTGAAACAGAAGCAGCGCTTTCTGTTTTTGTAATGATTATCTCAATAGTTAGTTTAAAAGAGCAAAGACTATTTGAATTATAAAAGCAAAATAACAAAAATACGGGACTCATAATTTATTTCAAAATGTAACTCAAGACATGAAAAAAGTAAAACAACAAAAATAACGAACTCCAAGGAAAATTCAAAACGGAAAGTCCCTAATCAAATGGCAAAACCAAAAACTGAAACACACCTAACGTATGGATAACAACTGTCATATTCCTGACTTGGTACATTTTTTTCTGTAGAAAATGGTGGATTAAACCTGGTTTTATAGCCAGCTTAACCTCTCACATGTATGACATTCGCATAAAATTCCATTATATTGACGACGATGTGTGACCAAAACAAACAGACATAATAGGTAAAAATGTCAAAAAATAAGGGTACAGCAGGCAACATTGTGTTATAATCTTAGTCACTATAAAAACAAAACAAATATTTCAACAAAGAAAAACAAAAAGGCATATAGACAAAGCACATAAGCAAACACGAAAGACAAGAATACAAAAATTTACCATAGCACAATAACACAATGACGGGATGTATAAGTACCGAGCCACGTCAAATGGATAGGGCCAAAAATAGACTAGACAGTTAAAGAAATAATTTACAAAGACAAATAAAAGAGTACCATAACACGTCATTAAGGTGACAAACAACGTCAGTTCTTAGAATGTTTACTTAAAGACCATCGTTTATTATTTGTGAAGTTGAAAAGGAATATTTACCCACAAGGTCTTCCGATGAACTCTTTCGGAAAAAGGACGAGACGTTCTTTGACATACCACTGGTTCATCAACTTTCTGCTCATACACTGGTGACAGTTTACAAAGTCTGAGTAGCATCTGCAAGCTCTTGAATATCGAATGAGTTGGGAAATATATATCCAATATGCAGGAGAAGTTTGTTTATTGCTACTAAGGTTGGAGAAACTGATAATTTAAAAATTAAAATCGTCTCGTTTGTCATAGATACTGGTACTAAGATGACCGCTCATGTCAAATTCGAGGTATAGGTCTAAAAATGAGGCAGAGGAAGCCGTGTCTGTTGTTCCTTTAATTTCTAGTTCTTGGGGATATATTAATGGAATTCAATCAGAAAAGTCTGGATTGTTAATGGAAAGAACAATATATATGAATGTGAAATTAAATAATCTGGCTTCTTTGATCTTCTTGTTTTTTACAAATGTCTGAAGGAACTCCGACTAATATGAAGATAAGAAGAGGTCGCTGCCGCACAGTTCGCTCCCATAGAAATACCTATAATTTGGTGACAAAGTCTACCTCCAAATTCAACAAATAATTTGTCAATAAGAAACTCCAGCATACTGGTCACTTGTTCCTCTGTGTAGCATGTTTTATTTTTTTGTTCACTTTTAACAAAATATGCCGTATGGTATTCAAAAGTAATAAATGTATAGCGTGCGCTACCATTTTTATGTTGAAAAGCATTGTAGATTTAAATTATTTCTTTTAGATGATTTTTCAATTACACATAGGGAATGGTGGTACACAGGGTTGAAAAATTAAACGTTTTGATAGAACTTATTTCAGAGAAATATCGAGATTTACATTTATTCAGAAGTTCTTTGAAAGTTTTTTTTTTAAATCCATATATGGTTAATACCACTACGCGAGTAAACAGTTTCACGGTATTTCTGAAAACCCTCTTTCAATGCGGAAAGAATTTTTGTCAATCTAATGGACAATTCTTTCGTCGAACATGCAGATGAGCTGGCAATGTACGGCCGTTTGTATGGAATATTGTGAAGCTTAAGTATTCAATACAAACAAGGTAAGTCCTCCGATTTGCTGCTCAATGTAATGTTCATTGAAACTATTAAGGACTTATGAATCACCAAAATCTCATCCTTGTCAGATGATGTTTTTGTATGTGGGATTACATGAGTGCTCATTTGTTCCTAATTCTTTTACAAGACACTCGTAGTAGTACGATTGGCATACAAAGACAAGTCACGAACAGTTTAATTGTTTATGAAATATTAACACAATTAGAATGCCCAAACATAGCTATGGTCCGGAACCAGGCCGAAACTACAAGTTATATAAACAATGGTTTTTCTTCAATTTCGTCAATTTCATTATTTAAAATTACCAAATTATGTTTCAAATATATTTATTAACATTTTCCTTACCATAATATAAAACAATTTACAACTTAGAATATAACCAACATAACATAAAATAACTATATAAATATTAATTTAGATATTGATTAAAAGTAACTATGGTACTAGTTTGCGCCCTATATCTTGACACAAATAAGGTTGTTAACGTAGGTTGGCCGTTGTCCACACTCTTATGACATTTGCTGATAAACTTGATTATTGAATATCTTTACTTTTCTGGCAAAACAAAAATAGCGTCTGGTAGCATTCAGTGCAATTGCGAGAATGAGGGCGCAACTAGACGCTTGTGAAGAGTAAGCATGCACGTCGCCTCATTGGTCAATTAAAATATTTATGGCCAATGATAATTAATATTAACCCTGATCATGCTATGACCATTCTTATCTTGAATGCCCGTAATCAAAAACTTCCATAATTCCTAGACAAAGTCCATGGAAATTTTCGGTTTCATATTACAACATTGATAAGAAACAAAACCTCTACAAGTCGTAACAGTATACTTAGTGTATAATAAGTGTATAAAAATTTCCTGCCAAAAATGTTTTTATTACCATAAAACTGATTTGTTACAGTAGATCCTACATACATTAATTATTAAACTGTATGAAATAAAATAAACTGCATTTTTCTATTACAATAATCGCTCTCCCTTTGAAAAAAAAATTAAAATTACAAAAATACTGAACTCCGAGGAAAATTCAAAAAGGAAAGTCCCTAATCAAATGGCAAAATCAAAAGTTCAAACACATCGAACGAAGAAGAGATTGTTCCACCAATCTAGATATACTAACACAAAGAATAAACAATAATAAAATAATATTGTTTTCTATTTTTCTTTTATTTCTTTTTTTTTTTTTTTTTTTCTTTCTTTTTCTTCATATATATAAAGAATGCAATAAAATACACAATGAAAAATAATACACAATACAATTTAGATATATATAATTATGAATAACATATATTTGGTTATTTAAAGGCCTTTAAATATTTACAGATGTACATAAAGATACTTAATTAAATGACTATTTTGAAACAAACGATTATCGTAATGTAAATGTCACTCAGTTAAGATCAAGTTAACTTTTAGTAACGTTAAATAGTTTTCCCGTCATGAAAAAAACAAGGGAAATAATGTTCCTCATTGAAAGGAGCAAGTGGGTCATTCCACCTTAAATGTCTTCTATATTCTATACATTTATTGAAATAGCAGCGAGCTAATACTTTTAATTTGTACTCGTGCAAGTTCTTCGCGTTTCTATACGCGCGCTTGAATTTATTAAAGGCAACAATGTAAGGGGGAGTATACCTTGAATGTCCCAATCTTTTGCAATATTAGGAAAGTTTAATTTTAACAAACAATGAATAAAAGGTAAGTATGATTCAACATTATAAATTGAAATTTGTGCATTTGGTAATAAGAATTTAAAATTATCTTCTGAGATGTTTAAAAAAGCTAATACAATTTGTACAATTTTAAATAAAATATCCTTATCAGCTGGAATATCTATATTCTTTGAAATTCTTTGTCTAAGAATTTGAAAAATATTATCATCAAATATAGAAAAGTCAACTTCTGTTTCATTAAAACGTATTAGAGCTTGAAAATATTCTGCTAAATCCATAAATTGATGATCTTCTTGTGTTAAAATAATAGTCGTATTTGTAAATTTACAAAGAATTTCCATTTTAGTGAAAATAGGTATTTGCGTCTCTAACTGTAAACATACGATTTTTTTAATTCTTGAATGTAGTCTATATGTAAGTAAATAAATAGGGGTAAGTCTGGAATATATATATCAGGATTATTTGAATTCTAAAAAGATAAGGTTTCAACTCCCTCAGGCAAAGTTGGTCGTAGATGGATTTGAATATTTTTTATGTCCTTTTTGGTTTATAGCTCTTCAACATTTTCGGTCCTATTTCATCCTTGGCTTACAAATATTCGGCTTTCAGCGTTCCTGATGAAGGTAAATCCAGAAAAGCGTTTCGGACACATCAAATTTATAACGTTTTGTTTTCATTTTTTGAAATTGTATCTAAACAGAATGACTGTAGACTTGAAGAGTCAAATGGATTAAAATCAATAGTCAATGCTTTGACAATAATCTATATCAAAATGGTTATTTATGAGTTTATCCCATATTTGTGATGGTGAAAAGTTTTGAACGTCCTGTAATTCTGGAAAATCTGAGGAATAGAAAAAAAAATTTGTAAAAGGTAGAAGGCATCGAAGGATATACACCAGTCTTGCGGTTGTTTAATTGAACTGGAGTATCAATATTTGTCCTGACCATACTGAATTGTCAATTGGGCATTTAATATTATGACGAAGTAATATAATATAAACCGAGAATGGGTGTTTAAGTATTGACCTTAGTGCGCATGTTTGAAAAATGTTAAGATCGATAATATCAGGTACAGAAATGGATTGGGAAGTATTTATTGTCTATTACATAAACTTATAAAAATGACCCTAACAATGATATTTTATGTCAACACAAAAAACAACTGAGCTGGTTATAACCACGGTGACGAAGGTATTAAGGCTGACGGACTGATCTTATTTAGGTGTTTTCCTTGAAACCGAAATTAAACCTACAAAAATATTACTATTCCAGCAAACATTTCTGAATATGATTTAAAAAAATTATCATTTGAAATAATTTCACATTCTCACACATTTAACATTATAATATAAAAATAAGTAGATATGTGGTGTGATTGCCAATGAGACAGCTATCCACAAGAGTCTAAATAAAATTGATGTCAGGAACAACCGGTCAACGTCCTGACTTCATCCATGAACAACATTAATACCGTTTAGTTAGCTATAAAATGCCCCTTGCAAATAACTTTTAAAAAAAAAGTAAAAACCAAACGCCTGATACATTACCAAAAAATTAACAACAAAATCAAATAAAAAATACAGAAACCAATGACCACCACTATTAACTACAGGCTCCCCAATCAGAACTGGCAAATAAAGAATGTGATGAGGTTAATCATGTTTGTAGGCGCGTAACTCTCTCATAACCTAGATCAGTGCAAATATATTCCGTTATCTCTCATAAAAATTTCCTTCAAACTATGTTATTATGGATACAAGATGAAAACGCGTTTTGCTGAAAATATTATACCTCGACAAGTTGCTGAACTCAGGCCTTTTATAGCTTTGACAAATACATTTTTTGAATTTTAAGAAAAAAAGTTTATTTGAGAAAAAGAATGTTGCAATAAAGTGTTCAGATACCCAAATTTAAAGTCCTCTGTTCCAAATCTCAATTAAGGGCTTATACTTTTGTTTAGTTTAAAGTTTGGCATATCGTGTGGACACTTTTTGAAGACCGTATATTGACTTCAAAATGTACATGTTATAACTACTTAAAGACAAAGAAGTCTGATACAAAGTATACAGATAAGCTGAAGTTTTGCATTTCTGCATGATAAAAGGATGCATGTGCCCGTGAAATTCATCATGTCGTATTAGTAACTGATGTCGAGTATTATGTGCAACCAGGAAGTACATGCACATTCGACAAAAAGTACATAACTAAAAAGTATTGCAATAGAAAAACAAATATTGTATGAAGACGTTCTTGCGATAATGTTTAACATATGTTGACACAAACTTATGGGGTATCGGTGGCCGAGTTGTCTAAGTAGTCAACTACTGTATCACTAGCCCTCAACACTGTGGTTGTGAGTTCGAATCCCGCACGTGGCATGTGCCGACCCTCGACTCCATTCTTAAATGACAAGGATTGTTATTTTTCTACCGAAGGTCGATGGTTCTCTCCGGGCACTACGGATTCCTACATCAATAAAAACTAACCGCCACAAAATAGTGAAATAGTGCTGAAAGTGGCGTTAAACACCAACCTTTCCTCTAGTATATAACCATAATCATGGTTATAAACTAGAGAAAAGGTCACCTCACAAAATGTCCAGTTCAAAACATACAATGTATGCTTTATGCATATGGACATAAAAGAGGTTTTGAGACTTTTGGGTGCAGCTTTAGAATAAACATGATTCTTGAAAAATATAATTTAATGAAGATAAAAACGAACTACATATGTATCATATAAAAATTCCTTGGTAGGGACCTGAAATTGGACAAAAAAATAGTTTTTTTCTGAAAATAGTAGTAACCGCTAGTGCAATAGCATGATATTAAAATAACAAATATCTGAGTTTGCATACATGCAGATGGGTTCATAAATATTACAAATGTATATATATATATATGATTTATTTTTGTTTGTTCTTAAATGGGCTAAAATATTTATGGATTTATTTCCAGGGGTTGAATATGCAGGTTATTGTTATATATGATACCATGGGTTTTGGTGAAAGTATCTTGATAATGTTGACCAGTATTGTTATATTCTGGTAAAGGTGTTAACTAACCATAAACCCTAACATTAACCCTAATCCTAGCAAATAAGAAATCATCATGAAATACATCAGGAAAGTTTAAACTTTTGGGAATTCGTTTCAATCTCTTAAATGAGGATGAAACTTTAGAAAGCTATACAGAAAAATTAAAAGCACGAAAAGCCTTCAAAATTTATGGGCATACAGGAACTTGACATATACGTACTGTTGTACGTTTGTTTTTTCTACATTGGCTAGAGGTATAGGGGGAGGGTTGAGATCTCAAAAAACATGTTTAAACCCGCCGCAGTTTAGCGCCTGTCCCAAGTCAGGAGCCTCTGGCTTTTGTTAGTCTTGTATCATTTTTAATTTTAGTTTCTTGTGTATAATTTGGAGTTTAGTATGACGTCCATTATCACTGAACTAGTATACATATTTGTTAAGGGGCCAGCTGAAGGACGCCTCCGGGTGCGGGAGTTTCTCACTGCATTGAAGACCCATTGGTGGCCTCTGGCTGTTGTCTGCTCTATGGTCGGGTTGTTGTCTCTTTGACACATTCCCCATTTCCATTCTCAATTTTATATATTGGCAAAACAATTATTATAAAAACATTGACTCTCCCACTTTTGGTACAGGTCCTGACAGTACTTCCAAATTCACCAGTTCAGGTTATGCAAGAAATGCAAGAAATTTTCATCAAACTTTTATGGGATGGAAAGCCAGACAAAATAAAAAGGTTATTATAAATAGTTATGATGAGGGAGGTTTAAAATTCCCCCATATAGAAAGTTTTTGTATGGCCTTAAAATGTCATGGCTTTATAAATTGCTAGATTGATTGATTGATTGTTGGTTTCTCAACGTCCAGTGGCAAATATTTCATGCATATTCAGGACGAAGCTTTATCTTTTAAATGTTTCCTCTTGGAAGATTTTATTATTAAGTTATATAGAAAAATATTGGGGGATACAATCTTGCACCTGACAAAAGAGGGTTTGGAAACTTGCAAAAGAGTTAAATCCTTTTTGGAGAGACATTTTTCTTAATCTGTCTAAATTTGAGACAGAAAAGATGAAAAATGAAACCAATGCCATAAACATCCTAAGTCAACATATTTTTGCTGAACATTAATATTAAAAGATGTGGAAAGTCATTGAAAACTATTGTAATGAGGGTATATTTTTTATAAATGATAATATTTCAGATTGAAATAGAAATCGGACTTTTGAACAGATGAAATCTCGGTATACAGTTAATTCCAATTTTGTTGAATATTATGGACTTGTTAGTGCTATCCCAGGTAGCTGGGGAAATAATTTCAGAGCACGGTAGATTAGATAATATTGAAAATGATATTGCAGAAAAACTCAAAAATGATAAAAAAAAAAATTTAAAAAAATGTAAAATTTTTTATCAACTATTTATAGAAAATATAAAAGAATATCCTTCAAGATCACAATACAAATGGTCCAAGGATTTGTTAAAATTGAAGACTGAGGAAAAATATACTCCACTGCATTTCAATCAACAAAAAACACTAAACTTCAAAATTTTCAGTTCAAATTATTACATAGACATTATAGGCATACATTTTTTTCTTTATAGATGTGGTTTAGCTGAAACAGAAATGTGCACTTTTTGCACTGAAACCATAGAAAGCTTATTGCAATTTTTTGGGAATGTGTATACAGTAGAAATATTTGGATTGCACTTCGAAACCTATTATTAAACTGTGGATTTACCGTGAAAAAGGTAGATACAAGGGATGTTATTTTTGGTATTGGGGATATTTTTTACCTTTACAGTTTAACATATTATAATGTTAATTTTAAAATATCATATTAATAGCTGTAAAAATTCGGGACAAAAACCTTCTGTGAAAGGTAGTACTTAACATTTAAAATATTGTGCTAGAATATGAAATGTACGGTGAATTATCTATCCCCTACACAAAAAGAATATATAAATAAAAAAGGTTGCCTTTAGAATGTGTCCTCGGTGATTTAAATATTGCACAACTGGTACAAAAATTATAATTATGTATTTTTTTTATGTTTTGCTATTTTAGAGTTTAAAGGAAATATTTTATAGACTATACTTTAAACTGTATCCGTACACATTAAATTAAGCCTGATATATTCTGTCTTTTTGTCAAAATTGAACAATTACAAACACAACTTCGATCCACAGTCATAACTGTTCCATTAAAAGTCTGGTAAATACACATATCTATGTAGTATATTTCTTTGGAGTTTTCAAATAATTTATCATATAAAAAATATCATATAGTATATTTCTTTGGAGTTTTCATATGAATTATCATATAAAAATATCATTTAGACTTAGAGAAGAAAATCTAATAGGTATTCTTTTCTAAACCGAAATAAAAAGAATAAAACAATGAAAAATGTACTTTTGTCAAAGTCATCTGGATAATTTAAGTTATATCAGATCGCTTTATTTCTATATTCTTGTCATTAATCATTTTATTGATTTATTTCAATAATATTCATAAAACTGTACATTTACATGATTTAAGTAATAAAGAAATAAAACTACTTCTTTCTTGTTCTCTTCATGCTTATGATTTAACAATATACAAAACACATAATGCGGCATAGTTAAACATGTTTGTGAGCGCTAACTAACCTTCTCGTAAACTGGGACAGTGATTTTAATACCAATGCATTAGAAAAGAACTGCATAAATCAGTTGAAGTGGACTTGACACATCAGACCGACACGAGTCACAAAAACAATAAACAAAGAAACAAAGTACCTATCGAAGAATATTCGCTGTTACTAAAAGCAATTCCGAAGCCTAGTACAAGAATAAAATATCAATCAGTACGTATCGAACAGATTTAGCATCAAGACTTCATAAACAGTCTATGAAAAGCATGACATTGTGCAATGCCAAAATATAATTATCGACAGGATGTAAGCCAATTAGTGTATAGCTTTATTCTTTAAAAAGTAAAACTACAAAAAAACCGAACTCCAAGGAAAATTCAAATGGAAAGTCCCTTAACAATTGGCAAAGTTCAAAAGCTCAAACACATCAAACGAATTGGAAAACAAATTTTATATTCCTGACTTGGTACAGTCATTTTCTTATGTACATTGTGTAGAAAATGGTGGATTAAACCTGGTTTTAAAGCTAGCTTAACCTCTCACTTGTATGACAGTCGCATAAAATTCCATTACATTGACAACAATGTGTGAACAAAACAAACAGATATAATAGGTAAAAATGTCAAAAAATAGGGGTACAGCAGTAAACATAGTGTTATAATCTCAATCACTATAAAAACAAACAAATATGTCAACAAAGAAAAACAAAATGGAATATAGACAAAGCACATACGCAACATTGAAACACAAGAATACAAAAATAACAACAGCTCAACAACACAATGGCGGGATGTACAAGTACCGATTAAGTTATATTTCAATTTATTAAAAACAAAGTCATGGTAGAAGATATCACTTTTACTTGTTATATAACGTAGACTGGATCATTTTATATGCAAACATAGATATTTATCGACACAAGATTTACTCCTTAACACCATAATGCGACGCAATGAACCTTTTTCTAACATTTTTTATTACAATGTGACGGTTTGTCAGATGTACTTAGATATAAGAAGATGTGGTATGAGTGCCAATGAGACAACTCTCCATCCATTGTTTTTTTAATTTTTTACTTGGTTTCGACATTTCAATTTTACCGTGTAAGAACATCTTCCCATGAATGTTTCTTAGTTATACACTTACCCTTATAACACAAATACACATCTATGCCAAAAAGATAGTGTTATCAACTTTATTTATCTCTCTTGTTGCACACAGTGAAATTAATGACGTCAATCATCGACCTGAAAGGGTACTGGAATTCGGAATCGTCTGCTTTGTTTACATTTCGCATGGTTTTAGGAATGCCATCGAAACGTTAGGAAGTGTTATGAATGGGAAACAATGTTATTGCAGCATTACAAAAAGCTGGTGTCAAAGGGCATAATATTGAACGACAGACTGGACATACACTTTTAACTTCCAAAAATCATTTAAAAATCAAGGGAATTTGGAACACAAAGCGCTTACTGGAAGGCCAAATATTTGTACGCTTCGGGATACTCGATAACGATGCATTTGATCATATATATAATGGTTCTATGAACCACTCCTTTTAGTCTACTAGATTTAAATGAAGAAAGATACAAATAAGAAATATAAATCAAGACAATTAGTGACTTCTAAAAAAAAACGGTACAAAAGGACGTGCAAAATAATAAATTAATGTTTCAACAACGCACTTAATAACAGGAATCGTTCTTAACCTACTAATGCAAAAATATGCCATTTTAAGTTCTGGATTTCGGTTGATTTACTTAATTGTAGATTTCAAACAGCAACATTACAAACAATACAAATACAGTTGTGTTGAATTTCAATACAAACAGAAAAAGAATTCTATCAAATTATTTATAATAGTACAGATATGAAATCCATAGATAATTATATTAATGATACAAATATTGACCATGAATTAAATACACAAGAAAGTGATATTATGGAGGATACTTTAACCATTGAAGAATGCACATATTCATTATTCAAGATGAAAATGAACAAATCACCTGGAATTGATGGACTAAGTGTAGAGTTCTATAAAAAAATTTGGGGAAGAATTAAAAGAATTTGCTGTATCTACATTTAATTATTCATATAAAAAGGGGCGTTAACTTGTTCTAAAAGATTAAGATTCATCTCTATAATCCATAAAAAGAATGATGTATTTTGTTTACATAATTATAGACCCATAACTTTATTGAATATTGATACAAATTAATTGCATATTCATTGGCTCAGCGCCTTAAACATATCTTACCAAATATTATTCATAAAGATCAAAATGGTTATGTCAAAAATAGATATTTAGGTTATAACATTAGACAAATCCAGGATATAATTGATTATGCGGAAAGATTAAATATAAAGGGGTACTACTTTTTTTTAGACTTCTCTAAAACATTTGACTCTTTAGTATGGGATTTTATGTTTTTCCGCTTTAAAAACAATGGGTTTCAAAATTCTATTCTTAAATGGATTAAAACTTTATATACAGACATCACAAGCGCAGTGATAAATAACGGGTGGATATCTGAACACATCAGCATTCATCGTGGGATCCGACAAGGATGTCCGTGCAGTGCAATAATTTTCGTTATTGCTGTAGAGATATTAGCCTGTAAGATAAGGCAAAAACATAATCTTAAACGCTTTAGAATTAACATAAATTAAAAAATACATTCATTAAAAATCAGACAACTTGCAGATGACACCACACTTTTTTTTCTAAAAACACGAAAAGACATTTCAAAAGTTTTGAATATATAACCAGTAAAACCTTAAGGTAATTTTTTTTTTTGGTTTTAATAAAAATGTGTGTCAAAAACTCAATGCTGAAAAACAATTAGAAAAATCTGAAAAGATTATTTAAACTTTGGAGAAAAAAAATCTAACAATGTTGGAAAAAATAACAGTTATCAAATCACTGATTATACCAAATATTACTTTTTAGCATCCGTTTCGCACATAGAAAAAGTTATTTATCATTTTTTTATGGAAAAGCAAAGTAGAAAACGTTAAACGTAAAGTATTAAGCTATGAATTGCTAGATGGTGATCTAAGAATGATTAACATAGATAAATACATAGAATCTATCAAAATTGGGTGGATTAAAAGATTAATATATGAAGATTTAGCCAACTGGAAAGTTAAACCATTATTTTATTTCAATAAATTTGGCAATAATTTCCTTACCTTTCATACGAACATTAATGGTATTAACTCAATTCCAGGTTTTAATCTGCTGCCAGAATTTTATTTGAATATAGCAAAAGCATGGGTAAAAAACAAAACAAAATTAGAGCAGTCAAAAAACTTTTCGTCCACAAGTTATTTTGGGAAATCAGTATTTCAAGATAAAAAATAAATGCCTTTTATTTCAAAACTGGATAAATAGTAATATTATTTATGTTAACGACATTATAGATTAAAACGGTAACATATTGGAGAAACATATTTTACAAAAGCTCAAGATGAAATATAATTGGATGTCAGCATTTTCCAATGAAAGAAAGCTTTCCCCCAAAGAATGGCAAAATACTTTACAACAAGAAAATTCAAAGAACTAAAGTAAAAACAAATTACGAAATATTCGTTAATAAGAATTGTAATTATATAGAAAAATTAGAAAATGTAGACACTAAGAAAATTTATAACATATTTATTCAGAATGGGATTGAAATACCTGTTGGTTTCAACCGATGGAAAACAGTGTAAAACATTGAGTATATCAAGAGTTCAACATGTAATATATTAAAATTTATTCATCATTATTTCAAAGAAAATAAGTATTATGTGTTTTGTTGGGAATTGTTACACTTTATTCTACCTAGGTAAAACTTTATTAAAACAGTGGAATATATGCAATTCTTCAAATTGTCGTTATTGCAATACCACTGAGGATTATGATCACATGTTTCTTAGATATCATTTTCTATATGATTTCTGGAGTAAAATAAAAAAAATCTTCTTAAAAAACTGATTATTAATATTAGTTTCTTACATTGAAGAATTTAGTATGGGGTTATAAAATAAATGAAGAACAATATTATTAGATTTATTACTTGCTTACAATACCGATGTTTTGTATATACAAAGCCAATTACATGTCTGAACAGAAAACATAATCTATAAATGTATATGCTGTATTTAAAGCAGAATAAATTAATAGTTACAAACTACAGGCAAAGTGTAAGAATACAAATTATAAATGTATACTAGATAAAACTGCCAAATTGTTATAATAATTTCTTTGTATGAAAAGTATACGATCTAGCAAAAATAAATGAATTAATAAATTAATAGAATAGATAAATTTTATAAATTGCACATCTGGAATTGATTAAGTGATATAATTTTTACCTTACACCGCTCCATGTGATGATTGATAACGGGACTCTTTATCGTTAAAAATAGAAGATTACAAAATGAAAGATTTATAGAATCTTAATTTTCTTTAAACTACAAATATTTTTTTATTCAGACATACCTGTGAATAGGCTAAAGCACGTTTTTTTTAAAGTCAGCCGGTGAGACCATTTCTGTTTGAAAACAAGGAAGGTATTTGATAGTTCAAAAAAATTAACATGTTAACGGAAGAAATATAAAGATTATCCGGAAACAATACGCAAATAAATAGTAAATTGTTAAATAAATAAGTCTCATTGATATATATTTGTTTATTTAATTGCTGATAATGTTATTATTAAAATGTATTTCAAACTAACATATTTAATATTATGATACTTACCAGAAAACAACCCTGGATTCTGGTATTAACAAACAGGGACTCTTCACTGGAATGCTGGACTAATGAAGAACATTGTTAACAGCAGAAGTGCAATTTGTTGTCAAATAAAATAAAATGAAAACCAAAATGCAGAAATATGAGACAGCTATCTACCAGAGCTCAAATAAAGTGGACATAAGTAATTATAGGTCACAATTCGGCCTTCAACAAAGGAAAAACCCCATACCGTATAGTCGGCTATAAAAAAACTTCGACATGAAAAATGTGAAATAATTCAAACACCAAAGATCTTATTAATAACAATACAATTTACGAAAAACAATATGACAGACATGAACCTACTATTACCACTGAATTACAGACTCCCGACTATAGACAGACACACATATAATGTGAAAGTGTAAAACATGTTTGTGAGCGTTCAACCCTCCTACCTAATCTGGGACAGTGATGTAACAGCACAACATAAGATCAAACTGTTAACACCAGTTGCAATTGGCTTAACTCAAGAGATCGGTCCGAGGAACAAAATCAACTGATATAAAAACAATAACACAAAGCACCGATTAAGAGTACAGTGGTAGTCGTTGTTTCATGTCTGTCATATTTGTTTTTTGCAAATTGTATTGTTATGAATAATGACTATAGTTTTCATGTTTGAATTGTTTCTCATTTTTCATCCAGGTCTTTAATGGCTTATTATACGTTGTGCGATTTTTTTCGTTATTGAATGAAGGACGATGACCTATAACTGTTAATATCCACGTCATTTGAACTCTGGTAGATTCTAGTAGTTTCCTCATTAGCAATAATACCACAACTTCTTCTTTCGATATTGTTCTGTTATTCATTGAAACTGACGTCACTCCTGAGTTTTTTAACTTCAATGTTCCGCTATATACTAGCAGATGACGTCCACTGATCCATTTGAATTTGATCGTTCATTTAATTTGATATAAAGATAACCAGCTATATAGTAAAGTTACCAGGTGGATACGATACTGCAATGTTTGAGCCTAATTTGCGTTAAATTTGAGTTCCTTGGTAGAGCAGGGACAGGGCGACTGCTAACCATAAATCTACTCAACAAGGGATTAAAAAATATATCTCTCATACTTTGTTCTGATTCCTTGCCCGGCTTTGGCTATACTTTTTGTCCTTTTTGGTTTATAATCCCTCCATTTTTTTTGGATAAGTTTTTTGATTTTCAAATATTTTAGTCTCGAGCATCACTGAAAAGACATTTATTGTTGAAATGCGCATCTGGTGCAAACAAATAGGTACGTTAATGTTATGATATTTGAAAAATATTTCATCAAGATTTGTTACCGTTTTTGAAATATCTGTTTTACAGATGACAACAGACATAATGCACCGGTCGTAAACAAAATCTTGTCTTCTTTTCAACCGAAAAAGACTTTTCATCGAATTTTTACTCGGTTCACAAAATATACTACCGAATCTATAATGTTAACAACGTCATCGGGTTTTTCACTGTTTTATTTCAATCGTCCGAGTGGATTCAAAGGAAAATGTGTTCTTAAATTAATAAACATGGAGACTTTAAATCAAGTTTTGGTGTCAATATCAGAGGAATTTGTAAACCAAAACTCCTCAGAAATGGCACAAATCTTGTCATAGGTTTTTATTTTTGTTATGATTTTTGTCAGTTTGATATTTTGTAACATTTTTTGTTTGGTCTCCTTAATTTATTCATAGGTTGGTTTTTCTTACGATATGGACTTTTGGCTTTTGTCGAATAGTTGTTTCATATGTGGGGCTGGTGTGTATGTATCTAGTTTGATAACGTGTAGTTTTTATTGTTGGTTCGATGTATTTTTGACGATTTCTCCATATTTCGTTAATTCGTAGTATATATCAAGCGTACAACGCAAGTAATTTATTTTACAGTTTACCTTATTCACCTTTTACCAGAATCTCTGACAAACGAGACAATTGTAATTTTGAAATTATAAATTCCCCCCCCCCCCCCCTTTCCCCTTAGCAGCAATATAAAATTTAGAATGGAACTAGGGAATGTGTAAAAGAGACAACAACGCGACCAAAGAGCAGAAAACAGCCGGAGGCCAACAATGGGTCTTCAACAGAGCGAGAAAATCCCGCACCCGGAGGCGGGCTTCAGCTTGCCCCTAAACAAAAATGTGTACTAGTTCAAAGAAAATGGACGTAATATTAAACTCCAATACATATAAATGAACTAAAATTAAAATACATACAAGACTAACAAAGGCCAGAGGCTCCTGACTTGGGACAGGCGCAAAAGTGCGGCGGGGTTAAGCATGTTTTTTGATATCTCAACCCTCCCCCTATAACTCTAGCCAACGTAGAAAAACAAACACACAGCAATACGCACAGTAAAACTCAGTTTAAAAGAAGTCCGAGTTCGATGTCAGAATAAGTAACAAAAGAAACTAAGCAAAATGACAATGATACATAAATTATCAAAAGACTACTAGTAGTTACTGACATGCCAGATCCAGACCTCAATTAAACTGATTGAAAGGTTATGTCTTCATCATATGAAAATCAAGCACAATCCCTCCCGTTAGGTGTTAAGTATCATATCATCATAAAATATATGAGAAGAACATAACCCATATCATGCCAACAACTGGTTTTAGAATAAATGTGTTTATTTCCGATGCAAAGACCCTATGAGGTAATTAATATTAATACCAAAATATGCCATCTTTAATGACCAGACAACAGTATCGTAATTAACTATATCCCTTCTGAATAAGTCTGTTTAAAGGTTTGGTTAGCTTTTGAGGTGAATGTCGATATTTTTGTGCTTTGTATAGAATTTTACCATAAAAGATTGGATGTGAAATACCTGACCGTATAAGATGTCTGCATGTTGATTTATATTTACGAATGATGTCCTTGTACTGATGATAGAATTTAGTATATGTTTTGATTAGTTTGTGATATCGAAAACCCTGATGTAATATTTTTTCAGTAATACAGATACCTACTTCACCTGAATATAGGATATACGTTTCCCAACTCATTCGGTATTCAAGAGATTTCAGCTGATACTAAGACTTTATAAAACGTCACCAGTGTCTGAGTAGGAAGTTTGATGAAGCAGGGTTATGTCAAAAAACGTCTCGTCCTTTTTCTAAAACAGTTCATCGGAAGATACCAAGACCTTGTAGATAAATATTCCGTATCCCGTATCAACTTTAAAAATAATACATTATGGTCTTGAAGTATAGATTCTAGGTACTGACATTTTTTATTATCTAAATTACGTGTTATAGTGTTCTTTTCATTTGTATTTGTATATTTCTAAACCCTACTGTTTAGTCTATTTTTGGTAAAATACTTTTGGCGTGGCTCGGTATTTATACATCCCGCCCGCCATTGTGTTATTGTGCTATGGACTTTTTTGTGTTCTTGTCTTTCATTTTTGCTGATGTACTTTGTCTATAGAGTGTCTATACGCCATTTTTTTTTTTTTTTTTGTTGAAATAGTTATTTGTTTTTATAGTGATTAAGATTATAACACAATGTTGACTGCTGTACCTATAATGGAATTCTGTGCGACTGTAATACAAGTGAGATGTTTAGTTTGCTATAAAACCAGTTTTAATCCACCATTTTCTACATAAGGAAATGTCTGTGACAAGTCAGGAATATGACAGTTGTTTTCCATTCGTTTGAAGTGTTTGAGCTTTTGATTTTGCCATTTGATATAGGCATAGGACATATAAAATGGAAATGAATGATACCTTATCACTTTCATATGAAACTTTATTGGAACAATTTATTTAATGCAATAGCCGTCAAGGACGTTCTTCAAATGCTACTGAAAGTATACAATGTTGTTTACAAATTATTCTACTGTCGTTTTGCAAAAAAAACTTTAATTATTTGAGTTGTGGATGGAATCGACCAATAAACAAAATAAGACCAGATTTAATATCTCTAACATAAAATAAAAATGGTCTATTTGCAGTGAACCCCGACGGTATGCTCATTCTTAAACCAAACCTAGTTGCTGTAACAGCTGCTCCCTCTATACCTGCTTCGTTCATGTTGAAGACAGTCTTATGAACAGCAACTTTGACGTGTAAGCCTTGTGTTCTCTCAATAATTAAATTTGAAAAGTTAGCTTTATATCCAAAAATGTCTTTCACTCCAAGTTTAGGTAGTTCTTTTGTTAAATCAAACTCGGACTGCAACTTAAATTTTGGAATAGCAATTTTTAAAACTGATTGTTTAAATCCAGCAGAAATATCGTTTAGAAACTCAGGAGTTATCTTCTCTTCAATATTCGGGAGCCCATCCGTAGCATCTGGTAAAATGAAGACCATATCAAAGACTCTACCCCTGAATGGTAACGCTATAGCAGAGAAATGCAAACCTCGAAAAAAGAGGGGAAATACTAGCTCTTTTTGCATCATGTCAACTTTAATCTTTTTGTTGTTCGGGAGGTAAAAGTTTTGTTTTCTCGTGGAACTTGGAGAAAATGGCATCAACCACGTGGCTTTAAAATATATAGCATTTATAATGAACATTATAGTATTTGTGTCAAACCATTCTTCTTTAATCAAATCCTTTATTTTGCCGTTAGTCTGTTTTAACACCCATCTATTCATTTCAGATGCAGATGTTTTAGGTTTTGTAAAGTCCTTTATACTAATATCGGCTCCAAAATATCGTCTTGCATTTTCTCGGACATTTTGCAATACTGTGAATTGATCGCTTACGAACAGACTATTAGCACTAGCCAAATCAACATTAATGCCAGCTCTTTCAATAATATTATTATGTAGTGACTTATAATATTTCAATTTTTCCTCGTCTGAAAATGAGCTATTTTGAAAAATAGCCGAGGAAAGTTGTTGCTTTGACCGTCCGCTTGCTCCAATCATCAACAACAGAAACGCAGCCGTGATGCTATAAGGTGACATACATACACTCTCTGTTTTGTTAAATCCTTTATACAAAGATGCTGAGAACTTGATTAAACTTTGTTGAAAGTCAGGAGGAATATCACCCAACATAGCCAACAGATATTCTAATAGAGAAGAAAATATTATACTAAGGTAATCTTTACTGCAGACACCATTATATATAAAGAAATATATATGTACAGAAATGCAAATCCAATGTAAACATGAAAAAGTTTCGATCAAAATAATACAAGGTTTCTGCTCAAATGACCAATTTGGATTAACTGACTTCCGTTCTAAATTCGTAATGTATAAAATGTCATGGGGTCGCCAGTCGACAATATGAAAAAATGTTTTTCTTCTGACATACAATTGAAATAAACAGCTGCGCCGTGTCAACATGTTTGCCCGTCTTTATGCTTAAAACGAATTTATATGAAATACTGTGAACACTGCTCAAATAGACCCCCCACAAAGAAGAGGAACACAGTGGTACCCATTGACATAAAACATAAATAAGTTGGCACTATTAAGGCAACCTCAAGTTTAACTAAGTAAGTGGTCTCGATTTTTGAACAAATAAAATTCTATAACCGTCAAGTGTGAATAATTGACAGTTTTCAACGATTTTTGCAACGAATTAAGTTCCACAACTATGCAGTGTAATATCAGAAATACATAAAAAAAAAAAGGAACCTTATTTCAATGGATAAAAATAAGTCAACAAATGAAAACTGCTTAGAGCGTTTTGAGCTATTTTCAGAAAATTGGAAAGTTCTCTTTTTTTTAAGGCCCCAATGCTCCAAAACTTAAAAGTCAGAATTTTTTAAAAAATCGAAAGGGAACTTATGTAAATATATATAAACAATTCACCAAAGTTTCATGAAAATTCACTAAAGTTTCATGAAAATTGTACACAGAAATTTTGAGTTATAATCAGAAAACTGGAAAATCCCCCATTTTTCTATGAATAAAATCACATAACTCGGAAACGTTAGATATAAAATTTATGAAAATCGAAGTGGAGCTTACGTCAATAGACAGACACAATTCATTAAAGTTTAATGAAAATTGATGGAAGAGCTTTTGAGTTATTGTCCGAAGTGTTGACGATGGACAGGCGGACGGACAACGGTATTCCATAATACGTCCGATAACGGGCTTATGAATACAGGAAAGACCACCAAGGACATCCTGTTGTTCAAATCTCTCATTGCTAATTTGGCATTTCTCATTTCCAATTTTGTTTGTTCAAGGTTGACAATTCTTACTTTTAACATGACATTTTAAACTCTAACGTGACATTTCTCAGTTCCATGTTGGAATGCGGAAAAGTAAACTTTGAACTGAGAATTGTCAACTCGAAACTAAGAAATGTTTAGTTGGATCTTCGAAATGTCTACTTAATTGTTCCTACAAATAGCAAACAATCATTCAATATTCGACCTTCATCATCAGATTAATGTATTGTTGCTAAATCAATTATAACTATTATCATTATTATTATTATTATTATTATTTGGAAGTTAGAAATATGGAGATGGAAATGAAAAATTATCAAATAGAATGTCATTAAGATTCTTTCGTAGAGCTGTTTCCTGATGACTCCTTGTTCTCTTGTTAAAACAATAATCAAAAACACACTATATTTATTTTACTAGTTTTCTTTTTGGTTTTAACTGAAGTCAATGAAAATAACGCTGTATAAATTGTGTACGTCCGAATTGCCTCTCTTGATTCACTCACAATTAGTGCCTAAACTTAAACATTTGAAAGTCAGGGATCATGTCATATTATTGATATCATTTCCAACATAATTTCCTAATCGACAAATAGTAATTTTTTATATAACTATAATATGCAATATAATTATCCTAAGAACTAAATTACTCATCAATCATGATCAAAACATACCAATATCTTTCAATTTTATAAACTGAATCATGCAAAAAGAATAAAATTAAAATAACTTCCCCCATCAACAAATGTTTAACTAGAATTGATACTTAAGGATGTACTTAAGTGAAATTAGAAAAATCTAGAATTTGAAATTGATATTGTAAGTCAGAAGAGCATTAGTTAAGGAACAAAATAAGCTAAAAAATATTGATAGTTTATGGAACTCCTTTTGGAGGTTTGGTTTTAAAAAGTTGTCGGGAAAAGGCTGACTCAGAGTTTTACCTTATATTTGCATTGTAATTATTTGGGTCTCAAATCAAAAGAAAAGAAATCTAGAATCTGTTTTTTGTAAATTTTTGTAAATGACCTTTTATTTGCTATTGAAGTCTTATATGAAAAGACAAATGGGTGTTATGGGACAAAATATTTTACCCTGTATCGTAGAAAAAAACCAAGGAGTCCGAACATTTGACAAACATTCCTAAACCTCACCTAAGTACATCCTTAAGCCAGTCAAAGGAATCATGAAAATTGAATTGACTTATTTTTGCCAGTATTTGCCACATGATGAATATTGACCGAGCGTAAATACCACCGCTCAACCTTGAATTCGAGCGCCACTGATGAGTTTTGTTTAGACGAAACACATGTCTGGTTAACAATTTATCACCCTAGGGCCTGGTTTTCGAAAGTATCCCAAGATATGTGATAAGATATATCTTAGGACAAATTTTATTACCATCTTATGAATATCATATGATATGTCTTAGCACATACTTACAACTTCTCGTCCAATCAAATTGCCTATATTTGTCTTCTAATTTTCATAGTACATACGTTTCCTGTGTACTAAGTAACTACGCATGAATGACCATAAGGGTAAGATTTCATTGTATCGTAATCAAGATATTTAAAACAAAAATTGCCACTGGCTTTTTTTAAATAAAATGCTGTGTTCCAAATTAAATTAAATAGTTTGTAATCAGTTTTCACGTTGATTTTTAAATATCCTGCTATTAAAATCTTTGGATCTAAAAAATGATTTTGACAATTGCAAATTTTATCATTTAAATAAAGGGTAATACATATGGTTCTTTATACCTTGATTAGAGTACAACGATATCTTAAAATTATGATAATGTATCATCCATACAATTACTTTGTACACAGAAAAGTGTGTACTATGAAACCTTGTGAAGGAAAATAAAAGCAACTTGGTGATAATTTTTTAAACTTTCTTAAGGAAGGTGATATATTTTTGTCATGAATTGATTGATTGATTGATTATTGGTTTCTTAATGTCCAGTGGCAAATATTTCATGCATGTTTAGGACGATGTCATGAATTGAAAAACTGTGATTATGTCTGAAGATAATGTGCCACCTATATATATATATAAACATATTCTGATAAATATTTTAGTTTTTACTTTGAAATAATAAAAAAAAAAAACACAAAACACAAAACCTATAATCTCTGATCTATTGGTAGTTGCTTTTTAATGCCTATCTGCTAGACTATATCTATGGGGACAAACTATCTGTATGTTTTAAATTTATTATAGCTTTAGTTTTACTGTGAAATTAAAAAATGTTTTCAAAACATGTAAAGCTTCCACTGCAATTTAATTATTGCCTGCTTTTGGTCAATTTATTTTGTCATCTTACCTTGTAAGAAGAACATGTATAGTAAAACACCGCTTTATATCAGTATACATACTTACACCAGCAGCTACCATCTTTTCATTCTGGAGTGAAGAGCCTTTTGAAATCACATATTTTACAATGATCCTAGTGAGTAGATTTACAAAACTTCGTTAATGAGCTCCGTTTTACAAACACCTGTGATACAAGTAGTCAGCCAAAATAAACTATCAATAAACCAATTAAAAGATTACTCGAGTTGTAAATATGTGCTAAATTGGATAGTCTATGAAAAGGTATATACTATGAAATTAAGAGCTCGGGGCAAGCCCCTCGCTCTAAATTTCATAGTATATACCTTTCCATAGACTAACCTAGACATAGAATGTAAATCAAAGCTGTCCTAAGATAGTCATACATGTGAGCTCTCATGAATGTCGTAATTGAACATATTTTCTTGTATTTTAAATAACGATTAAAAAAATGATAAAAATGAGTATAAAAATAATAAGTATAAAGATACTAATTATTACCATTCTTATTATTTACGAATATTTTATTTTTTTCATTATGATGAACATCAAATTATATATGAAAAGTTATCAAAATCTGAGTTGATAATTTGTTTAAATTTAGTTTGTATATATAATAATCTCGAACTTCGCGTTCATGTATTATCATACATGAAGTGTTATTTAATTGTGAATACTTTTAAGATTCGGTACATCGCGTACCCGCTTAACGAAATGCCCGTTCAAATGCGTTATTAAAGTTCTGCATAAGGAAACAAATAATTAAGGTCTTTCCTTTTCCAAAAGGGAAAGACCTTACTGTATTTCTTCTGATTATTATTATTATTATTATTATTCTTTTTGTTCCGCCAAACTTTGACAAAATTTCCCTCCGTAACCGTAAGCCATGTCGCTTTCAGGTTCACACTTTGTATCGGTGTCACAAATACCTATCCGGAACTCACCCTGTGAGTCGTAAAATTTTGTCGGTCCGGAGTTATCCCTCCGAAACCTAAAAACCTTGTTATCATTCAAACACCGTAACCGTAATAGGTAGAAAAAAGGCAAAGGGTGAAATTTGTTCAGGACTAGACCCCGGTTCTTCGTTACATTAGGATCGAAAAGATTCAACGACTCATTGGTAGGGTTATGCCCCTTTGAAAATTAACCGGTGTCGGTTGGCCATCAAAACTCAGAAACCGTAAGTCGTAGACATCTAGGATCTTCACCAATGATCATCAATTCATGTGACTTTCAAAATGCCTCAAGGTCAAATTTGTATGTTGACCTTGACCTTTGACCTTACACCTTGTTATGGGATAATCTCAGAAACCATTATACTTACAGAAGTTTTGAATAGTGGAAAATGTTTGGGTCATTAAGGCGCAACTTTGTTACATTTTGACCGAAGAGATTTGACCTTTCTGTAAGGGGCATAACCCCTGTTTTAGGTTTCTGAAAAGACAAAATCAGCTTTTACTATATAACCAAAGGTCCTAGACCCATGGGGTCTTCAGCAATGACATTGGTGACTAATGACCTTGACAAAGGTCACAAGGTCAAAGGTCAAGGTCATGTCCCAGATAGCGAATTATGTGTTTTTGACCTTATTTAACGGATTTAAAGTTTGTTTTAAAGGTTTTTAAGGTTGACCTTGACCTTTGACCTTACAACTTTTTATTCGATATCTCAAAAACGATTATACTTACAGAAATAGTAAATAGTGAAAACTGTTTGGGACATTAAGGCGAAACTTTTTTACGTAATGACCGAAGAGATTTGACCTATCCGTAAGGGGCATAACCCCCGTTAACTATTTCTGAAAAGACAAAATCAGCTTTAACTATTGAACCAAAGGTCCTAGACCCCTAGGGTCTTCAGCACTGACATAAGAGACCAATGACCTTGACAAAGGTCACAAGGTCAAAGGTCAAGGTCATGTCTCAGATAGCGAATTAAGTGTTTTTGACCTTATCTAAAGGATTTTTAGTGTGTTTTAAAGCTTTTTGAGGTTGACCTTGACATTTGACCTTAAAACTTATTTATTGGATATCTCAAAAACGATATTACTTACAGAAACAGTAAATAGTGAAAAATAATTGGGACATAAGGGCGCAACTTTTTTACATTTTGGCCGAAGAGATTTGACCTATCTGTAAGGGGCATAACCCCTGTTAACTGTTTTAGAAAAGACAAAATAATTTTTAACTCATGAACCAAAGGTCCTAGACCCATGGGGTCTCTTGTTATGACATCGTGGACCAATGACCTTGACAAAGGTCATAAGGTCAAAAGTCAAGGTCATGTCCCAAATTCCGAATTATGTGTTTTTGACCATATTTTAAGGGTTTTGTGTGTGTTTTAGAGCTTTTCAATGCATTCTACGCCTATTGAAACATATATTTTATATAATGAAAAGGAAAGACCTCTCAATTGTTCAAGAACAATTGACATTTTAATATATATATTTATTTTGCAAAATCATGAGTATGAAAAGGAGTCCAAATTTTACGTCGCAGGAGATTTTAATTTTAATTGACGAAAAAGAAAAAAATTAATCTTTACCCGACTGAGCAACACAACTTTTATTTTTATTGTAATGTACATGAAAAAAAAAAAATTGAGTTGATAATCCGAAGACCATCATAAGTCATGTCTTGAAGTGTCTTAAGTTTACGATAAAAGTTATGACATATCATAACTTGGGACACTTTCGAAAACATATCTTATGACTATAACATAGCATAAGACCATCATAAGACATGTCTTAGTCATAAGATACTTTCGAGAACCAGGCCCCTGGTATCTAGCCCAGAAGTCAGCACTTTGTGTTGACAACAAATATCATTGATACAGACATTTTCTAAAAAATACATCCTTTACTGTTATAGTTTGAGTGGTTTGTACCACTATTAAGAAGATTCTTGTGTGATATCCATTATATACATAAAATGAATGAAATATATGATATTTCCCATTGGTATCTTTGACATCTCTTTAAGAATAGTTATTTTGGTATTTTTTATTGATTAAGTGTTGTTTGTTTAAGATGCGGTGGCTAATATTTCACCCATATTCACGACGAGAAAAAAATAATAAATTAAAACTAAAGGTTGGTTGAACAAGGCAATGGTCGACCGTGATGAAGGAGGAGTTGTGTGCCACTTGAAAATGTGAATTTGAAGGATAGGGAAACCATTTGCCAAAGCCAACTAAGGACCTCTCCGAGAGTTGTTGCAAGGGCTGTTTTACGTTCAGCAAGCAACATTCATGAGACATCATATTAAATGTTCCCATTTTTACCGGATGTGAGATTGATTTTATAATCCCTAACAGTCACCAAACAACCCACTTTAGCAAGGGTTATACTGGCGGAACGGGAGTAGTCATTGATAAGCATATTTTCTGTCATCCATGTAGTATGATATTTGTTTAAGAAAAGCTATTTTTTATATGAAAATAAGAAGATATCATTGATATAATTGCCAATTAGCCAACTTTTCAATAGAACGCCATTTTAATATTCCTTTCTAGTTTTAATTGGAACGACTATATAACAGTATCACACAAGGGTACTTCATTCATATAGGCAACAGAAAAACATGTTGACTTGCCATTCATTCCCAAATACATTTTAAGTTCATAAAACTAGAGCCTCTGGGGAGCCTGGAACTCATCTGGCAAATTTGAAAATGAAAACACCATTTTATAAACGTCATGCGTTTGAAGAGTTTATCTGGATTTATCTTCATCAGGAACACTCAAAGCCGAATATTCGACGGAACCGAAACAGTAGAAGAGTTATGTAATAATAACAATGATATATACAATGAAAATAATAATTTGAAAATTCGAAATAAGATATATAACATGAGAAAAATTTAATTACAAATGGATTTCGTTTCAAAACGTTTCGCATTTTTTTTTTTAGAGACGATTTTTGAAAAAATGGCAAATCAGAATAAAAAATTGTCTCTGACGACCATGCTTGTATTTCATAGGTTATAAATCAATATATATTTTAGAAGACCTTACATACATCACATATTCCCCAACCGTTTAAATCTAACTAAAGAGCAGAAAATAAAAAATGTGAAGAGCATTGAGTTTAGATGGAAACTATGTGCAAATAAACTCATCAAAGATACCAGGGTTGAAACTGTGTACGCCAGACGCACGATTCGTCTACAAAAGACTCCTCAGTTACGCTCGAATGAAAAAAGTTAAAAGGGCCGAAAAAGTACTAAGTTGAAAAGCATTTGTCATTATGTTTGTCATCTTGCTGCACAGTCTTTAATTTTCTATGCGGTGTTGTGTGAACTCTTGTTTGTAATGTTTTTTTTTTCGCTTTTTTTGTCATGACCTTGTTTGCTTTCATTTGACTTTGAAATTTTACCTTTGCATCTTCCGACTCCTTTTATCGCTAAGTGAGAAGCATCTGAAGTGGGTATTAAATCAGTAAACACCTAAAAAAAATCAAATATAAAGTTATTATTAAAGGCAATTTTAGAATATATATAATATATTTGCTATATAATTGCCGAAATAGCCGTTATAAAAATCCTGAAAATTATTATTTTTCAAAATTCTCATTTCTTTTTATAAAAAGAACTCATTGTTTTTTTTTTTCAAATGATATTTATATAACTCCAAAAAAGAGAACCCAGAACCAAAAATTAAAAACAAAATCCAAATAAAGAAAACGTAATTATGCCTGAGAGTAGAAAATCCTCTTTTGTTCATTAACCAACAGTTTGTAAGCAGAAACATTTACTGTATCAATAATATTTTATGTAAACACTGGCTGGTGATACTCTTAAAAAAAATTGACTGACTAGTTTATCTCTTTATCAATGTTGTAAATTAAGGTTATACGATTTTTGTTTTGTTTACAATGCAGACTTTATTGTTTAGGCTTTGGCTGCGTGGACAATGGATTTAAGGAAGGTAATACATTATGGTTTTAATATGATGTTGCATGAATGTTCATAGTCTCGTAAACTGTTTGATTATAACTTGTATCATCAGCTCACTGAAGAAAAAAAAATCTATTTGTGTGATACAGTCTTCGATAAAAAATGTTATCATTTTGGTGTCAAGTTTCCTATGAATGCATTTCGGCATTTTGTGTACTATGTTTAGTACAGTTGTAATTGTCAGTGATTGAATACCTATTTATAACCATGCCAAACGGATTACACTACAATTGCGCACATCTACAGATTCACTCAGGAATATAAGACTTCAAGCCGTCAAAACTGTGATCCTGCAATGTTTGTCTATAGTTGACTATATGTGACTGTATTACAATAGGTATGAGTATACATAATGATTCCAGAATCTAATCTTTAAAATAATGATTTTTTTTTTAGCTCTAACTGTTTTGAATCAAACTCCACAGACGAGACTCCTATAGACGCGGGTTTGGTGTATCAAATTTTAAACCTGGTATTGATGAGTTATTACATACTTATGAAATCCTTATTAGAATACAATGAGGTATGATTAAAGGTAAATAAAGCGTTTTACGTAATCCTTAGTCTTTCATTTCTGCATGGTAAAAGGATGCATGTCCCTGTATAATTCATCATGTCGTATTGGTGACTGATGTCGAGTATGATTTGCTAACAGGAAGTACATGCACATGAACGATAATACAGTAAATGGTAACATTCTAGGCTGTACGCATGTTATTATTTACAGTAAAGAAAAATCAAATTAAGACTTGTCATCATAACGAAATTGTATTTGAATGGTAAAAACTTATCTATGAAGACTCAGTTTCTGTACTGGTATTTTAAACCTGGTTTTAAAACGTTGACTGTAACTACACCTCATACAAATATAACCGTATGTAACACCGTTTGATCAGAAAAAAAAACAAATAAAACAGAAATAAACTTATATCAATGTATTCTGTTGGACTGTTTTTCACAAACAATAACATTAAATCCATGTATGTTGGTTCATGAAACTTACGAATAGGTTAAAATAAAATTGTGGGTAGAAAGAAAATTTTCTATATTTAGACTCTTAAACTTTTTTACAGAAAAGAATAATTATTGCATTTTTATGTGTTTTTTGGATGTTATTATCTTGGTCAAGTTTGAGTTTCCACATACTAGTAAACCTAAACCTCATACAAGTGACGAGATAAGTCAAAGAGAAGCGAGATACCAAAGGAATATTCAAACGCATAAGTCGAAAACGACTTCTGTTCATTTGTAGAGATGCGAAACGCAGAACTAGACAATTTGCAGAAAACGCCAAAGAATATTCTGAATTGCTTTACATTTTGCTTGGAGGATGTCTGAATATTCTAATTATATAAATGTTTTGTAATCAAAGGAAAAATAATGTAAATTTCAATCGACATACTAATGTAGGTTGAAGTATGAGAAGATAGATAAAGCTATTAATTAAGGTCCTTTTTAGTCATAAAGTTCATCAACTGTTTCGCTTAATATACATCCTTGGCTTTCAAATATTCTGCTTTAAAGGTTAATCCAGAAAAGCGCTATGAACGCACGTAACCAACAAAGTATTGTTTCAATTAAATTAATTCCATGGTTAACGACAGTCTAAATAATTTTGAAGTACTTTAACGTTGAACTTTAACTAGATGTGTAACTTTTATCGGTCATTATGTAAATAAACGGTTTTATTACAGTGAGTTTGTAATATCCTAATCGCTTTTCAATTGATTAACCATCATTTGGCTTTTTAAATGTACATAGGAAGTAATTGACGGTTTTATGGAAACCTGCTTATCGGCAATGTCTTGATATAAAAAAATACATTTTACTGAAAGATACCAGACTCTGTACATATATGTTTTCATTCATATTGACTCACTGCTTTCTATCCACTTACAAATTGATTCCTATTTAAAACACACGCCTTTATCGATGACTTTCACTCCATTTTGTATGTTTGTATTACGTCTCTTTTTTACAAGAACTGACCTTACAATACATCGTATACGTGCGTTCCATTTTGTGCATGTGCGCTTTTTCGATTCTATTGACCAATTATTTACAATTTCGACTGTAACCCTTATACAAAATAGATAAGTCAAGAGATGGGGTATGATTGCCATTACACCTACTATAAAACATAGGCCAAATGACGTGGATTTCAGCAGTTATATGTCACCGTGCGGCTTTCAAAAATGAGCAAAATCCTAACTATCTAGTCAACTATCAAACTATCAGGCAACCACTGAATTACAAACTTCTGACTTGGGACAGGCACATAGAATATGTTGAGATGTTAAACATGGTTATGAGTGCTCAAACTTCAAATAATCTTGAACAATGATGAAACAGTACAAAATAAGAACAATCTGTAAAAATCAGTTGGAAATTGATTGGTACGAAGCACAAAAAACAACTAACAAAAGACACAAAGTATTGCGTTTTATTTATTTGGGTGATATATGCTTGCAAATTGAACATCTCATACGTTATCTACAGTAGGTTCCTCTTTTGCCATGTACACTTAAAAAGTAAAATACCAAAAATACTGAACTCAAAGGGAAATTGAAAACGTATTTGATCTTATCCATTTCTACTAGCTTTCGTTTTATATCCGGAGAAATGATTCAATAATAATACACTATAGTATATTAGCATTTCAAATCTGTGAATTGTTTCATAAATAAATTTGAAATAAAACGTTATTTTGTGTGTGTCTAAACATAGACATATAAAGATCGCATTCATAAAATACACTACAACCTACTTCTATGTCTATTAGTTATGTGAGAAGTTTTCTTTGAAATAGGAAAATGATCCGCTACTCATGGTTTCAAAAATTCACTTTTGATGCCAATGGATAATTTTCTCTTCACTTTTTCCGAAAATGTTTGATTTCTATGTACTTTCCTTTGAAACAAAAGAGACAATTGGCTTCATCCGAATACCAGTCCGGTGTCATATAACTTCATATTGATTCGAAAAATATATGGTAAAAGAACCCATGTGTCTTACATATATTTAATGAATTTATCTCACAGTTTATTTTTAGTAATTAAAGGGAGCAAACTCCTTTAAAAAGTCACCTCAGCACTTCTACCCTAATGTGATAACACTTATGGTTTATGAGGAGTTGTGATAACAAGCAAAGTTTTAAATTTATAACATGAACTTGACCTTTTATCTGGAGCTCAATTTCTGCTCATGGCCAAAGGACCTCATATCATTAGACTGGAGGTATCTATGACTTACAAGTTAATACTTACATCGACAGACCGTTTAGTTCGAACACAGAAAAAATATATCGCTTAATTTTTCGAAAAAATGTTCGTTATTTCCTAAGGCATCAATTTAGATCGAAGCAACACAGTGACATGTGATAAAAAAAAATCATAAATGGTCTTCACATACGTTTTTGTTCAATTAGTTATTCTTTCTGAATTCCTCGTGCTCTATACTAAAAGCACCAAATTGTAGTCAATGTAAACAACAGGAGCTGTAACTATGCCACAGTACTATGGTGTTCCTGGATGTCGAAATTTCGGGGCCATAAGTTTTTGGGTTTTTTTTCATAATCTTACTATGTCTCTTTAATATTTGACGTCAATGTTTTTTTTCCAACTGATACCTGTTATAGCCTATGATTTTAATCTTTAACTTTATGTTATATCATATTCTAGCATTGCTAAAAAAAATCTTTAATACTACGGAAAGCATTCACAGTGAGGTAATAAAAAAACAAATGAATAAAACTGAATATTTAGTGAAAATAATGGCAAATACAATAACAAAATACATTACAATTGCTTGCGCTTACATTACTGAAGTAATTTGGTTGGGTTATAATAATTTAAAAGGGATATAGATTTTCTGTTATATTTTTATTTTTTATTATTTTAGATCGAATGTTACAAAACTTAAATGATTACTTAAAAGGCAACTGCTATTGGTTAACAACTTTGTTTTTTAAACCTGATTGTTTATAATATAGATTATTCGGAGAAAAATGGTTTTCAGGTGGATCAATCTAGCACTTATTTATTTTAAGAAATCTGAAGAAGTTGCATCTATTGATTTGAATAAATGGAATTTTCTACATTATTGTTAAAGGTTTTGCATTGTAAATTGATATCCTATATTTTATACTCAAAACTAGTATCATGTTGGTGGCTAGTACCAATCTGCTGAATCCGTTTTCTCTCAACACTCTTTGTTTAACTCTCTCTTGCGTCCTTAACCAGTACATTCAAGATAACTTGTCCATCATAGTTCTCATTTTGATAACACATTACGTTAATCATTCATATACCTCAGCAGTAATGATGATATTGTTTTTATTATGAGATATATGACCGAAAAAACTTGTCTTTTAAATGATCTTCAATTAGAATTGACAGAAACTTATTAAAATAAAACAGTTCCTTTGTAGAGCATGTAGATGGTTATTGTTATTTGACTAAGGATACAAAATAGCTGAACTTATCGTTTTTAAATTTTTACTTAAGCCATCATGATTTGTTTATTTTATGAAATATCTCTTTCACACTTGACAACGGATATGTTTCGCCTATCGAAGACACCATTTCTGTCTTCTTGATCTCGATTGTGTCATCACAGAATAACATTCATCATCGAAATTTACTTACCGATTGCAGGAAGACGGGTCCCACTACCGGTGCAGACATTAATTACCTTTTCGGAGCAGCTGATTTTATCTCCCCTTATACACATCCGTCATGTTAACGTAGGTCATGTTGCTTTGGTATTGTTTGAAGTGTTTTGTTTTTTTTTTAACTATGGTGTTGTCTTTCTTTCTTCAACTTGTTTAACATAAACCCCTTTGTATTTTCAATCTCTAATTTCACAATAATGCACCACTGTAAAGTTGTCTTGTTTTACATAGACACTTTGTTTTTTTCTATCTCTAATTTCCACAATAATGAACCAATGTAAGGTCGACTTTCTGGAAATGAAGTTGCTGATAAGAAAAGAGAAGCCATCATATTTGTTATTATTTTTGGTTATAATACAAAATTGCAATGTTAAGTTCCGACATAACATAACGGTCAAAACGACAACCAACACGAGGCCCATCAAAAACCGGGGGTGATTTCAGGTGCTCCGGAAGGATAAGCAGATCCTGCTCCACATGTGACACTCGTCCAACCCGGTGATAAATCTTATTCGGTAAAAAATATAAATTGTGTATAAAAGTAGCTATCAAGTTGTGTTTCGACTAAAAGATGTACAGATAAACTGTCAATTCTATATGCTTTCACATACTGAGTTGGTCTATTTAATTCATTCATAGTGTGTGTAAATTCAGGGCAACTGCAACACAATTTAATACGAAGTATACATAAAGCTTAACTAGAGGCTCTAAAGAGCCAGTGTTGCTCGCCTACTTCTTTAACAACAGCCAATTTTTGGTAAAAATCATCATGAAAGGGCAATAAATCTATAAAGAATTAACTAACAATTTCAGTCACGTTGACATATATGTAGATCTTGTCTTGATGATCATTTTTGTGTTTGATGGTGTCTGTCTAAATATGTATCTATTACACATTTCAATATAATAGGCAAAAACTAAAAAAAATGGTAAATCCATCTTTAAGGGGAAACAGCTTCAATAACTAGTTGACTTACGATTTCAGTCATGATGGTTTTTTTGTAGAGTTTGTCTTGCAGATCATTTTTTTTTTGGGCTATCAAGGTTTCTTTCTATCTATAATAGTTTTCAAAATAATAGGCAAAAATGCCAAAAAAATGGGAAAAATAATTATTGTGGCCAAGTTTGGTTAAATTTGGCCTTGTTGTTTCAGAGATGAAGATTTTTGTAAAAGTTAACGGACGACGGAAGACAGACGCCAAGTGATCATGAAAAGCTCATTTAGCATTTCGGCCAGGTTAGCTAAAAATGAAATAAAAACAAGTTTTTCATGTTATTACAATACACAGTATCTAAACACTTTTTATTTGAATAATGCATATAATACCATCAGTTAAGATCCATAACTGCTTGTAATAGTAGACTGTTCTGTCTAAAAAGTATTGCATTACTGTTTTATGAATAATGATTATCAATCACCTCACTCGTGGATGGAATCGACCAATAAACAAAATAAGTCCCAATTTTATATTTCTTACATAAAAAAAATGGTCTATTTGCCCTGAACAGTTTTGTTTGTCCGCCTCTAGCAAAAACCGCAATGGCTGTAGCTGCACCTCCCTCTACGCCTGCTTCGTTCACGATGAGGACGGCTATATGAATAGCAATATCAACGCTTGTCCATTCTCTCTTCTCAACAAAAAGATTTGAAAATTAGATTTAGCCGTGTCAAAAATATCATTACTCCAAGTTTAGGTAATTCATTCGTTAAATCAAACTCTGACTGTAATTTAAATTTTGGAATAGAGACAAATGAATACCTTCTAATAAATCCAGCAGAAATATCCGAAAGGAACTTTGGTGTTATCTTTGCTTCTATATTTGGAAGCCCGTGTTTTTCATTTGGTAAAATGAAGATCATATCAAAATCTCCTCCCTTGAAAGGTAATGCTATTGCAGAGAAGTCCAGACCTCGAAAATATGGAATAACTATTGGATTTATCATCATTTCAACTTCAATCGTTTTGTTTTTTAGGAAGGTAAAAGGTTCCTTTCTTTGTCTCTTTTGGAGAAAATTGTAAAGTATATGGCATTTATTATAAACATTACAGTGTTGTGGTCTAACCATTTCTCTTTGATCAGATCTTTTATTTTACCGTCTGTCTGTTCTGATACCCATCCAATCATTTCGTATGCAGATGCGTTAGATTCTATAAAGTCCTTTAAACTGATATCGGCTCCAAAATATCGTTCTGCATTTTCTTGGACATTTTGCAACACTTGCAACACTGTGAGTTGGTCGCTTACAAAGAGCCTATTTGCACTAGCCAAACTAACATTGACGCCAGCTTTTTTTAGTAAGATGACTATCAAGTGACTTGTAAAACTTCAACTTTTGCTCTTCTGAATATAAGCTATTTTGAAAAAGAGCAGATGAAATTTGTTGCTTTGATCGTCCACTTGCTCCAATCATCAACAATAGCAACGCCGCTGTGATGCTATACGGTGACAAGCAAACACTGTCTAACTTGTTCAATCCGTGATACAAAGATGTCGAGAATTCAATCAAACTTTGTTTACATGAGAACGTTTCGATCACAAAACTAAGTTTTGTGCTCAAATAGGTAATTGGGATCAACACACTTCCTTAACAAACTGTTTTTGAAAATATATTGAACATTAGATACAACTTATAAAATATCTTGTTGTAGTCAGTCGACAGTATGCGGAAATGTTGGGTTTTTTATATTTAAGTACACATTATTATATTATTTGAGTATTCATTTGGAAAACAATACTGATTTCTTTCCAGATCGTTTGTTTAATCTTCACATAATAATACACTGTATCAGCTCCTAATTTTGTTTTCGTTTTTACTGAAGTGGAATATTGAATAGGAGACATCCATAACAGAATGATTAAGTATGATTAGTCATTATGTTGCACCAGAAATTGCAGATATACATGTAGCAAATTATTCAAGCATTAAATCATTGTGTAATTTATATTGAATAATGAATTGTTTGATATAATCTAGATAATATGGTTGAAAAAGGTCACTCCTGGTGTTACTGTAACGTCAAAAAATGTCGAAACTGACATAGTTAATCTTTTGAGCATTGTTTTTTGACAAAAAAGATAATGAGACAACCCATACCAAAAAGTATAGAAACACGCACCCGGCCTCGCTCATTTTGAAGTTCATTCGAATCCCTTAGTTTTTTGTTTGGTACCTTGATTTGTCTCTTTTTACTCGATTTACGAGATTTGGACATCTTTAAACTATTATCACTTAAATTTTCAGACCTTACTATCTTTGTAAAATATGTTTTGTAGCAAATTATCTTTTTTGGTAAGGCATTAGCTCATATCCATATATTAAAGACAAGATATCAAAATGATGCTGTTTTAGTAGTTTTAGCCCCAATGCCAATATATATAGGACATAATTCAAAAATATAAATGCTGATATCGGACAGCCCAATGTCTTATGAACAATTGAAGGATGCAATTTGGTACCTATATATAATACTTTTTGATTTTTAAATTCAAGTTGCCACAAGAGGCCTCATTTCATATTTACTCCTTTGTTAATATTATTTGGTCAGACAACGCGACATAACTGAAACCTAAATAGGTATGGTTTCAATACTATGGTTTTTGTCCTATTTATTATTGCTAGCAAGAAACATAAAATGACCTTTGAATGAATACGTGGATGCGTGATTGATATTGAGAATCCATAAAGGAGGATAACGATATGGGTTCAATAGTCAATTGGTAATTTTTTATGCAGATTGATATTAATCAACAGCATCTTGCCATTTATTGCTGAACATTTGATAACTTACTTGGGACGCCTCTACAATATCAGTACACAAGTGAATTTTCATACTGATGACAACATTAAAAAAATTCAATATTCAACATTTTGACTAAATATTCATCCTGGAATACATGTTTACTTCATACAACCGAAGCCTCCTATGAGCTTGTTTACAAAACAACATTTTTTGAAATACGAAGGATTTTCTACCTTAGGAATATATTACCTTAGCTGTACAAAACATTTGGAAAATTTGGATCCTAAATGCTCTTCAACTTGTAGACAAAACGCGCGTCTAATCTTAAAACTTTAATTCAAGTATCTGTGATGAGTTTATTTCCATCGCATATGAAAAATTTGCCCTTGAATTGCTAAATTCTGAAACATTTAACCACATATGATTTTCGTTTCAGAACGCTTTGACACTGGACGTTAAGCAACCAACAATCAATCAATCAGAACGTTTTGCATTATAATTTAAAAAAAAAACTAACCGGAATGACAGATTATCTCCGATGGCCATGTTTGTAATGGATTGGAACCAATCCAATATCATCACAGAAGTACATTATTATTCCGAAGTTAAAAAAAAAAACTTGGCTCAATAGATTAATTGAAAAAAAATGAAAATGTGATATCGCCATCAGGATTCAATGCTAATATTGAATGTATTTAAATAAAATACCCCGAATGTTTTATATGGTTTGCCTTTAAGTTTACGAGAAGAAGATAGTAGTTGTATACAATAGGATTTAATTGTGATTTCCATAGATTCCTATGTTTCAATCAAGTACTATGTGTATTCAATCAGTTTTTGAAAATGAATTTTGTAAACTGTCCTACATTCAAAGATCAAATACTGGGTAAATAGAAACCTATAGATGTGTACTAAGCTACTAAGACAAAGGACAGTAGTGAAAACGGATGGCATTTTGATATTTTATTTAGAAAAAGATCTAACTTAAGGATGTATTCTTCTGACGTTTTAGTCTCGTTGAAATCTCGTTCTGGAATTATTTCCAAAACATGTGATACAAGTGAAAAATATCAATAAATTTAATAAATATCATAATCAAACTTAACTCTGTAAAATAATTGTGTATTTACAATAAGTAGTTTTTGAGTAATAAATTTTTCAAATTTTATTACCAATCAAGTCAGTCTTTTTAGCCAAAATTTTGAGAAAAAGGGTGAGGGGTACAAGAAATGATTTTATCAGAATTTCTTAGATATGTATTTTTTCAATCATTTATAACAAAGAAGTTGAAATAATATGCATTTTGTTCTTAAAACAGAGATAAATCACAAATTTACAAAGTTTACAGCATGGTAAATTTGACACGAAAAAGCATCAAAATATGATAATACTTTCTTATATTAACACCTACCTATAGTTTTTTTAAATTAAATTTATTTAGATTGGTCCAATTAATCTTTATTGAAAGTATGAAAAAAAGTTTAATTGTGGAACTGTGATTTTTTTTCACGATAATAGCCCAAAAATGGGTAAAAAATGGTAAAAAATGGGAGAATCATCAAACTTGGGTACTTTCAAAGGACCGTAGCTAAAAAAGAAGTGCACCACAATATGATTTTTTCTTCACCAATTTTTTTTCTACAGTCTTATAAACCCAAAATTCAGGTTAAGAAAAAAAGTTTAATTCTAGAAATTTTTGGCTTCTCAGAGGTGTATATCCTTTATGTGATGCAAAATCTTATTTTTTTTTCTTGGGAGCCGGTATTGTTTGTGTTTTGTCATTATTTTACGAACAAAGTTGTAAAATTCAATCTAGTTAAATGCCTACTTTTCTACATTCTTGGTAAATTAATTTTAAGTTTAAATTATCATGTAGACACTTGTTGATGACCATATTTTTGACTTAAATATACTTTTTGGTGTATTAAGTGTTTTAGTGACTTATACCTCAGGTTTCAATTGATTCCTATGATTTAATCAAGTACTACACCACCAGGAATTTACATAGCGTTTAAATGTACTTTTAATGCCACTACATATACAGTACTGGTAAAAAATATCATCAATCAGTACATTTCTTACCCATACCTTTTCAATACATATAATTATATTCATATTTTCAGTACTGGTGAGAAAAAGTTGTTTTCAGTTCTAATAATTTCAGCCATTTTTTGAACTGGACCTTTCAGTCATTTTTCAGTACTGAAAATGTCAGTCATTTTTCAATATTGAAAATATTAGTCATTTTCAGTACTGAAAATTTATGTCATTTTTCAATATTGAAAATATTAGTCATTTTCAGTACTGAAAATTTATGTCATTTTTCAATATTGAAAATAGTAGTCATTTTCAGTACTGAAAATTTATGTCATTTTTCAGTACTAAATTTTTTTGTCATTTTTCAGTACTTCTATATATAATTATATTATAGTTTTCAAGAATAAGTCAAAAGCATGTGAAAAAGTGAAAAAGATTTCATCGTGACCCTATCCGTAAATCTGGCGTCCGGAGTCGGTTCTTAAAACGCTTTATAGATTTAGATAATGATGAAGAGAAGAACGCTGTCAGAGATTGTCAACAATACATTTTGTTGTTGATTTAACTTGGCAAACAAAATCCTGGGCATATGAATCAACGAACAATCAATGAAATAAAAAGGCAAACTCACACATGTACACATGCTCAAGGAAACTGGAGATTTTGGGTAAAGAATTACGACTTAAAACAAAGATGTTTTCACTTCATTTGTTAGTATGAACTTGAATATGGTGCTCCAACTTTGTTCATCTTTTACTACAGGGAACCCTGCTTAAAGGGTACGGTTTCATTTAAAGTTATGGTAAGGTTAGGGTCAGGTTTAGTTCAGTTTTTGGGGGAAGACCATTTGATATTCAGTTGGAGGGGGGGGAGGTTGGGTGCAGGAAAGTTTCACTTTTACTTTGTACACATATTCTCTTCCTATATAAAGATAAACACAGAGTTAGTTTAAATAGTTATGACGTCTTGAAAGGCTATTTTAATTTTCATAAAATGGCCTTTCATCATGCTTATGACGCCACAGAAAAAAATTAAAATAGCCTTTCAAGATCTCGACGTCACAGAAAAAAGTTAGAATAAGCTTCCAAGACATCATAATTATTTTGACTAACACAGAGCTAAAGCTTGTATGGGTCACTTTTTTTAAATGTCATATATATCAATGCGGTTCAAATATACCTTATCGATATTTATGCCAATCCGGATAGGTTCTAGAATTACACAACTTTTCAATCCAATTGAAGCTATCTGGGACCTTGTTCAAACAATATATTGTGCATAAAACTTTTTATACAGGCATGTTTAAACCATCGTAAGCAATCAAACAAAGCATTTTTAATAACTTTAACTTGTTTTTTAAGAATTGATTCATAAACTATCAAAATTTCAAATGGTCTCCTTCCAAACTTGTTCCTACCTCAGCTCATTGCTGATGACCTTCGTTTTGCAACATTTGACACAAGCAGGAAGTTTTTTAAATTGCGATAAGGTGTATTCAAGAAGGTAATTTAATAATGGGTAGAAATTCATATGTCAATGGGTCATACATGTTCATCTTCTGTTAAGATGTCTCAAAAAGATGGTCTGTAAAAACTGTGTTTTGATCTTTTTATCTCATAATATCAATCAGGAATCCCTTCTGGTTAACATCTCATTGAAATTAGATGTCCATCATGATAAGCTGAGAAATATTTATAAATGGTTGTGATTTTTTATTTAATAAAGAATGGGTATGATTTTCACATAAATTGATATATGAATGGGGGTGTTTTTCAAACCCCAACTGGAAGTCTGTACCAAAATATGTAGGTGTACCAGCCAAGAGGATATAGACGACTTTAAAACGTGTGCACTTCCCGTATATTTCATATGTTACATGCTTCTGTAATTACGTCACAGTAAAAACTGATTAATTGACGTTAGTTATAATCTTTGTAATTCATTCATAAAAAAACAATTCGAGATTAGTGTATTTATAGTAGCATAGCAAAAAAAGGGGTGTCATGGGTCCTATAATATAAGATGTTAGATATTAATAAGTATAAAATCCAAACAATCAGACTGCTACAAAATAACACAAATATATAAACAAAAACCAATACAAATATGCCACATTTACAAAAGTGAAAAATTAATTCAATAAAAATCAAAGTTTTTTCTTCTTTAATACTTTTCGTAAACCCTTAGGGCAAAATTACTCTTCTCAAATTGTTTAGGACCAAGAAATTTGAACAACAAGAAAGAAATATAGAATGGTAGTATGAACACATTCTCAATACCAAAGAGGAGATATATTTATATTTTAAATGTATATATTAGAAAAGAGATATACTAGATGAGCATTAACATCTAAAGTATGATCAGTTACTGATAAATGCACGTGATATCACCAAAAAGGACCTAGAAAACAGCCAAGTTGAAAATAAAAACTTGGGTTTTATCCATTTGTCCCTTTAAACAACAAAATATCTTTAAACTATGGGTTTAGTTAGAGGTTAATATCCTAAAATTGATTGAACTGAGCCAAGATCTATGTTACAAAAAGATCTTGAAATGTGTAACCGTTCTTTTCTTTGAAATTATTACCATAACAAATTATCATGGTATCAGAAAAAAGCTTTCTATCTATAGGAGAGACAGGTGAACTGCATTACAAACTTCATTGCAATTAAAGTGATGCAAATAAGTACATAGTCAAAAATAGTTATGACCCCGTATTTTTTAATATTGACTGCATACAAAATCTATAGTTTTAATTGTATTATAAAAACAAGGAGGTGGGGTATAATTGCCAACAATCAACCTCAGAACAAGGATACTAGGTTACCGTGATGTCTTTACGTTAGACGTTATAAATTTTGCACCTCGGTCCCAAGTCGAACAACTGCAGGTCATAGATATGTCTTTGTGTAATTATATATTTAGTATAGCAAACGATATTCTGACATTGTGCTGTACAGCTGGCAAGACTTCTCTTTTTATATTATTGTCTTAGCAATTCAGAAGTTATTGTATGGTGTGGACTATCAAACATTTACGGACCGTAATACCGTAATGATGACCACTGTATGTCGGTTTTGTATTTGTTGCTTATGTGAATTTTGCTGTCTTTATCATAACATGAAACTAATCGTAAGAGAAAAACAACGTTCTCCTGATCTACGTCAAAAACATTGAATAACACCATTTATGACACGACAAACAACGACAATCAACAAATAAAAAGTTCTTGCTTGAAATAGGCGCATAAAGAATGTGTCCTTATGGTTCATCAAAATAATTTCCCATGTCTTAACGGGTTGAAATGTAAGAAGAATCACAGCAATGGAGTTTTAAAAGAAAATACTTGTATTTATCCAAAATTATCTTATAATATTTATGACAGCATACCAGACAACTTTTTTAATTAGGTTTTGAATATGACTAAAATTTTCAGTACTTAAAAATGATTGAAACTTACAGTACTTAAAAATAAATGAAATTTTCAGTACAGTAAATTGACTAAAACTTTCAGAACTGAAAAATGACGGAAATTTTCAGTACAGTAAACTGACTCAAATTTTCAGTACTGAAAAATGACGGAAATTTTCAGTACTGTAAAATGACTCAAATTTTTAGTACTGAAAAATTTCTGAAATTTTCAGTATTGTAAAATGACTCAAATCATGACAAATGTTTAATACTGAAAAATGACTGAAATTTTCAGTACTTAAAAAAACTTTATTTCAACATTACTGAAAACCTGCATATTATTAATTGTATTGAAACGATATGGGTAAGAAATGTACTGATTGATGATATTTTTATCAGTACTGTATACGTAGTGGCATTAAAAGTACACGAAAACGCTTTGTAAATTCCTGGTAGTGTATGTCTTATCAATCCTAAAATGAATTCCTACTAATCACCGGTACAAGATTATTGTGTGTCAGAGAGTAATCCAATCATTAGTCCCCTACAATTTCAAAACATGTACCGTAAAGCAGATTGTTGAAGCAAGAACCATGATTTTGAAAAACAGGCCTATCTATGAATTATATTTTAAAGAAATGATAAATTGAAAAAAAATGTATCACTCATTAAACATGCATTATACACAAAGTAGCGTCTATCTCAACGATTTCCCTACAATTAATATCGTTAAAAATATAAGAAGCGTCATTTATTGTGAAAATGTGCATCTAATGCAGTGAACGTGGTTCTGTTACCGTTTTGTAATTGCGGTATATAATTTTGGGAGGCAAATATGGTGAACAGTCACTGAAAGTATGTCATTAAATGAAAGCAACACGTTATTGCATTCGTCCGAAGTGCTTTTCTGGATTTATCTACATCAGAAACGCTTGTACCGAATATTTGAAAGCAAAGGATGTATAAGAACCGAAACAGTTCAGCAGCTATATGACCAAAAATGACAAAAAATAGCCAAATCCATCTAAGGTCAACTTTGCCTGAGGGAGCTGAAACCTTAGTTTCTTATAATTTCAAAAATATATTAACATATTATTTTAAAAAATTTTGTTATAAATCATGTCAGTACCGAAGTACTTAAGTTCAGAGTATTATAGTTGTATGCACAATTAATAGCTGAAAACCCTGTGACATCGCCTATTTATCGCCCTTCCATAACTGTGACAAATAAATTTATGAAATATGAAGAACAGTCTGTTCATATTAACCTTCAAAATGCTTAACATGACGTCTATGACTTGTTTTTCATCTCCTTTTATTGTGTTATCTCAGTTTTTTTTTCTATTCTTCAGTGCATAATTAACTTCATTTAGCAATGATTCCGTTTAACAAAATACACTTCAAGGAAGGCAGGAATAACAAAAATAACAACATAGACCAGTACAACAGATCAGGAATTTCCATACACCACACTAACCACCGATACTCCAATAAGATAGCCACACAAACGAAGACTAACAGCAACGAACAAATTGTGGTTCAGATAACAGGTTGTGATGTTTCTTGTGTGGTTTGCGTGTCATAACAAATCATAACATTTCCCACATGATTTGCATACCCACAAATACGTGAGTCGTGTTGGTCCGTTAGAATATTTTGCTTTGGTTTACACTTAAACCATGTTGCCGAAACCACTTTTGTAACCTTCACTGTGATCTATGCATGTGCGATACTCATGCATGGGATTCAAGGTTCTAAGCAAATTGAGAATAAAAAAAAAAGCATAATCTTTTTTTTTACGCATAACAAACAAAAATATATCAAGGCTTGGAAAATGTATGAAATTAGAATAGAATAAAATTCTGCGAAATATCATGAATGATCTTGGCGTCATACGAATGAAAACGAATGAAAACTCTCAATCTATTCCGTTACTTGTACGCTTCAAATCCGGATAATATCTCATAAAAATGAAGTTTTTGAGGTAGGTGTTATTTCATTTTAGATTCTATAGCATTAATCGAACAGTTAGGGATGTCACAAACTTTAAGTCAATATGGCGCCTAACTCCTTAGTTACGACATGTCAGTTGTGCATTTGGTGGTAAATGGTAGCCAATAACCACCTCTTAGTGGTCCTTTGGGCTTCATTCAGTTTGTGGGTTAAGCACCCCAGTTTACACATCAATAACCTCTAGAAAAATGTGTTTAATCCAATAATAAAGCGAGTCATGAATAAAATACAGGCTAAATTAAAATGAAAATGCCATGAAAAATAAACGTAATCTTTTCAACACTGACAATGTAGAAAAATATATTAAAAAATGTTTATTGTATACATTTACAATTGATTCTTACTGGTGTTAATATTTCGCATAAACATACCAAACATGTAAATCAATGTTTAAGGTATGTCTTACATTACTTCATTATTATGATAAAACCTGAAAACACGTCCACATATGTTTTATCGTCACAAAACATAATCCGCAAATAACGGTCATTTAGGACAATACAGTAATAGCACTAAAGTACAATTAAAAAAATTCACAAGGAATAAAATGCTTATAATTTTACTACCAAAAAATGTGCAAATGAAAAACTTCAATACATTTGATTACTTTTGCTGTGATTTATATACAACATTCAACGGAAACACCCAGAGGCAAAGTTAAAAACAACCCAAGGGTGAAATGAATTGTAACACCTCAAATCGTTCAAAATGGTTTGTTGATAGTTCCTTAAGGTCTATGTTCAATCTATACAAACTGTGTCAATGCAAAACTATTTTAAAGGTTGGAGACAAAAAGGAGACGATAAAACTATAAGTCAAAGAAACATGATTTGTTAACAGCTGGCTTTAGACCACAGTAACTTCCCTTTGCTCGTTGTATCTAAATTAAGTTCTAATAGTTAAATTGGTAATTATTTCCCAAACTTTATTTTTGTTCCTTTCATTTGTAAAAGTAACTGTTTGTTACTTCTTGTTTTGGTGGAAGAATATTTGAAGTAAGTATTCCGAGATCCAAACTTGTGTTTTTGAAAATGAAATATTCTTTACACCGATAGTATCAGAGTAGCTTCGTTTTCACCGCTGGTAGTTTAGATGTTAGCAATTTTGAAAGAAGTTGTGTAGGGCCCGTGACAGATCCACACAGACATGACTTTTAAATTGTTATTTTAACGAAAAAACAATATTTCTATATTGAATGTTCACCTTACACGAGCAGACTGGACGCGCATATATATTTTTTGTTTCGGGATTCGCGGCACATTTGAAATTTAGGGGCTACTAAGCAGAAGGAGAAGGAGAAATCTGGCAAGGAGGAGGAACAGTTTCATATAGCAAAAGATAAGGGCAAAGATAAAGGTAAAAGCAAAGATAAAGGCAAAGATAAAGTTAACAGTACAGTTAAAGGCAAAGATAAAGTTAACAGTACAGTTAAAGGCAAAGATACACAGAATGAGGACTTAGTTATAGACAGTAAAGGTGATGAACTTTCTGTTTTAAATATTAAACATTTGAGAAAAGATGGAAAAACTAAAACAATTGTAGATAAACATATGAAACAAATGCTAGCCACAGATTCTACTTCAGAATCTGATTGGTCTACAAGTAGAAGTTCGAGTTCTGGTAGTAGTCTGTCAGAGTCAGAAATTTGATCTAGTTCTGATTCAGATAGTGAAACGAAACACAGAAATAAGAGTAAGCATAAGAAAAAGAAATTACGATCAGGGATAAAGGATATACCACATAATAAAGTTAAAATAAAGATGAACTGGCCTCAATCTGAGCTTAAGTATGAGTTTACTAATAGAAAAGCTGTGGAGTTTAGACAGCTTACAATGAGTCAGTTTATGCTGGAGAATTAGAAATTATAAGGCATTGTAAAATTAGTAACAAAAAAAATTAGATTATCATTATTAAACAAAATTTGTTATTATGCTAGTGAGGTTGAATGGGCGGTACTGCTTAATTTTTATGCAGCATGGGTAAAGTTGATTGAAAAAGGTGAGAATTCACGGTCAGATGACACTTCTCTGTTAGAAGTTAGAATGTTGATAGGAAAAAAGGTGTTAAATAGAACAGCAAGTAAATTTTCAGACAAATTTTCTGAAAACAATTTAGACAGAAAATTTTGGTATTGTCCTTTGTATCAGAGAAATAAGTGTAACATTTCAAAGGATAGACATAATTTAGACATTGCAGGCAAGAGTAGATTTGTACAGCATATTTGTGCCACATGCTTAAGGGAGGATAAAGCTAACTTAAACATCCAGAGAGTTCATTTGCTTGTCCTCATGTGTCGTGACTAGAGTTAGAAAAAGCTGTCAATAGCATTGGGAATGTAAAGTCAAAAGTCATAGATACTTTTTATCCTGAATGGCTAAATGTAAATTCGAATAAGAAGAAAATTCTGATTGATACAAGTGAAATCTCTAAATCGAAGGATGTTTCATAAATTGATACTTGTCAAGTTATTAATAATAATTATAGAATTGCTTTTTCTAGTAAATAGGTGTTGAATAAACCATATTCAGTCCAATCAGCTTAGAATTTAAAAATTAATGATTTTTGTCATAAACACAAGAAATGTTTAATTTGTGATTTGAATGTTAATATTTTAGATTTACAGTATTTTGTGGATATTCAGAGAGAAATTGCATTATCATCTATCATACCTATTATAATCTGGGTTGTAGAATACAAGTTTTTTTCAAAGTTAAAAATATAATTTTATAGATCTATGTAAGTTGATTATAATGATCAAATATTATGTGACTCATTAGACATTGGTTTTCCCATTGGGTATACAGCAGGTGATATTGTAGATATAAAAAAACCAGTAATCATAGTGGAGCTACAGATTTTCCAGATTTTATTATGAAGTATTTGAAAAAGAAGTTGGAATATAAAGCTGTTATTGGTCCATTAAAAGTGAACCTTTATATATTCTTCATTTGTTTTATCTCCATTGAATTCAGTTCCAACGAGTACACCAGGTGAAAGAAGAGTGATACTTTATTTAAGTTTTCCTTCTGAAAATTGAATTAATGCAGAAATTGATAAAGATATTTATTTGGGTGAGTCAGTTAATTTGACTTATCCATCTGTAGATGATTTTATAAAGCTTATTAAGCTAAAAGGTAAAAATTGTGGTATTTTTAAAAGGGATTTGAAGCGGACACATCGTCAAATTCCTATTGATCCTGGAGATATTAATTTTGTTGGATTTCATTGGAAAAATCACTTTTTGTAGATAACAGTTTTAAGTATGGGGCTTAGATCATCAGCAAATATTTGCCAAAGAGTGACTCCTTCTGTAGTTTATATGATGAAATAGTTTGGATATTTGTTATTAAATTATTTAGATGATTCTGCTGGAGCAGAAAAATTTTGTGTTTGATTTATTAGGTATACTGGTTGATAGTTGTGGTCTTGAAGAATCGGTGGAGAAAGGTAGCTCTCCTAGTACTGTTATGACATTTTAGGAGTGGAATTTAACACACCGGTACTTACAATATCAGTTACGGCTGAAAGAGTGGAGGAGATTTTATTGTTAGTGAAGTCTTAGTTAAATAAACAGGTTGCTACAGTTAAACATTTACAGTCATTGTTAGGTAAATTACATTTTGCATCTAACTGTGTTAGGCCAGGAAGGCTTTTTGTTTCTAGGGTGCTTACTTGACTTCGTAGTTTACCAGATGACAAAGGTGAGCATAATATTCCTTTGCATATAAGGAAAGATTTATTATGGTGGTATCACTTTTTGCAGTTTTACAATGGGGTCTCTATGATGGCTTTAGAGGATTGGTCTCAGCCAGATGAAATATTAGAGAGTGATGCTACTCTTAGTGGGTGTGGAGGTTGGTTTCTTGAAAAAAGGGAGTTTTTTCATGTTCAATTTCATTCCTTTTTGATGGATTTGAATCTACATATAAATCAATTTGAATTGATTGCATTGATTATTCGTGTTAAAGTATAGAGTGTACATTTTGTAAATAGAAAAATATTACTTAAATGTAATAATCAGTCTACTGTGATGGTTTTGAATTCTTGTTGTACTAGAGATGCCTATATGCAATGTTGTTTAAGAGCAATTTTATATTATGCTGTGAAGTATAATTTTGAAATTAAGGCTGTTCATTTTCCTGGAGTTGAAAACAGAACAGTAGATATTTTGTCAAGATGGCATTTTGATCCCAGATTTGATTTATTTCATGATTTGCCTGTTATAAGAATGGGTAAATGTTTTGAGAAATTTCTCTATTCTGGTCTTTTTCAGTTTACTCTTGATTGGTGACCTATTGTAGATATACAGCTGAATTTGTTGAAAGTGGATGAACAGACATCATGCAAGTCAGTCTTTGCTCGAGGCACTTTTGAAAACATTAAAGTTCAGTGGAGGACTTTTTTAACATATTGTATTTACTTCGGTTTTAAATTTTTACCTGCTTCTTTGAATACTGTGTGTTTGTATGCTCAATTTCTGAGCAGATCTTTTAGATCAGTGCATTCTATTAAAAATTACATAAATGGAGTAAGACTATTATATTTTTACAATGATTTGGAGTTTCCATATCTACAGAGTCTTTCATTAAAACTTACTTTGAAAGGATTAGCGAGATTAAATCCTTATTTGCCAAGGAAAGCTCTTCCCATAACACCTTTTATTTTAAAACAGATTTATGAGTTTATGGATTTAGATGACACTCTAGATAAACCTTTCTGGAGTTTATTTTTGTTAGCCTTTTTTATGATGAGTAGAAAATCGAATCTTGTTCCAAATTCTGAAAAAGAATTTGTTGAGAATAAACAATAATGTAGAGGTGACATTTTTCTTGAAAATTATATTTTAATTATTATCTTGAAATGGTCTAAGACTTTTCAATTTGGGCAAAGAAAATTGAGAATTCCTATTTCTAGTATTCAGGGGAGAATTTTATGTTTAGTTACTGCCTATAAGAATATGATAGAATCCAGCACACAAAAAGGAACCTACGTTTTGTAAAGTTAAAAAGGGACGCATTTACCCATTACTTATAAAGATTATCAAAATAAGCTTAGATATTTGATACAAAAACAGGTCAAAAATCTTTAGCTTACTCTACCCATAGTTTTAGGAGAGGGGGGGCTTCATTGACCTTTGATGCAGAGTTAATTAAACTGCATGGAGATTAGCATAGTGATGCGTATAAGAAGTATTTAGAATTCACATTAAAACAGAAACTGCAAGTTTCTCAGATGATGTCTCAAAGTATTTCCTTGTTAGGTTATTAATTTAATTGTTTCGTTGAAGAGCCAAGAACATTTCTAATAGTGTCAGATTCTATTGCTAAGTATGTGTCACTTGGAAATGCTGATGTATTTGCTTTCTGGGGGCTCCTATAGGAGATATAACTTATCAACTCAACAAGTGCAAGGGGAGTATTTATCAAGGTTACAATATTTACTAATTCATGTTGGTACTAATGATATTCATTTGTTATCTATTGATCAATTTAAGTCTGCCTACTGTAATTTGATTTCTACTGCTAAATCGTTATTTCCTTCTATGGTTATTGAATTTTCTGGTATTCTTTCTCGTCCTATAGATTTTGAGGAAACTGGTCAGAAAATTAAGGAAGTTAATATGGCCTTGTTTAATTTATGGTTGCTATATAAAGAAGAACTCATTCATTCATATAGATATTTCTTGAAATGTGGACGGCAAATGTTGAATTATTTGCATATAACGATGGTTGGTGGTTTACATCTTAATTATGAAGGTACAAGGCAGTTGGGTTTATATTTTAAAAGAAGGGTTGCTGATCTAATTTAGTTTGTAAAAACTTGTCATTGGAGATAACTTTCTCAGGTGAAGCGAAGGATTAGAAATGGTCGAATTTCATGTTTCTACCATTCTTCCTTTAATATTTTAGTCTATGGTGGATATTATTTCTTCCATACTAAAATAGGTATTGCCTGCATTTTCTATTTGTTCATAATGTCCTTAATATGTAGTTGTATTTATTATCATTTATATTATTTTCTGATAGTTTATTTATATTCTGTACTAATGATTTTTATTTTATTTTGCAGGTAAGGGACTCTTTTTTGTGATTTTTGTTCACACTGTGGGGTTTAATATTTTTATCTATTTAGTTAAAAGCCATTGTTCACCACAGTTGTTTGGGGTTTTTTTTTGGCGGCCGTTGGCTTGGCGGCTAGCTCTAATGTGTATTTGGTCTGTTTGACTTAAATATATTTATTTATTTCTAATGGCTTGTCGCTTATAATTATTTACTTCTAACAATTTTGGTGTGATAGCCAGTTAAATTTTTTATCCTGTTTTGTGAAATTTATTTGTTTGTATGTCTTGTTATTATATATTGTGCCTAATAAAATTGAGTAACTTTGATTTCGTTTGTGAGAAGCCTGGTAATTATGCTTAGAGCTATCTGGAACACTCCGGAAATTGGTTACATTAGATAATTCCCAATTTTTTATCAATATACAGACAAGATTAGAATTTTTAAATTTCAGTTTAACAAGCTTCTAATGCAATGGTCTCGATAAATAATTATAGGTTTCATTACAAATGAGAACTGGATATCGCTTGATATCAACTCGAGTTATTTAATTTCAATATGTTAATAAATAAGCCTTCGTCGAGTTTTTTATTACTATTAATATTAAATAACGAGAGTTAATATCAAGCAATATCCAATTCTCACGAGTTGTTGAACGTATTTTTCTTATGATCAACACTCTAATTGTGTTAAAATAAGAATTTTTCGAATTGTTGATCTAGTCTTTTTCACATACCAGTATGATGTCATATGTCGTGTTTGTCTGTTTGTCTTTTTCTTTTTCAGTCATGGCGTTGTCAGTTTATTTTCGACTTATGGGTTGGAATGTCCCTTTGGTATCCTTTGCCTCTCTTTTTCTGGCGTCAAACTTTAACAATTGACATTTTAAATCTTTTATTACGCTTCACAATTGAATAAAAGTTGACAAAAAGAAGATTTGCAGGTGAAAAGTGTGAGTATTTTGTATATTATTGGAGAAGTCACATTGCCATGGACGAAATGTACATTGTCTTAACATTTAAAAGTCATCAATGAACTAAGGAATAGCCAATTGATATGCCAAACTATCGTCTCATGATGCTGGAAAAGCCAATCAAGTTAACGCAGTTTTCGTATCACTTTTTCGTATCGCGCTCCGTGCAGTGTGATACGAGAAATATATATTCATGCAAGAAATAGATAACAGGCCACAAACATAAGAGAACATTGAACATCGATTATTTGCATATATATTTCGTATAACACAGTTTAAACAATTTTTTTTTTAAATGTACGAATGTTGTTTAGAAATAACTTTGTTTTACTACTGATTTTCTCGATTTTGTCATGATAAGAGGGAATTTCCTATTTTCTCGAGTCACCGGTATGCCACTGGTTGAGGTAGATGCATTTCATATAAATGATAAAAATGATAAAAAAAAAAACCTGAACCCCATCAAAAACCGGGGGTGAAATTTTAAATATTCATCAAGTGGTGTTTCGATTAAAAGTTGTATAGATATACTGTCAATTTTATATGTTGTCACATGCAAATACTAAGTTGGTCTTTTTAAGTCATGTTTAGCTTCTGTAAATTCAGAGCAATTTCACCACAATTTCAATCGTAGTATACATTAAGCTTAAAAATGTAGAAACACGTTTTCATTTAACGCTGATGTATAATCATTGTCGGAAACAGTCTAACATCATTACAATAAATAATATCTAAACACTTAATTTTAATTTGAACAATTTATGTAATACCATCAGTGACGATCCATAATTGCTTGTAATAATATACAGTTCTGTCTAAAAGGTATTGTACTACTGTTTTGTAAATAATGATAATCAATTATTTGACTTGTGGATGGAATCGTCCAATAAACAAAATAAGACCCGATTTAATATCTCTTACATAAAATAAAAATGGTTTATTTGCACTGAACCATATTGGCATCAATCTAAAAGAAAATCCAATGGCTGTAGCAGCAGATCCCTCTATACCTGCTTCGTTCACATTGAAGACGGCTTTATGAACAGCAACATCGACGCATACACCTTCTCTCTTCTCAACAATAAGATTTGAAAAATTAGCTTTTGATTCGTCAAAAATATCTTTTACTCCAAGTTTAGGTAATTCATTTGTTAAATCAAATTCTGACTGTAACTTAAATTTTGGAATAGAAACAGATGTATACGTCCTTATAAATCCAGCAGAAATATCCGAAAGAAACATTGGTGTTATCTTCGCTTCTATATTTGGAAGCCCGTGTTTTTCATTTGGTAAAATGAAGACCATATCAAAATTTCCTCCTTTGAAAGGTAATGCTACTGCAGAGAAGTCCACACCTCGAAAATATGGAATGAATAGTTTGTTGCTCATCATTTCAACTTCGATCGTTTTGTTATTAGGAAGGTAAAAGTTGGCTTTGTGTGTCTTTTTTGGAGAAAATTGTTTCTCCCATGTGGCTTTAAAGTATATAGCATTTATTATGAACATTACAGTGTTTTGGTCTAACCATTTCTCCTTGATCAAATCTTTTATTTTACCGTCAGTCTGTTCTGACACCCATCTATTCATCTCGTACGCAGATTCTTTAGATTCTATAAAGTTCTTTAAACTGACATCGGCTCCAAAATATCGTTTTGCATTTTCTTGGACATTTTGCATCACTGTGAGTTGGTCGCTTACAAAGAGCCTATTTGCACTAGCAAAACTAACATTGACGCCAGCTTTTTGAGTTAGTTGACTATCAAGTGACTTGTAAAACTTCAACTTTTGCTCTTCTGAATATAAGCTATTTTGAAAAAGAGCAGATGAAATTTGTTGCTTTGATCGTCCACTTGCTCCAATCATCAATAATAGCAATGCCGCTGTGATGCTATACGGTGACAAGCAAACACTGTCTAACTTGTTCAATCCGTGATACAAAGATGTCGAGAATTCAATCAAACTTTGTTCAAAGTCAACAGGAATATCTGCCAACATAGCCATCACTACAGTAAAAGATTTTATACTGAGATGAAACTTACTAGCGACAACATTCTTTATATATGTACAGAAATGCAAATAATGTGTTAACATGAGAAAGCTTCGATCGCGATACTGCAAAGTTTGTGCTCGAATGGGTAGTTGCAATTAACATACTTCCTTTACAAATTGTGTTTGAAAATATGTTGTACATTTGATGCAACGTAGAAAATATCTTTTTGTAGTCAGTCGACAGTATGTGGAAATGTTTTTTATACTCAAATACACACTATTATGATATTTGAGTATTCAATTGGAAAACAATACTAACTAATTTACTGATCGCTTGTTTAAACTTCACCTTATAATACATTGTAGTTCTGCACCTGATTTTGTTATCGCTTTTACTGAAGTGGAATGTTGAATAGGAGACATCCATAACCAAATGATAAGGTATGATAAGTCATTATTTTTGCACCTGAAATTGCAGATATACATATAGAAAATTATTCAAGCATTAAAACATTATGTAACTTTTATTGAAATATGAATCTCTTAATATAATCTAGACAATATGGTTCAAAAAAGGTAACTTCTGATGTCACTATAACGTCAAAAAGTGTCAAACTGACATATTTAATTTTTATTTGCAATTTTGAGTATTGTTTTTGGACATAAAAGATAATGAAACAACCCATACCAAAAATTTCGCACCCTGTCTCATTCCTTTTGAAGTTCATTCGAATCCCTTAGTTTTTATGTTTGTTACCTTGGTTTGTCTCTGTTAACTCGATTTACGAGATTTGAACATCTTTAAACTGCTGTCATTTTAATTTTCGTACTTTAACAACTGTGTAAAAATACATTTTGTTGCAAATTGTCTTTTTGGGTAAGGCCTTGGCTCATATATATGTATTAAAAACAAGATATAAAAATGATGCTATTTTATCAGTTTTGAACTAAATATGCTTAATGCAAGATGTTTGACGCCCTGGTGTCAATATGTAGGACATAATTAAAAAATATAAATTATGATACCGGACAAACGAATGTATTATGAACATCTGATGGATGTTATTTGGTACCTAAATAAAATACATTTTTATTTTCTAATTAAGGTGGCCAAAAAGAGGCCTTATCTTTTATCTTACCTCCTATACATTTCTAGGAATATGATTGGTTAAAAGCGTCCTCGTGGATACCGTGTATATTTCATATTAGGTTAGTAGGGAGGCGGGGCTTATTTCAATACACGGTTAGTAGTGGAGTTACGTCCCTTTATATAGTAAACATGGCGTCGACGAGAGGTTCGAAACGATTTGCAAGCACAACAAATCAAGAAATTGATGCCAAAAGATTAAATGTGAATGCCGATAATACCCTGAAAGCAAATAGAAAGTGTGCAAATATACTCCGGGAATATCTGCAGGAGAAAGAACAAGATTTTGACTTTGAAAAATTTGATTGTGTGCGGCTGAATGAGACTTTGGGTCATTTTTATGTCGATCTACGTAAAGCGGATGGTGAGCGATACAAAGCATCGTAACTGGAGTCCATCAGGCATGGCATTAACAGATACCTTAAGGCTCCTCCGCACAGTAAATCGTTCGATATTGTGAAGGATTCTACATTTAATGACAGTAACGCAAACTTTAAAGCCGTATTGGCAGAATTGAAACGTTTTGGACTAGGTGACATTGAACATTTTCCCGTTATTAATGAAGTGGATCGTCAAACACTGTATACATCCATGTATCTTTCACCTACAACACCAACTGGCCTGGCAAATAAAGTTCAATTTGATGTCAGACTTTATTTTTGCAGAAGAGGTATAGAAAATATGCCAAAATCTACGTTCACAATTAAAAGTGACAATAAGACAGGACTTAAATATGTAACTAAGGCAAGAGATGAGCTTACAAAGAACCATAGAGAATCAGATAAGGAGCTTGTCTCTGGAGTAATGCCAGAATCACCAGGTGAGTGTATAATAATAAAAAAAGGGGGGTATCATTAGACAATCAAAAGGACGAAAAAGATAATAGAACGTTACACCGTACTAATTGTGTATTAAAAAAACAGGACGCTTACTAACTTCATATCAAATATACAACATCGCCACACGGACATTAATAATTATTAAGCAATGATATTCCTGAAAATATAAAACTAAAAACAACAAGTAGTAACCAATAGTTATCAAAGGTACCAATATGATTATCTAATTACAGAGTGAGTCAGGAGCCTGTTATTCATTGTTTGTCGTTTATTGCTGTATATTATACATGTATTTCTCATTTGAATAAATTTATATGTGTCATTTTGGGACCTTTTATAGGTATGATATATATCAATGTAAATACAAGAAATACATAGTATCTACGTCTTCGTTCTTGATGTAAAACCTTAATATACTTAAATGATTTCTCTATATTTCAGGATCTGTGCATTGTCCTGTTGCCTCATACGAGAACTATATTCGTAGATTACATCCATCAAATGATCGTTTATGGCAGAAGCCATTGGATAGTTTTTCTACAGAAGCTGATGTTTGGTATTGTAATATGCCACTGGGAGAAAAAACTAAGTACATTCATGTCAGAACTCAGTAAAAATGTAAGTTGTCTGTTGTTAATACCAATCACTCAATACGAGCAACTGGACCTACAGTTTTATCACAAAACATGTATGGATCTGTGCAAATAATGGCAGTCACTGGACATAAGTCCGTACTGTCACTCACTCCTTACCAGCGTGTTGATACTGACGAGAAAATAAAAATGGGTAAAACTATATCTGACAATCTTGTGCAGTGAGCAGTTATTGCTTCCAACCATACATGCCATAGTTCCAATAGTGAGTCATTTACGGAACAAATACAGGATATTGACATTGGGGATATTTTAGGAGACTTTGATGACAACGGGCCGAAACCCATCCAATACAGGCAAACAACCACATGTATGCAGTCGACAATACCTCAGAGTCAAATCTTCTATGGCAATGTAACTGTTATACATAACCTGACCATCAACAAGTAGTTGTGATGAAAATATGACATTTGTGATGTTGACATTATCATTTATTTTTCAACTTTGTACACAAAAAATGTGTTGGATGTTGACTTTGGCACTATTTGTCCTATAAATGTATTGAACATTTTGTTTAAATTAATATTGTTATATCAAGGTTATTGATATTAAATTGTTATTGTTGACATTAAATTTTTTGTTAAGACCAATGAAAGTAGATTCTTAAAATTGTAGACTTGAACACTTTAATATAAAAATAAGAAGATGTGATATGATTGCAAATGAGACAACTCTAGTCTAAATTCAACAAATAAAGATAGTCGGTAAGATAAATTCGTTACATAGTGTGCTAGTGACCTAATACGATATATACGGGGTAAGTAAATTCCATATGGAGTTCGAGCTTCGCTCTCACCTAATATGGAATTTACTGCCCCCGTATATATCGTATTAGGTCAATAACACACTACGTAACTAATAATATTCTCCTTTGTTTTACTATAAGGTCAGACGAAGCGACATAACTCCGACTTAATTGGTATGGTTAACTATGATTTTTGTACTCTCTTTTATTGCATTGTTAGCAAGAAAATCAAAATGACACATAAATGAATAAGTGGATGCTTGTTCGATATTGCAAATCCGTAAAAGAAGATAATAATACGGGTTCAATAGTAAATTGATTTTTTTCATGACGACGGGTGCCACATGTTGAGCAGGATCTGCTTACCCTTCCGGAGCACCTGAGATCACCCCAGTTTTTGACGGGGTTCGTGTTGCTTTGTCTTTAGTTTTCCATGCTGTGTTTTGTGTATTCTAGTTTGTGCGTCTTCTTCCTTTTTAGCCATGGATTTGTCAGTTCATTTTCGACTTATGAGTTTGAATGTCCCTATGGTATCTTTCGCCTCTCTTTTTCAAAACATGTAACGTTATCCAGATTGTTTCAAGAAACATGATTTTTAAAAGCCGATCTATGGATAAGATTTTAAAGAAATGATGATTTTCTTTAAATATGCATTCTATCACCCCTAGTTTTTTGTGGGATCCGTGTTGTTTTTGTACCCCTATTTGTGACATTTTGTTCACGCATCATTGTCATTATAATGGAAACTGATGCGACTGTCGTACAAGTGAGAGGTTTAGCGCTATAAAACTAGGTTCAATCCACCATTTTCTACATAAGAAAATGCCTGTACCAAGTCAGGAATATGACAGTTGTTGTCCATTCGTTTGTTGTGTTCGTGCTTTTGATTTTGCCATTTCATTAGGAACTTTCCGTTTTGGATTTTCCTCGGAGTTCAGTATTTTTGTGATTTAACTTTTTTCTATACAAACTAGTGTATATTTCAACGATTTCTATAAAAGTATATTGTTTAAAATATAAAAGTGTAATTAATTGTGTAAAATGAGCACCTATTGCAGTGAACTTGTGTAAATGCGTAGTTTGTTTGGGGGGGGGGGGGTCTGGGGGAGGGGGATATGGTGAAAAGTCACTGAATGTATGTTTAGAATGTCTTATTTGTATGGAGATTTAATTGTTGAAAAATCTGTGACATCAACAATGTACTGTACCTTTCCATTTCATAAATTAAATTTGTCAAATGCATTTTTTGAAATATGAAGAACAGCCTGTGATGTAAGAAAGCATGTAACCCTTCAAAATAATGAACATGACGTATTTGCCTTGCGTTTCATCTCCTATAATTGTGTGATCTCAAATGTTTCCTCTTCAGTGCATACTTAACTTTAAATAGCAATAGTTCCGTTTCAAAATACACTAAGGGGACTATTCTAAAAAAAACAGATCAGGAATTTCCATACACCACACCAACCACCGACTTCCGACCCCTCCACTAAAATAACCATACAAACGAAGACTAACAACAACGGACAAACCATGGTTCATATAGAAATATCTAATAAGTCAAGCCATGAATAAAATAAAGCCTAAATTTAAAATAGAAATGCTATAAAAAAATCTACGTTATCTTTTCAATAATGACAATGTAGAAAATCCATATAACTAAATTTTTTTTCTTCTGAAAACAGGTTGTTAACATTTGTAACTAATACTTAATGGTGTCAATACTTCACATAAACATACGAAACGTGTAAATCAATGCTTACGGTACATCTTAAATTACTTCACTGTTGCATAATAAACCTGAAAACACTTCCACATCTGTCTTTATCGTCCCAAAACATAATCCGCAAATACTTGTCATTAAGGACAATGGTATAATAGCTCCAAAGTAAATGATCAAAATTTTATGAAATTTACAAGGAAAAAAAGACCAATAATAAGATGCGCATAATTTCAACACAAAAACATGTGCAGATGAAAACCATCCATATTTGCGCTGTGATTTATGGACAACATTCATCAGAAACACCAAGATATAAAATTTGAAAAAGATGAATTGTAATTCCTAGAATCGTTCAAAATTGTTTTTGACAGTCATTATATGTCCTAAAAATAACTGTTTCTAGCTTCTTCTTTTTTTGGTAGAGAATGTTCTGAGATCCAAAACTTTTAAACGTTTTGAAATCCCCCATTCAAAGACTAAAATTTGGGTTAGTTGTAACCTATGGATGTGTACTGAGCTACTTAGAATGAAGACAGCGATGTCAATTGATGGTAACCAAATTATCAGATTAAACGTCATTTTCAGCAAATTCTGTTCTTTTTGAGCCAGTGTATCTTTTATCGTTATTCTACAAACAAATTTGTGAAATGAAGTGTAGTTAAGGGGGTATACCTGGGGTATGGGAGACAACTCTTATAAATGTATTGGAAATCATTTGTGCGTTTTACAAATGTAACCTAGCAGTAATTGAAACGGTGAACAAACATTAATTTTTCTGTGAGAATGATGCATTAATCTAAGGAACTACATATCTTTCAGGTTTTAATAATCAAAAGCTGAGAAGGTAGAAAATTACCATTCATGCATACATGAAAGCTTTAAAAAAAAAACTCCTATGTCATGTATTTATTGTACTGAGGAGTTTTTGGACTGACTATAGTGTCTTGTCATCATTTAGATAAAATCTTGGAATGTTTGAGAAAAAAATTAATTGGAAAAAATTAATTAAATAATGAAGATAGAAGGTTTTAGTGATAAGCTATTGGTAAGGAAACGACCATTTAACTTCAAGGGGGGGGTTATGGTTTTTTATGTAAAAAAAATATTACGATCCCCAATTTGATGAAAAAAATATTCTGGTCAAGCAGATGACAAAAAAATATTCTGAATCAAGATTTTCCCCAAACCTTATAGTGGTAAATATTGAAAAAAAAAATGATTTGATTGATAGCGTTGAAAAACTAAATATAAATAAAGCTAACACTAACAATGAACACTGCCCTTTCTGGATCTAAATATCTATATCTTTAACGGGAAGCCTTATACCAAAATTTATGATAAAAGAGATGATTTTTCATTTCCTATTGCTAATTATCCTTTTTTAGATGGTGACGTTCCCTTGTCCCCGGGGAATCTTATGGTGTTTATATATCTCAACTTGTTCGATTCGCTCAACGTATTTGATTTTAACGAAAGAAATCTCTGTATTACTGAAAAATTATTACACCAGTGTTTTCGATATCACAAACTAGTCCAAACAATTACTAAATTTTATCATCGGTACAAGAACATTATTCGTAAATATAAATCAACATGCAGACATCTTATACGTTCAGGTATTTCACATCCAATCTTTTATGGTAATATTCTTTACAAAGCCCAAAAATGTCGACATTCACCTCAAAAGCTAACCAAACCTTTAAACAGACTTATTCAGAAGGGATATAGTTACGATACTGTTGTCAGGTCATTGAAGGTGGCATATTTTGGTATAAATATCTATTCACTCATAGGGTCTTTGCATCGGAAATAAACACATTTGTTCTAAAACCATTTGTTGGCATGATACGGGTTATGTTTTTCTCATATATTTTATGATGGTATGATACTAAACCCCTAACGGGAGTGTGCTTGATTTTCATATGATGAAGACATAATCTTTCAATCAGTTTAATTGAAGTCTGGAGCTGGCATGTCAGTAACTGCTAGTAGTCCTTTGTTTTTTATGTATCATTGTCAGGGTTGAGATCTCACAAAACATGTTTAACCCCGCCGCATTTTTGCGCCTGTCCCAAGTTAGGAGCCTCTGGCCTTTGTTAGTCTTGTATGTTTTTTTTAATTTTAGTTCATTTATATGTTTTGGAGTTTAGTGTGACGTCTATTTTCACTGAACTAGTACACATTTTTATTTAGGGGCCAGCTGAAGCCCGCTTCCGGGTGCGGATTTTCTCGGTGTGTTGAAGACCCTTTGGTGGCCTTCGGCTGTTTTCTGCTCTTTGGTCGAGTTGTTGTCTCTTTGATATATTCCCTATTTCCATTCTCGAATTTAAAAATAAAATTGATTGCACTTTGCGCAAAAAAAGATTTCTGACTCAGACAAAAAACTCGAAACCCCCCCCCCCCCCCCCTGAAGTTAAATGGTTGCTCCCTAAATAGGCTGTACTTAACTGTATGTCTTTGGTTTTTAAATATAAATGGCACCATTTTAGAAGATATGATCTGAACATCCATCCTAGTACAAGCTAATGCTAACAGATAATCTTTATTATCACAAATATTGTACATAGATAGTGACACATTGTAAAAACGTTGAATTTTAATAACTTCTGCAGACTGATGACAGGGGCATTTTGTAGTCTGGGGAGAGAAACCAATACATAATGTTGATATGTCAATTCGTCCCATACTACATATAACTGGTTTTACTTATAAACTTGACTACAATTATTATTGGTACAATATAATTTCACTTCAGAACATAAAAAGAATGCAAAGTCAGACTATAGAAGGTTTTGTAGGAGAATAAATGAATTTTGTCCAAAAATTTTCAATTTTTCTTGTGTTTGTAAGTCAACTTGTTTAAAGATTGTGAAAATTTCAAACGGTCAAATTCTATAAATGTTTGTGATTTTCAAGGCTTATAACCAATAATTTTAGCAATTTTTTGCAGGAATTAAACGACAATTTTTTTCTGGCAAAGTTTGAAAAATAAATGTGTTATGTGAACTGGCCAGAATTTTTGCCGTATCAATAATTAAACCATTTATTTACATTCAGGCTACACATATTACCATGATATTTTAGATTTAATTTTAAAAAAAAAAGAGGGACGAAAGATACCAGAGGGACAGTCAAACTCACAGATAGAAAACAAACTGACAACGCCATGGCCAAAAAAAAAAAGACAAACAGACAAATAATAGTACAGATGACACAACATAGAAAACTAAAGACTAAGCAGCACGAACCCCACCAAAAACTGGGGGTGATCTCAGGTGCTCCGGAAGGGTAAGCAGATCCTGCAATAATCCCTACTTTTTCAATGGTAAAAATATAAGAAAAATTAAACGAACGGAAAATGTTGGGGTTACCAAGGCCTACCCCCTGCAAGCTTTTCTACACTCTTGGCGATTTAAAAATTGACATATCGTGCAGTCCCTTACTGTTGAAGACCGTTTTTACATTAACTATTATTAAGCAATATATACATGTATAATTATTTGTACATACTAGTATATTAGTGTTATATTATTTCATATCTTTTTTTATTCTTTAATCAAAGAAATTAAATGCACAACTTCTCAAACACGTGTAATCTGCCTGAGATACGTTACCTGTAAAACAGAGGTGGAAGATACCAAAGGAATATTAAAACTTATAAATCGGAGATGATCCTGCTTCACATGTGACACCCGTTGTGTTACTCCTATAAAATATCTTTAAGAGCTATGTCGAGTGACTAGGCATTGCGAAGAAGTGGATAGGCAATTGACTCTTATATTTCCCTTATATTTTTCATTTCTAAATAAGTATACCATCGGCCATGTAAATTTTCTAATCCTGAAATTTGACCGAATGTGAACCTTTAAAATTGAATTGAACCACATTTTTCACGACTAAGGATAGACAAAACTGTTGCCAGAATAAAAATGATAGTCATTAAAAAATTAAAAAGAACTTAATAAAACTAAAGCAAGAGCAACACAAACCTCTGTTTAACAGAACTTGGGCTGATCGCAGGTGCTCTGGAATGGTAAGCAGATCCTGCTCCACATGTGACACCCATCGTGTAGGATGGCTTCAACTTCAATTGGAATCTTTGGTTATTTAATTTCCTTATAAACAGCAACCCTCTATCAAGGAAATGTGATAGTAAATGCAAGCTCCAGAGTATCGTTTCAACTGCCAAATATGTACTCCATATGCCGGCGCTACTGTGATGTTGCTACTTATTTGTATTTGTTTTGTTTTATCCTTTATTTCAAGTTCGAGTAGATAGATGATCTCAATACTCAACCTTTGAATAATCTAGTGATACAACATCATTTCGATAACGGAATATGAAGTATTTTAACTTTATCGCTTAAGTGAAATCAGGATAGCTCTTTGCCTTTGGCATGTGATTTTAATCAAACATTATGCATTAATTAACCTACAGGGAGTATAATGATTGACATCTAGGGCCATCATGGTTGACATTGTTTTTATGGTCACCATTTATCAGATTATGTACCAGATCGTACTGTACCTAACCTGCTACCAATAAGACTCAACATTCAACAGTGACTATTAAGATAACCAGTATATATAAACTTCAAGCTTGCCAGGCCCCAATGAGAGAGGCTCACACTGAAATATGAACAACAAAATAAACATTTTAGGTAGAAGATAGAATGATCTTACATATATAAATAACATCAGGGACACATTAAGTGAGTGGAAAGTAGGATGTCATACCAACAATTCAAAACCCCTATATATTTCACCAGTATTTCCTAAATTTTCACAGCACTCTAAATAGTTTATTTTGACTTCGTGAGTTTCCATTCTATAAACCAATTTTCAACCTATTTAGAAAATCGTGTAGTGAAACATGACGTTCTGGAAATCACTTAGTACTACTACAAATAGCACTCTGATTTTGCGGGGAAAAAATTGTAAGCATCCAAATATGCACATCTCTACTAAACTGCAAGCCAACTTTTGCTCTAAAGGGTTCAAAGAGTCTCATTCAGCAAACAATTATTTCATGTTTATTTATTTTACGGAAACAACAACATCAAAATCACAATGTTTTGTCAGAGTAGTTTAACATATGTTCCCATTGCTGAGCGGTTGATGGAGTGAAACCTTAAGGGAGAAACAAAAGAGACGCAAAGAAGAGAGGAGAGTGACAACAGGAGGATAGAAACTGGCGAGGAATTTTATTTGAATCTAGACTTAGGCTTAGCCGTTAACATTGGGAATTGTTAATGCTAACAGAATGGGATTGGTAATTTATTTCATAAAACAATATGTATAAATTTCATTCGCGATATAAAAATGAAGAAAACAACACTTTATAAATTTCGTGCGTCAGAAGAACTTTTCTGGATTTACCTTTATCAGGAATGTTCAAAGCCAAATATTTGACAGCCAAGGATAATAGCGATTTATTGGTGTATGTAAATAGAATTGAAGATTGGAACGGGGAATGTGTCAAAGAGACAACAACTCGACCAAAGAGCAGAAAACATCCAAAGGCCACAAATGGGTCTTCAACGAAGAGAGAAAATCCCGCACCCGGAGGCGGGCTTCATCTGGCCCCTGAACAATAATGTATACTATTTATGTATAGTAATTCATTTCCGACTATGTAAAGGATCCGTCCTTCTTTTTGTCTGTCATGCCTTCTGCTCCGTTTTCTAATTTTGAGTAGGCATTCGAACTCACGTGACTTTTCTTAAAATAAATACGGTATTCCCATGTAAGTATTTTACCTTTACACTTGTATATTGTTTAAATCCATAGGATAATTTTTATAGTGGTTAAGGTAAACTGGTTAAGATTCGAGAAAACGCAGTCTCAACTGAGGATTGCAAGAACTTATATAGTTGACGGGTTGTGTATTTGACGAGTTGTTTCATTCCAGGAAAACCCCAACAAAAAAGGCATTTCTTTAGTGACCATGGCAGATTCCTCTGACCCAAAACCTTTATAGCTGTTCAGATAGATTTTTTTATTTATTTTCGTTCTCTCTTATGTTTTATAAATTTAGCCTTCTAGACATATGTTTCCTGATAAAGTTAATTCTGGGTACACGTAAGACGCTGAATAGAATGTACAGGATGAGTAACCCCTTAATATATACCAATGTTGATGAATTGTAAGTCATCGAGAATGAAATTCACTAAGCAGCCAATGCTAAGAGATTTATATTCAATACTACAATGTCTGGTCATATAGCTCTTTAACTGTTTTTGGTTCTTATACATCATTGACTTTCAAATATAAGGCTTCCTGGTTAAGTTAAATCCAGAAAAGCGCTTCGGACGCATGAAATTTATAACGTGTTGTTTTCATTTTTTTTTTACTATCATAAATTTTCATGTATGAAATTATGAAATAATTCTTAAAATAAGGTTACTACACTCCGAGGTTATATTTTCTTGGACTGTTCTATTTAGATCTATTTATGTTAACTGCTGCCAAATGTTTAAATTAATAAAATTACTGATATGATGCAATTACCATAAAAGTACAGTGGCAAATGCAAATTCCTGACAGCATTATGTTCATTTTTGTAAAGAACTTGCTACGACTAAGTAGACACATTGTCTCGGAATTTAACGTGCTAGCTAACTAGGTAAAACGTTACCTGCCCAGAATCTTTATCACAAAGCTGTGTGTTCATCGGATAAGCAATATTTACCAAATTCAAAGTCAATGTTTTGACACGAGCATGGATGAAACCAATTACATCACTTTTTTTACCGATCACATGCCCACAGAAGTCTCTGATATTCAAGAAATAAGTATTTTTTAACCCTAGCATAGATGTCATACGGTCACAAAACACAAAGTGTGTATGGCTTATGTGTCATATATATTTACCAAACATATGCAGACGAGTGGAACAGGTGTTGCAAATACTATCATTAATCTTACGTATAACAACTGTTTATTGAGAAAACACAGAGTTTTATTAATCACAATTTTTAATCCCCAAACAATTGTAAAGAATGACAGAAAGATCAAAGTAACTTTCATTAAAGGAAAATATATATTATACGTTCCTTAAACAAGAAACCTTTTTCAGAAATATATATACTCAATACATTCCGCCTCTGCGATAAACAACAATTCAATTAGTGATGCAACATTAACTGTGTCCTTTCATTTATTCGAATGAAATATTCATTATTAACGCAGAAGTAGACTGTTGCAATGGCTTCGATTCCAGCTAATATAAGTTTTAATGTCTGTTTGTCCGATTTTTCATTTTCTATCTACAATGACTTACATAAGCCAAACAATGTTTGCCTATCTCCGTTTAGTCTTGCTGCTTCACTCATGCTCCTTATGATGGGAACAAATGGATTGTCTAGAAACCAACTAAAATCGGTTTTATTTAAGAAAGGACTTCCAACTGGGGACATTGACCACAATTATAAAGTCTTGCATGATAACCTTCTGAGTAAAACACGTAATACACCCGGAATGCAGCTCTCAATCGCGAATCAGTTTTTTGTGGCGAAATGGCAAGTTCGAAGGCTCAAAAACAAGTTTAGAAGAAGTGCTAGACGAAATTATGGTTGTCAAGTTGCTCTAATGGATTTTGGTGACGAGCCATATACTCGTAATGTTATTAACAGATGGATAGAAGCACGCACCGGTAGAAAAATTAAAGAGTTTATACCAGACGGAATGCTCGACCAATTAACCTTTATGATACTCACAAATGTGGTGTATTTCAAAGGTCAATGGAAAAGCAAGTTCGATCCAAAGAAAACAACACAGCGAGATTTCTGGATGAACGAAAACAAAAAGGTGATGATAAATATGATGTGGCAAAAAAATACGTTCAAGGCTGGTGTCGACATGGATCTTAAGTGTAAAGCTGTCGAACTGCCATACAAGGGGGATAACATTTCAATGGTTATTATTCTTCCGAATGAAAAAGAAGGTTTACCAGAATTGGAAAAGAAATTGTCCACTCTAACATTTGATAATCTCGTTAAAAGATTGATCTCAAGACCAACAGAACTAGTTCTTCCTAAATTTAAAATTAAGGCAAAAATTGACCTAAAGGCTATTCTAAAGGGACTAGGAGTAACGGACATATTCGAGGCATTAAAGGCAGATTTTAGTCATATGGTACGATCTTGTGACCAGAAAGGAGACCTTTATGTTTCTGATGCGTTTCATGAAAGTGTTATTGAAGTGAACGAAGAAGGTAGTGTCGCTGCTGCCGTTTCGTCAATTTTCATGTTATTTCGATCAGCAAGGCCGTCCACGTTTGAATTTGTCGCAGATCACCCTTTTTTATTTGTGATAAAGGATATAAGTAGTGGAACTATTTTGTTTCTTGGAAGGTATTGTAATCCGGAAATTACTGCAATGAACCATATCAATAAAATCTCGACTACTTTATCTGAAAGTTCGCTAGTGTCTGCTAGCGAAAATAAAACGACCAAATCTGTCGAAGGCGCTGAAATAAAAACTGTATTGACAAATAATAAGAAAATTGTGTCAGAGAACCAACAAGATGAATGTTGCTGTCTTGGAGAATGTTCAACTAGTGACATAAATAGTTCAGCACATACTGAAGAGAAGATAGAAAGTTAATCTGTAATCAATAATGTGATGCCTATATATTGGATTTCTATTGAAAGGAAAATACTAAGTCATAACACACAATATCTCAGGATTGCATTTCTCTGTTCCTTTATTTAATAAAAAGAAAAATATGCCAAATAAACAACAATTATATGTTTAATCTCTTCGAGTGTGAATATATATATAGATATATGCATTTCAGGGGAAATCAGCTATCGACTCCTTCGTCAAGATTCCGGGTGATTATATAAGTATCTTATCATCTAGACATTAAGACACTGATTTATATGTTTTCCTTCGTTGCTTCCTTATAATAGAGGACGAAATCATCATTACAGTAAAAACCTCAACATTAAAATATATATACTAGTAAATGCAAAATTGTATACTTTTTAGTTTCTGTTTCGCACATGCGCAGTAATTCAGATGACGGAAGCTGCCCAGGTGGTTGATTCAATGACATATCGCACCTTTCAATGCAGTCTGACTAAAGCCAGCATCAACTATCCACTTGATTTTGCATTGGTATATAGTAGGGATACTGCTTTCAGCGCCAACTCACACTCAACCAACCCGATTTTTTTACCAACTCGTTCTTTAACACTACTGTTCCTTTATCAGAAAAAATATAAGATGGTATAGAATCATACGACTTCCCGCCAATACGTATATCTGATATCCAAACAGTATAATGAAAATAATATGGACTTCTTCCTCTTTCAAAGATTACACCTAGCTGATATTAATATTTATATTGTAACCTTTACAATACATATGTGTGTGCTAGAAATTGCATGACGCACAAAAATACATGTTAATACTCAGATATATATGTCAAAATTGAAAAAGATACACATACCAGCGTTTGAAGAAACAAACTTTGATATTTGTTGATGCAGATAATATAAATATTGTTAGAAATTTTGCCTTTCTTGTATTATTTAATAATATGCAATCCAATATGCGTACAATACAAATGATGATGCTTTGTACTCATGAAACTGTACAAAATTGGTAAAGGTTTGGCAGAAAGTTGTGTACAAGTTTTAACACAGAGGCCAAAGATACCAAAGGGAAATAAAAATTCAGTTATTTCAAAATTGCATTTGAATAGGAAAACCTATTTTACACAAGAGAGGCGAAAGATATCTAATAAAATCAAATCAAATTGACAATGCCATGGCAAAAAACGAAAAACGACGAAAAAAAACAAACAACAATACACAAAACACAACTGGTGCAACAGTACAGCTTGTACTTGGTTTTTAAATTTTGAATTGAATATTCATTGCAACCAATATAACAAAGTACAACTCATGTATCCGAGGGCCTGTGATTTATACAGATAATTTCATTTCACTTTTTTCAATATAGAGTTGTATCTCTTTGTACATCACGTATTTCGTGTATGTATATGTAACCTTGCACAATTTGTGTAGCCGTTGAAATTTGAAGTAAAATTATCCAGTCAAAAGTTAGAACTGTGTAAAAACTCGTCAAGTAGACCAGACTTTAAATGTGGTACGCCAGACGCGCTTTTCGTCTACATAAGACCCATCAGTGACACTCGAATAAAAACAGTTGCAACGCCATTTCAAATATTGCGATGTAGAAGAGCATTGATAATCGAAACTTATGAAAGGTTGTGCCAAATACGACAGAGGCAAACTATATCAAGGAGAAACTTCAGACATGAAATAGATTCTTTTGGGACGTTAAAAGCTAAAATTTACTAAGGTATGGGAATCCGTCTGAAAATGTAATTGGTTGAAAATATTTCTGTTAATGTTTTTGTTTGAAATCTTTCAGAGACTGTTATTTTTATGCATCTATATAGAAGATAAAAGTGGTGAATTAAACCCATACCTGAAAGGCTCTTACCGGAATCGACAATGATAATCAATAAACATGTATGCATACAAAGAATTAGATACGCGTTTGTTTGATTGATTTGGTATTACGCTATTTTCTATATACTTGCAGATATATAACACATTTTACCTTTTTCAAGTACAGGTAAAAAGGTATATACCATATACCTTCGGCGAGTAACTGAAAACCTCTATAATAGTGTACCTTTTACATCTGATGTGTCTTACTATTAGAAATGGATGGCGGAAGACGAGAGCTGCTGTCCTATTTAAGATGTACATATCAGTACGAATAACTCAATATTGTAACCATAAAAATATGATGAAAAAGAGCAGATTGCTAGGAAATCACAAACATATCTGGAAGGGTAAGCACCCGTTGTGTTAATCTTGACAAATAAGAAATCTGGTGATGCGTCACCTTATGCGATAGTCACTAAGAAGATAAAATGGATGTGGTTGTGGTTAAAACAAATGGAATACATCTGTTGTTTTCTGTGACACAGATTGTCATTAACGGTCGACCAAGTCATGACGGCGTACGTACATCTTCCATAAACAGTATGTATCCTTTAACTTCAATAAACTTTGGTTCAGTAGCTTTTTTGCAAGTAGTCAACCTCTTTCAAATAAACCTAGCGAGAAGATGCAATCTATATAATACAGAAGTAGACTCCAAATGCAGGTGTCACTTAAATATATATAGCTAGGTGCCGTCTTAAACTTGCAGTGAGGCGAGAATTGTTTTGTTCCGTGTTAAAGGCCTCACTGTGAAAGAGAGGCGATATACCAAAGGGACATTCAAAGTTATAAGTCGAAAATAAACTGACAACGCCATGGCTAAAAAGTAAAAAGACCAACAGACAAACAATAGTACACAAAACACAACATAGAAAACTAAAGACTGAGCAACACGAACATTCGGGAAAAAAGGGACGGGACTTTGAGATGAAGAACAGTAAGTAAAGCCCTGTTCCTTAGCTTTTTATGTGTTTTTGTTGTTCATGTACTGATTTTGTGTCATGGATGGATACTTCATATACTTTTTTTCTATTATATGGAGATTTTATACAAGTAGTTGAAATCATCACTTTTTCGTAAAATTAAGTTGTTAATGGTTGGTTACCCTCACTGTTGATTTATATGTGTCATGCAGTCAATGTTGATTCAGCAGAGATAACTGTAGTGTGGTTTCTTTATTTAAAGATCAATGCAACAAATTTAATCATATTATCTTTTTGTTTTTCTTGAGAAGCCTCTGTGTGAGTCTGCTTCATCCTAACAAAATCACAAGATACATAGTGACCAGAACACGTCAACCAAACATAGCGTTTACCCCCCTCAAAATCTCGATTTTCCTATCTAGATTTATAAATAAGAACAAAACTTGCGTAAAGGCTTCGTTTAAACAGTTGTAACTTTTTATGTGTTTTCGTGGAAGAATCCATGAAACAACCAAACATCTTAAATGCAACTATTAGTTCTATGAACATGACTATTAGCAAACGACGAGAATCGTTACTTTTTCTTTAAATCAGTCTTTTTAGTCGGTTTTTGTTTTTGTTTTTTTGTTTGTTTTTTTTTTTTTTTTGAAAAATGAAAATGAAAAAAATTGCCTTACACCTTGTATGATCACCAACCAGAATTTCGTTAATTGACAAGAATAATTGTGAGCGACATCCTCTAACTTTGTGGCAGGTTTAAACGAATTCTGTGATTTGTCTTCATCCTCCGCTATTTAATTCAATAGAAGAGAAATGTGTGACAGAGTAAAGACGTTAAAATTGTGTTCGATAAAAGATAATCATGTGGTTAATTTAAAATCTGTTCAGAGAATTCATTGATATAGTTTGTTCGATGGACGATACGCACCTTTGCCAGGATAAACAAGTTCTGTAAGTAGTCGACCCTCCTGTGTCATCTCCTTATAGGTTTACTATTACTTGAATATATATTATAATAAGCATCAAGAGAAATAATTATAATGAACAATTTCAAAAAATAGTTTGTCAAATTATTTTGGTTAAGAAGAAAGTGCTGTTACAAGACGATTATTATGTATCATTCTGTATTTGACGTCCTGTGGCAAACAGGGCCGTAACTACATTAAGGCAAATGAGGCAAATACCTCATGTTGGAAATTTAAAAAAAAAATTATATAATAAGTTGAAACAAAAGCTTGTCTTCATATCAAATTGTTTTCACGGCAAGTGTCTTGCATGAACCTCTGACGTCGCCCCTATTTTTTCGAGATCCATGTTTCTCATTTATTTTTAGTTTTCAGTGTTGATTGTCTATTGTTTGTCGTTATGTGTCTAAAATCTGTTCCCAGGTTTGTCTTTTGTTCATTGGTTGCCCTTCTCTATGACTATTCTCCTAGTGTTGAATTTAATTTGTAAATTGTAAAAGCAAAAATGATCATTGATGAAAGATTTAAGCAAAAAATTACAGGTGAGCGATTCAGGCTCTTGAGAGCCTCTTGTTTGGTATAACTAATTATTTTAGCTACACTGTGGTACATAATTTTAAAGTTAACTGATATATAAGAATAAGGAGACGCGGTCTCATTTGCAATAATACCATATCTCCTTACTTTTATAAAAGCATTTGGTGGTTCGTAGTCTGACATTGTACTTTTAAATGCTGATAAAATTGTCAATACTTTTTAATAAACTTTTTCATTACTTTTTCAAAATATATAAAATGTCTGTAGTTGACTCAATATCACAGGTGCATACGAGAAAACAATAAGTAGTTTCTTCCATAAAAGCTTTTACTGTTCCTAACACTTGTCTTGATGGAAGAATTTACATGATTCACGTATTGTATATGCGTGAAATTATATTCTACTAAATCATTAGTCAACAAAGTGAAAACTATTAAACGACCATAACTGATGTTATAGTATTTACCTTAAGAAGCAATGTCACACGTTAGCTTTTCTCGTTGTCACTGTAGTCTTTAATTTAGATGACAAATGCCATCAAGTTAAGATTTAATGCACATGGGTGCATTATTGTGCAATTTAAAATATGTTTAGGTTGATATATTGAAAATTCTTTTATGTGAAGAACTAAAACTTTAAAAGACACGGGTCTATGGGTTAATCTTATACTGGGTTTAAGTATGTTACGAGTATTTTAGAAAAAAAATTAATTGACGTGAAGTTGTTTTAGTCAACACTACATGTCACTTGAGCTTTCATTTTCAATAATTAAGAAATACCATATATAGTTTTGATATATGAATCCAATTAAATGGAAAAATGTCGACGACTTCTCAACAATTTTTGACGAAATATAAAAAAAAATAATAGTGAATTTTAAAAATTTAGAAGAAAAACCTACCTATTAATTTCCGATATGCCAGTAAATATTCATCCAGGATTTATGAAATCATCTAAAACAGATAAGATTACAATTACTTCTTTCGTCATTTAAATTCATATTATGCAGCTTATTGTTCCATCCATTAAACAGTCATTTGCACTGAGGAGAGTGGACACCACACCTGCATAACTATAATTATTGGATGTTTTACTATTGGTAGATGATGTTTTAATATTTTATGTTTTTTTAATATTTTATGTTTTTTTAATATTTTATGTTTTTTTAATTAATTTTTTTTTTATATATTATTGTATTGTTCGGCTGCAACCCCTCGGGGTATAAATGTGCATTTCTTAATAAATTTAATAAATTAATGTAAAATTCAGTAGAGTAATAAATGTAATATCTATATAAAGGCATCTTCCATTGCTGAATAGCATCCATATACTTAAACTATGTATAACCAGTCCCTCCTTATACAATCTTGTCCGTTGCTACAAAATAAGAAGCAACAGTAGCTTTCCGATGTTCAAATCTCGTATATACAGAACAAGATAAAACTAACCCTGAGGGAAGCGCGTGGAATCCAAGCAGTGCGATGCCGGGCTTGTGTCTCCTTGTATATATACATTGACCAGGCGAATTCACACTCCGTCAAAATCTCACAATGGGGAATAAGGCACAATATAAACACATGCAAAAGTCTGCTCTTTTGTCTACTTGATTATCTGGAACTAATGAGAAACTAATCGCATGATCGAAAATTAAGTCCAACCTTGCGCCTTAAAGATTTAAAATATATTAGTCGCATCAAATACACAAAAAAAGTTCCAAAAATAGAATGACGACTCAGCTCTGACAAAATAATTCTGTCTCATTTTGAATATGGTTAAAATACAGAAAAACAACAATTTCATAGCTTGAAAATCGGTCCATATACATCGGATACTTGTATGACATGTAACTGCTGTGCACCAGGTAATTGTGTTTACTGATGCACAACGTTATTTGTGGTGCACGAAACTTTTGATCCGAACATCGGATACTTGTGGTGCACTAAACTGCTGATCCGAATACCGGATACTTGTGGTGCACGTAACTACTGATCCTAACAGCGGATACTTGTGGTGCACATAACTGCTGATCCAAACACCGGATACTTGTGGTGCACGTAACTACTGGTCCGAACACCGGATACTTATGGTGCACATAACTACTGATCCAAACACCGGATACATGTGGTACACGTAACTGCTAGTCCAAACACCAGATACTTGTGGTGCACATAACTGCTGATGCAAACAACGGATACATGTGGTACACGTAACTGCTGGCTGATCCGAACACCGGATACTGTGTGTTAACTGCTGTTCGCCGGATACTTTAGTTGCTATTATAGAAATAAGATGATGTGGTATGGGTGCCAATGAGACAACTCTCCATCCAAGTCACAATGTGTAAAAAGTATACAATTATAGGTCAAAGTAAGGCCTTCAACACGGAACCTTGGCTTACACCGAACAGCAAGCTATCAAGGGCCCCAAAATGACTAGTGTAAAACAATTCAAACAGAAAAACCAACGGTCTAATCTATTTACAAAACGAGAAACGAGAAACACTTATGAACCACATCAACAAACGACACCCACTGAACAACAGGCTCCTGACTTAAAACAGGTGCAAACAAATGCAGCGGGTTTAAACGTTTTTTTTAAAACAGGCGCCAACCTTCACCCTAACCTATAACAGTAGTGTAACATTACAACATAGAAAGACACACTATAAAATATCAATTGAAATGTCTTAACTCGATCAAAAAGACATAATAAAAAAAAACAAGTAAACATACACTGAACGAATAAATTTGATCTATGACACAATATAAATACAATATTAATAAAAAGGGGGATGTAAAACAATGTCAAAATGACAACTCTAACCTGGGACAATATAGCGTTAAATAAAATAACGTACACAGGTAAATTTAAATATAAAAATTTTGTTGTTAGGAGTACGGAAATATTTTTTACAAAATAAATAAATTTGTTGTTCATTGTACGAGTACAGAAATGAAAAATTATCGTCATACTAAATACTTACCAAAGAGGGTATATATTTAAAATAGGGAGAAAAAAAGCATTACAAATTTTGTCAACAGGTCAAATTAACACGAAAGTACGATTTGAGAGTACTCGCAGTTACTGAAAGCTAGTTAAAAGCCAAAAACAATTGATAATAAAAAATCATGCATCAGAGACTAAAATCAATTAAAACACATCCCAGGGATTTAGTGTTTTAACGCCATGGAAAGTCAAAGAAGACATGAGTTGTGCAATGCCAAAATAAAAGTATCGACAGGCACATCATCAGGAATCCAAATTGAATCATAACTTACTTTTGTTACGTAATAACTTTTGTTCTTCATTGTATTCTAGTCTTTCAGTTTTGTTTATGTCCTTTGTCTATAAAGTGTCTATATGACATTTTTTTTTTGTTGAAATAGTTATACATTTTTATAGTGATTAAGATTATATTACAATGTTGACTGCTGTACTCCAAATTTTTACATTTTTACCTATCATGTCTGTTTGTTTTGCTCACACATTGTTGTCAATATAACAGAATGCTATGCGACTGTCATACAAGTGAGAGGTGTAGCTAGCTATAAAACCAGGTTAAATCCACCCTTTTCTACATTAAGAAATTCCTGTACCAAGTCAGGAATATGACAGTTGTTTTCCATTCGTTTGATGTGTTTGAGCTTTTGATTTTGTCATTTTATAAAGGTCTTTCCGTTTTGAATTTCCCTTGAAGTTCGGTATTTTTATTATTTTACTTTTTTAAACCCTTTGCATTTCAACGATGTAGATGTAGATGTTACATGTTACTACTTCCACCGGATACTTCTTGTGTTACACGTAACTGCTTTACATAGGATACTTGTTGTACATGTAACTACTGTACACCAGCTACTTGTTTTAACTGCTGTACATGGGATAAGTGTGATAACTGCTGTACACCGGATATTTCAGTTGTGTTACACGTAACTGCTGTACACCGGATATTTGTGTTAACTGCTACTTGAAAGGTTCCATTGCATCAGTATAACTATATATGACAGGATTGCTGTTTTTAATTTACACATTGTGATATGAAATTATTTGGTTTGACGGTAATAATCCATTGCGTTCCACTTTAATGCTTTATATGTTATACGGACAAACCTCCATCATCAACTAGTTAAAAGAATCTATCTGGTATAATAATTGAGTTCCCTTTAGTTCCAGTTGATCATGCCATTCACTTTTTTAAGAAGCGATTGAAACAAAGGAAAATAAGACATTGTAATTGTGTGCGTCCGATGCGCTCTTGTAGATTTACTATCACCAGGAACGCAAGGACGTATAATTACCAAAACACGTGAAGAGCTACATGACCAAAAGCTACCTATAATAATAGACAAATCCATCTATGGTCAACTTTGCCTCAGGGAGTTGGTATTTATATATTCCGGACATAAACGTACAATTTAAGAAAGGTTATTAATCATGCCAGTTCCGAAGTACTGACTAGAGAGCAGATGATACCCTCGGGAACTAATAGTTCATCAGCAGCGTATTGGTTAAGTGCTATAAATATGAAAATAGCACTTTGTAATTTCATGCATCCGAGACGCTTTTCTGAATTTAACTTCATCATAATCGCTCAAAGCCTAATATTTGAAAGAAAGGATGTATAAGTGCTGAAACACGTGAAGAGCTATTCTAAAATTATAAGTTTTTTCATTCCTACATTACCTTATTTAAAGACAATGTATACCAATAAGAATTCAATATGAGAATTGGCAAACATATAACGTTATGCAATTCAAATGTTATTGCATAATGTCTTGAATTATGTGTCTTATCAAAATTATTTGGGAAGAGTTTGAAAAAATATTAACAAAAAAACTAGCTAATAAAATTTACAACCAAACATAAATAAAACAGGTAAATACGTAATTCATATATAAGACACAGACACAGACTAGATTTGAAGGAGAAAAAAAGAGCACAATACTTTTCTTATCATATTTATTGACAGGCTCAATTTTTTGTAAATAAAATGAGAACTTAAACATCCAATCGGACAAAAATATGTTTCGTTTATGTTGCTAATTTAAGATAAAGTAAAGCTGTGCTCATATTTATAAACTAATTATCTTTTTTTTGGAACGTACACTTCTTTATCTACATGATGTGTTGGATGTGTTAGTGTTTATTATTTTTTGTATTGACCATCATTATACTAATCATTTTATCAGAATTTTGTTATTGTACCTACTTCTGCCTAATTGAAGTCTTAAATGCCATTTGACAGTTTAGTCTCGTTTAATCTATCAAACTCTCGCTCCTACGATGCGAGTTTTCTGTGTACGTGTACGCAAGAGTAACTGAATGCAACTGTTTTTCAATCTCTATGACAGAGTTCATATCCAACGGAGATATATCTTGATTGATTAATTATTTTATTTTACTTTATTATCCTCTATCAGGGCTGATATGCATAAAACTACTTAAGTTAAGATTTGTTCCGAACGGACGATTTTTCTACATGTCCTACGATAAATTAGTACTACGATTGGATATTTTAACTTAAGTGGTTTTTAAAGGGCGGGGATTTTGCCATTTCAAAATATATCCACTGCCTTTTATTGTTCCCTCAACACGGAAAAACACTACCAAAGATTTTTTAGAAAAGCTTTCTTTATGGTTATTTCTTGATCAAATTTCGAAATTAATAAAACGGATATCTTTCAAGAATATGCTATGTGTTCTTTCTACAAAACGAGTTGAAAACAATAACATACATTTATCTTCCTAAAATAAAGTAAATTAGGAAAGGAAATGTTCTGAAATTATATATATTTTTTTTCAACTATAAACTTTGTTAACTTGACAATTTGATAACATTTGTGAGTGTAGATAAAACAATGAAAATAATTACAGATATAACATGCAAATACTTGAAACTAAAATGTAAGATATTGGACAAATATTTGTTGATTGATCTTTGCATGATAAACGTCCAATGGGATTTAGTTCATGAATATTCATGAGGAGAACCCATTAACAACATTAAATTGGTACAACCAGTAGGTTTCTGAAAGGTGGGACTACCTGGATGAAGGGCGAGACTATTTGTCATTGTAAATTAACCACCAAAAATGTAATTCTCGAAAAAATAACATTGAAAATTAATGCGTATTTTAAAAAGGAAAAGGGATAGCGATCGGGTAATCATAAACCATAAGTTGATTTGATTTGATTTGATTTTTGGTGTTTTAACGCCACTTTTAAGCACCGCTTTTGGGCTATTTCGTGGCGGCCAGTTTTTATTGGTGGAGGAAGCCGGAGTGCCCGTAGAAAACCACCGACCTTCGATAGGAAAACTGACAATCCTAGTCAATTAAGATTGGAGTCGAGTGCACCCGCATGAGCAGGGTTCGAACTCACAACCTCAGTGTTGACTGGCTATTGATTACAGTAGTACATTTTTGTAACTACTTAGACCACTCGACCACCGAGGCCCCAACCATAAGTTGAAGGTAGACAGATAGCACCATGGCCATAAGACAAACAACAGTCCAAAAAAATACCATACAGAACACTTGAGATAGAGCAGTATGAATCCTCTTAAAAATCGTGGAGGGTAGGAAGCGCTTCTTTCAAAGAACAGAATAATTGATATGTTACTCTTCCCAAATTCTTGAGGGTCATGAACTAGAAAACAAGTTTGGAAAAACTTCTGGTTCTTTTACCGCGTGATATTCATGTTTTCGTTATTTGCCTCTAATAGCTGTCGATACATTCAACTATGTATTTATAATTTACGTATATATGTTAATGGAAGTCTATGAATCTCTGGTAATGACATTCAGGAATAATGTATATTAATATATTTTTTCACACGTAAGTGAACAATTTTCTTTCCGTTAAATTCAAAATATAAAATACGGGCTAATAAAACAAATCTCATTCTAAAATGTAAAATATTTAAAAGGACACTTGGTCTCTTTTACAGCAAAACGGAGCAAAATATTTTTATTTCGCGTCAGTACGGGTAATTTCACTCTGATAAACGTATTCTAAAATACTTTACGCCTAATTTGACCCTTTAACACACTGAATTTAAAACAAATACAACATAGTATTTGGTACTTATAATGTATACATGTAAACATAAAATATATGACACGGTCATAAACTACAACATGTCTGTAATGTTTCGTTGCACGTCGTTTTGGACCGTTATCAAACTAGTCTTATCATAGACAAAAGAACGTTTTAAGGACCAATTTTCATTTTATTTTGGACCAATTCTTGATTTTTGAGAAGAATTGTAATAAGAAAAACTCCATGTATTTGTGATAATCAAATAAATATCTTGCAAACTATCGTTGTCTTCTTATCTAAAATAAAGAAATTTTGGAATAAAGTGATGCGAATATGAGTGACATCCCTTCCTGAAAATATTAAAAAAATGATAGTTTGTCAGATTTGAAAGATGTGCCGTGCCATCGATAAGGGCTTAATTTAGATTAAACTCGCCAGTGAATGAAATACCACTTATTCTGCGTCTGACATTTTATTACATTATCACTGCATGAAAGATCATGAGACATACCTTTGTCTTTTCAAGAAAAAAACAACATTTTGATTTTATCATTGAACTTATAAGTTTAAAAATAAGGAGATATGGTATGATTGCCGATGAGACAACTATCCACCTAAGACAACTATAGGTCACCGTACGGCCTTCAACAACGAGCAAAATCCATACCGTACAGTAAGGTATGAAAGGCTCTAAAGCATGTGACGAGGTTAAAAATATTTGTGAGCTATAAACCCTACCCCTACCTTGCACAGTGATGTATAACAGTTCACCATTTGAAAAACTGTAAAATTCAGTTGGAAAGGAACTGATTCATCAGATCGTCATGAAGCACAAAATCAACTAAATTAACGACAAAAGACACAAAGTATTGATCTAAGAGTACTGAAAGTTACTAAGATCTAGATCATAGCAAATTTCAACTAACATATAAACCATGATTATTTGCCAGACTGAAAAGTAAATCAGTACACATCCAACGGATTTAGTGTATAAACATCTTAAACAGTCTCTGAGAAGGTCATGACCATGGCAATACCAAAATATAAGTATCGCCAGGGTGTAAGACCATAAATTTTCATAACTGTATAGCAATTACATGATTAGTTATGTTTTAAATTGATTTATTAATTAATTCAGGGTACCGAAATTACTTACTTATCAATTTTAAGCGTACACTTAATGTACACAAAAATGAACAGCAATAAACGAACCTGAATTTCTGCTGTCATTAAAAGTTTTATTTCGCATTAAAACGCTTCGATTAGCGGCGATTGACCATGCAAGACTAAACACTTGTGTAAATGTGGCATAGCCCCAAAGATCGAAAACTATAAACACAATTCCAGACAATTTGTGTACAGCTTTAACGTATCGATATTACAATGTTTCTACAAGTCAATAAAGAAGTTCTTATATTAACAAACCAAAGATCTCACTGACTGTTAAATGTAGGTCATTCCTCCGATACAAACCAACACAAGAATATTATGAGTTTTGATTCCTTTGATGTAGAAATAACAATTGAACCTGTATATGCTACTTTTCCTATTGTATAGCATATAAACACACAATATAGAGTTTATGTCTGATTTACATGTTTTGTCTGATCTACCGCAGGTTATACAGATGTACGTGAACTAAAACGATAATCACCTAAGTATAGTCACTTACTAAAATCTGTAGACGAAACAGTGATGAAATCTCATATAATCTACGTCACCACTTGTAAACTTTGAAACTGTTCTGGATTGTGGACATTTTAAAATGTAGATCGGTAATATAGTCACCGACCTGTTTGAAAATGATGCCCATTTATATGATATCGTGAAAGGTTGGCTGATCGTGAAAGATTGACTGACCAATTATTTGGGAACGTCCAGTCATACACCGACACACAGAGTTGGATTTGTACGTGCGTGTCCGCAAGCAGATGCATGTTTCACCCTACCCGGACACATTATTTTCTCTACGGGTTTACCCGTCGTTTCTCTTTTTTCGGGAATTCCGATTGCTTATTACAGGAAGGAGCAAATTTGTTTGACATGGCCCTGAATCGACCAAAATTGAGACTATATTTCATCCGAGGTAATTGATGCCGTGAAAGGAGGTTTCAACATTTATGTATTCATAATAAGTGGGTGCCCGTCTTCACTATTCTTACCGTCGGATAATATAAATCCAGTTAAACATTTATCCATACCCCAATGTACCCGGACATTTCACTGATTAAATATCCAGGTCTTTTCCATTCCAACTGACTTTATTTTATTTACAAAATTGGATAAAAGATTGTTTGTATGCAATCTCGACGAGAACATAGACCATTTTATATTCCAAGCAAACAGCTGAACTGTCATAAAGCTTTACATAGGTTGTTGCTTCTAAAATATCTTGGGCGTTCAAACATCAACAGATCATTGATTTATTGAAATTCATTGAAACATGAAAAAAGTGTATTAGACTTTTTTTTCAAATAAAGCTACTTTAAAATTTTGTTGAGATTATAAAACTTATGGAATAAGTTTTTCTATCAATAACGATCTCATATTAACATGAAATCATTTTGATTTATGAAAACTTTGAGCAAGCAATGGGCGTTTCTGAAAACAAAACAGCACACTATGTCATTGAACATTCCCTTATTGGAGACGGGTTTTATTTGACGACTGGGAGGTTATGCGCTTAAATATTTTTGCGCTTAAATGGTTCTTAAACTAAATTTTTACAAAGAACATTCTTTTCGTTGTGTGAGTCTTTTCGACTACTTTGACATGACTTTTTATCCCACAATCCTTTTCAATAACAATTGTAAAGACTTGATTAAACTTGTAACCTTAAGTGATATTCTAACACCAAATAGTATTAATTTGCACAAATAATTGAACACTAGCATTCAAATGTAATCGCATAAAACAGTCCATTCGGAAATGTTAAGTCTTTTGATCCCATCAACAAATAAATTTTACCCTTATTTAAAATCGTTATAATCCTGTTAAAAACATTTAAAGAAAAACATGCTATATTAGTACATTGTACATGTATGTTGTCGCCTCCTTAAAGAACCAGATTACGTTGCTCTTATAATTTCCAAAGATAATATCTATATTTACATGTATCATGGTTAACAGCCAATGTCAGAAAGCCATGCAAAACCATCCAATGTCACTTTTACCAAATGAGTTCATACTTGGCACATTGGTGCACCTTAGTAAAATAAATAACCACACGTAAAAGTTTTTGAAAATATTGAACCGTTTTGATTTTATTGGACGCCATCTTTCAACAGATGAATTTGCTTGAAAACAGCAAAAAATAAGCCTTTTATGAGGGGGCATATTTCGCCGGTTTAAATACAAACAATCAGCAATGAAAATGATACATTAATAATTGTTCCCAGTACTAGTAATACATTACTTTGAGTGTAAGAAAATCGAGTAACTTGGTGAGTAAATCGATTGCAATATTGAATTATGACTTGTTTTTATATTTATAGGACAGATTAATTATTGATTGGAATTGATGTTATCTACTCCAGTGGCAAATATTTCATGCAAATTCTGGTCGAAAACAACTACTTCAATGTTAGGTAGTTTCTGACAGCGGTGACATATTTCCTTGTCACCTACGTACCCCTTAGTTATTGACAAGAGTAATATAAGGTACAGAGATTATTCCAACACGGAGCATAGGTTTTAAAAATTCTTTCATGTACAAGACATTGTTGACATCTATATCCTTTGTTTTAGTTGATACATGTTATTGTCTCATTGGCAATCATGACACATCTGCTTGTTCATAGCTGTATATTTGATACATCCCACCGGATGAAATGTCTGCCACCAGGCCACCCAAACAGTGCAGATCTTACGACCAGACGGAGGATGTCCAGGTGACCGAATTTCTATACCTTATATTCAAACCTTGGGTTTAAAAGGTTGATCACAATCATTCAAAAATATATGTACCTTTGTTTATGTAATAAATCATATGTTTTAGAAATTATGATATAAGCTGATGGTTAAATTTATCGTTGTCTTACAGGAGTGAGAAACCTCACACGGAATTTGTAAATTAAATTAGAACTGTGTCTGAAAAGATCATTGACATTAATCTGAAGGCTTCTTTCATGTCATTAAATTATTAATGGACTTAGAGAGTATTATCAGATCACAACTTAGGATAAGTTTCAGGTAAAAATTTAGCAAATATTCTTTTCTTTTTATCAAATACTACAATAAATTCTCATATTTCACATAATTAACATTTATCATCGCCCTGTAATAATGTCTAAACTCGGATCTCTTTGAAAAGGATATATGATCATTTTGACCACCATAATTTATGCAAGATGTACCCAATCGACCCTCAAGCAAAAACGACAGAATTTTTATTAAAAAAAATGTAAGAAAAGAAAAATATATAAATGATACAATTGGAATCTTCTTACAAGATTAACTGCCTGAATTGTTCATATTAAGCAAAGAAACGTCAACGACCACATATATCAGATAAGTCGTCGACACTAGATTGACCAAGTCGTTGACACTAAATTGACCAACATAGAGAAACAATGCATCGTCGATTCCAGAACTACACTCTTTATAGTACATATCATATACAGCAGCTAAATTATATTTCAAGATAACCGTGTGTCACCTCAATACCTTATTTGAAACCCAGTGGTTGACTGAGGTACTCAAATATAATCATCCCTGGTCTTCTCCGGCAGTAAAGCCCATACTAAAAGGGGGCATCCGTTTGTTGGTCTAGAATGAATAAATACACAGCCACGTTCGCTCGGAAAGATGATGTCATATTGAAGCCTCTGTAGGCCAGTGTCACGGTCTCTGCATATTGAAGAACCCCTGAAGCAGCTCTTTGAGGGGTCCATACCGGACAACATTCCAACTCTTTCCAAAATACCTTCATATTAAAGTGGCAGTCGAAATTTTATCCCCTTTATTCCGGTCGACTTGCTTTACCGAACCTACCTATTAAATTTATTGATAATTTGTTCTCGTGCATGACATACTTGCGACTGAACTTAAAGCAAACAATATTCAATCACTGAGTATTTGTTTATTTGTGCTAGAAAAGAGTCATTTGATCAACCAAACTGTTATGTCAAAAGATTTTTAAAAAGATATTCCATTTAATAAATATTGCAAAGTTTGGGTACGTACATAATTATATAAGTTTGTTATAAGTCAACTGGAAAGAAATCTGCATGGCGTTTGAATTTGTAGATTTAAAAGTAAAAACAATAGTAGTATATCTAGAAGCCCCATGCGTAATCGGGGGCACGTAAACGCGTAGTTGCTTTCGTTTCGTTGTCATACACAATTTAGACTCAAACTTTTACTTGTGTCCTCCTTTCCAGAATTGCTAACGGATTTTTTACAGTATGGCAAATGGTGTAAAAAATTAGCAGAATTTATCCCAAATTAAAATTTCTTCCATATCCAAAGTATCCTCTTTTTCCAGTGGCAGTCTAAATTTTCCGTTCTCAGTGCCAGTCGACCCGCTAACTATACATGGAACCTATTTATTGGATTCATTGTGAATTTGTTCACGTTCTTAATATCTGAATATAATATTTGCTGTTTTACGTTAAACAAACAATCAATCAAACAATCTTCCTCATTTTGTCTAAACAATAAAAACTTTTTATCGTAAGTTTGCTATTTTTGTAAAATAATGTAGTGACTTGATTTCTAATTTGACTTAGGAGAGGGAAGGGCAAGCTAATTGAATGAAGTTAGTAAATGTATTTCCAACTTAAAGGCGGCCAGATTGTATATTTACACACATACCAGGGGCAAGAGTATCTTTGTTCTGCCCATCCAAAAAGTGACTCTAAATTTTCCAGCCCTTCTCCTCAGAATCAAATGGTCGTCGCCTTTAGTAATTTATCTTGAATGATGCAGCTAATCTTTTTTTTGTAGGACACACAGACAATTTCAAACAAGCTTTACAAATGAAAGAATATTGGGCAGATGCATGTGAGACGACTTTCCAAAATTATAGTCCATGTTCAGTATTTAAACTAGACAAACAAGAAAAAAAAAGATATAGAGTAAAAATATACAAATAATTGACTTGACCACATTGTCTTTAACGATAAGCATAACCTCATACCATACAGAGAGTTTAAAACGCTATCCAGTTTCAAATACAAGTTTTAGACAGTTGTGTTATCCAACAATTGTCTCTAATAACAGGCATATCTTGTAGTAGTATCGAACTCATTGTTATCTATTACCTGAAAAGTTATAAGTAAAAAACATATGTATGTACAGTACATGAAAATTTAATAGCATAACAATATTGGCGAGCAAAGCGAGCCAAAGATATTTTGAACATTTGGGACCAGAATATTTATTTTCATGTGCGATAAGGCAAGATATTTTCAACTTAATTTGGGCCACAATTCCCCGTTATTTATTTCCACAATCTGTCAGTCCCACACTCCTTCAAAAGCAAATGGTCACCCCTAATGGTGTAATTGACGCTCCTGGGAAACTGAAATCGTTAAAGATATTTCTACAAACCATCAAATATTCTGAACATCAAAGCATCCAAATTAAAAAAAAAAATCTGGAGTATAAGAGAAGCGAAAGATACAAAAGGGACATTCAAACTCAGAAGTCGAAAATAAACTGACAACGCCACGGCAATTAAGAAAAGACCAACAGACAAACAACAGTACATAAAACAACAACATAGAAAACTAAAGACTGAGCAACACGAACTCCAACAAAAACTGGGGTGATCTCAGGTGCTCCTGAAGGGTAAGCACATCCTGCTCCACATGTGGCACTCGTCGTGTTGCTCATGTTAGTACAAACCCGGTAAAGATCAACAATAATTTCTAAACAACAATATACCCCAACAGATGGACGACCCTAATATAAAATCGGCTCATTTTACTAAGAGCTGTGAGTATATTAAATGCTATACATATAATCTTCACGGTGTTTTTAATTATAGCATGAGCAACGTAAATGAAATTAACTTTTAAAGAAACTCAAAAGTGTATGCATCAAGCCACCTAAGTTCCATTCAAGGAGTTGTTACAAGAGTTCCTAAACACACAGAACTTGGCTTTTTCCCTATCCGAGACATTGGATTAAACTCCCTTTTCCGACGAAAAGTGGCAATGTATTTATACATCCCCCGCAGCTAAACGGCAATAGCCCTTCTTTAACATGGATTTTACTGTCAGATGGGAGAAGTCCAATTGACTTTTTCCCTCTACCTCAGTTTAGCCTTGGGGTAAGTTAAGGAAGAAATCATCGTGACAAACGCATGTTACATCACATGAACGAATGTCATTGTATAGAATTAGAGCAGTTTGTGGTACTGAAAAACCAGTATATAATTAAGTGTAGATAATGGAAGCCGTGTTTAAATGAAGTAACAATATAAAGGGGCGATCATTAGTAGCAAGATTGAAATTCGAGAAATGACAAAAAAATGAAGCAAGTGTGAAAAATGTCTGTTCAGGTAGTTCATTAAAGTATAAGATATCAAATAGTTTTGTTGTTAGCTGGTTTTGTCACCTGAAGACAGTGATTCCGTAATGAACAGATGTAAAATTAATGTGTTAAATAATACCCATTCTGATCTCTCTGTCGTAAACTCTACATCTTTATTCTATACGCTATAATTTAATTTAAATTGTAAATTTTATATCTTTCTTTCGAATTTTTAAACTATAATACAAAATAATGTATTATACTACTTCATCGTAAATTGAGCAAAAGAATTTCATAACGAGCAGTATTTTTGTGCTTAAACTACAATTTGAAATTTGAATTATTTATCGGTAAAAATAAATAATTTTTGATAGGTGAATTTATTTGTACCTTTTCAAATTAAATTTTGATATACTATTGAAAAATATTTAGTCCAATGCCATTTTATATGATATGTTATGGACATTCAGGCCATAAAAAGTCACTGTAAAATTTATTTATTTATCTATTTATACAAAGGTTAGAAATGTGAATCCGTATTTTTTTTTATCAAATAAAAAGAATTTTCGCAAAAATAAAAATTTAAAAAGAAGTGTCATCTCTCTTACTATAAGGAAAGCCATTAAAATTTCAATTTCTTATAACGATTGACATTTCATGTTAGGTCTTCCTAATTTTGCCTATATCTACTTTATGATCTACCACAAATGATAACTGGTAGAACAGAAAATAGCCACAAAGATATTAAAACACCTTCCATGCACTTAGATTAATCAAAACTTGTATCATATATAGTTTCTATCTTACTAGAAGATGGACAATAAGATATGAAGAAGGGCTCTCAATACATAATTGTAACGCTGCTCGCAGAAACCTATAATTGTTGAGATACGTAGTTATGATAACCTGGACAGACGCCGGATCTGGTCAGAAACTTGACAGAAATTACTTACTAACTATAATTTTATGTTCTGCTCATTATTTTCCTAATGATGTTTGTTGTAAAAGTCATAAAATAGACATCAGTTTAACCCATCATCTATTGATTTATCAGCAAGGTAAGAAATAACTGGAGTGTCAGTAATCTCAAAAGCAGCACGTGTAAAACCAGAATTACAAGCTAAGGTTGATAAGGTTATATCAAATTGTGCTAAATCTTACAGATAGCCCTAAAGTTTTTTTTTTTACAGAATATAATGCAATCCTATAATGAATATGAATTTTTATATCAATAAACAAAGAATAACAGCACTGGCGTAGGAGCCAGGGACAAGGGGGTTGGGGGGGGGGGGGAATTAATCCCTTTACCAATAAAGGCAACAGTAGTATACCGCTGTTCAATAGTCATAATTCGATTAAGCAAAAGCAAATCCGGGTAACAAACTAAAACCGAGGGAAACACGTCAACTTTAAGAGGAAAACAACGGAACAACAGAAACACGGAACTACAACAAAACAAACGCCAAAATACATCGAAACGGACTGTCTGATTACAACTGCCATATTCCTGACTTGGTACAGAACATTTTAAGAAAATAATTGTGGGTTGAACCTGGTTTGATGGTTAGCCAAACCTCCCGCTTATATTGCAAAGTTAAAAATACTGATAAAATTACAACAATAAGTGACAGGAATACAGTACAAACAAACGCAAGAACACTCAGCACAGAGAAATACATAAATAAATAATATAATAGTACATTACAACATGTAAACCGCAGAATAACAACGGACACCTCCCAAGAATTTACGAAAGCACGCCAGGACACCACAAACGAAATATAAACTGCGCGTCCCATGAATGGATCAACGTCACAAAAAGTGACGTATTTTGTGTGACGTTTATATTATCACAGGTAAATTTCTAAAAATAAAATAGATTTGTTTTATTTATAGACACGTACAAGAATATTAAGTTGGAATTGAGTTTGTAATTGTGTTATTTTATGTATTTTCTAACTATGACAAGAATATCAAAATGGAATAGTGTTTGTAATGGTGTTATTATTTGTATTTTCTAACCATGTCGGTTTTTCTTTTAAATCAAAAATGTGTATAAACAAAACAATTCTGTGCATATATAAATGAAGTAGCTGATTTTTTATCTTATCTTTTACATACATATAGAAAATAAAAATAATATAAGGCAAGATCATGTAAGACCAAACAGTAAACACACATGAAAACAAACATCATAAAACAAAAACCCTTTAGACGAACCACGAGTAACTCGATTATACTGACAAATGAGACATATGTAAAATGTACCGAAAATACAGAATTCAAACCACAAACGAAATAAACAGACAACAACTCAGCACACAATGACCCACCCGTATAAGAAAGTAACAACAAAATGTCCAAAATCGGGATAAATAAATACCGAAACACGTCGCCTTCAACAGCGAACATAAGACATAACAAAATATCTAACTGGACTTACTAAAGGAACATCATAACTAAATACATGAATGTTGGATATATAAATATCGAGACTGTGGATTCGCATGGCGGTGATGCATTCATAGCAAGAGAAGTTTACCTGTCGATGCACCTAGTCTCGCTCCTTTTTAAAGTTTATGCGATTCCCTCAGTTTTTGTTTTGTTTTTGTATTTTTGTTACTTTGATTTGTCTTCTAAATCGATTTATGAGATTTAATGACCGATAAACTATTGTTGCCTATATAAATTCAGAATCAAATTGTATTGACCAGTAATACTAAAAGTTTTACATTGCGTTGATTCGTAACATAGGACATTTTTCTCCTTAATATCATAAAAATTTGAAAATATCATTCAAATTTGCAAGATAAAGTACTAGCTTAAGTATATCTTCTTTAATTTTGATTCAACAATCAAAACTACTTCAACTTATATAGAATGACATTTGTAAATATACAATATATTTCTGTTAATAGATAATAGATTCAATAGCCACAAACTCAATTCAGTATTAATTTTTCAATCTGATGGATATTTGATTTATTTCAACAAAGTAACACTCTAAAGATTTGCAATATATTAAGTACAAAGTATTTTGAATTTAATTACCTTTCAAAATTTAAATGTCAAATGATCACATTGCTACTTTTATTGAACAAACATACCAGCTATATGAAGAATCACTAATATTGTCTATCTGTCATTTTTTATTTTCTAATCCTTTATTACATTTTCTGATTTTGCACGACCAAGAGTTATTATAAGAATAAAATAAATGTGTTAACTATTTTAAAAATGTTTCTTGGCTTTCAAATGTTTAGGTTTGAGCACTCCTGATAAAGAAAAATCCAGATAAGCGCGTCGTACGCACTAAATCTATAAAGTTATAGGTTTTCATTTACTAACATTTATTCCATACTTCTGCTGGTGGGCTATTAGTACCCAAGGGTAACTATCGTCAGCTCAGTTGTCAGTGCTTCTGCAATGAATCGATTTATATCATACATTTCTGAAATGACCCGTTTATTAATTAAGAAATTATTTAGAAAATAAGGATCAAACTCCTTCGGGCAAAGTTGATCCTAGATTAATTTGGCAATTCCTTTTAGTTTTCTTTTCGTCATATAGGTCCTTACGTTTATACGTTTTTTTACATCCCTGGCTTTCGTGCATTTGGCACAAATTTTCTAAGTTTTTTGTTTTCAATGCTTTTCAATTTCGTATTTGACTTTGGTCTTCCAACTTTTTCGATTCGAGCGCCACTAATGAATCTCATAAATACGAAACGCACGTCTTGAGTAATAAATATTAAGCCTTGTTACAAATGATAAGCCTTGTAACAAATCATAAGCCTTGTAACAAATGATAAGCCTTACAACAAATCATAAGCCTTGTAACAAATCATAAGCCTTGTTACTTTAATAGCAGTTTTCAAATGCTTGATTTGAGTGTTCCTGATGAAAGAAGATCCAGAAAGGCACTTCGGATGCACACAATTCTTAAAGTATTATTTTCATTTATTGGTGTTAGGAAACCACTGCAAGAAAGGATCAATTATAACACATATTGAAATTAGATATCTTTTGTGATATGATATAAGATAACTTTTTTAAAGTATTTTGAGTTAGCTGTTAGCAAACCTTGGCAGTTTCGTGTGATTGATAATAGTTGAGCCAGTAGGATTACATTTACAGTGGTAAATACATGTCAGGTAGTTGATCATTTTTAGAAAAATTCATACTTTTTGTAAGCTCAAGATGCAAAAGAAGGACGAAAGATACCAGAGGGACAGTCAAACTCATAGATCGAAAACAAACTGACAACGCCATGGCCAAAAATAAAAGGACAAACAAACAAATAAAAGTACAGATGACACAACATAGAAAACTAAAGACTAAGCAACACGAACCCCACCAAAAACTGGGGGTGATCTCAGGTGCTCCGGAAGGGTAAGCAGATCCTGCTCCACATGTGGCACTCGTCGTGTTGCTTATTTTATTACAAATCCGGTAAATAGTCTAATTCGGTAAGTCACATTCGTGAAAAGGGAAGGGTATTGTAGTAACGACATAAGGAACATATCCGATATCATCTGTGAAACGGTTATTCCATAACGGTCAACCAACTCGTGATGGCGTCCGTAAAATTTACAAAGGGATGATTTCAACTTCACCATTTGGAACTCTTGGTTTAATAGCTTCCTTGTGAGCAGCAATCTTCTATCAAGAAAATCATGATAGGAAACACAAGCCCGGGAATATCATACAATTGGGAGATATATACTCCGTATACAGGCGCTGCTGGAATGTTGCTACATAGAAATGGAAAGTTCACAATTGGGAAGCTGAAATCATCTCTTTTGTCGTAAAGTTTTGTTTTTCAACCGACCCTCATTGTCAATTTCTAGATGTAAGTCAAGATATGAGGCAGACTTAACTATATCTGTAGTATCCTTTATCTCTAGTTCGATGGGATAAATTCGTTCAACATAGTCACCAAATTTTGTATTATTTAGTGAGAGAACATCATCTATATAGCGGAACGTAGAGTTAAAGGATATTGCTAACTTTTTATATTTCTTCCTAAGAAGTTTCTGTATGAAGTCAGCCTCATAATAATAAAGAAATGAGATCCTAATTATGAACAACCACGAATTCTAATCACTAAACATGTTGCAGAAAAATCTCTTGTTAATACCATGGCAACAGAGAGGCGAAAGGTTCCAAAGGAATTATAAAACTCAAAAGTCGAAAAACAAACAGACAACGCCATGACAAAAAAACCGAAAAACGCCCAAAAGACAAATAACAATATTCAAAAAGCGAGATAGAATACTAAATACTGAGCAACACAAACCCAATCAAAACTGGGGTTAATCTCAGGTGCTCCTTAACATCGCTTGGTGATGTACACTGCTATGTCAGTACAACAATGACATGAAAATGCTGAGTACTTCCTTCCATTGCAAATCCTGTAGATCCTAAACATTTTCGTACCGAGAAAACAGAGACTACATCAGTCACTATATTAGTGGTTTAAATCAATAGAAAAGGAAAATCATTTTTGAAAACACTGACGATCACTTTTGCAAGAATGAAAGTTTCATTTAAACTATACAACAATATTAATAATATCAACATTACTAGACATAATAAGTATATCATATATTGTTTTACATAGTAATTATGACAAAGGTTAATTTTTTCCAACCACCTATTATTATGAAGAGATAAAAACAACTTGTATGCATTATGTGATCTGCCCTTTTCCAAAAAGCTTGATTGTTTTCCATCTTGTTTTTTTTTAAGTCATGTCCAGTGTTGAGTGTGCAGGCAGCTTGGCACTTTACAAACAAGGGGGAAAGCATTGTACGTCCTAACTTGGAGAGCAATTACACATTAAGCAGTCAAACGGAATCTTTCAGTACGCGTATAGTTTTAAAACGCTAATACAAGGAAATGTCAGAGTATATATCTATGCTTAAGTTCATCTTCACACTCGCACCTAATAATCCTGGTATCTATGATGAGTTTATTTACAGGAATTAAACAATGTATCGATTTTCCAAACCAATAGATAAATTTGATGAAAACACAATTTGGTATGATTTTGACAGTACAGTTAAGAAAAATGAAGTATGCATTTTAAAAATGAAACTACTGAACACTATATCGGAATTAACAGGAAGTTTGATTCAATTTTGTTAAACAAAAAACAAACTTCGCTGTTTAAAAGTTGTGTTTTCAGATAACAATGACACTTTATTAATAGTGTGCATTTGAAGTGCTCTTTCTAGATTAATCTTGCAAAACATTATTTCAATCCGTATTCTGGCGACCTTATAACGTGACTTCATTTGGAGATTGGTTCCGTATATAAGATCAAAATGTCCGTGTCAGATAAAAATGAAATCAGACAAATTAGTCAAAAAGACCGATTCGTTGACTGATTCGTCTAGCAAAACAATCATTCTTATACAGGTAAAACGTTTTATTAACTTTATTTTCTATCCATGATATGAAATCAAACAGAACTGGAACTGGGAAATGTCATCAATAAAATTGTGCACGTCCATATCCAGGTCCAATAAGACAGCTATTGGCAGTCTTCGGAGGTCATATCAATTGTTCATTAGATGACAAATACTTTCGAGTGCTTAAATTTTGGCAGTTTTAAAGGAACAAGAATAGGGCCTCCGGCCAAGGACAAATGCCTGCTTAAACAGCAATATTTTATCTCGATAAAAACGATCGCAAGCAATGTTAGAAAATTTTATGTTACTCTTTGACGCTTATGGAGAATAGTTTGAACCGTGATTGACCACCCAAATATTAATAAAACATTTTATATTTCCCAGTTATGATACATTCGTACATACATATATGATATAAAGGGCATTGTATTAAAACAGGCGGAATAGTGGAGCGATTGGTCGTCTTAAAACTTTTCGTGTGTACAATTATTTTATTCGTATTTTTCTTTTTGATATACATTTTCACTTTTTTTTTTCATTTCAAGATTACATATAAGATTAGTGTTTAAATGCGTTTTAAACAACATCTAGCCGTATAAAGTAGCTCATTACCAACACATCAGCATTATAGAATGGAAATGTCCACAACCAAAATATAGTGTAATCATCATTGAAAATTACTTAATTTAAAATTTATATACGCTTAAACTGTGGAAAAAACGATTATTTGTCAGAGTACGGATCGTTTGTTGAAAGTATTAATACGCTTCTTAAGCATTGCACAACAACTATTGTAAACACAAAAAGAATCAAAATAATTATGGTGTAATAATCAGAAAGTATCATAAAACTAACTGATTTGAACAAGGATGTTATGGATCATCATTGGGACGCTATCATTAACAAAAATATCACCTCAAATGACGTGGAATGCATTATAGCACCAACATAAAAGTGCATATAAAAATAAGAAGATGTGGTATGATTGCCAATGAGACAACTCTCCACAAGAGACAAAATGACACAGAAATTAACAAATATAGGTCACCGTACGGCCTTCAACAATGAGCAAATCCATACCACATAGTCAGCTATAACAAGCCCCGAAATGACAAATGTAAAACACTTCAAACGAGAAAACTAATTGCCTAATTTAAGTACATAATAATGAACGAAAAACAAATATGATACAAAGCAACAAACGACAACCACTGAATTCACTTGAGATAGGGACATACAGAACGTGGCGGGGTTAAACTAGTTTGAAGGCGCCAACCCCCCCCCCCCCCCCCTAACCTGGGACATTGGTGTAACAGTACAACATTAAAACAAACTATAAAAATCCGTTGAAAAAGGCTAAACTCATCAGATGGATACAAGTAGAAATACATGTTTATAGTAGATCCATATAGTATCCAAACAGGTATAACTAGAACACAATGTATGTCATGTATACGTATCAGGAGAAGTCACATATTGGTATTATCATTAATGATCATTAACATTATTATTATGCATATATTTTCACTTGTTTTAAAAATTGACCTCAGATGGATATGGTTGTTTTGTTTTTTTCATTTTGTCATATAGCTCTTCAACTGTTTCAGTTCTTATACATCCTTGGCTTTCAAATATTCGACTTTGAGCGTTCATAATGAAGATAAATCCATAAAAGCGCTTCGGACGCATGAACTTTATGACGCGTTGTTTTCATTTTTTACATCGGATGACCTCGAGGGCATTCCGGTGTTTTGTTGCCACAGACATTTCTACCCACGTCACTTTCGTTTTTGACTGATAACCGAACGCAAAATAACATTCCTTATCGCTTGTTAGATATCAATTTCATCAATAAATATTCATGAAAATAATTTTTAAAAACATAGATAAATGTTATGAAAATGTTTTGTCGTGAGAAATATATATATCAATAAAAAATCAAGAATACCGAAAATTTGTGTTAACGCATGCGGAAGAATATCTCAAGAACGTTTTGCGGGAAAATATGGATGCCTACTTAAATCCAATCTATTGAAAAAATCGAATTATTACAGAAGAGTGTCCACCATGCACTTGCACTGCACTATTATTAGAATAGTAGAATAGAATGATATACAAATGGATGAAAATTATATGTACATGTAACTGTTATATACAAACATTAATATAATATATAACACCAAACCAGAGTATACTGATTTGTATCACTACAATATAATAGTTATTACGGTTCGATTGAATTCCCTGTCATTTATTCATCATCTACGCACGAACTTGTCTCAGAAAAAGATATATCTATTACCTTACCCTCACTTTCAGTATAGAGATGTGATTTTTTTCTGAGACAAGTGCTTGTGACCATCCACAAGAACTTGCGGTCATCCGATGATCAGTACTTCAGTACTTTGATTAATCTTTGTGAAATGATAGTGTTTACTGTTTGTCAGGTAATTAAGTACGTTTGTGTTGTATTGTCCTCTTTTCGTGCATGTGTCAAACTTGTTTTGATGACATTTTATTTCGAAATAAATTTGCGTATTGTTTGTCATATAGTATAAAAAAAAAGAAATAGATCACATGTTAACTCGATAACATGATATATTATGGGTGTTAGAAAATAAACATAAATCTGCATGTTATGTGCCTGATGACATTATTTAATACAATCATTGCATGTTATTGCATGTGATTGCATGTTATTGCGGACAAGTTATAATGGGAGTTTGAATACAGTATATCTTTTATACATATTTGTAGCACCAAACATTTGACGTGAAGTTCTTCTAAAAATTTAACTACAATATTCAGAAATATTTTAATAGTCACCCTTTTAACTGATATTTTTCATCCCAGAATCAAATTAGGGGACTCGGCTTATAAACAATTTGTACTATTTTTCACTGGAACTGATATGTTTGATCTCAGAATCAAATTCCGAGCAATCAGCTCATCAACGGTTCGTACCTTTTTTCACGGGAACTTATATGTTTTATCGCAGAATCAAACTCAGAGCGACTAGATTATCAACGGTTCGTACTCTTTTTTTGAGGCTCTGATATATTAAAGAATCAAACTCAGAGCGATTTTTAAAAGAGCTTTAAATCGGAACTGCGACCAATCATATTTTCAAATGTCGATATGTTTTGTTATATTATAGTTCGTTTCTGTGTGTGTTACATTTTTATGTTGTGTTTCTGTTGTGTCGTAGTTCTCCTCTTATATTTGATGTGTTTCCGTCAGTTTTAGTTTGTAACCCAGATTTGTTTTTTTCTCAATCGATTTATGAATTTCGAACAGCGGTATACTACTGTTGCCTTTATTTATTTGTATGCTGTAGTTTACCTTTTGGTCGTTTTTCGTTTTTTGTCATAGCATTGTCAGTTCGTTTTCGACTCATGAGTTTGATTATCGCTTTGGCATCTTTTGCTTCTCCTTTTCAAAGAGTAAAGGCATACGGGACTACAAACACAAATACCTAAAACATTTGATTTATCTTATGGTGTTCAATCATATATATGTAGCAACATCATCAAAACAGTTTAAAAAGCCGCAGAAGATACCAAAGGGACAATCAAAAATCATAAGTCAAAGATATTCAAAAACCATTGGAAAACGACTAAATCAGTCAACAAGTCATTGCACAGAAAACTAAAGACTTAGCAAACACAGTCATTGATATAGTCCAATAACAATGGTTCATCTAATCAAACTTCTATCCTAACAAAGACATCATATGAATGTATGGCATTCAATGCAACGCTTTAGATATATACATATATATTTTTATCACACATATATATATATATATAGATTCTACCACTGCATCGAGTGTGATACGATATTTATCCACTCGAGACAGTTAAATTTTCAAATTTAAAACGCGAGGCTCGCCGAGCGTTTTAAATATTTAAAATTTAACTGTCGAGAGTGGATAAATATCGTATTACACGAGATTTGGTGGTGGAATCTGTTTCTCTATTGATTTTCAAACAATACGCAGTCAAATTTATTCCTTCTTTTCGAATGATCTGCAAAAAGATGTGTTCTTTCTATGTGACGTCATCAGGCATGGTCGCCTTTTTTCATGCCGTCACAATAGGAAATTCAGAGGAAAGCAAGAAAATTCTACGTCATAATCGGATTTTAACCAATGAAGAACTGAGATCAAAAGAACCACACGTTGATTAAATTTTTTTTATACAATGGGTGCAGAAAGAGATAAATTGACGAAGAATTAGAGAAATATATATATATGTGCATTAAGGAAAAGTTGACCGATGTTCAAATCTCATATGTCGCTTAAGCCTAGTATCTTTGATAAGTTTATTTTTTAAGAATGTACAAAACAAGGTAGCAAACAAAACTGAAGGAATCGCATGAAATTCAAAAAGAGTGAGACCTGGTTTGTAGAAAGGTTGAGCGTATTTTGCTATACATGCATCACACGAACATGCGCGAGCGTAACGTATCAATTGAAATATGATAACACCAAATGATAGAAAAGATGGTATGTTACTGCTGAGATATGGGAAGTTAAAAAATGGAAAGCTAAAAAATAAATCACGTTAGTAATTGATTCTAAATTGATGTGGTTCAACTGTGTTAATATCAAGGAAAATATCAAGATATGAAGCAGTTATTCTGTTTCAGTAATCTCCTTAATCTCGAGTGTACTAGGCTATGTGAGATGCATAAACTTGCACTGAAATTCGGGGTAACTGAGTGACGGCATCTTAAATATAACTGCAATTGAAATCAATTAATCTTGCACGAGGATTTTTCTTTTGTCCTTTAGAATAACATCAACATCACAAATGTTATTGCAACAGATGTGCATTTTGACAGTTATCATACCTTTAGTGATGGTCAAGGCCAAAATATTTGAAAATCCATAACATAATACAAACGTTGAAGAGCTGACCAACAGTAAAGACAAACCAGAACTATAGGAATCAGAGAAGGTTTTGTACGAAAACTGCTTGATATGAGTAAAATACATTGTAGTAAAATACATTGTAACAAGTCGGTCAGTGGGGTGCACAATTATTATACATTAGAATACCAACTGTCTGTTGAAATATCAATCCACCAAACTTAACAAATATGTTAACATTCAAAAAGTCCAGCATGTTAATGATGTTATCTTCGGCGTGTCTGTTGTTGAAATCAGTGTGGTAAGATATTTCATGACCTAAAACAAGGAATTTGTATCTACGATTCCCATTTTTGTTGAACACGCTTTGTTTAATGAGACGATCTAGTCAATTGCATGTGGTATAGCGATTTGCATTGTATAACCTTTATTAGAATATTCCATGGCAGGAACAAAACATTTGGATTAAATCAGTACACTCAGAACTAAGTGGACTTGGCTCATTAGGTTCAATAAGAGAACTTACAAAATTTACTAGTTTATGAAATTTTTATATGTATATAAAATGTGCTTTTTTCCAAAATTTTCCTAACTGAAATTTGTGGGAATACGTTGTTGTCCAAAAGTGAATAATTTTATCGAAACTTTTTGGAGAAATAGCCTATGTTCTTATTTTTATATGGTTTAGTTTTGTTTTCAATGCCGAAAATTTATCAACCTCCGTATTCATCAATTCATTAAACGACTGAACATCTTTCTGTATTTGGCATATCACATTCCGTCTAGTTAATTATTTCGATGCAACAACAATGTCTTCATAATCGACGTTTGCCAAAATGGTCAATTGTGGCGAGACTCCTAACTGTCAGGAAATTGGGAAATAACTTACTTCTCTATCATATTTAACTTCTCTATCTTTATTTGTAACTTGAACGTCGGTTGAAGAACGATAGTCTAATTTTGGATTTGTTTTTTATATAAACGAGATAATTTGTTTTTGATATCCCCGATTGTTCTTGTAAAACTAAAGTGTTATGTTAATCATGAATTCATATCTGAGGACTTATCTTTTTTATAAACTCCTACAGGGAGTTCACTGGCCATTTTATACGTATGACTAATTTGAAGCTCTACTTTTGCTGATCACGGTTTTTTTTTAAGTATCTCTCTATGTACTATAGCTTCAACAAAAAAACACAAAAGTTGCCATCTACCAGCTATAATTCGTATTACGTTCTACTGAGGACATGTTGACATATTTAAAAATCTGTTATGGTTTCAACATAATAGCCAACATTGCCAGATTCGTTTACTTAAAGGCAATAACTCCAAAATGGAGTCGTCTAACTATTTTAGGTCAAATTGTATAGTACGTAGAATTCGACATTCTGAACATTTAGGCCCCCATCAGATTGTTCTATTTTTAGCCTGGACGGTCATGTTGGTTACCAGGTGGGATCATTAGGTGTTTTTGTTAAACTACATAACTCAAGGATGATTTTATTCCAATTGGCCCAGTGGTTTCAGATGAGAAGATTTTTGTAAAAGTTTACCTTCGACGGACTCGCTATCATGCTAAAGTGGGGCGTCCGTTCGGCTGTGCGTGATGTGTTAGTACACAGTCACGTCCGGTCGAAATTGGGACGTTGAATATCTCGTGTAAGGTGAGTTCTACGCTCTCTACACATAACAGAATCCCTTAAAAAATACTCTGTTAGTCCGTTGATAAACAGAAAGGCAAATTTTGCTATCGGTCCAGAATACACTCATTTTCCAGTAGCAGTCAAAAGGTCCCGCCCAACCTCTATTGACCTACCTTGCAAAATATACTTAAAGAATTATTGTTAACTGGTTCTTGTGTTAAATATGCATGAAAAATTTGCCTCTGGAAATTAAGCAATTAAAAATCGATCAATCAAATATAAATCATCTTAACAATAATATGCAACAACTATTAGTATAGTTTACCGATGTTAAAAACTTGTAAATTCGGAAATTAATGCTGGCATTTGTTATTACGATTCTTTGATATCTGACAAAAATGCGAAATCTATTTAATGCGTAAAAAATTTGTATGAAAGAAAATCACTATAGAAATTATTAATGCGAGTTTTTATTATTGCGAAGCTGATAGAGTCACATTTTTCGCATTGGTAAAACCTTCGCAATAATTTCTGAAATTACAGTAATTGGTAATCATAAATATCTAGTTTAATTTTAGGTGTTAAGTTACACACATTTGGAAAATATATGTAACTTACTGTTTCCGTTCAATTTTAACGCAACAGACTGTATGCATTCTAGATTGTGCAAAAGGCGGACAGGTGTCTATAAAACAGACGTATAAAATGCATATAAGCATATAAAATACATAATGTTAATTTTACTGTTAATAAAAGTACATAAAACCATCCGCCTATTGCACGATCTAAAACGCAAATATGTAGACAGACATGTACCAAATTTGTGATACCAATCTTTAAGGAACAAAGTGGTGTATAATTGCTGAAATTTTTGTCTTTTATAATTGTTTGATCATTACCTACTTAAATCCATCCTTTATACTATTCGAAATATTCCTCGTCTTAAATTTTATCAATGCAATTTTACAGAAGCTAGTGTTTGTCCTCCACGGCTAACCGCAGGTTTCGAACACATACGTGTGTGGCATTATGCGAATTCCGCCTGCACTGTATTTTGTTCCTTCTACCATTCGGTCAGGGTATTACTAAACAGGATATGTCAGGTTTCTTTTAAGCTAAAGTATGTATATCTTGGATATATATAGTCATATTAGAATTAATAGTTAAGATCCATTTTGTTACATCTGGTTATCCGTTTATTTGGCAATCGCCAATGGCAGTCACCAGGGTTTAAGAACATCCATTGTTCGACCTGCTAGTCAAATGCGTTCTGTTAAAATATCCTTTTACACTTTTTTTGTCTTTTGGAAAATGTTGTTTGTGCTGAATTTAGACCCCTCTACCAAGAAATTTGTTTTGCATGCACACGTATAAAAATTGCGGTTTTTATCCAACGCAATCATAGGTTTGAACGTTGTTTTCAATTTAGACTTGTTTATAGTCATATTAGTATATAATATCTTATTTGAGGTACTATCAACTCTTGTTATTTAACGTTATCAATAATCTTCAACAAGTAAGCTAACTTACCAACGAACCAACGGGGTAACATTCATATTCGTACTTTAAGTTTTTAATTTGGCAAACCCTACATAGTACTTGTTTTATTCGTGCTTAATGATTGATCAGATGTGGTTCCTGCGATTATGATCGATTGCATTTGTGATATATTAAGCGTGGATTATAAATTGCACTGACTACGATGACTTCTGTGCGACGTTTTCTTGTTTTAAACAAATACCACAACATTTATAATTTACAGCCTTGAAAGAAACGGTTGCACAGAAATAGATGAGAAAGAAAGTCTATACGCAATCGGTATGCACAACCAGAATGCATCGCCTCGACATTTACTACAAGGCACAGCATGAAGTACAGTTTATTTGAAACAAAATAGTTAATAATTTTAAGATGAAATCTGAAGACGTGCACAGTTATCAGTATACAACAGAAGAGCGAAGACCTTGTATCAATTTATCTCAAATTGCAGACATATTGATAAATGTAGTCTATTTACGTAAAAATTGTTACACCTAAGTACAGGGAATGACCTTTATCGTTATATCGTACAAAATATAGCTTCCCATTTGGTTTGCTACAATATTAAAAGGTGGGAAAATGCCAAGGATACAATCAAAAACCATAACGCAAGTAATGACAGACAACAGCATGCCCAAAAGAGGAATAGACAAGCAGCTTAACAAATAGTAGTCCATAACACACAGAACACTAAAGACTGAGCAATATGGACAACAGAAGAACGAAAACCTTGAATGGCAGCCAACAGCATGGCGAAAAGAAGAATCGACCAGTAGGTAGACAAATAGGAGTCCATAAGACACAGAAAACTAAAGATTGAGCAACATAGACAACAGAAGAACGAAGACTTTGAACGGCAGCCAAAAAGCATGTAATCGACCAGCAGCTAGACAAATAGTAGTACATAGGACACAGGATACTAAAGATTGAGCAACAGGGACAACAGAAGAATAAAGACTTTGAACGATAGACACCATCATTGTCAAAAGAAGAATTGACAAGCAGCTGAACAAATAGCAGTCTATAAGACACAGAACGCTAATGATTGAGCAACATGAATAAAAACAGAATAAAGACCTTGAACTACCGACAACAGCATGGTCAAAAGAGTAATCGACAACCAGCTAGACAACTAGCAGTCCATAAGACACAGAATACTGAAGGTTTGTTACCATGGACGACCAACCAAAGAACAAAGATCTTGAACGACAGACAGCAGTATGGCAAAAGAAGAAAAGACGATCAGCTGAACAAATAACAGTCTATAAGACACAGAACACTAATGATTGCGCAACATCAATAACAGAGGAACAAAAACATTGAACGACCGACAATAGTATGGCAAAAGAAGAATGGACAAGCAGCTAGACAAATAGCAGTCTATAAGACACAGAAACTAAAGATTGAGCAACATAAACCCAATCATAAACCGGTACAGAATGCAGTAGTTCCGAAATGTCAAGCAGTTCCTTCTCCGGTAATGGCGATAGTCGAGTATGTTAATATTATAAGCAGTTCTCTTGATTTATAAAGTGTTTCAGAAGAAATATTGGTAGGAGTGCCAATGCGACAACAGTTCCAACTATCAAAATGCATCCCATTTAAGTAATTATAGGTTACATAGTCTGAGACCGTATAATGAGCTCTGGCTATCCCTTACTCTCCGTGTATGTAAAATAAGGAGATGTGGCATGATTGCCAATGAGACAACTATCAAACATAAAACGGATTAAAGCAACTATAAGGTCACCGTACGGTCTTCCAAAAATAAGCAAAACCAATATCGTATAGTTAGCTTTAAAAGTCCCCGACAAGACACGATCGGCACGAGGCATACAACAACTAACATAGCGACAAAAGATACAAAAAGTATCGATCTAAGAGTACTCGCAGTTACTGAAAACTAGTTTATAGACAATATCAACTAATATATAAATCATATTCCCCTAGACTTAAGTATCTACTAGTACACGTCATGTAGATTAAGTGTTTAGACGTCATAAAATGTCTGAAAAGCATGACCTTGCGCCATGCCATGCCATTATATAAGTATATAATATCGACAGGATGAAGGACAATTAATTTCACAACTGTATACCAATGCATATTTAGTTATGTTTTAATTCATAAAAAGAAAACCTCAATGTTAGTACCGATAAAAACAAAATCAATGTTAGAACCGATAAAAACAATATTCAAAGATCTTACTTTGGTGTTAAATTGATAACCTTGAAGAATAAGTGTATATAAAGGATCAATGAGTTTAGCTTGAACGTATCTAAATTTAAGAGCTTTTATAAGCAACATTTCCCTAAAAATTAGGTTGTAATATTCCGTTTTTAATAAAAATTCTACAGGTACAGCCAAACTTCAAAACCAAATCTATGTATCTATGAAATAAGGAAGTAAACGTTTTAAGTTATTTATGTAACGAAATCCGTAACATCAAATTACCAGTTATACAATGATTACGTTCATTGGAATCTTAAACGTTCCTACAGACACGAGCATAGTGAACGAGTTTGGAAACGCATCGTAAGAAGGGTTTGGGGGCCAGCTGAAGGACGCTCCCGGGTGCGGGAGTTTCTCGCTGCATTGAAGACCCATTGTTGTCTGCTCTATGGTCGGGTTGTTGTCTCTTTGACACATTCCCCATTTCCATTCTCAATTTTATAACCGTTCAAAAAAGGGACACGTCTGTATCAGTTCAACTTATCCAGATGGCAAACATAGATCTGGTGAAGCTTTAGTCACTGTTTAATGTATTTTTCTCTTTGTGCAATATCTTTTTATAAAATTTTTAAATATATGATTTATAAATTTTCTGTGGTATCTTTTTTCGAATGGTTTCCGTGTGTTTAGTATTGATATTTCTCCCTCTTCTAAATATTTATGTTTTCCGGTCATTATTGTCGCTTATGTAAACATTAATACTCATTTAAGCGCCTATCGTCCTGTTATTTTTCCAAAATATTGTATCTGTTGATAGAAAAAGAAGAAAACCCGTCTGCATGTATGCAACACTTTAATTACTATATGCTCTTCCATAGCTTTGATCATCGCATTAATTGACACGAACCAAAACGTAAACATAATGTCAATAGGGCGAGCAATCAAAAAGTCGTTAGCGTGGAGAGAAAAAAAAAGAACATGCCGAGAAAAAGAATTGCAAATTGAACTGACAATAAAAACAGGGATTGCTCTTTTTAAAAGTCGATGGATAATGAGGTTTTTTCTCTGTTGTTAATTTATTGTTGATAATTACTGACAAGAACCAAATGTCAGAAAAATAATATTTACTACTACCATTTTCTTTTGTAGTTTAAACTGATTTACCATGGACTTTAATTATCTGGCTAATTTATGTAACTTATCTTATATTTTGAAGGAAAAAAATAACAAAAATAAGCACATAGACCAAATTATGGTAGAATGACACATAATATTTCGCTTAAGCTTATCTGAGTATCTTTCAAGTTTTATAAAATTTGTATTTAGAAATGTGTTTTATACATTATTGTTTAAGGGCCAGTTGAAGCCCTCCTCCGGGTGCAGGATTTTCTCGCTACGTTGAAGATCCTTTATTGGCCTTGGGCTGTTTTCTGTTCTTTGGTCGGGTTGTTGTCTCTTTGACACATTCCCCGTTTCCATTTTATAGTCTATGCTAATTTTCAAGAAACATAGCATGGTATACTTTCCTTTACTTTTTTTTTATAAAGTATGGAATTGTTCCTGCATGCATTCTATGGTAAGGAAATCTACACGATATGGATATTTACATTTCAAGAGAATGCTAGTCTTGTTTAAATGCTATCAGAATATAAACAAAAAAGCGAGGAAACACTTTTCGTACTTTTTTTTGTATATAAATAGGCAAACATAAATCGTCTTCTTTGATAAGCTACATTCTCTTTAGATTCTATGAATTTATAGCCGTTATATATTTAGTAAATAATATTATTTATTACTTGAAAGTTTATGATTATTACCGATTGCAGTAAAATTAATGTAAAACTGTCTTCATGCAAATATTTGACTCAATGAATGTAGAATTATACCACCCCTAGATACAATATGACTTCTGCTTTAATACTGTCAACCTACATAAAACGTATTGTGCAATCTATACTATACTGTTGGACTTAAAAAATGCAACACATTTTGGTTATTTTTTTTACCAAATCATGATTGATCCTCTTAAAAATCATGATTGATCCTCATAAAAATTATTGTCATGCTTTCCATACTTCTTTCTGTTTAGAAATAATCAATACCGAAATTACCGGAAGTAATTGAACAAACCGAATTATTTAAGTCGCACGAATTTCTTAATATGGTATTTGAAACCCATAAATGATAAATTTTAGTTTTTTTTCGTCGTGAAAGAATTTTTTTCAATCCATACCCATACATAAATAAGTCAAATAATGATGCATTTCCATATTGATGAGACTGAGCAATGAAAATCTGAATCAGGTCATAAGTATATTGCAGACAAAAATACGCGAATGAGCTGCTGCTAGACAATTACACGCCAGAAACTCCTCATACTGTCCTTACAACGACGGTACAGGCAGACGGTGTTGATGACCACCCATGACCAGATCATTATGTAGTGCGAGACATGTTTACGGCCGCAACGTCAAAAGCTAATCAAGTCGTCGAGTGCCATTGCAGACGGGTTCGCCATAAATGTTTCCCATATATACTGAAATGCCAAAGAATCGACAACAGAAAAACATTTTAAGCCCTAAAGTTTAAACCGCATAATTGCCAAAAACACACTGTAATGGGTGAAACAGAGGCCAAATCAGAAGGGACAAAACAGAATTCAAAACATGCACAACAGAACTGGTTGAATTTTCTGTCAATCATACAGGCGTAGGTTACAGTCAGTAATTGCATTCGACGGTGACACATCCATTGATAAGGGGGAAACCAGGGTTCTAGTGCATACCACATGATCTGAACATTAAACATGGCGTAATCAATTCAACTTTCGAACTGCAAACTTTTTTAGACATGAAGAAATGAATGAAATCTACTAAATGTATAATTTATCTTACAAGAATTGCATATTTGAAAAATGAAAATTTAAAAGAATAATCTAGTGTTGCGTTTTTAAAGTCTGTCAGTATATTAAAGTGTCCAAACCTTACCATTAGGTTGTACGTAGATCGATGTGTCTGAAATAGAGATTTCAAGTCTTTAATCGTTTAAATTTTTGTAAACGTGCATTTACAAGCAAAATAAGCAAAAAACCCAAGTAATAGTTCTTCTGTATCAAATCATTTATCGATTGAATTTTTTTAAACATACACATGCATTTAATCCGACTTAAAAGACACCTTCTAACTCGCAGGACTGTAATAGGATTATCACGTTTATTTTCACAATTATCTTTGTCAATTGTTGAAATACATGTAGTAATTATTTATGTTGAAAGAAGTATGTCAGTGGACTATTTGAGTCATGTTCAATTGTTCTAATACGTTTGTCATGGACTGAATTTGTTTGTCTTGGACTAATTTTATTTTTAAGAACGTTGTAGAACGTTGTTGTTTGCAAATTATGATTTTTTTTTATTTAACTTTTTCTCATTCTTTGTTAAATAAGGTACGTTGTAGTCCGTTATTGTTTGTATATGTTTTTGTTTTTAGTCAAATTTTTCGTTCAGTGCATGTGCTTACTAAGAATTACCGAATCCGTAATTTCATTTTTATATCAGAACGTTGTGGTGCGTGTTTTGATTTATTTTTTGTGAATTTTTTAGCCCAATCTTGCTTTATGAAGTTTATAGGACATTTGCACGTGTTTAGACAATTTGGTTTAAATTAATTTACAAAAAGGTGTTTGGTGGTCAAAAAATTATTTGAAAAAAAGATTGCTCTCGCATCTGTGTTATCATTGTAACCCTAACTTTGAAACAAGTTACAAAACATTTAATATTTTTTATATCATACCACCAGTCCAGTAAACGGCGCTTCTGTGCTGACATGAAATATCATTGATGCGCCTTTTTCTGTAAAATTGATAATTTTTCTAATCCCGGGCATACCCAATAGAGATATGTCACTTATTTTATTTCCAATGTTTTTCCAGCTTCTTTGTCGATGTTGCCGCCTGATCTGTTTTGTTTCGAGCGCGACTGGTGAGCCGTATGTAGACGAAACGCTGATCTGACGTCATACATTATAAGCCTGATAAGTTTTGATAGTTTTAAATCTGACCCGTCCACTAACCTCTAACCCTAACCTCAAAACAAAATGTAGCATTACATTATATTTCCACGCAATAAAAAAATGTAAAAAAAAAATGAATGCGAATCATAACCGAGTAATGATAAAATAAATAAAAGTAAATAAAACATCTTTGGTGTTTAAAGTTCATATCATGAAGTAAAGGTTTGTTGCGATAATATATAGGATCAAGGTAGTATACCTGCACACGATAGTACTTTAATTCATTACACTAGTTATAGTAGCACTACCCCTTTTACACATAAATTTGTCTGTGTTCAGTAGACCACAAAACTACCAATTTTGATTGGTCGACATATGCGATAGCATTTGTATATATTCTGCTACAAAATTTATGAATGAGAGTATATTAAATATATTCCAACTACTTCTAAATTTAAAGCTATTCCACTTAATACCGTTGGGCAAAAATTATCGCAAATGCTTCATAAAAATATTTAACATTTATTAATTTCATATTGATATACTTTAAATGTTAAAACTTACAATACACTTTTTTTCTACTACGTATATTTCACACCTAGAAAAGAGAATTCTGGGTCGTGCAGAGATATTGTGAACAGTCATCTTTTATGATTAGAGGATAGTCAAACGAAAGTAACTTTATAGCAAAAAATAGCATTATGTTCATGCATAACAGCAATTAAGTTCAGGAAATTCTTTTCTATGGAGTTGAAAAATGAGGCTTCACGGACTATTATCAACTCTGATATTATTTCAAATGCAGGTAAGTTCTCTTAATTAATTGAACAACTAAATTTGTTTAACTAAAAATTTCAATAGCAACTATGAACTATACTTTTATAACTTTTCAGGGTGAATTTTTTTAGGAATTTGAATTTTAAGAAGTCAAGCTATGGTAGTTATTATATGTTTGTACGTTAGCATAGTATTTTCTACTATATCAGCATATCTAACACTTTGTAGTTAAAACGTTGGAAGACACCTGTTAGGTTGATTATATAATGTTACTTATCGAGTGTTCTGCATTACAGATTCGTACTTAGGAAGCTGGTATTTTAATGTTTGATTTCATTAATGTATGATTTCCAATTACATTGCAATTACAAAAATGTATAATGTCTTCGAACATAACCTTGGAACATATTTTACAAATTACCGACAGTTAAAGCCTTTCGATAAAATGCGTTTTTTTATTTTACGTTATACTACATAAGCTATTACTTGTCCTTGTGTTCGTTTGATCTGTTTTTGTAATAATTCAAATAAATTAGTACATATTAGCGATTGATTTTCGGTTGATTTCTTACTCTCGAAATTATCTTTAAAAAAACCAGGTGTTTTACTAAAGCTTCTGGAATGATGTTCATTAACCAACTATTTTAGATGCTTTTAAATTCATAGATGCTGGGACATAAAGAGGTCAGAAAATTCTTTTAATAAAAAAGATTTATCCACAAAAAAGAGCCTAAATGAGATCCTATGGGATTTCAAAGGCTGACATGAATTTCTAGGTTTTTTTGAGATATGGAGAAGAAGTGAAGGACCCATACCATACTTCTGGCCGCCTGAGTCTCCTTTATCTCACCACCTATGCGTTTGTTATTTAGTTTCATATCCATAAATACGGTTGGCTTTTCTTTGAGTGTGTTTTATGAATGTCAATCACGAGATGAGGAGATATTTTGAAATTTTCCGAGTACCAATTGGCTAAATCATCGCCAGTAACTCAATCTGCGACTATCAAATCAAAGAATGATGCCCGCAAATGTTTATAAACATTACTGTTAGCATTCCAATGCATCTGAAAGAAAACGGCACTGAATAATACATTGTAAATTCAGTCATACCACGTCTGTAGTTGCGCACACAATTTCAGAACATCAATCGTAAAATTGATGCCCTTGAATTATAGTGTAATAGTTATCCAATGAAGATAATCGTGAAAACATTGTTACCATAGAATGTGAATTAGAGATTGCATACAAATGTTGAAATTGATTGATTGATTGTTAGTTGCTCACGGTCCAGTGCAAATACTCCATGCATGTTCAGGACGAGAACATATTAATAATAAATACAATAGGTAGGTCCTGTAATAGAATCCGTCCGGGATTAAGGTTGGGGAAATTTAGACTAGCACTAGAAATGAGAGTATATTGGATAGGGACAGAAATTTTGCCTTGCAAAAGGCCCCCTACGGACCCCTCAAAGAGTTGTTATAAGGGTTCTTTACGTGCAAAAAGCGTGGCACTCTCTCTACACGAGGCATCGGATTTTATGTCGCCATTCTGACCGGACGTGGCTGCATACTTGTACATCCCGCGCAGCCAAACAGACGCCCCACTTAGGCAAGAATTTACTGACGGTCGGAGGAAGACCTGTAGTGACCATATTTCTATTCCCTAGTTACCCTTGGGGTGTTGAAATTGAAACAGTCCGAATAAGACCCAATAACACTTCTAATAAATTCAGTCATACTGAGAACAGGTTATACTTACTTATTACACTCTTATAATAATTATATCCACAAAATGCAGAAGAAGGTCCAGTCCTTCTATTTTATTGTAGAAAATTTGATTGCATTTCCCTGTATTTTTTCTACCACCCTCTCCCCCTTCCCTCAGTTCTGGATTCGCCACAGAAAAATGCACTTCGTAATTGAAATGAAAGTATCAATACAAAGATTACTTTGTTATCAGATAAATGGTCGAATTAAAAGATCACAAACCGGAAATCGTTTTTTACAATTCGATCATTCGTTATTATGTTTAAGAAAAATGGATAACATTTCGTGCTTGTTTCTTTCTTATCCATGCATAAATAATCTGAACTTTGTGTCACATTATTCTAGTAAAATAAATACGAATAGGAAATTAAATGAACTGTACTTAGTGTCAAACAAAAGGAGACAGAGCTTAACACTGGACTCTTTTCTATCATCCGTGACAGTGCATACAACTTTGCATGTATGAATCGAAGACTATTTGTTTGATTTCGTAATTAATACCTGTAATACGCGTGGATGTATTTCATGTGTGATAAAATTAATTTGCCATCCGTTTCTTGTGTAGTTGTTCTGTTCCTATATGATTTTATGTGAAAGTTGTGGTTTTAGTATTGTGTATTGAAGAGTAATTTGTGTATTAATTTTTGATTATAAGTTCTACGTTATGTCTTATATTTTTTGGTTTTATTCATTTTTTTCTTTTCCACTTTTTTCTGTATCATTATTTTATTTGATTGTGTTTCTTTCGTTCCATCCCTTTGTAACACTTCTTTACAAGCTTAACTATTATGATTTAAACACAAATGCGCTCATCGGTATGCTGCCAGTAGTCTGCAAAAGTCATGGATGATTAAAGAGACTTTTATATCAACGTTTAAAAGTAGACTTTTCCCAAGACTACGAAGTGGCTAAAAAGGTGCTTCTGAAGCACAAACAACCTTTGTGAAATTATCTTCAAATAGATAAAAGGGACGATATATCAATTTGTCGTAGGTTGGAAGCTATATTAGATGACGGATGCTATTTTCATTGCATTTCGTTGTCATCTTTCTTCTTTGTTATTCATGCATTAGCTATGAATTTTTTTATTTATATTGTGTTGAACAATAAAGTAGCTATGTGAAGACCGTAGTTTCTGTAGGATGCAATAATGTGTTTTCTGATAGTAGCTGACTTCTGTCAGAATTAACTCTTATCTTTAGTAATCGTAATGTAATCTGCTCTGACACGTTAATTCGATAGGGACACACGACTACCGGCATCCTTTGCAGAAGCTTGTAGAGATTACACGAATGATAAGATACAAAGTTAAGTAAAGCATGTAAACTAAATGGAGATTATGTCATGGTGATACAACCTGTACTTTTGTCATTAATTTATTGGGAAAAAGAAAGTTTTTGGCATTTAATCTTAAAAAAAGTGACAACATACCAGTCGTACCTAGCAGCGTTTGACGTTAAATATAGAATTTATGATGCATAATTTGCCACTTAAACAGTGTAGGAGGATTTATACACGACATTTATGGGGATTCTGATGCTACAGTTTTGTCATCAGTAACATGTTTTTCCTTAAATGTGTATTAAAAGTAAATAAATTATGTATACTTGTGTCGGAACAGTAAGCATAACATCGTTGCAATATCCGAATGAATAAAAAATCTTAAGTATATTGAAGTTCCAATCAATCACGGGATAAACATCAATAATAAATTATCTCTAATTTATAGTTGAAGCAATACTTTTACTATTTTTATGTATGGTTTGTTCTGTGCATTGCATAATAGTATGACTTCTTGTACTGTATATGACGTTGTTGTATTAAATCTGCTATGCAGTACAACAAACGATATAATAAGTCATACGGTTTGCCACTGACCCCCTACAGATCCATAAATGGTTAGTAAAATCAATAGGGGATGAAACAAAACTTGACAGGAAAAGTCCTGTGTGCTATAAATTCGTTATACGGTTCACTATGCTTTTCCTCTTTTTCTAACAAATATATTCAGGTTGTTTAACAAATTTGTAGTGTAAATTAAAAAAAAACTAAATCTTTATATATTCTGTATTTGTTTATTAGAAATTGACCAAAAGTTTTCTATCACAAACTGACTGAGTATGTAGACAATTACAATGTTGACATTTATATAAAGCATATTAAATGTACTTAATCACTGTCAAATCTAAAACTGTATAAGAACGATGTACCATTTAATTGAATTTTTGTCCAAACATTGACCACTGGTCATCTAGTCACTTTAAAGTCCAGTATTAAAGTTCCTGTTGTTTAAGTATTAAATACGTGATCATTTGAAGTAGTACAAGGATTACAGGAATAGTTTTTCAAATAAAATCTAACTATACACGTTCGAAACACTGTATAAGTGACAGTAATTAAAAGTCGACATTATATACAAAAAGGTATATGTTATAAAAAAAAACATACACGGAAAAAGCTTTTCAAACTGATTTGATTATCGTCCTTTTTGATAAAACCTTTATGAAAAACCAAAAATCCGAAAGCTAGAAATACAGTACTAGAATTGAGGTTATATATAGCTCGTTACCACAACATAAAAGACATTTACATCATGGTCTTATCATATTTTAAATTTTTCAGGACGGATTCAAGTTAGACTATTGCTTTTGAGACGCTTAGTGTTTATCTATCATATTCTTGAACCTTGGGGCTGAAAGTTTTGAAATCCGCAGAAAATTACTCTCAATACTTATTGAAATGGCACCAGTGATCTTAAAAAATGATTGATGATTATCCATATTGTTTAAATTCTAATACCATTCAGAACGATGTATGTCGCCTTTATTTCGGATTAGGGTCTTATTTTGACCCATGGTTATCTAGATATTTCCCAAGTCTCCATATAATAAAGATTCCTATTGTTTGTGTTTAACGCGATATCGTAGGTGGGGCATAAAATATCAATATACATATTTTAACGACAAAAACGCTGAAGCGTTAATGCATTCGAAATACAACTTTTTACAAAAAGTGAATGGTATCATACCTAAAAGACAGCCATCTCCCATGATATACCCTATATGAAATGCGTTGGGGATGTAAGTCACTAGTCAACTTGAAGACATCATTTGTGTACTGATCAACCAACGCGTGGTGGTGTATTTCTCAAAATTCTTCAGTACTGTTACGTGCATAGTTTATCTGTTAGTCTATGTATATTCCTCTTTCTACTCCCCCCCTCTCTTTTGATTTCAAATTAAATAAATCAAAACTATCTTTACTCCTGATGAATGCTAAAGTCTAAACTTTTACATCCTGACCTCAATTTTCATTAGTGTTTATCAAATTTGCACTCAAGTTCATGCTTATTTACCCATTATATATGTACAACACGCCATGATGAAACAATGAATTCGGTGTCAATGGTGTGTTGCATGACAGTACAGTGAAATTATCAGTTTTCTAGGTACGTTTTAATTATTGGAATGGAGTGTAACAAGCTCTCTATCATAACTTTTACTTGTTAGAGAGATATCATATGTTAAATTCATAGCATCGTATAACCAATATAAAATACCCAGCAGAACGAACCTGTTGAAATAATGAAAAGTCTTATAAATTAAAAACTGTTATCTCCTGTAAAAAATTAATGGTGGCACAGAAATTACTTCTCATATTATAATATATGTTGGTTATGATCAATTTAATGTAAAGTACCACACGATATTGGAGTTTACTTTTCATTTTTGCGTGCTAGTAGTGTATATATATTTCTGCCAATCCTAGATCTAGATATGTATGATGACGCATATGCAATGAAGGTTTATTGAATAAGACAAGGAACCATTCTCGGTCAGCAAACTGGGCATGTTATGGTTTATTAAGTGTAAAACGTGGTAAAACAGTTTCACATTGGCAACTTGTAAGTTGTTATTGTGTATTGTCTTCAGCTTTATTCGTCTTTTTTACTGTCTTGATGCTGCACGTACAACAAGTCCAAGATATCTTAATGAAAGCATGCTGCATGAGTAGTAATGACTCCAATTCCAGATTATTTTATATCAGACGAATCAACAGCCTGTAGCTGTATGTACCGGTATAAGTTAGGGTTAGCATTCTGAAGCTTCTTTATAATAATACCCGTTTAGATATTGTAATCTACGTGAAACATTTGTGAGTTATATGTGTGGTATATCGTTATACTATATATAATTAGTTAGATGATAGCTTTGTAGTCCTATGGTGGTCACCAGGGTTTCTATAGGTAGCTGAATATAAATTGCTTTACTAAGAGTGTATACTCCATAATGGTTTTAAGTTGGTGAGCTTTATATTGATAAACATCTTCAGAACATATAATTAGGTTTATAATACCCTTTCTACCAGATGTCCAGACAATAGATTAGGGTCATTTTATACTGGTCATCATAAGAGGTCATTTATATTTACTTTTCTACTTTCATTTGTTTAAAATCGGTGTTGTCAAGTACTAGATTAAACTTCTTAAGCCTTCTATTTTAAGTAAATTGTCTGTCGCGTTTGACACGGAGCGATTCTATTTCACTGGTAATTATCAACGAAGGTAAAATTATAATTGTTAAAGTAACAAGTACTCGAACTTCTTTTCGTTAAACTGCAATGAATAGATAGCTTCTAATTAACAGCTATATGCGATCAATGGTTTCTTTTTATTGTTAAGTTAAACGTTCTGAAGAATGCATATTTTCTTTTTAAAAGATATATATCCATTTTTCAACCAATTACACTTAACTGTATAAACAACAAGATTGACCTTTGAAATAAGACAAGTTCATTAGATAGAATTATGCCTCAGACCGTCAGACCGACCAGTTTTCCTTTTATTTGTTGTCCTTCTTTAATCATTTATAAATATATAGCCAAATATTTTGTCAAATAATGAGCGATACTCCCGATGGTCTGCCTGCTCATCTAATGTAAATCTTAGTCCGTGTTCTGAATAACACTTGGTCTCATTTTTATTCTTAACTTTAGAAATACTCATCATGCACTTTTACTTTCCCTGTACTTTCAAACAAAATTCAATATGAAGGCTTTCATAGATGAAAGACTCCTACAATTCCTTAATGATGATATAGTTTATTAAACTACCTGGGGGTTTAATGAAATATCATGTAAATAAATAGTAGTTTTGCATGGAGATAAACGGTCGTACGCGTTTCACATAACTCCTACTGCTGGTCAACCGTTAGTCGTTGAGGACGCAATACATCCAATGGTTTCAAACATAATTTGTTACATATTTCTAAATATAGAATTAAAAATTTGTTATAATATTGCCAATGGGACAACTCTCTCTTAAGTCTGTAATTTTTACGTTTACTAAGTCCCCTGGAATTGTAGTAACAATGCTATGTTCCGTTTAGTTCTACAAGTTAGTTCGAAAAGGCTGAACAAATTTAATGCATGCACAAAAACACTCATAAACACTCACAACACTCACACAAAACAATTGGTAATTTTTTACCGGAATTCGGAAATCGCAAAGTTGCAGTCAAATTCCAGTTTGAACATTTTAATGTTATTTCACTCAGTTTTACCAGATGTTCTCTGTTTAAACGATCGTAACTTCCTTATCTCGTCCCTAATTTTTTATCTGATATCTGTTTTATTCATTTCTTATATACCCATTAGACAGATTAATAGAAGAGCACTTGTTAACGATCTTGTTTGTAGGTACCTAATTGAGTGAGCAGACAGATCATTAAATCTCATGACAAGTAGCATATCGTGTTAGTCCCCGAGTGATGAGGTTATGTAACCATTATGTAACGTCAATCAAAAAGCAGTTTAAGATTGTGTGGGGTCTACAAGGTGGTTTTCCTAACGCTGCAATATGTAACATGCAACATATATTAGTCTAACCTACTGCAGATAATAACGTTGTATATTGTTTTTTTTTTGCACGCAAGAAACATTTGTCTGATACATATCTCACATAACGTCTTGTTATTTAAATGATGCAACTTTCATGATTGGATATTATGAATAATTTCATATCAGCATTGCCATATGTGGGACTATATCTAGAGAACAACTTTAGGCTACAAGTTAATACCTTTTTACCACACATCGGTTACAACATCAGATACAGAAGAGCCGTCTCTGAAGTCTCCATTTTCTGCAAAATAAGCCCGAAAAAGGGGGAATTGTTTCAATACCAAAGCCGACCGTGCAAGCTCTTCATGGGTAGTCAAGGTCGTTAAAAAAAACCCTCGTCGTCAATATCAAAAGTGGTTTTAATCAAATATATTAGCATAAATGTGATATACCAGCAACAGCTTATATTTTGCCACTAAAATTTTAATTTAGTAAGTTACTACTAACATATGTGAGTTACTATATAGTTTCACGGCTTATATATAACTGGTAATATTACTATTTGGCTGACAAAATAATTTCAGTTCTGTTTGTTCAATAGAAGAACTGCAAATTCCTGTAAAAAAGTTTACTGGTAATATTACTATTTGGCCGACAAACTAATTTAAGTTGTATTTGTTCCAGAGAAGAACTGCAAATTCCTGTAGAAAAGTTTATGACAGTAATTACTTTGTAATCAACATTATTATTACAATGTTCTTGTTATCGCTTGCTTTGGTTTACTACTGAAGCAATTGACACGTTGCGTTTAAATGACATGTCGATGTTTGAACTAGTTGGTAATGCTTCGTTTATATGTCATCAATAAGGACCTTTATAATAGTTCTCGGTTAGGATTAAAGAAGAAGCAACATAATAAACAATAAAGATTGATACAAATAATGCACATCACATGTGAATTTCATTATCATTACGGTAACGACCTATGTTGATATCTCTATAGTTATACTTTAATTAAAGAGTGTTTTTTTTAACTGCAGTGCAAAGCAATACAACAGTTTGTTCAGATGTTCGACCTAAATATTGAAAATGATGTGTCTGCCATTTTGCGTTTTTGCATAGTGATTATAGATTTCTCGTCAAAACTTGATGATAGAACATCGAACAAAGAAGGAAAAGAGATATTTGGTTCTTTTTTTGTAATATACATTGATTTTAGATCTTACATTACTATTATTATAATTCTTTTGTTCCACAAATGTTTTAATTCATATGCGATTGTGAATAATTCTGTTTTTAACAAGTACTAAGAATATATTTTCTGATCATATCATATGGCAAAATAAGATAAACTTGCCATTTATACTTTGACAATTAGATGATTAATAAGTATCGTGTGTAATATACAGTTACGATTAAGCTTTTATTAAGTCGCATTTTAATAGCGTTGGCTTTATGTACTGTTTTTTTTTGTCCGTTGATATATACATCCTCTGTTCCTCGATTGTGACATCCCTGAATGATACGGATACTTATCACTGAATTTGTACTTACCGGAGCACCTTAGATCACCTCAGATTTTAGTTGATTTCGTATTGCTCGATCTTTACTTTTTCGATGCAGTGTTTTGTGAACTTATTTGTCTTTAATTTCGTCGTCTTTTTTATCATGGCTTTGTCAGTTTCTATTTGGCTTACGAGTTTAGAATGTCCCATCGGTATCTTCCGCCCTTTTGTTACATTAATGAGGACACAAATAAACAAATGAACAATAAGGGATTGCTAGAGCTCAATATATGGTCTCTTCAAATGTACACTTTACTTAAAGTTATATAAAACCGACTCTAATTTGTGCTAGATTTCTCTGGTTTTTTTGTGTAACTGGTTTGAGTTATGGATGGCAAATTCTAATAGATCAACAATCAATGCCTTTTGGCGCATTATGTTCTCGGATTATCAGAGTTCAGCAGGAAAATGTCAGTACTGCCAACTGATGTATATATAATAATAGCCTAATGTTAGAGATATGGTATGAACAGCATATCCGATCTGAACGGTATAATTATGTAAAGCCCTCTAAATTCTTTAATAAAAGAGACGAGAGAGATACCAAAGGGACAATCAAAATTCATAAGTTGACAAGAAACCAAGTGAAAAAAATGAAAACGACGAGAAGACAAGCAGCAGTCTACAAAACATTACATAGAAAACTTTAAATATTGAGCAACACGAACCACACCAAAGACGAGGGTGATCTGAGGTGCTCTGGAAGGGTAACTAGAATCTTTTCCACATACAGCTAACGTCGTATTGCTCATGGTAAATACACATTCAGGGATGTCACAATCCAGAATAGTGGTAACGACAATAAGAAGAAATCCATGGTCATCTGTGACACAGATATTCAATAACTGTCAACCAAATTATTATGGAGTCCGTAAAACTTTCGATTGAATGAATTCTCACTAGGAATCCTTGGTTAATGGCTTCTCTGTATGTAACCAAAAAAAACATCGGATACTCGGTAAACAGAAAATAAGTTGTTTTCGATTGAGTATTAGTATAACTGCTGAATACATTTGTGTAAAATCCAAATTTTCAGGAAAATCACACCTAATGTTTTCTCGGTCCATTTTCTGGTAAAATATTAACGAGAACTAACATTTTGTAACAGCGGAAACTAACGTAGCAAATTTGATAAAATTTCATATGGATCTTGGATTCATCTTGATTTTATCAATTAAACATTTGGAAAAAGGAGGGGAGCTCTTATACGGAAAATGCATTGGGTGTTATTACACTTTCTCTGTCATAAGTCAACGTATAAATAGAAAAAACCATGTGCCATATTGATGCATGTAACAATGTATTTTAATGTCAACAGTGTATTGCACCGTGTGCAAGGTACAGTACTAACACCTGCAAATCATGTCCCTGGCCAAACTTTTAATTGCTCTCTTCGACCGATTTCGTACCTACATTTTATTGTATAGCTACGTGTTTTGACAACAAATATTTGCGGTATTGTGGCTTTTTAAAACCATAAAAACTTGCAAATATTATCTTAAATTTCCTATGCATGATATATGAAATTAATTCATATGTTTGTTGATGACACAACACAGGAAAGGACTTCCTTTGTATCATAGTATCAGTCTGAAACATACATTTCCAATGACATAATTGATAAGAGAACGAACTGGCTTTAATTTGATTCCATATTTTGCATCTTTTTTCGCATCGAAAGTGGTTAGATTGCACATTGTTGTGTTTATTACCTCTCAGCATCCTTAATCCCCAAAAGCTGTACAACTTTTAGTTTCTCTCTCTCTCTCTCTCTCTCTCTCTCTCTCTCTCTCTCTCTCTCTCACACACACACATATTCTTGTAAGGAGTTATAATGTGTCTTTCAAAGCAGTTTACCTGAGTACCTTCACGCTTATTTCACCACTTTGTCACCTGGGAAATCGTGTAGATGTTTCTTGATTATCAAGGAAAATAGAACAAATTAACTTGAATTCTGTACAATTTCTTAAATTTCCGTATTATGCATACACGGTAGATTGTAACTCTGAAGGATCAGCAATAAAATTTCTATAACTTCTATTTAAAGTTTTCATAGTTGACTAGAAACAAGTTATTGCAATTATTCTTTTTATGGAGAAATTTATTTGCAAATAAGAAGTCGTTCGCAAGACGTACGATAATTAAAATACAATTTAAGTTTAATTTATAGTTCTCCTTTTTAAATTTCAAAGAAACAAAATTAACCAAGTGATCATATATAACCCAACAGTAACTGATGTTCCGTGGGTATTAATGTGCACAGCACAGATCAAACGATAATTCTACAATACTATCTCAGGTTATGTCTGCAGCGTAGTAAAATAGTGCAAACGGGCTGTATTTCTAACTTCTATAAAACATTTCAATAATAGGACTACAGGGTGTTGGGCTTTTAATACCGTTATTTATTGCGTTCATCTATTGTTTAAATCAGTTATACCACACACATAATCTTATTATATTGATGTTTAATGCGTTTGAAGGTTTTTAAATGTATGTATACTTACCTACTTCATTTATCGTAATTCTAAAAGTGCGTTCTACAGATGGAATTACGTTTAAATGGGAAAGTACTTGTATAATGGAAGAACGAAATGTACGATGTATACTTTTTTTTCATTAAAAAAAAACAATCAAAAACATTTTCCAGTACATAGATTCTCTATGGCGATTAAGATTTTCCTCGTATCTTTTGGTGGTACCTAATTTGTATGGTTTCAAAATTACAGATTGCTTTTAGTCTAATTTTTCACCAAACGAAGTTCGGTTTATATAATTAATATATGTATCCACGAATATGTTCTAATTTTCGTAGCCACACTCCCATTCTTTTTTTTTTGCTGTGAATGCGACATTATATGTATAAAGATAATAAAATTATATACGTTTGAAGAAAGTTCGACAATGTCGAACGCTATTTGTTGTGTTGTAAATATGTTTCTGGCATTTTTACGATATCATTTCATCCTACTCGTTTATGTCGTTAACCAGTATCGATTCACATGTCTTTAGAATTATCTTTTTGCTGTTTATGAAGCATCATTTTCAGGCGATTCGACACTTATGAAATTTGCTTTCTGATTGGTTGTTTTTCTTCTTTTATTTTTTTCATTTTCAAAAATATATCGCCATCTATTGTACCGAAATATTCAATAAACTAATTTCACGAAAAAAGAGTCAAATGAACTAACAATATACGAGCTGGTAAGTACATTTGGTAAAAGTTTTTTTTTAAGTAGACTGCTTATCGTCGTTACTATAACTATACTCTGTGGGTTTACTAACTCTGAAAATAAACTACTATTCCGTCCGTGCATGTAGTAAGCGTATATGATGTATGAATTTGCAGGAGTTATTTTATGCTCTTATCGATTTTTTCTTGTTGAGATGTCTTTAAATTGATGTTTCTGTTCTTCTTGCAAAACAAAAAAAAAAAGGCATCACAGGAGCAATCCAAAGTCACGAGAAAAAAAAAGATGAAAACACAAAGCAAATGAAGAAGATGAAAATTTTTGTCCACAAAACGTTAAACAGAAGACTAGTTTGAACAACAAGAACCGTAACGAAACTGGTTATCTGGATGCGTAAGCAGATCTAGTGACCAGTAATATTCGATGATAAGACATCATAGAATAGCGGAATTTCATTTGTGTTTGTCTCAGCTTTTGAGTTTAACTAATTATAAGCCATCATCACAGTTAAATTTCCATCCCTTATACATTGGCGAAATGAGATGTAAAAAAACGAAGGACGATAAAAACAAGCCTATGACCGATTGAAGCAATGCACAAATACGAGATGAATTATTTACAAACAATTAAAAACTAAACCAAGATTCTAAAAATATAACTGTTTTAGATTATTAGTATGTATAATCAAGAGTTCCATCTATAGCTTCAGCCACTGTTAAGATTTTTTAGGATTTATTCGTGATAAATATTGACGACTTCTATAATTGTAAAAAATCTTGTATTACTTTTCTCTAGATGTAATATCAAGAAGCTTCAATAGGTAAATGTATACGTTTCCTGTGATGACGCTAATCCGACACTGTTTGTTTCCAAATAAGTTTTAAGATATCATTGTAAGTAATAAAACATATGTAGTAGTTCCATTGATTGATGTTTATCGTCGAACGAGTAAAATTTCAATTATTACCATGAATGAAAGAAGTTTTAATGTGGAAATGTATCTAGCTTTTCAATTGTCAAGGATGGCGAGTTAGTTTGTCTCTATATTTTTCTTGCATTTGTGAATCGCTTTTTCATGTATAATTTCAACTTGATAGACCAGTCCATTGTCTTGCTTTTTTTCCGACTGAAAGTTTTTTTTTATATTTTATCTGGTCCAGAAAGTCAGTGCTTACAATTTCCGGTTGTATACCTGCTGGAGTTTTTATAACTGAACGGTTTTCATCTCATGCTCTCTACGGTTTGTGTATCATACTACGAAATTTATTGCCTGTAATAGCATAAACATAAATTATGGTGAATGTAGTAATACATCATACATAAACGTGGAATATAAATCAAATATGGTTCATTTTAAGTGATTTATTGATATCAGTAATGTTTTTGTTCTTTTTTTTCCAAAAACCATTGTCCTAATTAGCGATCATTACATTGTTTTTATAGACGACATTATATCTGTACAAAAAGAATAAAGAAATAATTTGTCAAATGGTATTCATACATCAATCTTTAAAACAGTTTTGAATCATCTTAAGGACATAATTACAATAAACTTCAATTTTTAATTAATTTCACAATCAATGGAGACTATAAATGTCATATATTACAAGACAGGTTCAATTATAGCATACAATGTTTCAGGCATGACAAACAAAGACCATAGTATGAAATTATTCAAGAGATATTATTTTCAAATCAAAGTACATATACAAACATTATGAATCTAAAGGTGTTATGGAACTTCAGAGTCGTCTCATTGTGCTTGCATTGCCCCCCCCCCCCCCCCCCCCCCGCATGCAAAAAGTAAAATAACAAATATACCGAACTCCAACGGAAATTCATAACGGAAAGTCCTTTTTAAAATGGCAAAATCAAAATTTCCAACATATCTAACGAATGGAAAACAACTGTCATATTCCTGACATGGTACAGGCATTTCCATATGTAGAAAATGGTAGATTAAGCCTGGTTTTATACGTCACAGATATTGATGAGATATAAGTATCAGATATATACATAACAAACAGATTTTAGTCTTGTTAGTTAACAGAGTAAATAAAATAGAGTTAAGACGGTACAACAGTGACAAAAACTTTTACTAATTGAACATTGGAGATAACTAAATGTCAGAAAGAAAGAGTGATCGATTGAAAGTTGATTGCTCAAAGTCGTATCAAGAAAATTGAACTCTTCCAACTGATCATTCTAATGTTGATTCCCGATAAAAGATGTTTAAAATTAAAAAAGCGAGAGAGAAAAAGTTCAAGAGTTTGGGAAAAATATGCTTTTTGTTTTTATTATGTTGTGTTCTTCCAATGGTTGGAATATGTAAAACACTCATGAACATGAGAAATGTTAAAATATTGAAAATTTATAAACATAATTTCAATAATTTTAAATACTTAAAATATGATTTTGTTTTGGTGTAGTTCTTCGAGGGTTCATATTAACTATTAGGTATAATTAAGAGTATAGAGAAGATTCAACAAAACTAGTATATGTGATCATTTGGATTTCCAACGGTCTATTGAAATCTTAAAACAAAAAACATTTTATCAAAGAAGTCCGTCATTGACCACCATATTACAATGTGTCTGCTGTAGTATTTGCAATTTACATTGTTAAGGTAACAAGGGAAATCCTCTGAGCCAATCGTTTAGAAGAAATGTATACCTTATCCTATGTCAACCATTTGTTCCTTGTAAGAATTGAATTTGTCAAGCATAACGAAGCCAAATGAAGTGTATAGAATTTGTATTCTCCTGTTTTGAAAATATGTTACTATGTGTGCCTAACTTTCAATGTACTATTATTTAGCTGATTTTAAATACTAAGTAGCGTGAGTCATTATTATTATACCATAAATTCCCACTCTCTCTCTCTCTCTCTCTCTCTCTCTCTCTCTCTCTCTCTCTCTCTCTCTCTCACTTACGTTACAATTTTATATCGTTCAACTTGGGCTTTGCATAAAAATTAAAGCAAAACATATCATTTCTTTTTTATTCAGAATCTAACCCTACCAGTATTAGGAACAAACTCAGGGAAACTGCTACCTCGAGGTAGGTAATATTAGAAGGTTAAGGAATTTAGATGCACTTCACCATTTTTTGTGGTGTAAATATTTGCAACTAAATAAAGTACCAAACATCCATGATACATTAACGTGTTAGTGATATCATTAAGTAAAGAATGACAGACATACATTATGAGTCAGATGTGACTAGTGCTTCCCACAAAATGAAATGCACCTTAACAGTACAACTGATCTCGGCAACAAGTTTACTAAATATCTTTAAATTTATCGTATATTAAAAAGAAGTGGACACAATATAAATCCCATAAATCACTCACACCATCCCCGTGTCAAAACCAATATTGAGTATCAACTAAGACGCGATAATAGGTAACTAGTCACAAAAGAGAGGTGAAAGATACCAAAGGGTCATTCAAACTCACAAGTCGAAAATAAACCGACAACGCCATGGCTAAAAAAAGAAAAAGACCATCAGACAAACAACAGTTCACAAAACACAACATAGAAAACTAAAGACTGAGCGACACGAACACCACCAAAAACTGTGTGTGATCCGAGGTGCTCCGAAAGGGAAAGCAGATCCTGCTCCACGTGTGGCACCCGTCGCTTTGCTCATGTAACTACAAATCCGGTGATAAGTCTAATTCGGTAGGTCACATTCGGTAACTAGAGGCTCTCAAGAGGCTGTGTCGCTCACCTGACTCTACTTTGGTTTTAGAAATCATGTAAAGATAGATAAAAATCATAACAGATACCCAAATAATGATTGAGGCCAAATTTGGATTAATATTGGTCCCGTTATTTAATAAAATATCCTGGTGGCCATCTTGAACAGTAAATCGGCAACAAAGTAGCCACACTTGGTCAGCACTTCATAAGGAACATTCATGCCATGTTTGGTTTCATTCCATTCAGTGGTACTCTAAAAGAAGACATTTGTATGTATTTCCCATAGGGTCCTATGTTTAACTAAGCCCCACCCCCACCCCCCTAGCGGCCATCTTGGACGATGGATCGACTGCAAAGTAAAAACACTTGGTCAGCACCTCATAAGGAACATTCATGCCATGTTTGGTTCCATTCCATTCACTGGTTCTCTAAAAGAAGACAATTGTATGTATTTCCCATAGGGTCCTATGTTAAACTAAGTCGCCCGCTGTCGGCCATCTTGGATGATGGACTGACTGCAAAGTAACAACACTTGGTCAGCACCTCATTAGGAACATTCATGCCATGTTTGGTTTCATTCCATTCAGTGGTTCTCTAAAAGAAGACATTTGTATGTATTTCCCATAGGGTCCTATGTTAAACTAAGTCCCCCGCTGGCGGCCATCTTGGATGATGGATCGGCTGCAAAGAAACAACACTTGGTCAACACCTCATAAGGAACATTCATGCCATATTTGGTTCCATTCCATTCAGAGGTTCTCTAAAAGAAGACATTTTGTATGTATTTCCCGTAGGGTCCTATGTTAAACTAAGTCACCCACTGGCAGCCATCCTGGATGATGGATCGGCTGCAAAGTAACAACACTTGGTCAGCACCTTATAAGGAACATTCATGCCATGTTTGGTTTCATTCCATACACTGGTTCTCTAAGAGAAGACATTTGTATGTATTTCCCATAGGGTCCAATGTTAAACTAAGTCCCCCGCTGTCGGCCATCCTGGATGATGGACCGACTGCAAAGTTACAACACTTAGTCAGCACCTTATAAGGAACATTCATGCCATGTTTTGTTTCATTCCATTCAGTGGTTCTCTAAAAGAAGACATTTGTATGTATTTCCTATAGGGTCCTATGTTAAACTAAGTCCCCCGCTGGCGGCCATCTTGGATGATGGACCGACTGCAAAGTAACAACACTTGGTCAACATCTCATAAGGAACATTCATGCAATGTTTGGTTCCATTCCATTTATTCGTTCTCTAAAAGAAGTCATTTTTATGTATTTCCCATACGGTCCTATGTTTAACTAAGTCCCCCGCTGGAGGCCATCTTGGATGATGGATCGGCTTCAAAGTAACAACACTTGGTCAGCATCTCATAAGGAACATTCATGCCATGTTTGGTTCCATTCCATTCAGTGGTTCTCTAAAAGAAGACATTTGTATGTATTTCCCATAGGGTCCTATGTTAAACTAAGTCCCCCGCTGGCGGCCATCTTGGATGATGGACTGACTGCAAAGTAACAACACTTGGTCAGCACCTCATTAGGAACATTCATGCCATGTTTGGTTTCATTCCATTCAGTGGTTCTCTAAAAGAAGACATTTGTATGTATTTCCCATAGGGTCCTATGTTAAACTAAGTCCCCCGCTGGCGGCCATCTTGGATGATGGACCGACTGCAAAGTAACAACACTTGGTCAGCATCTCATAAGGAACATTCATGCCATGTTTGGTTCCATTCAATTCAGTGGTTCTCTAAAAGAAGACATTTTTATGTATTTCCCATAGGGTCCTATGTTAAACTAAGTCCCCCGCTGGCGGCCATCTTGGATGATGGATCGGCTACAAAGTAACAACACTTGGTCAGCACCTCATAAGGAACATTCATGCCATGTTTGGTTTCATTCCATTCAGTGGTTCTCTAAAAGAAGACATTTGTATGTATTTCCCATAGGGTCCTATGTTAAACTAAGTTCCCCGATGGCAGCCATCTTGGATGATGGATCGGCTACAAAGTAACAACACATGGTCAGCACCTCATAAGGAACATTCATGCCATGTTTGGTTTCATTCCATACAGTGGTTCTCTAAAAGAAGTCATTTGTATGCATTTCCCATAGGGTCCTATGTTAAACTAAGTCCCCCGCTGGCGGCCATCTTGGATGATGGATCGGCTACAAAGTAACAACACTTGGTCAGCACCTCATAAGGAACATGCATGCCATGTTTGGTTTCATTCCATTCAGTGGTTCTCTAGAAGAAGTTCAAAATGTAAAAAGTTAACGCCGACGACGGACGACGACGGACGACGCCGGACGACGGACGACGGACGCCAAGTGATGAGAAAAGCTCACTTGGCCCTTCGGGCCAGGTGAGCTAAAAAGGGGACGGGATTATAGTTACGACAATTGGAACATATTCGTTGTCATCTGTGAAACGGATATTCCGTAACGGTCAACTAACTCGTGATGGCGTCCGTAAAATTTACGAAGGGATGATTTCAAATTCTTACCTTGGAACTCTTGATTTACTAGCTTCCTTGTGAGCAGCCACCCTCTATCAAGGAAATCATGATAGGAAATACAAGCCCTCGAATATCGTATCAACTGAGAGATATATACTCCGTATGCAGGCGCTGCTTGAATGTTGCTACATAGAAATAGAAAGTTCACAATTAGGAAGCTGAAATCATCTCTTTTGTCATGAAGTTTTATTTTCAACAAATTAGGGTTTCGATTTAGTAAAAAAGAGGCAGAAGATACCAAAGGGATAATCAAAACTTATACATGGAAGAAAAATTAACAACGCTATGGCAAGAAAACTAAAGGCGACAAAATACAAACGAGTCCACAAAACACTACATCATAAAACTAAAGACTAAATAAAGGCAACAGTAGTATACCGCTGTTCGAAACTCATAAATCGATAGAGATAAAAACAAATCCGGGTTACAAACTAAAACTGAGGGAAACGCATCAAATATAAGAGGAGAACAACGACACAACAAAAACACAACATTAAAATGTAACACACACAGAAACGAACTATAATATAACAATGGCCATTTTCCTGACTTGGTACAGGACATTTTAAGAAAAAAATGGTGGGTTGAACCTGGTTTTGTGGCATGCCAAACCTCCCGCTTTTATGGCAACGTCAAACACAACACCAAAACGACAGCATCACATGACAGGACCACAATACAAATAAATGGGAGAACATATAGGACAAAGAAACACACGAATGATAGCTAACAAAAGGTACTAGGCTTAAAATTCAATACGCCAGACGTGCGTCTCGTCCACACAAGACCAACCAATGACGCTCAGATGAAAAAAGTTTGAAAGCCAAAACAAGTATAAAGCATCATGAACTTTCAGTTAGTGAAATCGTCTTACTGAGAACAAGCACTTACATATTCTGTCAACTGAGATTTGTAAACGCTATAGGTTCAGGCAGAGGGTATAATTACCTTTCTAGAATAGATGGTTGACGAAAGGAAACTTAAAATCACGGCGTTTGTTATAGATCTATACCTTCATTTGCTATCAGCTTAAATTTCAAGTTAAATAAGAGACATAAAGCAATTGCAATCTTCTTGTCTATGTTGTTCTGTATTGACATAAACTTGATAAGTTCAAGTGCAGGGATAAACGATATGAATGAAAGTACTCACTGAGAAGATACAAAGGACATGGTATGTCTTGTCAGAGAAGGTCTGGTTAAACTTGTGTTTCAATGCGTTCAAGACCAAGCCGGCTAACAGGAGAGCGCAGTTAGTAGCAACGAATAAAAGTGCACAACCAGTATGAAATGGGACATTCAAAAATAAGTTTAGGCTATCTGTGACGGAGGGATAGTATTCTCGCCTTTTGTAATTAATCAGGACGACTACCGAAGTGACAAATTTATAAGGGACCAGTAATCAGAAAGTGAGCGTTTCGAGACCGACCAAAAAGAAAAAAAATGCCAGGACAAATATAGACTCAATACAACGATCATTACAAAAAATTGTGAATTTCAATACAAATCGGGTCTGATATCATGCAGATATCATGAAAAGATAAGCATAAAAATCATGTACGTTTTTGCGTTTCTCCCATTTTGAATTCATCATTCAGGATAAAAGGGAAAAACCAAATAAATAAATTAAAAATATAAAAGCAGAAATACGTAAAACAAAACGACAAACAAGCGCAAACATAAATAACACTAACCAGTACTATTGCATTGGACGCTTTAAATTATAATTTAAAAATAGAGGTGGTAGATACCAAAGGGAAAAAACGAAAAATGACCAACAGACAAACAGACAACACATAAAAAACTAACGACTACGCAACACGAAAACCACCCCCAAAAACCGGAGTGAAAGTCAGACTTACGAATCCGTAAATAAGCTATTAAGATACTATTTTTGTGAGGTTGTTACTTTTGTTTTTTTTTGTTTTTTTTTTGCTCTCTAAAATTGTTTAGCTTAACGATGCATTGAAAGAAAAGTAAATGTACAGCTATGGTCACTCCATACAACTTAAGACATCTTTTTTACAATTTTACAACTCTATATTACGAGGAAAGCCATCACTGACCAGCAAAAGCTGTATCTAAGTAGCCTAGTTTGCTGTTTGGTCTAGGACGCTGGGCACAGCGTATGTGGTGTTACCGTTATAATTTTTCAACCAGTTGAGGTCGAAATACAAATTGATGGAACAATGTACATTTGTGCTAATATTATTGTTTTGAAGCTCAATATTAAAGATATTATTTGAAAGAAATATCTATGAAGTCTGTGATGGGGTAAACGTATATTTGTATTTAATTATACAAAAATGATATTACCTTAACAGTGTCTAAGCTTTCAAATTAGTGGTACATTCAGTGAGTCTCCGACATCAATACTTGGGGTCACTTTAACCCATACTTATATGAATCAATAGCATAGCTTGTGGTATATATAACTTAGAGATTGAAGGCAAAGTTTGTGTGTGAACAATATTAGACTAAGAGTGTTTGTTGTAGACGAAAAAAAAAGGTCTAGGTAATGATTGATTTTGTTTTTTTGATACATTGAATTATAGTTCCACTCAGTATGTTGCATTTATTCTTGTTTAAAAAAAATGTGCGATCATATTTATCTTGCCCATGAAGTATATAATAGTAAAATAAAATAGTACACGTCTTCTGTTCAAAGGGTGGAGACCTATAATATGAAATGCCAATAAATCATTTTTTCACCTATAGATTTGAATACATATTCCATGTAATATTTTTCGATACTTTGCTATTTTTGAACGATCAAATTAAAATGTAATGCCAAGGACATCGTTAAAATAAAGACTGAGACAGAACTGTTGCGAGGACGTCAATCTCTTAAGAGATACGTGAGGTGCAATGGTAATTTAAGATGTCTCGGGAATTTGCATGCACTTCACACTTTTTATATGGTGTCAATATTTGCAACTCGCATAAAGAATGACAGACATTCGTTACATGAGTCAGATGTGACTATGGCTTACCGCAAGATGAAATGCAACTTAGCAGTACAACTGATCTTGGCAAAAGATGAAATATAAAGGCTTACCGAAGTTGACTTAATATCTTATAATTAAAATTATCAAAAAGGAGTAAACATAATAGGAATCGCATGAATACTAGGTATGTCGACAGCGTAGACATCACTTTTCATTTACGAATCACCCGTCACATCATTCCCTAGTCAAAGCCAGTGCAAGTGTCAAATTTGAAGCAACAGTGATTTATTAAGTGGCTTTTGAGTAAACACCTTTTACTCTTCACTTTTTGTAATTTGGGGGTCATTGATGAGTCTTTTGTAGAAAACACGGTCGTCTGGCATACAAATTATTTAGCCTGGTATCTTTGATGTGTTTTATCAACTATTAATAATATCTTTAAACTGAGAAAAAGCACATACAAATTCTGTCATTGTTTCATCTAAAATTGCTAAGTCCCATAGGTCATGCTGATGGTAAAACACTTCTAAAGAAAGGGAAGTTGACAATAGGAAATCTGATTTATAGGGTTTGCCATAGATTTAAACTTTCAGTTGCTTTCAGTTTCAATCAGTTTCAATCTCAAGAACAAAATCGAAATATGAAGCATTGGAAACCTTGGCTCTTTAGTGTCCTTAATTTCAAGTTCAAATGCAGGGATATATGAGATGAAAGTATTCACTAAAAAAAGAATTATTTAACGAAAATTATATATACAATATATCCAATATTGAAATTGAAATATTGATAGATGTTTTACGCATGCCTCTAAGTAGATCTAATAAAACTTACATTTTATATCAGTATCAGCTACCATGGAAACACATTTATAAAACATTTGACAACTAAATGTCGGTTGGAATATCAATCCACCAATTCAACTTATTTGATATAATAGCCAGTGTAAACGGGACATTCAAAAGAGGTTTTGTTATCAGTAACGGAAGTATACTACCCTCAGCTTTAGTAATACATCTAGACGACTAACGAAGTGACACATATATATTTGACCAGGAATCAAAGACCGAGAGTTTAATTGGCAAACAGGAGACTGTCCAGACTGAAATAGACCATAACAAATAAAAACTAAATACAAAGATCTTAACAGTGAATAAATGCAACAAAACTAAAAACCGAACATTGGTAAATGTTAATTACAATACAAATCGGATCTGATATAGGTGTCAGACCACCAATTCAAAACCCCAATATAATCAACTAGATTTTTCAATTTTCACAACTTCTAAATATTTTACCTTAAGTTTACTTTCACAGAAACCAAGTTTATTCTGAATTGTACATGTATCACCTCTCTATATGCCAATTTTCAACCAATGTATACAGTCTTGCAGTGAAAAACCATCATTCGGAAGTCAACTGCTACTAAAAATAACCCCTGGTTTTCTAGAAATCTTAAATAAGTATACTATGGATCGCATTAATCCTCAATTTTTAATGCAAAATCATGGACAAGTAAATTTTGGTTCAAAAGGATCTACAAATATTTCTCTTTCACCAAAAGTTTCATTTCTGCAAATTTGTTTGTTAGTTTAGGCAAACAATGACATCAAAAGCACTATTTTTGTCAGGGAAGGGTACTTTTACATATGTTGTAAATTGAAGTGGGTCAATTGGTGGTCTGACACTTATAATGCAGGTACTTCGGAGAGATAAGCAAATAAACCATTGATTGCTTATGCTTATGAGTGAACCTCTCCTTCTGAATTAATCACACCTTCAATTTTTAAATAGTCTAAAAAATGAGAAGGTAAACTGGTATAAATGCGGCAATATCTAAAACAAAATTATAAACCAGCGGATACCTAAAAAAACACCATGCAGTACCATTGCACTGTATGTTTAAAAATTATAATTTTAAAGTCAAACTTACGCATCAGGAAATAATTTATTTAAAATGTTACTTTTATGAAGTTGCAACTTTTGATTTATGTGTTTTTCAACATGTTCTCACTCGCACCCGGTCTCGTTCCTTCTGGAGTTCACACGATTCCTTCAAATTCTGTTCGTTACCTTGATTTGTCTTTTCCTAATCAATTTACGATTTAAAGATACATAAAAATATGAGCTACACAAATATGCTTTATTCAGGAGTTGATAGACCATGTACTATTTTACAACTCTAGACTAAGCTGAAGGGGAAAGCTATCACCGCCAAACAAAAACTTTATTTGAGTAGCCTAGTTCGCCATGTACTTTATTTGAGTAACCTAGTTCGCTGTGTACTTTATTTAAGTAACCTAGTTCGCCGTGCAATCTAGGGCACAGCGCAGGTGGTGGTGCCGTTAAAGGTTTCAACAACTTGAATTCCGAACTGAGGGAACGATATAAGCTTGATCTAATATTATTGTTTTGAAAGTTCCATATCATGCATACCATATAAAACATTATAATAAAAAAAGTGAGAGATGGTGTAAATTTTGTTCCTTAAAGCACCTTCTCCTTTCAGACGTTAATATATATATATATCTACAAATGAACTTGTATATAAATGTAATTAACGCAGTTTTGCTTAAGCTTCCAAATTTTAGTGGTACTTTTATCAAGTCTCTATCAAGCAATACTTAGGGGCACTTTAACGCAGACGAATTGTGTATCAATACAAACACCTGCGGTATACTTGAGAATTGAAGGCAAGGTTCGCCTATGAAACATATCAGAATAAGAGTGATACGGAGACAGTTACTGTAGTGAAAAAAATTGACGTACAGGTAATGATTGATTTTGTATTTTTATACATTGAATTCTTGTTCTACCCAGTATAGTGCATTAATTTCAAAATATGAGTTGCAATTTATCTTGCCACATGAAGTATATAAAAGTAACATAGTAAACGTCTTATGTTTAAAAGGTGAAGACATAGAGTACAAAATGTCGATAAATCAATTTTTCACACGTAGATTTGATTACATATTCATGTAATTTTGTTTGATACACTGCTATTTTCCAAACGATCAAATTAAAACGTAATGCCAGCGATATCGTAAAAGCATATAGACCGAGACAGAATTGTTGCGAGGATGTCTATCTCTGAAGTGGTACGTGCGGTGCAATGTTATCAAATTTTCCGAAATTTTGTATAAATATTGAAAAATCATTTCTTGTTTTTTTGATACTCACCGGGATACTAATTATTTAATCAAATTAAAAAAAAATAATATGTTCGATTGTTCCTTTATAAAAGTATCACTATTTTAAAAATCCGAAGTCCATTTTACTCCTTAAGTAACGATAGTTCTGTGTATATAGATATCGTTGTACATGTATCTAGAGGCGTGCACTTTTTGCATGCAATAATAAATCTGGCGCTTCTTCTGTGAATAAACTTCGACACGCAATTTGCAAATTCGTCTTGCTAAGCATAACAGTATTCATATATATATAAACGAAAGCTTTATGGGTTATGTGATGTTCATTTTAATTTCCCCCGAAATAAAGGTGCGAATAGGATGACTGTAGTCACGCATTTGTTCGTTTGTCTGTATTTGAACACTTGCATGGTAGGCATTTGCGGTTTAGAGGTTAATACACTATCTTCACATATTTACATATCATAAACGAAACTTTAATTTCACATGAGGAGAAAATGATCTTTGTACACGATTATGGCAATGTATAAGTGATCATGATCCGACATTTTGGGATTTACACTAATTATTATTTGTTAAATTGACATTAGAATATAAGACGAACCATAGATTTGTAAGTTCTGTTGTATAATCTAGGATAAAACATAGTTTTAGTTCTTCTGCAAAAGCGGTGTGCTTTTATCTGTTTCATGTTTTGTTTTGTGTCACCATCCCAGTTGTTAGTGTTTTTGAACTAGCTGTCAGTAACTGCGAGTACTCTCAGATCTGTACTTAGTGTCTTTTTGTTGTTTGAATGTACAAGTACCCGGCCACGTCCACTTGTATTTGTAGTATTTGTATTTTTATCCATCTGATGAGTTAAGCCTCTTTCAACTGATTTTTATAGTTAGTTCTTATGTTGTACTGTTACACCACTGTCCCAGGTTAGTGGGAGGGTTGGGATCCCGCTAACATGTTTAACCCCGCCACATTCTGTATGTATGTGCCTGTCCCAAGTCAGGAGCTTGTAATTCAGTGGTTGTCGTTTGTTTATGTGTTACATATTCGATTTTCGTTCATTTTTTGTACATAAATTAGGCCGTTAGTTTTTTCGTTTGAATTGTTTTACATTGTCATTTCATAGCTGACTGTGCGGTATGGGCTTTGTTCGTTGTTGAGGGCCGTACGGTGACCTATAGTTGTTAATTTCTGTGTCATTTGGTCTCTTGTGGAGAGTTGTCTCATTGGCAATCATACCACATCTTCTTTTTTATATCCCAGTAGCCAATTAAACTGATTCCAGCGTGATAATAAAGATGTGTTTTGATGTGACTAAATTCATTGGAATACTAGTAATAATATATTTCAAGATTGTTTGGCGGCTCTTTTGTGTTTTCATTCGACGGTTTCCACTCTTCGGTCATTCTTTTCGGGGTGTTTAATTTCCATTTTGAGTCCGATTGTTATGGCAGTGGCTTTATTTGTAGATTTGCGAATCTCATAATTCTTGGTTAAATGTATTTTGATGAATCATTTTGGAAATGTAGAAATGTTAGAAGCATTACAAAATAATTGATGAATAACGACTTATTTACTTACTCTTTCGGAGCACCTGAGATCAGCCTCCCTTTTGGATGGGTTCGTGTTGTTCCACCTTTAGTGTACTATGTTTTGTTTTGTAGACTATTGTTCTAATCATCACAAATGCAGGATAATGTATGGCCAAATGAACATTTATTACCGAGTATTATCATCGGTGTTACCAGAACTCCATTACAAGCACTATTATGAGAATCGGGTGATATTATGATCACTCTTGCGATTTATTTTTACTCTTATATCTGCGCTTTTTTTCATTGAATATGTTTAAAATTAAGAATGGAAACCGGGAATGTGTCAAAAAGACAACAACGCGACCAAAGAGCAAAAAAAAAGCCCAAGGCCACCAATGGGTCTTCAACACAGCGAGAAAATCCCGCACTCAGAGTCGGGCTTCAGCTAGCCCCTAAACAATAATGTATACTAATTCAGCGAAAATGAACGTCACACTAAACTCCGAAAAATATAAGTGTACCAAAATTTTAAAAAATCATACAAACTGGGCTCGATTAGGTGATGTTTCATCTTACAAAGTCTATCCAAATTATTTTTGCAAAGAATTCCGCTCAGGCCGGTGCTAGGGGCCGTCTTAAACTTGCAGTGAGGTGAGAGTTTTTTGGCTCCGTATTGAAGGCTTTACTGTGAGTTTGAGATGAAGAACAGCAATAAAAGCGCTGTTCCTTTGCTTTTTGTGTGTCCTGACTTAGGACAGGCGCAAAAATGCGGCAGGGTTAAACATGTTTTGTGAGATCTCAAACCTCCTCCTATACATCTAGCCAATGAGGAATAAACAAACACACAGCATTGTGCACAGTAAAACTCAGTTTAAAAGAAGTCTGAGTCCATTGTTAGAATAAGTAACAGAAGAAGCGAAGCAAAATTGCAATGCTCAACATAAATTAACAAAGGACAACTAACAGTGACTGACATGCCAGCTCCAGAACTCAATTTAACTTCATCATGCACAATCCCTCCCGTTAGGAATAAATGTGTTTATTTCCGATGCAAAGACCATAAGGGTGAATCAAAATGAATTCCAAAAAATGCCATCTTTGATGACCTGACAACAGTATATCCCTTCTGAATAAATCTGTTTAAAGGTTTGATTAGCTTTTGAGGTGAATGACGACATGTTTGTGCTTTGCATAGAATAGTACCATAAAAGATGGGATGTGAAATACCTGAACGCATAAGATGTCTGCATGTTGATTTATATTTACGACTGATGTCCTTGATAAAATTTAGTAAATGTTTTGACAAGTTGGTGATATCGAAAACCCTGGTTTAATAATTTTTCAGTAATACAGAGATTTCTTTCGTTAAAATCAAATACGTTGTTACAAACACGAGCGAATCGAACAAGTTGAGATATACAAGCACCATAAGATGGTGCCAAGGGAACGTCACCATCTAAAAATGGATAATTAACAATAGGAAATGAAAAATCATCTCTTTTATCGTAAATGTATCTAATCTAAAATTGAATGGCCTTTTTTGATAATTAGGAAACAAGCAACGCTCTAGAAAAAAAAACTATGTAACTATAAGTCTTTGTTTATATTAAAGGTAACCTTTCGGAATGCTGGGTTCTCAATGCTTTTCAACTCCATACTTTATTTGGCCTTTGAACTGTTTTATTCGAGCGTCTTGTAGACAAAACGCACGTTTGGCATTTTTTTTTTACTAGAAAGTAACATTTACCTTTAAAGAAAATTGTTCTTCATATTTATATTTTCTGTGAAATTTTAGATAAGATACGTTTCAAATAATTTTACATCAAAACCACACAAGGTGTTCTTTCTTATTAGACCAGTTTGAGATGTAATTCTTTTGTTTCAGTTTTTTTTTTCTTATAATTAAGGGCGGTTGTGCCGACATTCATAAAAATTTATTCATTTCCTATCATAAATATCACAACGATAACCCATAATTCATTTATGCTAAAAAGATGAATGTGTTGCCCCAGGAACTATAAACACATGGCTTTTTTCGTCAATTAGGAAATAAGCAATGCTCTAGATAAAACTAGGTAACTTACTTATCTTCATATGATATAATCTACCCTTCCTTGCATTAAAATAATTGTAAATTGGAAAGATGTTATACCAATTAACGTATCTTGTAAATTAACAGGTGGGGAAGTATTACAACAGAAATGCTTAACCCCAGATCAACAGTTGGTATATATGAATTCCGCCGCTGTTCACTATAGTGAAAATTGATATTCCTTGTAGGAATTAATAAAATCAAAATATTTAATTGGTGTTTTTCTAAAATGTCAAGCATATCTCTATTTTTTATTATGATAAGGTTTTAAGATATTCCATGATAAGATTTTTTCTTTGATAATACATAAATGAAGATTTCAGGAATTATAAAAAAAATTGACTGTACTACAGACTCCTTCAAAACATGGACGTGCTTACAAAGACAAACAACGAATGAGACGTATTCCAATTAGCCGTACTTGATAAAGGCATAAAATGAGTATAGTACAACCCGTGAAACATACACACAAACCTTGCCCTTTGACTATCTAGAAAATATATTTTGTAAACGTAAAACACAATAATTTAATTTTGGATGTAACGCGTCTTCTGATTGGCTGACGTTGTTTTTTTTTATCAGCTCATAGACATAATTTTGTCATGTGACCGTGACGTCATCAACGTTTTTTCATGGTTTACTCCGGTTTAAAATGAAATTTAGAATTAAATTATAAAAAATGACTGTAATATTTTTTCTGTCTATTCGAAATAACCTAAAAAATGTGGTGCACACTTTTAAATAACCCGCTACGCGTGTTATTCAGTGTGCACTACATTTTTGATGTTATTTCCTCATAGACAGAAAAAATATTACAGTCATTCCTTAAATAAATAAGCCTGCACATGTCTTATATACGACTATTCTGTGATTTTCTAACCGCCATAAACTGTAGAACATGAAGTTAAAGAGAGGCGAAAGATACCAAAGGGATATTCAAACTCATAAGTCGAAAGCAAACTGTCATCAGACAATGCCATGGCAAATACCAGTATATTAAACACAATATAGAAAACTAGAGACTAAACAACACGAATCCCACTAAAAACCGCGGGTAATCGTAGGTGCTCCGGAAGGCTAAGCAGATCCTGTTCCAGTTGTTGCACCCGCCGTGATGAATATAATTCGGTAGGTCACATTCAAGGAGAAGAGAATGGGATTGTGGCTACGACAATTTGAACATATATATGTCGTCACTTGTGAAACAGCTATTCCATAACGGTCAACCAATTTGTGATGGCGTCCGTAAAATTTTCAAAGGAATGATAAGGAATGCAAGCTCTAGAATATGGGACAAATATACTCCATATGCAGTCGCTGCTGGAATGTTGCTACATAGAAATGGAAAGTTCACAATTGGGAGGCTGAAATCATCTCTTTTGTCGTAAAGTTTTGTTCTCAACTGATATCGACCCTCATTGTCAATTTTTAGATGTAAATCAAGATATGATGACGACTTCACTGTTTATGTTGTATCCTTTATTTCAAGCTCGTTCCGATAGATGCGTTCAACAAAGTCACCAAATTTCGAGTTATTTAGTGAGGATACATCATCTTTATTGCAGAACATGAAGTAGACTGGTTCCCGATCGCAATATTCAGTATGTTACACATATACCAATATAACAGCTATTACCTGGAACGTAGTACCGGGAACCAGGATAAACATGAAGTTAAACGATAATGCTAGCTTCATTTTATTCTTCCTATGAAGTTCATTGGTTTACTTACGGGAAGAAGTGATATTTGTGGAATGTCAGGAATGTGACCGTCAGTTCTTTTTATATGTGACGTGTTTCAAGTGAATATATTTTAAATTTTGAGATTTTCTTGTATTGCTTTGCATATTTTCCATTCTTGCATGTATGTTTGACCATTATTTAACTGAGTGATACGGTTGAATAGAGATGTAACATCTTTTCTATGATGGTCATACATTTTATCTGTTTCAACCACCAAAAACAGAGAATAATCATGCACTTGAATATCAACTGATGTATTTGATAAAAGACCTGATTCGACATTGTAAATAGTACAAGATCAAACGATCACATGCATTAAAATCTATCTTTCTTCTTTACTAAGCATAAAAACTGTGTTAAATTATGCTGTAATGTAATCATCAACATACTAATTATAATTCTCCCACTAAGTGCACAGAATGCCTTAACTAATTAGAGACTTCTCGACAAATAGTTGTGTGATCTGAAAGAAATTTGTTTGTTTGTATTTAGCTGTGTTTAAAAGCACAACCACTAGGTGTATGCCAAAGTTAAAAATTTAATGATGTATGAGACACTTAATAATCTAGATGTTTATTTTTTCATTTTCATTGGTTAAAGATCGCAGGTTCTGATGCCAAAATTGACCACCTCAGATGATTTCAACTGTTCTGTTTAATCAGGATACTTTAATAATGTTTTAAACTATAATGATAAACTATATCTAATGGTTCGTTTCTGTGTGTGTTGCATTGTTGTTTGTTTTTTGTTCACTTCAGTGTTTCTGTTGTTTCGTTGTTTTCCTCTTAAAGTTGATGTGTTTGCCTAGGTTTTAGTTTGTAACCCGGATTTGTTTTCTCTCGATCGATTTATGATTTTCGAACAGCGGTATACTACTGTTGCCTTTATTTATTGCTCTTAAATGGTATATGCACTGGCTCCTCTTAAATTTGATGTCGTACATAACCGTCGTTATTCCAGAAATCGAAACTGTACGTTTATATTAGACTCATAAACTTCGACCTTGTATATCCTTAATTCACATTTACCTTATATATATCCTACTCATATTAGCTTCATAGATATTGAATTCGTGTTTGATAATTGACTTAAAACTTCTTTTCTTCAGATTACCAACTGATATACCCTATCATATCAGACGAACCTTATATTTCGACTGTATACTCCAACCAGAGACACCGCCGTAGTGCTCCACAACTCAGGAACGACCTGTTTTTAAATTTCACAGCTTTCAATCAAACATTCCAGCTTCATCTTAGACGTAATAAACATTTCGTAGCACCTCATTCCTATGTCCAATATCGATATTACAATGTATCATCATCATCTGAAAGTATTGATAAACAGTGTTATTTCAAAGGGAAAGTTGCTTCAAGGAGAGGAAAAGCTGCTGTATCCCTATGTGATGGTGTGGTAAGTTCTTTTCATCCACTATACTAAATTTGTTACACATGCTTTATTGCCAGGTGTTAAACTGTTATTCATTTGCATGATTGTAATGAGCATGGATTTGGATCAGCTAACATTTTGATCTAGAATTACCGTAGGTTAGTTATTTTCTTTAACAATGATCCCCAAGTAACAAAATATTCTTTCAAAACAACGGCATCTGATTATAAATTTATAGTTATAATACGATATGCCATTTTGAGACATCGTTTCCGTTTCTGAGTATATTAAGCCTTTTTGTGTATGTAAATACATGCAAGGAGTTTATTTTTTCAAAAAGCATTCTTGGACGTCAATAAATCATACACTCATAACTGTCCTTTAAATTCTATCCATGGTAAAATTCTGTTAAAATGTATTGGTGATTTCGCATGTTAAACAATGCCATTTCTCATTTTTTGTTTTTGTTTGTTTTTATATCTGCTTGTATGAATTGTACTGCAAACACCAAAGGCACAAAATACAGTTTCAGGATTGGATCTAGGGTTTTATCAAATTTTGCTTATGATGGACGCTTTTGGCTATTCATTTGTTGTCCCTTTTGGCTATTCATTTATTGTCCCTTTTGGTCATATAGCTCTTCATGTATTCAAGTACTTATGAGGCCCCTCATGAGGGTGTCCAAGTAATCACATAATCACAATTTTTTTGGCCAATATAATCACATAATCATTAATTATTTTTTTTAACAAGATAATCAAATAATCAAAAATAAAGTCCTATATTATCAAATAATCATATAATCATGAAATACTTGGTCGGGTAATCAAATAATCACTTAAGAACGGCCAAGTAATCACATAATCAAAAACCCCATGAGGAGGCTCACTTATTCATACTTGGCCTTCAATTTTTTGGGTTTTGTCATTCCTTGTGTGGGTAAATCCAGAAAAACAATTTGGACGCCACAAATGTATAAAGTTTTATTTTCATTTAATAGCTTCAGTCGGTTTTGAAAGGATACTGTTCTTTCGGTTGTTAATCTGAGAATAGTTTGCTTCAATAATTTTAAGTTAAAATTGAATCGTAATACATGTAAGAAGATGTGGTATGAGTGCCAATGAGACAACTCTCCATAAGAACGCTTTGTAAATAGTGGACCAAAATCTGTTGGAATGTATGCTATGGTATGATACTCATGTTGGAAGGAGTAATCACATGTAGCACTTGGGTATAACGAGTACATCCTAATTTTATTATTATGTTTGTTAATGTATTTCAATATAATTTCGCCAACAGAAACTTTAAAGTCTCACGTACGATAAATTTAAACCATTCCAGATAAAATTTGTTTAAAAATATTTATTGACTGATTGATAATTACAAATATCAGGGCAACTAATATGTAATTTGAGATAAAGAAAGAACCGATTGGTAAGGGGGTCACTTCAAAAGTTAGATATAACATGTGACTTATTACAAACTGTAAACAAATCCAGATATGAACTAGTTGATGTTGCGTAATGCAGTGATTAACAATCAAAGAATAACCAGCATGTTTATGTTGCTTCGTGACACTAGTGGTTAGCATTGTATATAACTTGTCTTGTAAATAGTTCTATACAGAAGATGACTGACAAGATGATACTCAATCAATAAAATATTATATCCAACAAAATAGGACAGATGCAAGAAAGTTATATATAACATGTTGATATTAAAGTTAAAAAATGACAAAAAAAAGAAAATGTAAGAAGGTCATCCCAAAGTTAACAAAATCTACCGACAAACATCTGTTCTTCATACAGTAAGATTTGAATCCATGCTTTAGAAATATCGTTGCAACACCGCCTGTATTGTGCCCAGTGCTCTAAATAAGTCAGACAACTTAGTTGTATAAAATTTAGTTATCGTTAGTCGAGTATACCTTTCCTCGTCGGCTTCATATAGTGCTATAATACAGTGCATGATGTATGATGGTATGTAGATAGAATATTTTGCGTATCAAATGTTTTTGTCAGTCGTAATATTATGCAGTCACATCAATATGCAGATCTAACATTGCTTGCCTAAATTTCCGACTAATTATATATATATATATATACATTTATACAAAGTGCATTATGGATCCTTTGTTTAAGGCTTAGTAATTGCACGATATATACGATCAGTCAATAATTAAGAACTATGTAGTCATTTATGGGTACATTTTGATAGGGTTTTCTTTACGCGGCGAATATTTTACAAGTAGTTATTTAGAGTACTGTTTGATAAGTTGTCTTTTATTCAAATGTAATGTACTCAAATGATATTAAGTAGTCATGTACGCGTACGAAATTATATTAAGTAGTCATGCACGCATACGAAATGATATTAAGTAGTCATGTACAGGTACGAAACTATATTAAGTAATCTAATTAATCATTGAGTTAAGCCATTTCAATTGATGTTTTATAGTATGTCTTTCTTTGTTGTGATGTTACACTATTGTTTCATGTAGGGTGAAGGTTGGCGCCTATTAAAACGTTAAACCTGCTTCATTTGTTTGCACCTGTCCTAAGTCAGGAACCTGATGTTCAGTGGTTGTCGTTTGTTGATGTGGCTCATAAGTGTTTCTCGTTTCTCGTTTTTTATATAGATTAGACCGTTGGTTTTCCTGTTTGAATGGTTTTACATTTTACACTAGTAATTTTTGGGGCCCTTTCTGGCTTGCTGTTCGGTGTGAGCCAAGGCTCCGTGTTGAAGGCCGTACTTTGACCTATAATGGTTTACTTTTACAAATTGTGACTTGGATGGAGAGTTGTCTCATTGACACTCATACCACATCTTCTTATATCTATATGCGCTTTCGAAATGATATTTAGTAGTAATGTAAGCGTATGGAATGATATTCAGTGTTCATGTACGCATACGAAATGATATTCAGTAGTCATGTACCCGTACGAAATGATATTCGGTAGTCATATACACGTACGAAATGATATTCAGTAGTCATTTATGCGTATGAAATGATATTCAGTGTTCATGTACGCATACGAAATGATATTCAGTAGTCATGTACCCGTACGAAATGATATTCAGTAGTCATATACACGTACGAAATGATATTCAGTAGTCATTTATACGTACGAAATGATATTCAGTAGTCATGTACGCATACGAAATGATATTACGTAGTCATGTACGCATACGAAATGATATTACGTAGTCATGTACGCATACGAAATGATATTATGTAGTCTGGTACATGTACGAGATAACATTAAGAAGTCATGTACGCGTGCGAAATGATATTCAGTAGTCGTGTACGCGTACGAAATGATGTGCAGATTGGCGCAAATGCAAAACGCCGAAAAATAAAATGTCCATCCCTGCAGAATTAAAGTACTAGTATTCTAACGATCGTGACTTACGTTTGACGCGTTAACTGCACTTAAAAAATAAATAACTTATTAGAAATAAGAAGATGTGGTATGAGTGCCAATGAGACAACTAGATGACTGACAAGATGATACGATATCAATGAAATATTATATCCAACCAAATAGGACAGATGCAAGAAAAGTATATATAATATGTTGATATTAAAGTTGAAAAACGACAAAAAAGGAAAAATGTAAGAAGGTCATCCCAATATAATTGTTTATATTAGTGAATTGGTTTAGCGAAATGGATTTATACAGCCGAATATTTACGCTATTTCAAAATTGGACCTTAACTTTAGCTATGAAATATGCAGTATATAAATTTAAAAGTTGAAATTTATATTTATTTATTTTCATTTATTGCATAAATGATAAACGAGCTGTTTGAAAGAGTAATATGTACAAATTGCATAGAATAAAACACACCATGCATTTTGTAAGAAATATGTTTTCTCGGTTATAATTTGTCGACCCTTTTGATAGCAGATTATATTTCAAAAGAAAACATAAAAATCTTAGAATATTAAAGTTATGATGTCAAATGAAAAATGTGTTCAACACCGAAAGATGAACTACCTACATTCTGATAAGAACAAGCGTACTTGGCAGAATTCCATATAATAATATTCATTTTTATCAAGCTGCAAAAGTGTGTGGATACAGAAAAAAAACCCACTTATTATTATTATTATTATTATTATTATTATTATTATTATTTCCGGTCGACTAATTTAACTACTTTTTGACAACTTTACCTATTATGCCTGTTTGTTTTGTTCACACATTGTTGTCAATATAATGGAATTTTATGCGACTGTCATACAAGTGAGAGGTTTTGCTAGCTATAAAACCAGTTTTAATCCACCATTTTCTACATCAGGAAATACATGTACCCAGTCAGGAATATTACAGTTGTTTTCCATTCTTTTGATGTGTTTGAGCTTTTGATTTTGCCATTTGATAAGGGACTTTCCGTTTTGAATTTTCCTTGGAGTTCGGTATTTTTGTTGTTTTACTTTTTCCTCATGAGATCTCAGGAACTGAAAGCCATCTATATTTGGTATGGAAGTATGTCGTAACTACGTTGTCTATGTCAAGAAAATTTATGGCTAGTCTATAGCCCATTCACTGGAGGGGGTATTTGGGACATAAAAAGGGATCATTGTGCAAAACCTATTTGCTAATCTTAACATTTGTTGTTCTTGTATCCATTCATAAGAAAAGCATTGCAACCCAAGAAGACACCCCCAAACCATTACATCCCTCAATATATTCATGACGATTGTTATCAATATATATATATATTAATAATTGTAATTCTTATTTTAATAATCCAAATTAATATCATCTTTGTCAGTGGACGGTAAGTGCGGACCGTGAAATGGATATTGGTACCAGGATACATGTGAAACGAAAAAATAGTTTTATTATTGATGCATGCTCATTGCAAACCGGATAAATAACTAAAAGCTCATTGTAAAGGATCAGATATTTGCGTTGAAAGCAAATTGATCTATAAAGTACTGTATGCACTGTGATCATAGTCCAAAATATTAAATGATCTTTAATTGCATATAAAAACTGTGACAGAAGAATAAATAACATTGTAATTTTTGAAGGCTTACTGCTGATACCATTGGGGCATCTATGCACATAATGCGAGTCCAATCAAAAGACCAGAAATTTATAAAGAAGTAGTTTTTCCTCTGTTTATACGCCGTACTATTTGTCAATACCTATACTTGACAGCTGATCGAATTTCAAAAGAACAGATAACATTTAAAAATCACATAAGTTAATAAAGTGTAAAAAGTGAGAAGAAACATTATCGCACCTGTTTTGACAATTTAATTTTATATCTCCATATCCTTTACGGGAGGAAAAGATTGTTTCTTTTTAGATAAATAACAAACGAAGGTAAAACAGGAGATTTATTTGACAGATTAACAAAATTGAAAAGCTTTGAAGGTTGACAGATGTGACAATGAAATTTTATTACAGAAAACTTAAATTCATAATTGAGAAAAAGCTATTTAAATTGTTTAAAATTGTAAAAGCTTATGACAAGTAACTGAAAGCAACTTAGTAATTGCTTTGTTATACTGTTTTCTACTGAAGGTCTTCCTATCGTTATTTCAAATAGTTTAAGCATACGTTAACGGCAAATGGAAACACCTCGGACAATGTCCCTTTATTCAGGTCCGTCAGTAAGGGGGTGGGGGTACATGTGAATGAAATAAATAAACACATTATAAATTTCGCCAATCCGAAGCGTTTTTCTGGATTTACCCAAAAAGCTGAAAATAAAAGACTTAAGACTGTGTTTCGGTGTTGGTTTTGAAGGAGATTATATATGTAATAATAGAGTTAAAAAGTTGTGCTGTAATGATTTTACAACAGTGCTGTGTACTCTTTGTCAATAAATGTGTTAAGCCAAAAACAATGAATGATTTGAAGCGCAATTATTGCATTTGTTTGCCTTATAAATTATGTTGACCTGAATAACTGTATACGAAAGGCCACTCATCATACAATTCCTGGAATAATACAGCCATAATTTATAATTACAATATTTAATAAAAATTAGTAAAAATAAATACCACTATACGTATCTGATACAGTTATTTTTGTGTTAGTAATTAGAATATTACGTTCATCAAAACCTGACGCGTCAATGCAAACAAGAATAAAACCAACTGCACAATCTATATGAGAAGGTGCCAATTAAATATAGTCATCAAGTAAAAGACAATTAACCATAGGAAAAGTAAATCTTACCTTTTTCCTACATTTTAGAAAGACAATGTCTAATACCAATGACTGAAAAAAGACAACGATCTTTTTATCTTTTGTTTGAGTAAGGAGCAGTTCTGGTTGATAAACATTCGTATATTAAGAAAAATCTAGATAATATAGGGAGAACATATACAGTCATTTAAATACTTGCAGGTTTTGTGGAACATATCTGTCGTTGTGTCTGTATGAATCAAAAACTGCGACCACAATAGTAAAAATCAAGACAATGCGCCCCACCAGCACTACAATATTTACTGTGTGCAGTTAACCGCGAAATTTACATAAAACCTTAATTAGGCACATATTTATAAAATTCACAGAGGTCATAAGTTTCCAGTTGATGTGACCACAACGTCCTTTTTTGTCATATAGCTCTTCAACTGTTTCGGTTCTTATACATCTTTGGCTTTCAAATATTCGGCTTTGAGCGTTCCTAAAGAAGGTAAATCGAGAGAAGCGCTTCGGACGCATAACATTTATCTGGTGTTTCCCTTTTTTCATTGTAAAATAAGGTTGCCAAAAACATTAACAAGATATGGGACGGACAAACGGACGATTAAGACTGGTGATATAACGCTCTCTTCTATCGTATGCTTGGTGGTGTAAACAGGACATACAAACGGACGAATAAGACTGGTGACATAACGCTCTCTTCTATCGTAGACATGGTGTAAACAGGACGGACAAACGGACGAATAAGACTGGTGACATAACGCTCTCTTCTATCGTATGCTTGGTGTAAACAGGACGGACAAACGGACGAATAAGACTGGTGACATAACGCTCTCTTCTATCGTAGGCATGGTGTAAACAGGACGGACAAACGGACGAATAAGACTGGTGACATAACGCTCTCTTCTATCGTATGCTTGGTGTAAACAGGACGGACAAACGGACGAATAAGACTGGTGACATAACGCTCTCTTCTATCGTAGGCATGGTGTAAACAGGACGGACAAACGGACGAATAAGACTGGTGACATAACGCTCTCTTCTATCGTAAGCTTGGTGGTGTAAACAGGACGGACAAACGGACGAATAAGACTAGTGACATAACGCTCTCTTCTATCGTATGCATGGTGTAAACAGGACGGACAAACGAACGAACGAATAAGACTGGTGACATAACGCTCTCTTCTATCGTATGCTTGGTGTAAACAGGACGGACAAACGGACGAATAAGACTGGTGACATAACGCTCTCTTCTATCGTAGGCATGGTGTAAACAGAGCGGACAAACGGACGAATAAGACTGGTGACATAACGCTCTCTTCTATCGTATGCTTGGTGGTGTAAACAGGACGGACAAACGGACGAATAAGACTGGTGACATAACGCTCTCTTCTATCATATGTATGGTGTAAACAAACTGGGAGGGTAAAGTTGGTCTCCTCTTTATATTAACTACTTGACACAATACTCAATCATCAAAACGAACATATCATAGGTTATCAAGCAAAAAAACTATTAATAAACTAGTCTGCGATTTAGAATTGTTATTGCTTGCAGAATATTCAATTAACCAGATCAGGTTAGAACAGTTAACATAATGATTATTTTACATCTGTCTAAATAACTTCATTTATGAATTATGGTGTAGGTAAATGATGTCACGAAACATCTTCAAAGTCAGAACTGCGTGTTGCAGATATGCATGTTATTACGCAACAGACTGTTCCGACAGTGACGAAAGGTAATTTGTTTGCTGTAATCAGCAAACCTCTTTTACCTCATCTCGTAAAACATTAAATCATATCTTTGAAGAAAATTATTTATGATACCAGTAACAAAATTCCTTGCTAATTTGATAGACAGTTATGCTGAATTAGGAACTTTAAATGAAACGTGAATCTAGATTTAATTTGACAAAATGTATTCGGTAGACATTTTTGTTATGATTTTTTGCTATATAAATCATGACCGAAGTAATAGTTTTTGCTTGTTTTTCTTCATCAAGTTACAACAAAAAGTATTAAGTAATGTTTAAAAATCAAAAGGCAACTTTTTGGGTTATTTATTAAAATGTAAAAAATTTGACCGAAGCACATTTCTGTATACAATTTATATGCATTACACACTTACGAAACTTCAAAATGGTAACACCGTATTCAAATTTAACAAAGGAAAAACAGTTTAAAGACAGCAGTTGAAATGAATACTTCTTGTATGTCAAAAAGTTTATAAAATGTATTCAGTAAAAAGAGTTAATACCAAGGGGCAATCAGTTGCTCCGGATCCGGAAGGTTCAACAATTAATGCTATGAATTAGAAAAAAAAAATTATTAGTACTGATAATTTATAAAATTAGGACAAGAAAATGATACATTACAATAGTTGAGAGACTTTGGATAACAAAGAAAGGTTGTGTACACAATCGGAATGGTTTTTTTGTTAAACCAACAGGTTATGGATGCACGACGATGTGAAAGCCTAATGTTGTGCTAGAAAGAAGGCAAGGGTGGTATATCATCAAAAACAAAACCAAATATATAACAGACGTTATTCTTTTCATAAATTAACTCTTTCGAAAGCATTAGACAAAAGAGAAAACAAATATGACCGAAAGAAGACAGCTAAAACGGTTTTATCGGACCATCCATGCTTTGTCTTTCAAAGTGAAAATCCCAATAGTAAGAGCACGTACACTGTTTTGTGTATATAGCATTGTTTTTTAAAAGAACAATTTAGAGATCGAAGACTGTAAGATCGAAGACTGAAAGGTATACACGAACAAAAGCTGAAATAACTATACGATATCTCTAATGTCGGACTTCAGTAAAAAATTATTTCAATTAGTACGGAAAAGTAAAATAACAAAAATACCGAACTCCAAGGAAATTCAAAACGGAAAGTCCTTTATGAAATGGCAAAATCAAAAGCTCAAACACATCTAACGAATGAAAAACAACTGTTATACTCCTGACTTGGTACAGGCATTTCCTCATGTAGAAAATGGTGGATTAAACCTGGTTTTATAGCTAGCTAAACCTCTCACTTGTATGACAGTCGCATAGAATTCCATTATATTGTCAACAATGTGTGAGCAAAACAAACAGACTTAATAGGTAAAAACGTCAAAAATTGGGACATATTGAATCGTGCATGTATCAAAAAAGAAACTAATTTGGAAAATTACATTGACGGAGAAATCTGGTTCACCAGTGATTGTAATATGATGCTGTTTATTTTATGGTAATATCAAATACAAACAAACATGTATGTGATGCATTGATCATGGTCTGGTGTTAAAAAAAAGGTAAAATAACAAAAATACCGAACTCCAAAGAAAATTCAAAACGGAAAGTCCCTTATCAAATGGCAAAATTAAAAGCTCAAACACATCTAACGAATGGAAATCAATTATCATATTCCTGACTTGGTACAGGCATTTTCTTATGTAGAAAATGATGGACTCAACCAGGTTATCCGGGAACCATAAAAAATTTATGGATATAAGTTGGAGTGAAATAGATAACTCTCAATCCTACTCCAAGTTCTACCTCTCTCAATCCTTTAAAAAAAACTTTAGAAAAAAGAAATAGCAAATCAACCAATTAATCAATAAGTAAGAAAAATAAGTTATACAGAGTACAGTTAATATATGACTGTATAATTTGCCATAATATCCACATCTAAGATGTTAAAGGGATGAAAGATTCTAAGTTTTGATGCCCTCAAACAATTTAACATATGTCTCCCACTGATGAAGATTACGTCAGAAAATCATGAAAAATGGTATCTATGTTTGAATTACAAATCACTAGCAATAAATTAAAAAGATTAGTGCATGAAGATATTTATCATCATTTATTTCTTTTTTTATAAAATATTGGATTTCACTCATTCGACTTTAAGACAGACGTGACATTAAGGATGTTGGGAGAATATATTTATATTATTGTAGGTGTTATGCAGTCACTTAAGCTTGATGTTTTTATATAGACGAATTCCTTAGATGACAATTCATTATTTGTCGTTATCAAACCCGTGTGCATTTCAAAAGATCTAGAAAGTGCACAAAATGTGCAATTGTGATGCATCTGCTAACAGGTGATTAGTTCAAGCACACTTTTAATTAGGTGATAAGTAAGTTAAAAAAATTATGAACCAAGCGGTCTCTGAAGTCAGAAGACTACATTTGTTAGGTCTAACACCGGAGATAGAGTGTCTATATAACAAATAAGTGGTATCGAACAGTCCTCACTTGATACCCCGAGATAGTATGGTTTCGACATATCTTTATATCATTTTGATGTAAATGTATGGCAATTGCGTATAGGAGAGAAATAAAAACTAGCTCATCAATTATAAGAAGTGTAAAGTTAAATGTTAAAAGAATCGGATCTGCCTTATAATAGAACTTGTGCATAGATCTTTATCATTGTCAGTGATATACATGTATTAAATAGGATGGCAATTTACAAATAGGGAAAAAAATTGTGTGTTTTTTGCATGTGCTGATTTTGTGTCATGGATGGATACCCCATATCCTTTGATTTCTTTTAAACAGATTCTAACTGCCAAAATATATTTATTCCAAGTCATAAAACGTGACAAAAACACGTACATGTTGTGATATTTTTGGGTTTCACTAGTACATGTATGTCAACATTTAACATAATGTTTCACATACACTTAACCTTTTCAAATTTATACGTTAGTATGTATCATATGAACTTCTAATTTTTTATTAAGAAGGGATATAGTTACGATACTGCTGTCAGGTCATTAAAGATTGCATATTTTGGCTTTAATATTAATTCACTTAAATAGGGTCTTTGCATCGAAATCAAACATATTTATTCTAAAATTTTATTCTAAAACCAGTTGTTGGCTTGACACGGGTTATGTTCTGCTCATATATTTTATGATGGTATAATACTAAACCCCTAACAGGAGGGATTGTGCCTGATATTCATATGATGGAGACATAATCTTTCAATCAGTTTAATTGAGGTCTGGAGCTGGCATGTCAGTAACTGCTAGTAGTCTGTTGTTATTTATGTATTATTGTCATTTTGTTTATTCTCTTTTGTTTCCTATTATGACATCGGACTTCTCTTAAACTGAGTTTTACTGTGCGTACTGTTCTGCGGGTTTTTTTTAACATTGGCTAGAGGTATAGGGGGAGGGTTGAGATCTCAAAAAACATGTTTAACCCCGCCGCATTTGTGCGCCTGTCCCAAGTCAGGAGCCTCTGGCCTTTGTTAGTCTTGTATCATTTTTAATTTTAGTTTCTTGTGTACAATTTGGAGTTTAGTATGACGTCCATTATCACTGAACAAGTATACATATTTGTTTAGGGGCCAGCTAAAGGACGCCTCCGGGTGCGGGAGTTTCTCGCTGCATTGAAGACACATTGGTGGCCTTCGGCTGTTGCCTGCTCTATGGTCGGGTTGTTGTCTCTTTGACACATTCCCCATTTCCATCCTCAATGAAGAAGCTGCTCTTTTGCTTTTTGTGTTTTTTGCAGTGCATGTACTGATTTTTTGTCATCAATGGATACCCCATACCTTTTGTTTTTCTACTCAATAGATTGAAGGTCCCACTATAACTTTGAGATGAAGAACAGCAATAAAAGCGCTGTTCTTTTGCTTTATGTGTGTAAAAGTTTTTGGTTGTAAAACTTTTACCTTTGTAAATAAAAACAACTACGCTGACCTGTGGATGTAAATTGCTTTCTCGCCCTTTATACCGATTTGTTTCTGTAATTGGATTTTGGAGTAGAATAATCTATTTTCTGTGTATGTGTATGCTTTTACCACACCAAACGATTTAGCTCTTTTTGTTAATTAAAGTTCTTTGTCTCATTGATCTAAGCGTTTAGAATGAAGGAAATTAACAACAGACAATTATTCCAAATGTAAAAATGACTGCATATATATTTCACTGGGACTTACGAGACTGCCATATCAGTAATTATACACGTTTAGTTTAAACTGTCCTTTTGTTTAAATTCTTGTATTGCGAACTAAATCCGTTGCAGTTTTGTCCTTTGCACGAAAGTTATCCATTACAGGGGATCAGCTATCTCTTAATCAATTTAGGCGTACTTTTTTATAGAGTGATGAATATGTTTTAAATGATTTGAAGAAACTACAGGTCATGAGGATCAGAAGACCAAGTTTGTTTGATGATGATACTGCATTTTAAGTGTCTGCATGATAAATGAATATAAAAATTGTTCTTCACTCGATATGCCAAAACAATTCAACTTTGACAGATCTTGTCAGCTACATATCATACTGAGATTTCACAGTTCTCACAAAAGAAACAAAAATGATTATTGAAGAATCGGAGAGAAATCTAATCCTATTTGTATTAACTGTAAGACTTATAAGTCAATCAGCTGACAAAACTATATCTCGGATTGCATTGCTTATTACCCATTAAGCATATAAGATCAAACAAGTATGCTGAGCAACAAAGTCGAATATTTTCTCTCTTCTTTTACATCGTTTTATATTGTTTAAACAATGACTTACAGACTGATTTTTATTCTGTTGAGTGTATACTTAGTGCCATGAATGTATATTTTATCATTTTCTTGGTGAACAACACCGCAGTAGTTATAGAAACTATAAGGAATCCTGTAATGACATATAAATTTTCATTTTCGTTACTACTTGTTAATGACGAACATTTCAATGTCAGTGAACGCCATTATCTGGTGGAGATTAAGCTTACTTTATGGTTTGTTTATGTTGGTTTCTGCATGAGATGTCTCTATATTTGTATAATATATTTGTTATGTTCTTATAAAGTGCATTTGCAGTTCAAGGGTTACGTCCATATAATATATAAGTTTACACATTACAAGTGGTTGGTTATAGAAGCATAATAATAAATCTTCTCGACCATACAGTTTCAGAATGTAGGATACTAATGAATGTTAAGCGTCATGCTTTATCTATTCATACCTTAGATTACTTGTTTCCGTTCTCTCGCTCGCTAGAATGTGAAAATATGTGATTCTACGAACTGATCTGACAGGTAAAATAGATATGTCACATACATTTCACGGTGGATTACTCTGACCCTGTAAAGTTTACCACCCCTGGAGAAATAATGTGTTAGTACGGTGTATTTATTGAAGCAAGGTCAATTAAATAAGTAAAACGTTAAATCAAGTGTGCCCTAATATACACTTAAAACGGAAGTTGTTACGTTGGAAGATCAATTATACTTGTCAGTGTCATCCTTATCTCCTAATTTATTTCTATATATGGGCAGATATTGGAAAAAGCATGCTGATAAAGCCAAAAGTTTCAGGCTAACAGCAATTCTAAGGTTGTTCCGATTAATTTAATGATTTAATGATAACAAAACGGTTACATAATTGGGTTGAAATACAACAGTGCCATGGTTACGATCACATGTCTTAATTCGTGGTGAAATAGCAACAATAAACTAGTATCTCAATTGTGTGTATAACAATTACAATTGACAGGTGTTTCCCTTAAAGGTCTGATATAAGTAATGCATTCTTTACGACCTTTCGTTTGATAAGCGACACACATACCTTTTTAAACTTTTCACTTTTCGCACTTAATGACCCTATCCACCAAAATTGTCGAGATTGGATGACCATTCGTTTGATATGCGACAACACCATCTTCTAGGAAGTTGGATTTTTTGTACTTAATAACCCTATCCAAATCAATTTGGGGGACAGGTATTTGATATTTGAAATATACACATTATGAGCTTGATATGCGACAACCTTACCTTCTAAAACAATTTAATTTTGGCAATCAATGACCCAACCCAACCCATTTTTGGGGACAGAAATTTGATTTTTGAAATATACGCTTTAGGCCACACCAATTTGATTTTTAGTTCTTCGGACAAAAGCTCCAAAAAATATGGGGCGAGCGAGCGAAATTTTTTTGTTTGTATTTATTTCTTGAAAATGAGTTTTGTTGAGGCGGGTGCGCCTACAAGTGGAGCGAGCGGTATATTTTTGTTTTTAAATTAAACGATTTAGAATATTTGTACATGTTAAAACTAGGTTACTTCAAAGAAAAAGGAGGATAAACATGCTCTTATGCATATAAGTTGATGTATTTGTGCCTGTAGTACAGTCTGTACCATACCCAACTTTTTGGTTCGCTTTGGTTTAGTATAATTTTGATTATTTTCGTCAAATAAGCTTTGACTGCATGAATTTTTCATTTAAATTCATACATGTGTATATATTAAGGAAGCATATCAGATGCAGTTAAGCAAGAGGAATTATGTTAGTTTAGTTAGGTAAATGAAATGTGTTGAATACAATTAAAATATGTGTATATATTCCAAAAAAATGCCCATGAAAAATATTAGATATCTTTTGATATAGTTGTTTTCATTATATGGTAATGATTGTTTTTTGGCTGCTTGACATCCAGTTGTAACTACTTATCCATAATAGAATCAACATAACGAGTGAGGTGAATATTTCAACAACATCCTGAGTAAGATAACTATATTGCTATGCATGCAGATCTCAATGTATTAAAACATTTAATCCCGCTGCAAATGTTTGCACCTGTCCTAAGTCAGGAATCTGATGTACAGTAGTTGTCGTCTGTTTATGTAGTTTCTCGTTTCTCGTTTTTATATAGATTAGACCGCTGGTTTTCCCGTTTAAATGGTTTTACACTAGTAATTTTTGGGGCCCTTTATAGCTTGCTGTTCGGTGTGAGCCAAGGCTCCGTGTTGAAGGCCGTACCTTGACCTATATTGGTTTACTTTTATAAATTGTTACTTAGGTGGAGAGTTGTCTCATTAGCACTCATACCACATCTTCCTATATCTATTCCCTTAAAATACATTTAACCACATTCACATTCATTGTTCTGACTTAGCAAAATACTTTTTCCTTTTGCCCCTGAAACCTGCAATGTATTTCAAACTGGAAGTGGTTGCACCAATAACACATCCCTAATTATTATTAGCATGCCAATCCCAATACCACCACTTTGGTCTCGAATGTTGGAACTCCGAAGTTAAATTTTCCCTTACAAAAGAGTTCTGATTGCATGTCAATAGACTAACAAGGGGATATGGAGTTGTCATTAAAATAGATAAATCTGTCATTTTTCAAAAATTCATGTGCATTTAATATTAATTTCATCCAAGACAGATAGCTCTAGATATCTATGTCTGTTGTAGTCCGAGATTACTCTGACGTCCAACGGCTGTTTTGCCAGACAAGCTGGGGCCATGGGACAACAGCCCCCCATCTTGTCTGGCAAACAGCTGTTGGACGTCGGAGTAATCTCGGACTATGTCTGTTGAAACAATGATCGGGGATGACAATGGTTCTAACAAGTACTGATGTGATCGTGGTCATCTAACGAAAGATTTTTTATTTTTGTCTCCTAGAACAGGTAAAACGAAATGCATTTCAAATAGCTGTGTGTTTAATAACTACGTGTCCTCGGCAATGATCTGACACAACTTCATGTTGGCATCCCGATTTTTGACCTTTTATTTACAAATCGATTTATCACACACGCGTTTGAATCGCTCGGAGCAATATATGCACGAGAAAAACGTCTAAGAGAAAAAAAATATGTCAAGGATAAACTAATTTTGGAGCGGCATGCGGCCCAAAAATTGGCGGAAGCGGTAATTATTTTTTTTTATTGAAAAGTCAATTTCTCCAAAACAGGAGCGGGAAAATCCAAAGAACTATTAATCAAATTGGTGTGGCCTTATATGGACTTCCATTTGATATGCGACAACCTCACCATGTTAGAAGTTTTAATTTTTGCACTTTATGGCCCCAACCTTCTCTTTCGGATGAAAAAGAGGCTTTAAAATTTACATTTTTTTAATAGAGCTCATTTGGATTTTCAATTTTATATGTCAATTGACCCCATTTGGCAAAGTCTAAAAAATGATGAGATATCTATTTTTTAAATATAGAACTGATGAAACTTACAAAGTCAATGAAAAACATGAAAATTTCTAACTGCTCTTTTTCATTGTTTTTATTAAATGTTTTTGGTATTTAGTCAAACATGTCTTCAACTTTTGAAAATTTTAGGTGGCTAGCTGAAGTTGATTCAGAATTTCAAAAAATTTCAAACTGCAATATCACTAAACCGACAACAGATATCTCAAATCTGCTTAGTGCAAGTTGACCTGCAGATGAAGTACAACACTGTCGAAAAAATGGGTCAATTCCATAGCTCTTTAAGGGCACAATGAATAATTAAATATATGATGCAATACCGAACTTGAGAACCGGAAGTCGTAGAGACCTGGGACTACCACTATTCAACTCCAGACCACTTGACCTTTCAAAAGGTCACAAGTCAAGGTCATTGTACCCTTTGGAGGTCAAAGTGAAATTTCCTCATGACCTTGACATTGACATAAAACTGAAGGTCTTAAAATATGGATCATTTTTGTAGTTTATGATAGGTTGATATATGTTACCGTTTCAAAGATATACACAAAAAACTATGCTTTTAATAAAGAATTATATCGTTGTAACCTTTGAACGGTTGGCCGCGAGTTTTTGGTCTAATGTATGAAATGTAGAGCTCGAGATGAACATTTTATACGATGAGTGTATTCAGCTATTGAAATTTAAGCGTAAACACTTTTAGCACTCTATGACCTTTGACCTAGGGTGCAAATGAAAGGTCGCATGAACTAAAGATTATTGGTGAAGGTCCCATGTCTCTACGACTTCCGGTTCTCGAAATATAATTTTTAAAAGATGTGCATAATATTGCAAAGGAAATAGCTCTTATAAGGGTTGGTAACAAAATAATTGTTTATGTTTATTAACATTGCCATCTGTTCCTGTGCATGTTGCCATTTCAGATCGATTCTATCTGTAACAATTTTAAAGATATATGCAAATAAAAGAAATTGTTGCAAGGGGATATAACTCTATAAAAGAGGATTTTGAAAATCTTACGCAGGGTCATCTGGTAATACTTCATGATGAGATGTACCCATTGTCCAAATAAAGTCATGATATCTTAAAAAGCAAAGACGGAGGAATGGGGTGGGGTGAGGGTGGGGGCGTTGTTGGTAGAAAAGGGGGGGGGCGTCGGCATGTCGAAAAATAAAAACAATAAAAGGTAGATAACTTCTTAAGGGGACGATGAAATCCTATACAGGGTTATCTGGTAATACTTCATGATGAGGTCTATCGATGGTTCAAATTTGGTCATGACGACCTCAATAGAAACAGGGCGAGGCAATGTCAAAATAATATTAAAAAACAAGAAAAAAGAAAAGAAAAGAAAAAAAAACATTTGAAAAACAATATGTTCTTTCCCAACGTAGGGGGAAAACTTTAAAAATCGACTTATAGGACTGTCACTTCGTAACATGAAACGTATATATGTTGTTTTTATTTTGTTTACATCTTTTTAACATTACGATAATATAGTATAAAAGTATTTGACTTCTCTACTGTTTACACCAGAATTATTTATTCTAAACTTAAAGACAAACTGAAAGAATTCGTCAAATCATACTTTAATAAAAAAAAATAATAAAATCTGATTTAGCAAATTAATCCGTAAAGAATTTCATAAAAATGCTGAGTTTTTCTTTAAATTACAGCATATTTGTAGCGTTTGGAGGGCATGTTTTTAATATTTCGGCATGCCTATTAGACTGAACTGTGCGCTTATGCTTGCCGACTTGTTCATTTATTCCTATGAGACAGACTTCATTCAGGATCTTCTCGAGAAATATGAAAAGAACCTGTTTATAATCCTTTATTTCACTTTCTGCTATATAAATAAAGCCTCTTTTCGTTGAATTATTCAAAATGAATATAAAATAAGGAGATGTGTCATGATTGCCAATGAGATAACTATCCAACAGAGTTCAAATGAAGCCGATCTAAGCAACTATCATAAAAGGTTAACGCGGCCTTCAACAATGAGCAAAGCCCAGGCGCGGATCCAGCTATTTTTTAAATGGGAGTTCCAACACGTGCAAGTGATATAAAAAGGGGGTTCCAACCATATGTCACCATACAATAGCATAAGTTGTCAAACAAAAAGGGGGTCCCAACCCCCGGAACACCCTGAATCTGCCACTGAGTCCATACCGAATAGTCAGCTATAATAGTTTGGTGAATACGTTGCCGACTGCATTTACCCCAATGAACATGAAATAAAGTATACTTATGGAGTTTTTAACGACCTTGACTGGCTATAAAGCCCTCGCCCGGTCGGTCGATAAAGTATACCACAGATCATCGACAGTGAAGTCTCCCTATTCTATGATCCATGATCCATGTACATTGTATCTAGAAATTGACAATGAGACTTGTTGAGAACTAACTTAAAACAAATGCTGTTCATAAACTTAAAGTAACATTCTATTGATTTTAAATTCATTAAGACTATCAAACTTTAAACTGAAATGTTTTTTTTTAAATACACATATAGAGCAGTCAACGGGAGATAATCCATGTCAAATTTCTTTAAAACACAAACTATATATCATAGATATTATCTTGGATATAATATATTAGTTATACTTTTCCGATAAAATTATTAAAAAAAACTAGTGAAAAATTACCAAGCATTTAGAATAAATGTTGGTTCACAACTCGTACTAATTTAAATTAATCGATGGCAGTGGCTGTACGTTGCAATTTAATTGCTAAATTCGGTCAGTGTCGTGATCATGAAGCGTTTTAGAGACAAAGAGGAAATATTTTGGCGCGAAATTAGCACATGGAAAATACACTCAGAGAGTGAAAATTGTATCTAATAGCCCACAGCACTCGTCCCTAGTAAGCGTTTGTGACAATTGACATTGCTTTTTTGGCAAAGTGTTTCGACCCATATCATAGTTTGGTAACAGTGTTTTTTTAAAGGATGTTTACCATCACATGGTGACATGCGCTTGGGACATGTATGGATGTAGGCACCGCCCATTTTCTGTTCCTCCTATTTTTTTTAAGTCGGGGTGGGATGTTAAGATATATTATTTCCCCTCATCTTACTCGTACTAATTTAAATTAAATGTTGTGTATGCATGCTACCTTTACAGTTTTTTATCATTACCGTCTCTGATTCTCTCCACCTAAAAAAAACTTAACTAACATGATAAGGAATGAAACCATGCGGCAAATTGGATTTAAAATTATAACTTAAAAAAAATTACTTATATAAGGCATTTTTCCTGTCAAATTTGTTTGGAATTTTCTCCCTCCGTGAATACATGAAAAATTGAGTCTAGTAAACTTTATTAATTCGTCTTTGATTTTTCTGTTTCCAGGTCTTCTTTTCTCTCTAAAGCCGCAATTGATTCAGAGTTTCATACAATTGTATGTAGTTTAATATTTGATTGGTAATTTTGAACAAATGTTCCAATTCATTATACATGTAACTTTAAATGTCTTCCCTACATATATATCACACTCTTCCCTACATATATATCACACTCTTCCATTTTAAAACTATTTATTAACTGAGAAAAATATAAATATTTATAAAACTTCTGAGTTGTAATCAATTTATTCACTAATTGCGATAATTTCCGCATATATTTCACGTTTTATTCCCGATCTGATGACATTTTATTATAAAACTGGAAGCAGGTATGTGTAGCATATGAATGCAAATTTTGCTACGCGTCCTCACATGCAGGGTCGCACAGACGCTGCCATTTTCATATTGTTACTTGGTAGCTCAAAATAAAGTAAAGTCCATGTCTGATTATATAATTCAGGAAAAATTTCTTAAGATGGTGAATGCATGTCTGACAACACACAATAAACTATAAATGCAATGCATTAAATAGGTTTTCAACGTGTTGTCATTTTCCTTCTTTAATTTAGATGCCCTTTATATTCCTATTTATAACTTGATGAGTATAAAAGTCTTAAAATGACCTATATTTGCTTTATCAAAATCAGTTTTACATAATGTTATTTTTTAAAAAAATGATAAAAAGGATATGTCAGTCACATAATTTTTAGCAAATACAATGTATACTGTTCAAAAACATAAAATCTTTCAACAAACTAGTATTTTTCTACCCCCAGGCATGGATGGTCTTAGTTGGATTTCTTATTTTGGGTTTTGTAAAGAATATACATGGAAAAATCATATTTGTGGGAATACAAAAAAAAATTCTAGAATTTATATGAGATGATTTTGCTCTTATACCAGAAAAAAAAAAGAAAAAATGTGGGTTACCTTTCTCATTTTTTTGCTATAAAACAAAATAATAAGATAACTGTCAATTCCTTTGTAAAATTTAAATTATATGATTTATCTCCCTTTACATGGCTACATATTATTTTTTTAAAGCAATTGCTTTCATGCTATAGCGTATGGCCATCTTTGTGATCCAGATCAGAGACTCTGCCCAGATCAAGCTAAATTTTTTTTAGCAGATTCCTAGTCTGTCATTCTTAAACACATGTACGTTTTCTGATGCAATAAATTGATTGAAACTGTTGAAAAAATTAGTGGATTGGAGAAATTTCAACATGTGTTTTTGTAGATGTATTTTTGTATGTAAGGGGACAACTGTTTGACTATCAAAGAACATAGAAGTCCGAGTGAAAAAAGTGCATTTTTATATTGAAAATTTGACTGAATTATCTCTTGTACGGTTTTGTGTTGTTTAATTCATGTTTCTTTTTTAAAGAGGTCAAGTTGCTCTTGTTCATTCATGAAATTATCGTTCATTCATAAAATTATGGTAAAATCACTACGCACGTTATAGTAATGTAATCTTATCTCGCATTATTTGTTTTTAATTAAAAGTAGCACAGTTTACGCGTTCTAATTACTCTTACAATGTTTTTAATACTTCCCATCTTCAAAATCTTTAATCTTATGTATGAATGAATGATTCTTATTATGAAAAGAAAACTATAGTTCAGTAGAACATTCACATCAAGAAAGTTGAAATCTTCAACTGAATGGTTAAATTTAAATCAATTATGATATAATTAAAATTAAAGCAATAAAGATAATGAAGCCTGGAAATTATTGCCCAGTTATAAACACTCTACAAGGGGATAATCTATTATGATTTCTTCATGAGTTATATGTTTCTTCAAATATATTTGCCTCCACCGTTAACCTGGTAAACGTGTCGTCCCCCTGGAAATGTAAAACATGATAAAAATGACTTTCTGCTGGTTAAGTCTTTTATTGATATAAACATGATAAAGTTAAAACATCCTTACTTCTTACTAGACAAATCTCCTGTCAGGTTTAATTCTTATACATGTGGATGAAAAATAAAAGTCACAAAAACATTAACTTGGCAGCAATTGCTTTAACAGCCTTTAAGGCTTTGATTTAGTCAACCACAATCTTAAGTATACTAATTGTCATAACAGTCAAACCTGTCTAACGGTCACCTTATTTCAGTGGTCACCTGCCTCTAACTGTCATTTTTAGACCCTCCCGAATGTTTTCTCTATATAAATTAACTTTGGTCAGCAGTCACCTAATTTTCACACAAAATCGTCATTTTCATGATTTTAACAACCATCAAATAATCATGTCGAAAAATATATGTGTTCAGTATTTAGGTTAAAATGAGAATAGGAACCTGTTTGCAACCAAGTTCTTGCAATAGGAGGTGAATTTGTTAAATTGATGTATTCCACTCCTTTCAATTTCCATTGAAAACCGTATCATCTACTTATTTCATCACAAATGTTATTTATTTCAAGTGTTTTCTTCAAATTTAGAGTGCCGGAAATCACTTCAGATTTTTTATTTGTCTGCTCACACGAACAATGACTCTACTGAATGAAAATATTAAACAATTTCCCCGACCCTGACCACATGCAATGTTGGAATCAGAATTTTTTCGAACCTAATTTAAACCACGAGTGACTGCTTAATGCAGGTTTGACTCAGTGAATTTTCATCATTTTGACAAAAAGTCTTAATTGCATTCCTTTCTATAAAGTTGGATATATACATATATATATAAATTTTTCATTTCAGAATGGAGTTTTGCAGCTTGAAGATGATGACTATATATTTGAGCCAGCACCCCATCATTTATTGTCCACATCTTACGGTGATACAGAAGCATCCCACATTCTGTACAGAGCTTCATCTTCATCAGTACAAAATCAATACTTTGATACAAATTGTAAGTTTAAAATAATGACAGTGTCCCTATATACATATATGTACAGGTCAGTCTAAATACCCAATCACTAGAAAAAATGTAGGAGATACCATAAGGGCAATTAAAAACCATTAGTTGAAGAAAAATGACAACACCTTGATATAAAAGAGGCAATCAACAGTCAGTTAAACACTAGCTACACACAAAACTAAAGATTGAGCAACATAGTGACACATACAGAGCCAAGATAGTTGTAGTTAGTTTGTTTGTATTTGAAATTCAAATTTCTGGATGTTTCAATAGACTATTGCCATGAGGCCAAATTAAATAAATTGTGTTTTCGATTTCCCAACCCTACCTCCATTTCATTGACTCTTAACATTTTATTGACAATATAAAAAAAAAATCCAGATATTTTGGTCTTTCAGAATCCAATCTTTCGTTTTGAATATAATTGATCTACAAAGCATTTGATAATAATGACTAATACACATAATAAAGCATATCAAGAACCAAGATTTTAGATTAACAAGCATGGCTTAACAAAGTTATAGCTCTTAGATCCTTATGATATTTTTTGACAATTTGCAGACCATAGATCTATGGTATTTGTTCTGATTATTATTTTTTTTCTTCTTCCACCAAACCCTTGTTGTGGTATATATAGTGGTTTCGCAAGATGTTTCTTAGATTTTTTTCATATATCGAACAGTTATTGCGTTTTTTGAAACTCACCCTATTTAACCGAACACTTTTTATTGTAAGAGTTATCTCTTCAAACAATTTTTCTTGTGTACGCATCTCCTTCGCAACCATAAAAGAAATCAACAAATTTATGAATTTGACAGCTAATGCCCCTTTAATTTGAGGTCTGAATATAAAATGACTGGTGCTAAATATTTGGGTTGTTCAGACAAAGATATGGTACATTCAGTCCAAAGCTATCTGATATCTTATTGGAGTAATTGCCCCTGTAATGTTAAAATTTGAGGTTAATTGATTATTTTTTCAATATGGTACATGATAAAGCCATAGGGTCTTTTGCAAAATGTTGGGTGACATATGACCTTGAAAGATGTTGACCTTGAGTACAAGGAAGTATCAATTTTTGAACTTTTTTCAAGGAAAAGTATATAAAACTATTATTAGAGACTGGAAGTGACAGAAGTAACCTACAAACTGGAAGTAGCTAATTATCTCCCTTATTTTAAGCAAAAGTATATAGAAACCATATATTTTTGGAATCAGTGTGAATAAAGCTATCATATGAAACGGGGAGTGACATTTTCTTAACCGGAAGTAGCCAATTATCTCCCTTATTTGGCCACAGACCACAATTAAATTCCCCTATTAGTTCTTTATAACGTTTTGTTTCATTAAAAAAATTGCACCTTGCATTTTTGTCAAATCTTTTGTGTGTATAATGTATAGTACTAGTCCAAAAATATATCCAAAATTCAGAAAGATTGAACCAATGACTCTTACAAATTTAGCCAATACACATCCATACCCCTATGGACAAGTCAAGAGATGTTCCGAAAACTGTAAATATCACCTTTTTGCACCTAGCCTAATCACTCTTTCCATATCAAAATCAGTTAAAATACAACATCCAAAAGATTATTTCACCTCTCTTCTTTTATTTCCACCCAAAAAAAACTAAGAAATGAGTGAGGAAGGGAAAGAAAAAAAATTAAGAAAAAATACACTCTAATTAAAAGGAACTATATTCGTGGACAACGAAAAGCGGGATCATTAATTGTGGTCTTGGGCCTATTAGGGATCTAAAACTTGACCAATTCTAATAAAACTTGGCATGATTTAAGCTTAGTGTATTATAAAACAGTTTACAAAGTTTCAAAGCCATATGATACCAATTATAAAAAATGTGGCATTTTTTATATCTGAACTTTGAGTGCTGAATTGTGGCGTTGAATTAGAACAATTTCAACTATCAAATTTGGGCTTCTAAAAACCAAAATATACCAAAACTTACATTTTTTAATGTTTCTATGTATAAGTTATCACCTATTAAAAGCAACAGATAGCATACTTCATGTTTCAGACTTATAAAAAATGGCCAGAAGTAAATTTTATATGAGCCTGTGCCAAAAAATAGAGGTTTTCAAATGAATCGAGGCCTTATATGAAATGTAATATTTTTCACTTACCACAATTTTCTGAAGTTGTTAAGTTATAAAAACACCTTTTACATGTTATAAATGTACTTTTAATGGAAATATAAGTTTCAAATAGCATAACACATGTGAATAAAATGGTCTTCAGCAATGTCAAACTTAAAAAAACAGGTTGTCAATTTAGGTCGTTCCCCACATTTGCATATTAAAAAGCATATAAATGATATGGTAGATAGAGATATGCTTCTTTTTGCTCAAATCTTTGTTTAGATATGATAAAACATGGAGCCTGGATGTAACATGACTGTCACTTTCAACTATATATGTAGACAGTATGATTTGATGCAAAGTTATTTACTTTACTTTTTAAAACCGGCATGAAATTTCAGCCTCAAAAGGCCAATATTTTAACCACTAGCTATCAAACAAAAGAAAATAAAGGAAGCCTGTGAAACAGACAAGGTCAAACAACCAGTAATAAGTGCTTTTGATACAGATTCAGTGAAATCTGCTAAAAGGAATTCAACTTGTATGTGCATAGAACCTCATTTTTCACTTGCTTCATACTGACGGTTAGACTAAGACCATTAAAGCAGCACATTTTGCACTCTTATTCTGATTTTTATCTACTTTTTTTTGTGTTCAGTGTTCAAAAATGAGTTAAACATCTACATTAGATACCACAAACACAAATAGAAAACCAGAAAAATCTGTCAGAGAGAAAGTAAGCATGCTACTTTTGTAAAAATATTGAAACAACTGAAAAAGTTCAATTTTGGGCATGTAGGCTGAAATGTCACTTTTTTACAAAATTTCTATCAAATAAAAGTGGAAATCATTTATTCTCATGTAGTTTGACAAATTAATACCAATAGATCATTCAGGGAAGTTGTCAAAGTACAAATTCAATATTTCCTGAATTCACCTCTTAGGCCACAGACCACAATTAAATTCCCCTATTAGTTCTTTATAACGTTTTGTTTCATTAAAAAAATTGCACCTTGCATTTTTGTCAAATCTTTTGTGTGTATAATGTATAGTACTAGTCCAAAAATATATCCAAAATTCAGAAAGATTGAACCAATGACTCTTACAAATTTAGCCAATACACATCCATACCCCTATGGACAAGTCAAGAGATGTTCCGAAAACTGTAAATATCACCTTTTTGCACCTAGCCTAATCACTCTTTCCATATCAAAATCAGTTAAAATACAACATCCAAAAGATTATTTCACCTCTCTTCTTTTATTTCCACCCAAAAAAAACTAAGAAATGAGTGAGGAAGGGAAAGAAAAAAAATTAAGAAAAAATACACTCTAATTAAAAGGAACTATATTCGTGGACAACGAAAAGCGGGATCATTAATTGTGGTCTTGGGCCATTTTAAGCAAAAGTATATAGTAACCATATATTTTTGGAATCAGTGTGAATAAAGCTATCATATGAAACAGGGAGTGACATTTTCTTAACCGGAAGTAGCCAATTATCTCCCTTATTTTAAGCAAAAGTATATAGAAACCATATATTTTTGGAATCAGTGTGAATAAAGCTATCATATGAAACTGGGAGTGACATTTTCTAGACCAGAAGTAGCAAATTATCTCCCTTATTTCAGATAAAAGTAAAGGACAATATGGAACACTCCAAAAATTGGTGACCAGAAAGATCTTTAGATTTTGTATGTTCATAGTTTTTACATGATAAAATCTTTTTCTTTTTTTCAGATACTATAGAAAATAATAAAAGTGATATTTATTATAATCCATCAAGACGAAAAGAAGCAGAATTTGATGAAAACCAGACATTGCACAATGGTAGTTATATATATTTCAACCCTGCCAGAAGGAAGCGAGCTACACCCAGAAAATTGGTGAAGACAGTGGAAACTTTAGTGGTTGTAGATAAACATGTTTACTGGAAACATGGAAGAAATAACATCACAACATATGTACTTAGTATGTTTAATATTGTAAGTATGAACAAAGACAAGAGAAAAAATGTTCCTTGTCAATGCATTATCCTCAACATTTTTATGAAATAAGAGATGTGGTATGGTTACCAATGAGACAACCATCTACCAGAGACCAACAGACGTAGATTTGAGCAAATATAGGTAGCCTTCAACCAGGGTTTAAGCTAGGATTTTGAGGGCTTTAGTCACTTTTGCGCGAGATGAAAATCAACATTATTTTGGGTAACAGCAAGGGACCAAGGATGTATGCATATTACTAGCTATACATCTTTGTCAGACTTTGAAGGACTAAGGCATCAATTTACTAGGCAGTAATTGCATGATTTGACTGATGTGTCACTAAAATATGAAAATTAGGATATAAGATCTGAAAATCTAGTTCTAAATTTTACTTCTATTAGTTTCAGGGGACATTCCTAATCAACTAAAGTTGGGTTCCTTTTTTTAAAACCAGGAATCACAGTATAAATGAACTTGTTGAACTTTGTATTAAAGACTATTACACTGCATAATCATTATCCTTATAAAACGTTTAAATTTCTATAAAGTTGGAACCAAGGATTTGTACAAATTCACATGGAACAATTCCAATTGCTGTAAATTGTAAATTAATCGAGAATTGATCACATTTACTTTCGATTTTCAAATGAAATGTAAACAGGAAGTGACAAGTAGATAATAGATTCAGAATGAATCCGGATTCATCTACAGATTGGTTCGTGTTTAAAAAAAAGGCAGGAAATTTTCATTTTTTTTATCATAATTTGCTTAGTAAGAACTATATTTGTCTCTCTCAATTATTTTGGTACTAAATTTATTTCGTATTTTACGTTTTAGTGTCGATAGGAATACTTTCACGCATGCGCAGTATATCGTAAAGGAAGCACCTGTTTGACTCGTTGATGATGATGAAAGTTTTTAACGTGAAAACATTTCTGAACATTTTGAATAAAGTTCTATCTTTTTAATCGAAATTGAATGTTTTATATCAAAGATGACGAAATTACGATCATTTGACGAAACTACGACAAACGAACTGCAAACTATGATCGTTTTAGAAATATTGAAATTAAAAAGCGAACTGTCCGGGGGAAAACAATTTTGTTCAAATGACAAAACTACGACAAACGAACTGCAAATTGTGGTCGTTGGCCTTGAGAAATATTGAAATTAAAATGCAGACTGACTAATTTTACTGGGGAAAATAATTAACCGGATTAGTGACCCATCCGATGGGGGTAAGCGGATTAGCTGTAACAGAGACATATAATACATATTATATTTCTCTGGCTGTAATCACAACTTTATAACACCTGTTGTAAATCTTAATTAGCTGAGGGTCATAAACTTGTCAGAAACATGTAGACAGGTAGAATTATAGTATTTTCATGCGAAAATATTTTTACACTTTCCAAATTTAAGTGACGAAATTGATTTGAAATACTTTCGTCATTTTGAAAACAGTTTCGTAAATTACGAAAGTGACCAGCGCTAGCAAAATCACTCTTCAACAATGAGTAAAACACATACCGCATAGCAAGCTACAAAAGACCACAATATAACAAAATTTAAAACGATTCAAATGAGAAAACTAACAGCCTGATTTATGTACAAAATAACAAAAGAAGAAAAAACCAAACAGAATAAACAGTAACAAACAACAAACACTGAATTATAGGCTCCTGACTTAGGACAAGCACTGAATTATAGGCTCCTGACTTAGGACAAGCACTGAATTATAGGCTCCTGACTTAGGACAGGCACAGAATTATAGGCTCCTGACTTAGGACAGTCACAGAATTATAGGCTCCTGACTTAGGACAGGCACAGAATTATAGGCTTCTGACTTAGGACAGGCACAGAATTATAGGCTCCTGACTTAGGACAGGCACTGAATTATAGGCTCCTGACTTAGGACAGGCACAGAATTATAGGCTCCTGACTTAGGACAGGCACAGAATTATAGGCTCCTGACTTAGGACAGGCACTGAATTATAGGCTCCTGACTTAGGACAGTCACAGAATTATAGGCTCCTGACTTAGGACAGGCACTGAATTATAGGCTTCTGACTTAGGACAGGCACAGAATTATAGGCTCCTGACTTAGGACAGGCACAGAATTATAGGCTCCTGACTTAGGACAGGCACAGAATTATAGGCTCCTGACTTAGGACAGGCACAGAATTATAGGCTCCTGACTTAGGACAGGCACAGAATTATAGGCTCCTGACTTAGGACAGGCACTGAATTATAGGCTCCTGACTTAGGACAGGCACAGAATTATAGGCTCCTGACTTAGGACAGGCACTGAATTATAGGCTCCTGACTTAGGACAGGCACAGAATTATAGGCTTCTGACTTAGGACAGGCACAGAATTATAGGCTCCTGACTTAGGACAGGCACTGAATTATAGGCTCCTGACTTAGGACAGGCACAGAATTATAGGCTCCTGACTTAGGACAGGCACAGAATTATAGGCTTCTGACTTAGGACAGGCACAGAATTATAGGCTCCTGACTTAGGACAGGCACTGAATTATAGGCTCCTGACTTAGGACAGGCACAGAATTATAGGCTTCTGACTTAGGACAGGCACAGAATTATAGGCTCCTGACTTAGGACAAGCACTGAATTATAGGCTCCTGACTTAGGACAGTCACAGAATTATAGGCTCCTGACTTAGGACAGGCACTGAATTATAGGCTCCTGACTTAGGACAGGCACAGAATTATAGGCTCCTGACTTAGGACAGGCACAGAATTATAGGCTTCTGACTTAGGACAGGCACAGAATTATAGGCTCCTGACTTAGGACAGGCACAGAATTATAGGCTCCTGACTTAGGACAGGCACAGAATTATAGGCTCCTGACTTAGGACAGGCACAGAATTATAGGCTCCTGACTTAGGACAGGCACAGAATTATAGGCTCCTGACTTAGGACAGGCACAGAATTATAGGCTCCTGACTTAGGACAGGCACAGAATTATAGGCTCCTGACTTAGGACAGGCACAGAATTATAGGCTCCTGACTTAGGACAGACACTGAATTATAGGCTCCTGACTTAGGACAGGCACAGAATTATAGGCTCCTGACTTAGGACAGGCACTGAATTATAGGCTCCTGACTTAGGACAGGCACTGAATTATAGGCTCCTGACTTAGGACAGGCACTGAATTATAGGCTCCTGACTTAGGACAGGCACTGAATTATAGGCTCCTGACTTAGGACAGGCACAGAATTATAGGCTCCTGACTTAGGACAGGCACAGAATTATAGGCTCCTGACTTAGGACAGGCACAGAATTATAGGCTCCTGACTTAGGACAGGCACAGAATTATAGGCTCCTGACTTAGGACAGGCACAGAATTATAGGCTCCTGACTTAGGACAGACACTGAATTATAGGCTCCTGACTTAGGACAGGCACAGAATTATAGGCTCCTGACTTAGGACAGGCACTGAATTATAGGCTCCTGACTTAGGACAGGCACTGAATTATAGGCTCCTGACTTAGGACAGGCACTGAATTATAGGCTCCTGACTTAGGACAGGCACTGAATTATAGGCTCCTGACTTAGGACAGGCACAGAATTATAGGCTCCTGACTTAGGACAGGCACAGAATTATAGGCTCCTGACTTAGGACAGGCACAGAATTATAGGCTCCTGACTTAGGACAGGCACTGAATTATAGGCTCCTGACTTAGGACAGGCACTGAATTATAGGCTCCTGACTTAGGACAGGCACAGAATTATAGGCTCCTGACTTAGGACAGGCACAGAATTATAGGCTCCTGACTTAGGACAGGCACAGAATTATAGGCTCCTGACTTAGGACAGTCACAGAATTATAGGCTCCTGACTTAGGACAGGCACTGAATTATAGGCTCCTGACTTAGGACAGGCACAGAATTATAGGCTCCTGACTTAGGACAGGCACAGAATTATAGGCTCCTGACTTAGGACAGGCACTGAATTATAGGCTCCTGACTTAGGACAGGCACAGAATTATAGGCTCCTGACTTAGGACAGGCACTGAATTATAGGCTCCTGACTTAGGACAGGCACAGAATTATAGGCTCCTGACTTAGGACAGGCACATACAGATTGTGGTGAGGTTAACTATGTGAATTATAGGCTCCTGACTTAGGACAGGCACATACAGATTGTGGTGAGGTTAACTATGTGAATTATAGGCTCCTGACTTAGGACAGGCACATACAGATTGTGGCAAGGTTAACTATGTGAATTATAGGCTCCTGAACTTAGGACAGGCACATACAGATTGTGGCCAGGTTAACTATGTGAATTATAGGCTCCTGACTTAGGACAGGCACATACAGATTGTGGCCAGGTTAACTATGTGAATAATAGGCTCCTGACTTAGGACAGGCATATACAGATTGTGGCCAGGTTAACTATGTGAATTATAGGCTCCTGACTTAGGACAGGCACATACAGATTGTGGCCAGGTTAACTATGTTTGTAGGCTCCCAACCCTCCCACTGACTTTGGACAGCGGTGTAACAGAACAATAAAAGAACAAACTATAAAAAACTGTCAATTTTTATATATTTTTTTGGACAGAGGATGTATTTTAGTTTAAAACAAAAGTTTGTGTATCTTGAAATAACTGTATAAAATTTATTAAACATTACATTACATAATGAGATCTTTTGATTTGGAGTGAAACTAAGTTCTGTTTTTATTTAAATATGATTTATTTTATGGTTATTTTTACAGTCGTCATGGTCATGAAGGACTGTACTAGGTTTTTTGCCTTTTGTATTTGGTTAGAAAAAAGAAGTATAGTCATATTTGTAAGAAAATTAAAAGTAATAAGATGGTAATGTTTATAAAACAATTTCATAGTTTAGAAGTAATGATTCTTTTGTTCACACCCTGAAAAAAGTTTAGAATAGGATGTTATTCTTTTTTTATGACAGAATGTACCCAATATCTGATATTTTCAGAAATCAGAGAAAAAAAACACAAGATAAGTGAGCGGCTAATCACAATATTTTAAGATGATAATTGCACAACTGACATGCTTTACCTATGTTTTCTTTTTAACAGGTGTCTCAATTGTTCCAAGAGAGTGGTATAAGATATAGAGTCAAGATTGTTGTTGTTGGTTTGGTTATCTTGGAAAGTAATGAGGTATGTTACTTAATTGATACCCCCCCCCCCCCCCCCCCTCACTTAGCACAGAGAGACAACTTGGTCTGACTTCATACAATGGCTAGTGTATTATATGATTGATAGGAAGAGATATATTAGAAACCACTTGGACATGAATAAGGCCCTCAAGGGACAATGCGGTTCATTAGGCCTTCTACAGTGAGAAAAACCCAAGACATGATAAAATGTGAACCTATTCAAAGGACAAGACCAGATAACTGATTTATGCTTATGCTTAAACAATAAACCAAAATCAACTATTGCATGCAGTAACCACTAATTTATAAATTTCTGACTTGTGACAAGCACTTAAAGAATGTGATGGGGTTTAACATTTTTCTGAGCACATAACATTCCTCTAACCAGGGACAGCTGTTTAATAGCAGCTATACAATATGTAAAAATCAGTCGAAAGGGCTTTCCTCATCTAAATGACACAAAGCACATAAGTAATCAACAAAAAGATAAAAGAAACAATTGAACTGATCTTAGAGATAAGAAGTTTAATACTAAACACTATAGTTGAAAGCACATTTAAACTAACAAAATCAAGTTTTAGCAGACTTAAAATTCAATCAGTACACATCTTTTTTATGAAACTATTACATGTTTCTTACTAAAGATAAATTCCATGGCATCATAATGTAACAAAATTGAATTTATTCTCACATCTTTTAATAAGGCTTGAGTGTCCCAACATTTTGTCAGAATATACTTGTTTTAATTTTCTGCAAGTTTTTTTTTTCTTCAGCCAGGTTTGAATATAAACAACAATGCAGACAAGACATTGAACAGTTTCTGTCAGTGGCAGGCTTTGATAAAGAAAGGGAGACAAAAAAAACATGACCATGCCGTACTCCTTACAGGACTTGATATATGTGCCTTCAGCGACAAACCATGTGATACATTAGGTAATGTGAAGGAAAATGATAAAAACTTCGTAAAAATTGGGTCCATTTCTTGAGTTCAAAGTGAAGTTTAACATTTTCCAAAGTCTAGATACACATATATATAAAATACTGCAGGCAACACACATCTTTCTTAAATAAAACATGCACATTTAAAATTAAGGCAAATTAAATGCAATATTTCGTTTTCAGTCAACAGTTATGTTTTACCATGAATAACCAGTAATAGTCCTTGCATATTCATAAGTGCAATTTGAATTGTTAACACTATACAAAAATTGTATAAACAACACAAATAACACACCACATCTAACCATGTATAGTAGTTTCACAATTGTTAGTTTTTGGTACAAATTTGTAGAAATCTAGTTAGTTTTAATATAACCTTGAAATTAATGCAAAGTTTACAGAAAATTTTCATTTTAGTGGCGACCATATGGGTTTCAACCACAGAAGTCAAATATTAAAAGTCTGATAAGTCAATTTCAAATTGGTCATTAGACAAGAATTCCATTAAGAAGCTAATTGAAATGAGTCATAAACACCAAATTCTGTGAAAATGAGAATTTTCTTAATATCATTTTTTTACATCTCAAAAACACATTTTTGACCAAAAAACTAAAAATGTTGCCTAATTTGTGATTTAGTTATATGCAATAGAAATTTTTACTCTGAAGAGATTAATGGAGGTGGTGCATTTCTTTTGTTGTTGAGTATATATTAAATTTAACTCCATATGTTTTTTGTAGGGTTTGCCCCAATTAACGGTATGTGTGAAGAAGCTAGAAGTTGTATTGTGACTGAGGATAGTGGTTTATCTACAGCCTTTACTATAGCTCATGAGATAGGACACAAGTAAGTTTAGGTCTCATAGAAGATGTATTGTGACTGAGGATAGTGGTTTATCTACAGCCTTTGCTATAGCTCATGAGATAGGACACAAGTAAGTTTAGATCTCATAAAAGTTGTATTGTGACTGAGGATAGTGGTTTATCTACAGCCTTTACTATAGCTCATGAGATAGGACACGAGTAAGTTTAGATCTCATAGAAGTTGTATTGTGACTGAGGATAGTGGTTTGTCTACTGCCTTTACTATAGTGCATGAGATAGGACACAAGTAAGTTTAGATCTCATAGAAGATGTATTGTGACTGAGGATAATGGTTTATCTACAGCCTTTGCTATAGCTCATGAGATATGACAGGAGTAAGTTTAGATCTCATAGAAGATGTATTGTGACTGATGATAGTGGTTTATCTACAGCCTTTACTATAGCTCATGAGATAGGACACAAGTAAGTTTAGATCTCATAGAAGTTGTATTGTGACTGAGGATAGTGGTTTATCTACAGCCTTTACTATAGCTCATGAGATAGGACACAAGTATGTTTAGATCTCATAGTTGATGTATAGATAGTACACAAGTAATTTTAGACCTCATAGAAGTTGTATTGTGACTGAGGATACTGGTTTATCTTCAGCCTTTACTATAGCTCATGAGATAGGACACAAGTACGTTTAGACCTCAAAGAAGTTGTATTGTGACTGAGGATAGTGGTTTGTCTACTGCCTTTACTATAGCTCATGAGATAGGACACAAGTATGTTTAGACCTCATAGAAGTTGTATTGTGACTGAAGATAGTGGTTTCTCTACTGCCTTTACTATAGCTCATGAGATAGGACACAAGTATGTTTAGATCTCACAGAAGTTGTTTTGTGACTGAGGATAGTGGTTTATTTACAGACTTTACTATAGCTCATGAGATAGGACACAAGTAAGTTTAGATCTCATAGAAGTTATATTGTGACTGAGGATAGTGGTTTATCTTCAGCCTTTACTATAGCTCATGAGATAGGACACAAGTAAGTTTAGATCTCATAGAAGTTGTATTGTGACTGAGGATAGTGGTTTATCTTCAGCCTTTACTATAGCTCATGAGATAGGACTCAAGTAAGTTTAGATCTTATAGAAGATGTATTGTGACTAAAGATAGTGGTTTATCTACAGCCTTTACTATAGCTCATGAGATAGGACACAAGTAAGTTTAGATCTCATAGAAGATGTATTGTGACTGAGGATAGTGGTTTATCTACAGCCTTTACTATAGCTCATGAGATAGGACACAAAGTAAGTTTAGATCTCATAAAAGTTGTATTGTGACTGATGATAGAGGTTTATCTACAGCCTTTACTATAGCTCATGAGATAGGACACCAGTAAGTTTAGATCTCATAAAAGTTGTATTGTGACTGATGATAGAGCTTTATCTACAGCCTTTACTATAGTGCATGAGATAGGACACAAGTAAGTTTAGATCTCATAGAAGATGTATTGTGACTGATGATAGAGGTTTATCTACAGCCTTTACTATAGCTCATGAGATAGGACACAAGTAAGTTTAGATCTCATAGAAGTTGTATTGTGACTGAGGATAGTGGTTTAATTACAGCCTTTACTATAGCTCATGAGATAGGACACAAGTATGTTTAGATCTCATAGTTGATGTATAAATAGTACACAAGTAATTTTAGACCTCATAGAAGTTGTATTGTGACTGAGGATACTGGTTTATCTTCAGCCTTTACTATAGCTCATGAGATAGGACACAAGTACATTTAGACCTCAAAGAAGTTGTATTGTGACTGAAGATAGTGGTTTGTCTACTGCCTTTACTATAGCTCATGAGATAGGACACAAGTATGTTTAGACCTCATAGAAGTTGTATTGTGACTGAGGATAGTGGTTTCTCTACTGCCTTTACTATAGCTCATGAGATAGGACACAAGTATGTTTAGATCTCACAGAAGTTGTTTTGTGACTAAGGATAGTGGTTTATTTACAGACTTTACTATAGCTCATGAGATAGGACACAAATAAGTTTAGATCTCATAGAAGTTGTATTATGACTGAGGATAGTGGTTTATCTTCAGCCTTTACTATAGCTCATGAGATAGGACACAAGTAAATTTAGATCTCATAGAAGATGTATTGTGACTGAGGATAGTGGTTTATCTACAGCCTTTACTATAGCTCATGAGATAGGACACAAGTAAGTTTAGATCTCATAAAAGTTGTATTGTGACTGATGATAGAGGTTTATCTACAGCCTTTACTATAGCTCATGAGATAGGACACCAGTAAGTTTAGATCTCATAAAAGTTGTATTGTGACTGATGATAGAGCTTTATCTACAGCCTTTACTATAGCTCATGAGATAGGACACAAGTAAGTTTAGATCTCATAGAAGATGTATTGTGACTGATGATAGAGGTTTATCTACAGCCTTTAATATAGCTCATGAGATAGGACACAAGTAAGTTTAGATCTCATAGAAGTTGTATTGTGACTGAAGATAGTGGCTTATCTACAGCCTTTACTATAGCTCATGAGATAGGACACAAGTAAGTTTAGGTCTCATAGAAGTTGTATTGTGACTGAGGATAATGGTTTATCTTCAGCCTTTACTATAGCTCATGAGATAGGACACAAGTAAGTTAAGATCTCATAGAAGATGTATTGTGACTGAGGATAATGGTTTATCTTCAGCCTTTACTATAGCTCATGAGATAGGACACAAGTATGTTTTGATATATTATTTACCATTAAATTGTTGTTTTCTTGAGAAAAAAAATCATAAGAGGAATTCAAAAAAACATGTATTAGAATATTTTTTCAGAGAAAGTAGAAATCCAGGGAGATTTATACAATCCAGAAAACAGATTCATACAGCTTTTTGTAATAAGATAGTAAACACATAAATATTGATAAATATGTTTTTCCTCAGCTTTGGTATGATGCATGATGGTACAGACAATCCATGTAGATCTAATGCTGGAACAATAATGTCACCCACACTCAGTTCTAGGACAGGGTTGTTCAGATGGTCCAGATGTAGTAAACATTACCTTGACAGGTATTTCAAGTAAGTATTAAGTAAAATAACAAAAATACCGAACTCCAAGGGAAATCCAAGGGAAATTCAAAATGGAAAGTCCTTTATGAAATGGCAAAATCAAAAGTTTAAACACATCAAACGAATGGACAACAACTGTCATATTCCTGACTTGGTACTGGCATTTACTAATGTAGAAAATGGTGGATTAAACCTGGTTTTATAGCTAGCTAAACCTCTTGCTTATATGACAGTCATATAGAATGAGTATGACACACTTATACACTGAATACCAGACTCTATCGTTCTTACATATTTTTTCAGATGCTTAAATTGTCGAATTAGTTAAATATGCCTCTTGCCTTTTGTTGAGAAGAATGTCTGCTATATAATTTGGAAAATTCTTACATAACTTGTTGTTCCAACTAGTAATTGAAAAATGTTATTCTAGTGCTCTAGATGTTCCATTTGACTGAATATATGAAAATTTTGATATTCATGATAATCTATTTAGTTGGTAAATATTAAGCTTGAGATATTAACAATTATGTTTTTTGGTCCAGTGTACAGTGTCTAGTATGTGTATTCCCTTTAAATTGTTCTGCCATTTTAAGCCCTGCCTACAATAGAAGGAGTCATTATTTTTTCTGGTCTGTGTGTCCATCTCTCCTGCATCATGTTTAAGTTTTTGGTTAGGGAAGTTTACCATGAAGTTTTGGTCACATCAACTCAAGTTAGTAAACACAAGTTCATTGTTATATTAATAGATTTCAAGAATATATGCCAAATAAGGGTTAAGACTCGAATTTCATGGTTCACTGAACATGGAAATGTGATGTGATGGTGTGAGCAGGGCATGGTGTCCCTCCTATGGACATATATTCTTGTTGTGTATTAGTGTTTTAACTTTGTTCAGTTTAAGAATTATTAATGTCTACATAAGAATGACTGGTATCCACAATGTATAAAGTTAATTTGTATTTTTAGTACCATACAGGCATCATGTCTTGAGAACAGACCTCATGGACTTGGAGAATTACAGTTCCCAGACAGACTGCCAGGAGAACTGTTTGATGCAGACACTCAGTGTAGATGGCAATTTGGAAGAAATGCAAGACTCTGCATATTTGATTTTGGAAAGGTTTGTGCCCAAACAACCTTTTCATTTCAAATTTTATTGTTAATTATTGAAAAACTAGCATAAACTACACTTATTTAAATAACTAGTGGTAACAAATTCCTTTAAAATGAATTGAAGGTGTTTACTGTTAAGTCTTTAAATTCATTATGGTTTAAATATTCATGTCTTTATTTGTGGGTAAAATTTAACTACAAAATTTAGTGTTTTTTAAACAGCACTATACGTACTGACTGACATCTTTGAGACAAATTACCAGAGGATCGAGGGTGTGATAAGACATTCTGCTTACCTGTTACCTGACATATCTAAAGCATTACTATAATATGACATCCTTCTTTTGCTTTGTAAACCATGCCTTGTTCTAATTCCAATTAAACATGGGAGACACATGCTTGACATGCTTCCCAAGTCAGGAGCCTGTAATTTGGTTGTTGTATGTCATAAATCTTGCCAAGTAGTTGGTTTTCTTGTTTGAATTGTTTCACATTTTGTCATTTCTGGGCCTTTGATAGCTGATTATACAGTATGGGTTTTGCTCATTGTTGAAAGTCATACAATGAATAACCTTTAAAATTGAGAATGGAAATGGGGAATGTGTCAAAGAGACAACAACCCGACCATAGAGCAGACAACAGCCGATGGCCACCAATGGGTCTTCAATGCAGCGAGAAACTCCCGCACCCAGGGGCGTCCTTCAGCTGGCCCCTAAACAAATATGTATACTAGTTCAGTGATAATGGATGTCATACTAAACTCCAAAATATACACAGGAAACTAAAAATAAAAATGATACAAGACTAACAAAGGCCAGAGGCTCCTGACTTGGGACAGGCGCAAAAACGCAGCACAACAGTACGCATAGTAAAACTCAGTAAAAGAGAAGTCTGAGTCCGATGTCAGAAAAGGAAACAATAGAAAATAAACAAAATGACAATAATACATAAATAACAACAGACTACTAGCAGTTACTGACATGCCAGCGCCAGACCTCAATTAAACTGATTGAAAGATTATGTCTTCATCATATGAATATCAGGCACAATCCCTCCTGTTAGGGATTTAGTATTATACTGTCATAAAATATATGAGAAGAACATAACCCGTGTCATGCCAACAACTGGTTTTAGAATAAATGTGTTTAATTCGATGCAAAGACCCTATAAGTGAATCAATATTAAAGCCAAAATATGCAATCTTTAATGACCTGACAACAGTATCGTAACTATATCCCTTCTTAATAAGTCTGTTTAAAGGTTTTGTTAGCTTTTGAGGTGAATACTGATATTTTTGTGCTTTGTAAAGAATATTACCATAAAAGATTGGATGTGAAATACCCGAACTTATAAGATGTCTGCATGTTGAGTTATATTTACAAATGATGTCCTTTAGTTGTTTACATCTGCATCAAAGTCTCAAAAGGCACATTTCTGTAGGAGATGCTTGTTATCAAATTTAATAAATCTTTAAGAAAAAGTAAGTTTTTTTTTGTATTTGTTCAATTTTAAATCATAAGCAGTTGTTTGCCAGAACACTTTTGCTTCATCAAATCAACATGGATGTCCTGCTGTTTTTAATGTTGGCTGACTGAACTGGTGTTTACTGGTGACACAAATTTTACTTATTATATAACCTTCAGCTATCACATAGTCTAATGTAGTGTTAATGGCTAATACTTGATGTATTTCAGAGAGAGATTTGTCAGAAGTTATGGTGTTATAAAGGAGGATTGATGTGTGAGACAAAGTTCCTACCAGCAGCAGACGGTACTTCATGTGGTAATGGTATGGTAGGTAGGCATATTTTGTCATGGTAGCTTACTTGTGCTCAGTCTCAGAAATGTCCAGGATATTCAGCAGGTCTGAAGAGTTTGTTTTTCAGGACTACAGGCCTTTTCAATTATGTTTTTATCATGTTACTTGTGCTTTTAATAGGCTTTTGGACAAGGGCTTTTCTAATGCTTATGATATTATGAGCTAGAACATAACTTTCTAGATGAAACACCTTCGATAAACTGCAAAATTACTTTCTAGATAAATAAGAAAAAAAAAATTTTTTTTTGAATGAATTAATTTCCTGTTTATGTGAAATGCAGATTTTCTTCATAGATACAGTATTAAACCATTGGAAAATACATATACTGCTATTACCTTTTTAGCACCAAACAGAAATTGATTTGTGGATTTCTTACTAAAGAATTATAGTTCACATTAAGCTTGAAAAGACCCAGTGTTTGTGGACTTAAATTGACTGTCATTCCTTGACCAAGGAGAAAGAACATAAATTTGTTAACAGAGTTCATTGATAGTTCACAAAAGAAATATTTCATTCACTTTGTACATAAGAATATTATACCAAATCAAGATATGCTAGAAGGGAGATAATTATGGACAAGTTCTTATTCCTAAATTTTGATTTAAATATTCCAGTGGTGTAAACAGGGTAATTGTGAGTCATATGGAAGAAAAGGTCCACAGCCTAGAGATGGAAATTGGTCTATTTGGGCAGAATGGGAACAGTGCTCCAGGACCTGTGGAGGAGGGGTTAAAAAAAGGAATAGACTCTGCAGTAATCCTTTGTAAGTTTCAGAGATAAAAATGTTAGAATTTCATTTGAATTTTATTATTAAGATGATTGTTATTTTTATTGATGCTGGACACCTTCAGGTCTAGCTGTATAATTTTCATTTATTATGTTCGCAACCAAATATTTAGACATATGGAATTTTGAATGAATGCCAAGGTAGGGAGGTTCTTTAAATATGGATTCTTCAATTGAAAATGCTTGAACCAATCCTGCAATAGTAAAATCTTTTTTCAATTACCAAGTGTGCAGATATATCTACTGTACAGAAATTATTGTGAGGTTTTTAAGCAGTTAAGCTGCTTTATGCGAGCACCCTAGATTTGTGCTCTACCCAATAAATGCTGAAATATGTGCCATTGTTATTATCTGGCTGGCTATTATGTTATTTATAACTAATTGAACACTTTTTTCATACTTTTTATTCTGGAATACAAAAAATATGACCAGAAAACCTTAAATGATGGTCGAACCACCCAAAAGTTTTGAAGTTGCACATAGAAAGTAGTGCTTGCTTGAAATCCTTATGTAGATAATTATCCCCTGTGCTTTTGGCTAAGATGTCAAAGAACAATTGTCTGAAATATTTAATCGCCGAAAATCTCTAATTACAAGTCGTTTACATTTGCCAAATGGCAAAAAGTGCAGGAATATTGTATAACGGCTGTGACTAATATGAGGACACGGTGTTAAGTCTCAGTTGGCGGTAATTTTAACTTCGTCGACAAAACGTAAATCAAGGACGTTCTAAATTTGGTGGATTCAGATAATACGAAGGTAATTAATATTAATCATTTTATTCGTTTTTGTCTGAGATGATTATGATTATTTAAATCATTTTCATTAAATGTATGCTCATTTGTTTTCTTGTTAACACTATTCCGTTTATCTCGTAAATGAGCTTCATGCTTGTCAAATCAAGTTGTTATTGTTATTGAATGAAATAAAACGAGATCTGATTGGTTGATTTCAAGGTCATTTCAAGATGGTTTCCTTTGTGTTTTTAGTTCAGGCTTTGGTGTTACAGACTGCTACATGTGCTTTGATTTAGCTCAATGTGCTTCAAATAATATTGAGATTAAAACTTTAACAATTGTTTTCTAAAGGACGGCATTATTTAACTTCCAAAGTTGCATATTTTTGTAAAATATTAAGTCCGAATTTGTGATGCGTCTCACAACGTAATTGTTTTTGATTTACAAGGATTTTTCAATTTCCGGTTTTGAAAAATACAACTTTTTCGATGGTTCATTTTATAAATTTTTCATATTTAAACACTCGTGAAGTGTATAGAATCATTTCTATGCGTTTCCTTCAGCAACTTGATGCTGGTAAACGACTTTTCCATGAAAATACTGCAAAAAGAAATCGCATGATACGAAAAGAAGGTAACGTTAACATTGTCAACAAGCAGTTTTTTTCTTAATTCCTATTACAGTTATTTAAAGTTCAAATAAATGTTTTTTTTTATTATGATATTAGTAATGGAAGACAGTGAAACCGTTATCAAGATATTTTAATTCACTTATAATTTCAGATAAAATTTAGAATGGAAATAGGGAATGTGTCAAAGAGACAACAACCCGATCAAAGTCAAAGAGCAGACAACAGCCGAAGGTTACCAATGGATCTTCAATGCAGCGAGAAACTCCCACATCCGGAGGCTTGCTTCAGCTGGCCCCTTAACAAACATGTATACTAGTTCAGTGATAATGGACTCCATACTAAAATCAGAAATATACACAAGAAATTAAAATTAAAAATCATACAACACTAACAAAGGCCAGGGGCTCCTGACTTTGAACCCCAGAGAACCCAGAGAATATGAACATTAATTATCACAGCATCAATGAAAATGGACAAAGCTAATACATAAATATTTTAGACATGAAGTTTTTTTGCTACATTGTATTTGTCAACATAAGCAATATTATACCTATTTCTATTTGTATTTGTGTCTGTTTCTGTTTCAACTTGATTCCAACCTTTGGCAGTGGCTAATACTAGAAGAGGCAAGGCATACATTTACATGTACAATACATGATTCTCTGTAGCACCTGGATTATCCACAATAATTCCATAACAGCAATGAAACTCTAGACTACTATGTACATGTATATCTACATATATGATCAATGTTGAAGATTTTTATGCCAGGTCTCATCATGTCGACTAGTCCGACAAGTTTTGGTTCAGTTTTCTGACAGGAATAATTATAAACTTGTCAGCAGTAACAACACATGAATATTAGTTATTATTAATTGGGCCTATCGGTCTAGCAATTTTTATACGCCCGTCAAATTTTGGACGGGACGTATTATGTTATACAAATGTCCGGCGTCCATCCGTCTGTCTGTCCGTCTGTCTGTCCGGCGTAAACATGTCGCACCGTAACTTGAGAAAGACTTATCCAAATTTCATGAAACTTAACATAGTTGTTTCTTATGATAGTCAAACGATCTGTATACTTTTTGGTGAAAATAAGATTAAAACTTTTTGAGTTACGGGACTTAGTAACTAAAACAGGTGTGTGTTTTTTTTCACATGTCGCGCCGTATCTCAAAAACTATTTATGATTATTGCTTAAAACTTTACACACTTCTTAGTTATATTAATCTTAAGATCTGTATACTTTTTGGTGATGATTCAAAATTTATTTTTGAGTAATTGAGTATTTTGTTAAAAAAGGGGGAGGGGTTTTTCACATGTCGCGCTGTATCTCAAAAACAGTTTATGATTATTGCTTAAAACTTTACACACTTCTTAGTTATATTAACCTTAAGATCTGTATACTTTTTGGTGATGATTCAAAATTTTATTTTTGAGTTATTGAGTATTTTGTAAAAAAAAGGGGGAGGGGTTTTTCACATGTCACGCCATATCTCAAAAATGATTTATGATTATTGCTTAAAATTTTATAACACTTCTTAGTTATATTAATCTAAAGATCTGTATACATTTTGGTTTTGATTCAAAAATTTTTTTTTGAGATATTGATTTTTTTTTTTTAAAAGGGGTGTTTTCGCATGTCGCACCGTATCTCAAAAACGATTTATGATTATTGCTTAAAATTTTACACACTTCTTAGTTATATTAATCTAAAGATCTGTATACTTTTTGGTTTTGATTCAAAATTTTATTTTAGAGATATTGAGTTTTTTGTAAAAAAAAAGGGGGGGTTTTCGCATGTCACGCTGTATGTCAGAAACTATTTATGCTTATTGCATAAAAATTCACACACAAGACGACGGGCGTATCATGCGCTCATGGCGCAGCTGTTTATTATTATTGTGCACTAAGAAGTATGCCTAGTAATCCAAAACTTATTGCATGAAGTTATATAAAGATAGTGGAATTCATGATATTGATGCATTGTGCAGAAACATGAAATATTTTAGTTTGTATTCTTAACAATCCAAGAGTAAGGTTAAATTGTACCAAGGAGAATTACGTATTACAATAATTACGCAGCAGTATTTTGATTGTGGATTCTTTTCAATTTTATTATTTACTGAATGCATATTTGTCACTTGTTTAATGCCTTGTTCAAACGTAAGTTTAATTTGAATTGAATGTGAACCAAGTTCACACAATATTCTTTTTTTCATTTTGAATTGAATTCAAATCTAATGGGAATGGAATTCGCTAATCGCGTTCACACACTCTTCTTTTTAGCTCACCTGGCCCAAAGGGCCAGGTGAGCTTTTCTCATCACTTGGCATCCGTCGTCCATCGTCCGTAAACTTTTACAAAAATCTTCTCCTCTGAAACTACTGAACCAAATTTGACCAAACTTGGCCACAATCATCATTGGGGTATATAGTTTAAAAAATGTGTCCGGTGACCCGGCCAACCAACCAAGATGGCCTCCATGGCTAATCTGACATGGAGTAAAATTGTTAATCAGGTCAAGATCTATCTGCCCTGAAATTTTCAGATGAATCTGACAACCCGTTGTTGGGTTACTGCCCCTGAATTGGTAATTTTAAGGAAATTTTGCCGTTTTTTGTTATCTTAAATATTATTATAGATAGAGATAAACTGTAAACAGCAATAATGTTCAGCAAAGTAAGATCTACAAATAAGTCAACTTGACCAAAATGGTCAGTTGACCCCTTAAGGAGTTATTGCCCTTATAGTCAATTTTTAACCATTTTTTCGTAAATTTTTGTAATCTTTTACAAAAATCTTCTCCTCTGAAACTACTAAGACAAATTTAACCAAATTTGTCCACAATCATCATTAGGGTGTCTAGTTTAAAAAATGTGTCCGATGACCCTGCCCGTGAACCAAGATGACCGACATGGCTAAAAAATAGTACATAGGGTAAAATGTAGATTTTGTCTCATATCTCTGAAACCAAAGCATTAAGAGCAAATCTGACAATTATTAAATTGTTCATTAGGTCAAGATCTATCTGCCCTGAAATTTTCAGACCAATCAGGCAACACGTTGTTGGGTTGCTGCCCCTGAATTGGTAATTTTAAGGAAATTTTGCAACTTTTGGTTATTATCTTGAATATTATTATAGATAGAGATAAACTGCAAACAGCAATAATGTACAGCAAAGTAAGATCTACAAATAAGTCAACATGACCAAAATTGTCAATTGACCCCTTAAGGAGTTATTGCCCTTTATAGTCAATTTTTTATACGCCCGTTTACGCAACGTATTATGGTATACCGTTGTCCGTCTGTCCATCCGTCGTCAACATGTCAGACATTAACTCAAATACGCTTTAACCAATTTGCATAAAACTTTGGTGAATTGTTTATATCTATTGACGTGAGCTCCCTTTCGTTTTTTATAAATTTTAGATTTTACATTTCCGAGTTATGGGGTTTTATTCATTAAAAAAAGGGGGATTTTCCAGTTTTCGGACAATAACTCAAGAATGCTTTCACCAACTTGCAAGAAATTGTGGTGAATTGTTTATATCTATTGACATGAGCTCCCTTTTGAGTTTTATATATTTTAGATTTCACGTTTCCGAGTTGTAGGGTTTTATTCATAAAAAAAGGGGGATTTCCCAGTTTTTGGACAAAAAATCAAAAATGCTTTCAGCAGTTCTTATTAAACTTTGGTGAATTGTTTATATCTATTGATGTAAGCTCCGTTTAGAATTTTATAAATTTTACATTTTACATTTCTGAGTTATGGGGTTTTATTCATTATAAAAGGGGGGATTTTCCAGTTTTCGGACAATAACTCAAAAATGCTGTCAGTAATTCTCGTGAAACTTTGGTGAATTGTTTATATCTATTGATGTAAGCTCCCTTTACATTTTCATAAATTTCTAATATGACATTGAGAATTAATTGAACTTTAATTGTTTATAGTCTGACAACAGATTTACTAGGTATTGCGCAACAGCACAGTGTATTGCACAACAGCAAGAAATCTTCAATTGAATATAAATTCAATTCATATAACCAATTTCAAGTTCTTTGACTACATTTATTCAGAAGCCTATTATATGTCAAATATTTAATACAATCCAAATTCAGACCTGTATCAAGCTTGAATATTGTGTCCATTTTTGCCCCAACTGTTCAGGGTTGGACCTCTGCGGGTGTATCCAGCTGCGCTCAGCGAAGCAGTTTATTAGAATTTTCATAAATTTTGTAAATTTTTGTAAATTTTTACAAAATATTTTCCACTGTAACTACTGGGCCAAGTTCATTATAGATAGAGATAATTGTAAGCAGCAAGAATGTTCAGTAAAGTAAGATCTACAAACACATCACCATCACCAAAACACAATTTTGTCATGAATCCATCTGTGTCCTTTGTTTAATATGCACATAGACCAAGGTGAGCGACACAGGCTCTTTAGAGCCTCTAGTTTTAATTCGAATCTAATTCAAATTGGCTAATTAGCATTATCCAAATCTCATTAGAAATACCTTTTTGAGTTAATTCGATTAAACTTTGGTGTGAACACTTTCTAAATTGTAATTCAAATTAAACTATAATAGATTAATTGATAAATTGAATTAAAAGTTAACGTCATTTGGACAGTAAAGCGATTTTGACGCGTATTGCAATTTGAAGTACAATTTACATTTGGACATTAATAAAATTGAGAATGGAAATGGGGAATGTGTCAAAGAGACAACAACCCGACCATAGAGCAGACAACAGCCGAAGGCCACCAATGGGTCTTCAATGCAGCGAGAAACTCCCGCACCCGGAGGCGTCCTTCAGCTGGCCCCTAAACAAATATGTATACTAGTTAAGTGATAATGGACGTCATACTAAACTCCAAATTATACACAAGAAACTAAAATTAAAAATGATACAAGACTAACAAAGGCCAGAGGCTCCTGACTTGGGACAGGCGCAAAAACGCAGCGGGGTTAAACATGTTTTTTGAGATCTCAACCCTCCCCCTATACCTCTAGCAAATGTAGAAAAAACAAACGCACAACAGTACGCACAGTAAAACTCAGTTAAACATGTTAAACTTTTCGAATGGGTATTAAACTATAAATTCAAATCAGTTAATGCGAATCGAATTCGAATTAAGTGTGAACACAGCATTAATATATCTAAGAAATGAGGAATATAAAATTATTAAAAAAAGATGGCCAAATATTTGTATTAATTTTGTTGCAATTTTTGTCTTGCCTTGACAGAGTCGAAAAGAGAGACATCTATATATATATATAGGCATGCTGTTTTGGTGGCATCAACAATGTATTAGCTTGAGATTTTGTGATAAGGTCTAGGTTATGGTAGGTCAATGATATTTGGTAAGCAGTTGTGTAAGCATAGGCACATTTCATTACCATGGAGAATATTTGGCCCCACCCCCTTAGTCATGGTCTATTGACCTCGAAACGTTGCATAGTTTACATATGTATAAGTTTGTGATTAGGTCATTTTAGGGGGAACCAATAGTATTAGGTCAATGCTATTTGGTGTGCAGTTGTATAAACTTTGTCATTTCTAATTTCCATTTAGATTATTTGGCCCCCCCCCCCCCCCCCCCCTCAATCATGCTCTTTTTACTTGGAACCTTATGTTACTTTGAAAATTCATTTATTAGCTTTTGATTAGGTTAGTTTTAGGGAAACCAATAATGGTAGGTCAATGATAATTGGCATGCAGGTGTAGAAGCATTAGTATGTCTCATTTTCATAGCGGATATTTGGTCCTTACCCCTCAGTCATATACATGATCTATTGACTTTGAAACTTTTACTTAGTTTACATAAATTAGTTTGTGATTATTATGATGATGTCAGTTTAATATTACCAGTAATCTTAAGTCAAAGCTATTTGGTATGCAAACGTATTGGTATTTAAAAGGTTCATTTCCATGGATATTATTTAACCCCACCTCCTCATTATGGTTCATTGACTTAGAAATTAAATTTGTGTTAAGGTTTGTTTAAAGGGAACGACTTATGAAAAGTCAATGGTATTTGGTAAGCAGTTGTATAAACATTGGCACATCTCATTTCCATGGAGATTGTTCAGCCCTGTACCATCAGTCATGGTTCATTGTCTTTGAATATATTTTGCATGTTAAAGTATTCCTTTTTTAATTGTAACATTTGCATTATCAAAATAACAAATAGGCAAAACATGTCTCTGTGTGAACAGCTTATTATAGATTAGACATGTACAATTATTATAAAAATAAGAAGATGTGGAATGATTGCCAATGAGACAACTATCCACAAAAATTCAAATTAAGTGGATGTAAGCAATTATAGGCAACCGTACAGCCTTCCAAAACATATGTTGCATCATTGCTAGGCCATTTTAACAACATAAGCATGTATTGTAATATAATATACAAGAAAATTACACCACTTCAGATAGTTTCAGGTATGATTTGATATTTGTGCATAGTACTAGTGGCACCAGCTGATCCAACTAAAACCGCTAATATGGCATATTCAAACTCTAGTACATAGTGGAGTTAAACCATATATACAATGTACACCACTGTTGGGACACCATTATCGAAATTATTATTCTGATAAGAATATTCCTCCATGCAGCCTGCAACAATTAGCAAAACCTATACTGCATAGTAAGCTATAAACGACCATGAATTGACAAATGTAAAACAATAAAACTGAAGCATCCTGATTTATGTACAAAACAATTATGAAAAATAAATATGATATACAGCAACAATCACCAAATTAGTGGGTCCTCACTATGGACAGGTACATGCAGAATGTGGCGGCTTAAACATGTTAGCTGACACAAAACTCTCCCCTAACATGGGACAGTGTATGTGCATAATCTCAGACATTGAATCTTTAAAAATTTAAATTGGAAATAACTGTTGAAAGTGGTAGGATTGGATAGCATACACATTTCTGTACAAACATTATTTGATAATTCAGAAATATCTCAGAATAATGCCTGAGATAAATATTTCCACTAATTCTTCCACAATATTCATCTGAACTTCTGCCAAGTTTGCCTTTGGTTTTTTAATTAACTGCCTATAGCGCCCTTGGTGCTTTGATTATTATTGCGAATAATGCGACTGGGTGAAAATCGCAAAAATAAGAAATCGCATTCTGATATCTGATACATATATTTGTAGGCAGATTTTCCTGAAATCGTAATAATAAAACTCGCATTTTTGTCCTTCCTTAAAAAATTGCAATAATAAATTGTCGGGTAATGCAAGTGTTTAAAAGACAAATTCAAAGTTATTTTAGAGTCTCATAAACATGATATATGTAAGTAAATATGGAATAGATGATATTAAATGTTACTTTTACTTTCAGGCCACAGTATGGAGGAAAGAAGTGCCTGGGGAAGTCAGAAATATACAAGCTTTGTAATCTACAGGTATAATACACTCCTTTTGATGATTTTTATAGGTTCATTTTACAAGACAGATATATTTAAATATTTCCAGATATATGATTTTTTTCTATAAATTGAATTAGAAAAACACATGGCGTAGGCTTGTTGAATTGAAAACCAAAATTATTCATGATTTGCAGTGTCAAAGTGACATTTTATAATCTCCCTAGAAAATTAAATTTGATAAACATAAACCTATGTCATTAATACCTGTGCATGTAATATGAATGAAAACAGACATGCACATTAGAAAATGAATGAAAAAAAGTGAGAGAAAAACAACAGCAAAAACCATTGGAAATGCATATTGCAGATCAGGCAGGAGAAATGTGTGGTATTTTAATCGTTTCTTTCTGTACAGTTTTTGATACTCTTTACTCTTATTTATATTCTGTTTGCACTTAATTTGACAGTAATTTTATTCATATACACCATCAAGCAAAGAAGTAATTCAAATTGGTTGATGTTACCTACCTACCCACCTAAAAAGGAGCCTACTCTAAAAATTGTATGACACAAATTGTTTCAATTTTCTTTTAAAGATTATTTCCTGCTCTAATGTTGTTTTCTTGTCTAAAGCATGTAACTTATGTTGTTGGCCCCAAAAAAATAATAAAATCCCTACCTACCTACCCAACCCTACAAGGCATGGGTAGGAAACATTAACAATGATTTTTTTAAGGGTGGCCTCAGTATGTTTAAGATCTGGATGAGCATGCATGTCTAGTACTAAGCAGGGTTAATATTCATATACAACATTAATATATTCTCGTCATGATATGCATGCAATATTTGCCTATAGATGTTGAATACCAATTCATCATCATTGCTTTCAATGGTAACCTTATAATTTTATTTTATTATTTTCATAGGAATGTCCATATGGCAGCAAAGATTTCAGAGAAGAGCAATGTAGCTACTTTAATAAACATAGATTTAGAGGATTTATGTATAAATGGATGCCTTATAAAAGGATATATGATGGTAAGATATTTAATAAACATAAATTTAGAGGATTTATGTATAAATGGATGCCTTATAAAAGGATGTATGATGGTAAGGTATTTAATTAACGTTGTTAATATGAGGTAGTACAAAAGAGGCGAAAGATATCAAAGGGTAAACAAACTGACAACGCCATGGCAAAAAAAGAAAAAGACCAACAGACAAAAAACAGTTCATAAAACACAACATAGAAAACTAAAGACTGTGCAACATGAATGCCAGCAAAAACTGGGGGTGATCTCAGGTGCTACGGAAGGGTAAGCAAATCCTGTTCCACATGTGGCACCCGTTGTGTTGCTTGTGTTAATACAAACCCGGTGATAAGTTTAATTCGGTAGGTCAGATTTGTTGAAAAGGGGATGGGATTGTAGTTACGACGATTGGAACATATCTATTGTCATCTGTGAAACGGATATTCCATAACGGTCAACCAACTCTTGATGGTGTCCGTAAAATTTACGAAGTGATGATTTCAACTTCACCACTTGGAACACTTGGTTTAATATCTTCCTTGTGAGCAATATATAGAGAAAGTCTCATAAATGCTGGAGTCGGTAATTGTAAGAAGTTCAATTTCTATTGTCTTTTTTATTAGAACCTATTTTAGTTGACTGAATTGTCTGTTCTTGTTTACTCTGCTCAAGTAGTAAATCTTAACTTTGGTTAGCTTGAACTATGTCTAAGAACTAGAATTAATTCTATACTGCATTTCAGTAGGGTTTACTATATAGGCCTGTAGTGGTTTTGCTCATTGCTGAAAACCATAGAGTGAATTAAAGTTGCTTAAATCCACATTAATTGGACTCTGGTGGATAGATTTAAAATATTTAAAAATTTTAACAAGGGGAAATAACTCATTATTGATGGGTAATAATTTGTTTGTAGAACATGACCAGTGTAAGTTGTACTGTCAAGCTGATGGATTTAACTTCTATTATGCCTTGTCTAAACAAGTAGATGATGGGACCAGATGTAATGGCTACAGTGATAATATCTGTGTACAAGGGAAATGTAAGGTTGGTGTATTATCTGTGTACTAGGGAAATGTAAGGTTGGTGTATATATAATCTGTGTACAAGAGAAATGTAAGGTTGGTGTATTATCTGTGTACAAGGGAAATGTAAGGTTGGTGCATTATCTGTGTACAAGGGAAATGTAAGGTTGGTGTATTATCTGTGTACAAGGGAAATGTAAGGTTGGTGTAATATCTGTGTACAAGGGAAATGTAAGATTGGTGTATTATCTGTGTACTAGGGAAATATAAGGTTTGTGTATTATCTGTGTACTAGGGAAATGTAAGGTTGGTGTATTATCTGTGTACAAGGGAAATGTAAGGTTGGTGTATTATCTGTGTACTAGGGAAATGTAAGGTTGGTGTATTATCTGTGTACTAGGGAAATGTAAGGTTGGTGTATTATCTGTGTACAAGGGAAATGTAAGGTTGGTGTATTATCTGTGTACAAGGGAAATGTTAGGTTGGTGTTTTATCTGGGTATAAGGGAAATGTAAGGTTGGTGTATTATCTGTGTACAAGGGACATGTAAGGTTGGTGTATTATCTGTGTACTAGGGAAATGTAAGGTTGGTGTATTATCTGTGTGCAAGGGAAATGTAAGGTTGGTGTATATATAATCTGTGTACAAGGCAAATGTAAGGTTGGTGTATTATCTGTGTACTAGGGAAATATAAGGTTGGTGTATTATCTGTGTACATGTGCTTAAGGGAAATGTAAGGTTGGTGTATTATCTGTGTACAAGGGAAATGTAAGGTTGGTGTATATATAATCTGTGTACAAGGCAAATGTAAGGTTGGTGTATTATCTGTGTACTAGGGAAATGTAAGGTTGGTGTATTATCTGTGTACATGTGCTTAAGGGAAATGTAAGGTTGGTGTATTATCTGTGTACAAGGGAAATGTAAGGTTGGTGTATTATCTGTGTACAAGGGAAATGTTAGGTTGGTGTTTTATCTGGGTATAAGGGAAATGTAAGGTTGGTGTATTATCTGTGTACAAGGGACATGTAAGGTTGGTGTATTATCTGTGTACTAGGGAAATGTAAGGTTGGTGTATTATCTGTGTACAAGGGAAATGTAAGGTTGGTGTATTATCTGTGTACAAGGGAAATGTTAGGTTGGTGTTTTATCTGGGTATAAGGGAAATGTAAGGTTGGTGTATTATCTGTGTACAAGGGACATGTAAGGTTGGTGTATTATCTGTGTACTAGGGAAATGTAAGGTTGGTGTATTATCTGTGTACTAGGGAAATGTAAGGTTGGTGTATATATAATCTGTGTACTAGGGAAATGTAAGGTTGGTGTATATATAATCTGTGTACAAGGCAAATGTAAGGTTGGTGTATTATCTGTGTACTAGGGAATTGTAAGGTTGGTGTATTATCTGTGTACATGTGCTTAAGGGAAATGTAAGGTTGGTGTATTATCTGTGTACAAGGGAAATGTAAGGTTGGTGTATATATAATCTGTGTACAAGGCAAATGTAAGGTTGGTGTATTATCTGTGTACTAGGGAAATGTAAGGTTGGTGTATTATCTGTGTACATGTGCTTAAGGGAAATGTAAGGTTGGTGTATTATCTGTGTACAAGGGAAATGTAAGGTTGGTGTATTATCTGTGTACAAGGGAAATGTAAGATTGGTGTATTATCTGTGTACTAGGGAAATGTAAGGTTGGTGTATTATCTGTGTACTAGGGAAATGTAAGGTTGGTGTATTATCTGTGTACATGTGCTTAAGGGAAATGTAAGGTTGGTGTATTATCTGTGTACTAGGGAAATGTAAGGTTGGTGTATTATCTGTGTACTAGGGAAATGTAAGGTTGGTGTATTATCTGTGTACATGTGCTTAAGGGAAATGTAAGGTTGGTGTATTATCTGTGTACATGTGCTTAAGGGAAATGTAAGGTTGGTGTATTATCTGTGTACTAGGGAAATGTAAGGTTGGTGTATTATCTGTGTACAAGGGAAGTGTAAGGTTGGTATATTATCTGTGTACATGTACTAGGGAAATGTAAGGTTGGTGTATTATCTGTGTACAAGGGAAATGTAAGGTTGGTGTATTATCTGTGTACTAGGGAAATGTAAGGTTGGTGTATATATTATCTGTGTACAAGGGAAATGTAAGGTTGGTGTATTATCTGTGAACTAGGGAAATGTAAGGTTGGTTTATTATCTGTGTACTAGGGAAATGTAAGGTTGGTGTATTATCTGTGTACATGTGCTTAAGGGAAATGTAAGGTTGGTGTATTATCTGTGTACTAGGGAAATGTAAGGTTGGTGTATTATCTGTGTACTAGGGAAATGTAAGGTTGGTGTATTATCTGTGTACATGTGCTTAAGGGAAATGTAAGGTTGGTGTATTATCTGTGTACTAGGGAAATGTAAGGTTGGTGTATTATCTGTGTACAAGGGAAGTGTAAGGTTGGTATATTATCTGTGTACATGTACTAGGGAAATGTAAGGTTGGTGTATTATCTGTGTACAAGGGAAATGTAAGGTTGGTGTATTATCTGTGTACTAGGGAAATGTAAGGTTGGTGTATATATTATCTGTGTACAAGGGAAATGTAAGGTTGGTGTATTATCTGTAAACTAGGGAAATGTAAGGTTGGTTTATTATCTGTGTACAGGGGAAATGTAAGGGTGATGTTTTTATTTATAAATTTACTTGCAATAAATATGTGTTTGCTGCAAACAGTTTTGGAGAGGACAAAAATAATCTATTAACCCTGAGCTAGTAACAAGCAAACACTATAATTTTTTTTTCAAGGTTTTTCAGGAATTTTATATAGCTATAAATGCACAGTTCATATATCTTTTGTTATCTTTAGTTGTCACCATAAAATTTGCCTGCCTTAATGTGAAACTTGATGTAAGAAAGTTTTGATAAACAGATTGCTGGTTAGGCTACTGATAGCATATTTGATAGTTTGTTCAAATTTAAATGCAGTTATATCCCAACAGGGTTGGTGGTATACATACAAAATATGTAATAAAAATAATAAAAGTACAAGGCATAATATACATAATAAAGTAATCATGCAGTTGTTGAGTCCACTTTCCTCAATGATCAGGACTTTTTAATGAATGACTTATCTTTACGTCATTGTCATTGAGACCCTTATAATTCTATTGTATTTGCATAAGGTTTTAGATTGACAAGCTATAGGAAGAAGTAAACATCAAAATGCACTCTGTGGTGTAATTTCATGAAGAAATTTGCCTTGGCTGATGGTCAGAGGTGAATAATTAAACCCCCAATTAGAAGGGGCTATATTGCAATCAAGTGGTCTGTCTGTTCTTCCAACAAATATTTTCGTCACATTTGTCTAAGAAACTACTGAATAGAATTACTTCATATTTGTTTAGCAGCTTGACAATGATGAGTTGTAACCTGTGTGCACTTTTCAGATCTACCAGATAACTATTCCCTGTTAAAAGATACTTTGAATTACAAGAAGGGGTATGCTTAGCATAACAAGTGCATTCTTGTTCAAGCTTTTTTTTTCATTTGAGGTGGTTTTTAAAAATGCTCATCATTGGTATTTCTTTATTTCAGACCGTTGGTTGTGACCTGGTGGTTGATTCTACAGCAAGAAAGGATATTTGTGGTATATGTATGGGAGATGATTCTACATGTCGTAAAGTAAACGGAAGATTTGACAAACAGCCTCCTACAAACAGTAAGTCTCAATAGTTGGTGCATGTTTCCTGGTTAAGTAATATCTTAATACCAATATTTGTATTGTATAAAAGGAAAGAATCCAAATGGTTATTTGCTTGCTTCTCTGCTAAACAAGCAGCATTTAGGAATAAGAGTAAAGCCTGGTTAGCTCAGAGTCAGAATAGTGTGTCTGTGTCTTACTGTTCCTTTTAAACTTGTGGACAAGCACATCAAAAATCTGGCTCAGCATGTTGGTCTAGTACAAAGGAGAGTTTCATATTCATATCACATCACCATGTTCCTGTCCTAAAATCACTTTTTATTTAGCAACTGGTCATTTAACTTTAATCAATCCATCTATCCATCCCAGTCATACTTTCTTAAAAATCAATTAATTAAATCATCTCTATCAAGTAGTAACTGTTGTTTGTCTGTCTGAGGTGGGACATACACTGCCAAATTTTGCTCCTGATTTGACTGTGAAATCATTTATAACAATTATTTTTTAGCTTATTTTCCTATAATGGTCCTACCCAGAGGAGCTAGAACTATACAGATTGCTGAAGAAGCCTTGTCACGTAATTATCTAGCTGTCAGGGACATATATGGGAAGTACTTCCTGAATGGGAATTGGCATCTGAACTCTAATGGAGCTTACTCCATTGCTGGAGCTAAGTTTATATACAAGAGAAGTTATATAGAACCTGAAATTCTTACATCAGATGGACCATTGTTAGAAGATGTAGTGTTAGAGGTATGAGTTAATGTAGAATTAGAGGAATGAGTTAAATTAAATGAAGCTGGAGGAAAATTTTACGATTGTTTTGAATTTAAAAATGAAAAAATACTATATTTTATTAATTACTTTAGTCTTAAGGGTATTCTAGGAAAAAGTGCATGGGAGAGTTGAACACCATGATATTATTTTCTGTTGGTAATTGGGGTTAAAGCAAATACAATTCTGTTACAAATGAAAAAAAATATTGGGGTTTATAAAAAAAAGTTTTGTCCTCCCTTCCACTATTACTGAAATAGCCCTTAATCAAACTGATTATCATCAAAATACAATAAGGAACCTCAAATTGTTTTTACTAATTTGTTAATGCATGGCATGTATTTAAGATCAACAAATTTGAGGAAAAAAATTAAGTAAAATTTTCAATCTGATTTTGTAGATTCTTACACAAGGCAAGAACCCAGGAGTAACTTATCAATATACATTACCAAAAACAGACGACAGACCAAGGAGATATAACTTTACATGGACAGTCAAATTATCTACTTGTAGTGAGCAGTGTGCTGGAGGTAGGGAGTTCTTACTTAGATAGAGTGATTGGATATATAAACCATCAAGCATAAATTGTTTCTTTTATATTAGGAAGATTTGTTTTCATATTGATGCATCTAGCTACCAGAAAAGGGATCAACTGAAATAAAAGGTATTGTGGCCTTTAATTGTATGCAGTAGAGAAACTTTTGCCTTTCAATCAGATTATGATATACCACTATAAAGACCACAAGATATACACAAGTGACATTAGCATCAAGATCCTAAATTTTATTTAAATATGTTTCAGGTATACAGAAATCTTCAGCCCACTGTTACCGTGGTGATGGAGAAGAAGTGAACCCACATGTGTGTGATCAGACTTCTCGTCCTAGAACTGGTATCTCATCCTGTCATACTAGACCTTGTCAGCCAGGGTACAGTCAATCACTTAAATGCTTAAGTCTTGTGTAAAAACACTTTAAAAATTCGAAAAGTATTTTCAGGAGCTTTTGATTTAATGTTTTTTTTTTTTTTAAATAAACTTGTTGAAAGGTATACAGCTCTATATATAGCTAGGTATTGCAGCCAATGAAAGTTCAGTAAATTTTATTTTCTATTCTTCTCACTGTTGGGCAGGAATTTTGAGTAATTAGTAAGAAAAAGAAGTTCAACTTATCTGCAAGTATTAGTTGCCTATTAAATTGTTCCCATTGCAATTATACAGCAATAAAATTTAGAAGTGAAGACGAGGAAGGGTGCAACTCCAACAATCAAACCATTCAAATTCATGATTTGAATTATTTTTTTCAACTGCTTAAGCAGTGTGAAAATGTCCTTAACTATGGCAGAAACTGAATACATTCTAGTTTATATGTTACTTTGAATGTATCTCAGTATATAAACAAAACAACAAAGAAGAAATTTGCACACCACATGTATATGATTAAACATTTAGGCTTTCAAAGAATAACGTAGGTTGAAACAGATCATAATACCAGTCAGCTGTATCGTGTATTAGCTCAAAGTCAGCAGTAATAGACGAGGATTATCTGATATTGTAACATAAAATAATGTCATCCATGAGATATTATCTGTCGGACAAAATTTCATATAAAATATTGTCCTTGCCCATGAAATTCTGTCACCTCCTTCTGGACAATATTTCACTATGAAATTCTGTCGATGACAATATTTCCCTGTGAAATTCTGTCCATGACAATATTTCAGTGTGAAAGTCTGTCCATGACAATATTTCCCTGGGAAAGTCTGTCCATGACAATATTTCCCTGTGAAAGTCTGTCCATGACAATATTTCCCTGTGAAAGTCTGTCCATGACAATATTTCACTGTGAAATACTGTCCATGAAAATATTTCTTAATCTGATTATGTCTTCCCTGACATTTTCCGAGGAATCCGCTGCGATGAAATTGTGAACGTTTCTGGAATTTTTTAAATATTTTTCATGAAAAGTATGTGTATAACCATAAATTGCTGCATTAATTGATTATGGAGGTTTGTTTGTTATTATCAATCAAATAAAACACTTTGATGATATCATTATAAATCCAAATATATATATTTATAACCTCCTTTTCATGAGACAAAATTTCATGACAATTCATCTATGAAATATTGTCTCAATATACAAAATACATAACCTTGGATAACCTCCCTTTAACTAGACAAAATTTCATAATATTCATGTATGAAATATTATCTGCATATGGACAAAATTTCATATGAAAATTTGTTCTTCTCTGGACATTATTTCATAGATAGGGACAAAATTTCATGGTAAAAAGTCATTACAATAATATTAATTCAGGCAGACTTGGTGATAACATTCCGTATGTAACCTAACAGGATAGGAAATTGTAAAATCATTGGATAAGATAAGATGGAAGTAATATCCTGAGGAAAATTAAATAATTAAAATTTTGAACTTGACTTAATGTTTTGTTATTTTTACAGCTGGTATTCTGGTCCTTGGACGGAGTGCACCAGAACTTGTGGAGGTGGTAAACAGAAAAGACGTGTCTACTGTAGCCAGAAAATATCTCTCACTAAAGAAAGGCGAGTGAGACGTAATCGATGTAGTCATCTAAAAAAACCAGCAAGAAAAATACCATGTAACACTCAGGAATGTCCCCCATCATGGCATGCCAAGGGATGGTCAGAGGTAATTATTTGCAGTGTACGAAAGGTGCGATCTTCTAAAATAATGTTACAGAATATCAATTAGCTGTTATACTTTTTAGCTCACCTGGCCCGAAGGAAATACATACAAATGTCTTCTTTTAGAGAACCACTGAATGGAATGAAACCAAACATTGCATGAATGTTCCTTATGAGGTGCTGACCAAGTGTTGGTACTTTGTAGCGGATCCGTCATCCAAGATGGCCGCCAGCGGGGGACTTAGTTTAACATAGGACCCTATGGGAAATACATACAAATGTCTTCTTTTAGAGAACCACTGAATGGAATGAAACCAAACATGGCATGATTGTTTTTTATGAGGTGCTGACCGAATGTTGTTACTTTGAAGCCGATCCATAATCCAAGATGTCCGCCAGCAGGGGACTTAGTTTAACATAGGACCCTATGGGAAATACATACAAATGTCTTCTTTTAGAGAACCACTGAATGGAATGAAACCAAACATGGCATGAATATTCCTTATGAGGTGCTGACCGAGTGTTGTTACTTTGAAGCCGATCCATAATCCAAGATGGCCACCAGCGGGGGACTTAGTTTAACATGGGACCCTATTGGAAATACATACAAATGTCTTCTTTTAGAAAACCACTGAATGGAATGAAACCAAACATGGCATGAATGTTTCTTATGAGGTGCTGACCGAGTGTTGTTACTTTGAAGCCGATCCATAATCCAAGATGGCCGCCAGCGGGGGACTTAGTTAACATGGGACCCTATGGGAAATACATACAAATGTCTTCTTTTATAGAACCACTAAATGGAATGAAACCAAACATGGCATGAATGTTCCTTATGAGGTGCTGACCAAGTGTTGTTACTATGAAGCTGATCCATAATCCAAGATGGCCACCAGCAGGGGACTTAGTTTAACATTGGACCCTATGGGAAATACATACAAATGTCTTCTTTTAGAGAACCACTAAATGGAATGAAACCAAACATGGCATGAATGTTTCTTATGAGGTGCTGACCGAGTGTTGTTACTTTGAAGCTGATCCATAATCCAAGATGGCCGCCAGCAGGGGACTTAGTTTAACATTGGACCCTAAGGGAAATACATACAAATGTCTTCTTTTAGAGAACCACTGAATGGAATGAAACCAAACATGGCATGAATGTTCCTTATGAGGTGCTGACCAAGTGTTGTTACTATGAAGCTGATCCATAATCCAAGATGGCCGCCAGCAGGGGACTTTGTTTAACATAGGACCCTATGGGAAATACATACAAATGTCATCTTTTAGAGAACCACTGAATGGAATGAAACCAAACATGGCATGAATGTTCCTTATGAGGTGCTGACCAAGTGTTGTTACTTTGAAGCCGATCCATAATCCAAGATGGCCGCCAGCGGGGGACTTAGTTTAACATAGGACCCTATGGGAAATACATACAAATGTCTTCTTTTAGAGAACCACTGAATGGAATGAAACCAAACATGGCATGAATGTTCCTTATGAGGTGCTGACTGAGTGTTGTTACTATGAAGCCGATCCATAATCTAAGATGGCCGCCAGCAGAGGACTTAGTTTAACATAGGACCCTAAGAGAAATAGGTACAAATGTTTTTTTTTAGAGAACCATTGAATGGAATGAAACCAAACATGGCATGCATGCTCCTTTCGAGGTGCTGACCAAGTGTTGTTACTTTGAAGCTGATCCTTCATCCATGATGGCTGCCAGATGGGGACAATGTTTAACAAAGGACCCTATGGACAATACATACAAATGTCTTCTTTTAGAGAACCACATACTGAATGGATTGAAACCAAACATGGCATGAATGTTCCTTATGAGGTGCTGACTAAGTTTTGTTACTTTGAAGCTGATCCTTCATCCATGATGGCCGCCAATGGGGGGACTTCCTTTAACATAAGACCCTATGGGAAATACATACAAATGCTTCTTCTAGAGGTGCACTGAATGGAATGAAACCAAAACATGGCATAAATGTTTCTTATGAGGTGCTGATTAAGTGTTGCTACTTTGTTGCCGATTTACTGTTCAAGATGGCCACCAGGATTTTTTATTAAATTACAGGACCAATATTAAACCAAATTTGGCCTCACTCATTATTAGGGTATCTGTTATGATTTTAATCTATTTTTACATGATTTCCAAAACCAAAGTAGAATCAGGTGAGCGACACAGGCTCTTGAGAGCCTCTAGTTATGTTTATATATGATAACAAAAAACATATTTCAATTCCTTCATACATTTATTTTTCCTTATTTTTTATTCCTCTTATTCCTTCTTAATTGACCTTTCTCCATGAAAATCAAATAAAATAATATTGCTAAAATTGCTAAAAAAAAGAAAAAAAATATTTCAACAGTTCTGTTACGTACCTTGTTTTGCTATAACATATTGGATGTTGAAATAACAGTCATAATGTTGTACAATTTACGCAAAACAATACACAATGCATTGGAGTTCAAAATGTAAGTCTGAATGGATCCTTCATTTATAGTGTACTGTAACTTGTGGATCTGGAAGAAAGGTTAGAGAGGTGACATGTCTCAGTCATACAACACGTGGATCTGTCTTATTACCAGATAGTATGTGCCATCACCAGCCTGCTATGGATAAGGTAACCCGTTGTCAGATGCCTACCTGTCCACCTATGATAACATACCAATGGAGTGTTTCTTCTTGGTCACAGGTATTTATAAATATCTGATAAAACATTTATCTAAAAATGTAATCGTGACATGGTATCTTTTCCTTCATTTCCTTTCAAAGTACAAGTAAATAAGATATTTGAATATAAACATTTAACCTAAAATACCTAGTTTCATAAAAGTGTTGTGGTTTGTATACCCTCATTTGATATACAAATTAATTGTAGAAAAATGAATGTAAAATAAACAGTTAAATAAATAAAACTCACAAATTTGTAAGTGGAAATCTCTTAGAAAGTTGGATTATCCCCCCTAGTCTGGTTATATTGGTGTAGGATCAAATAAGTAATAAGTAACAGTCCTACAGCTTAGCATATCTAGGACACTATCTTTCAAAATGAATATCAAGTTCAAATTTTGAAGAATTTACCTTTGTTTTTAGCTCACCGGGCCCAAAGGGCCCCATGTGAGCTTATGCCATCACTTGGCGTCCGTCGTCTGTCGTCGTCGTAAACTATTTCAAAAATCTTCTTCTCTGAAACTACTGGGCCAAATACCTTCAAACTTAAATCAAATGTTCCTTAGGGTATCTAGTTTATAAAATGTATCCGGAGTTTTGATCCATCGACAAACATGGCCGCCATGGCTAAAAATAGAACATAGGGGTCAAATGCAGTTTTTTGTTTATATCTCAAAAACTAAAGCTTTTAGAGCAAATCTGACATGGGGGTAATATTGTTCAATTGGTCAAGATCCATCAGCCCTGAAATTTTCAGACAAATCAAACAACCCATTGTTGGGTTGCTTCCACTAAATTGGTAGTTTTGAGGAAATTTTGCAGTTTTTTGTTATTATCTTGAATATTATTATAGATAGATATAAACTGTAAACAGTAATAATGTTCAGCAAAGTAAGATCTACAGAAAAGTTAAATGACCAAATTTGTCAATTGACCCCTTAAGGAGTTATTGCCCTTTAAAGACAATTTTATGCAATGTGTTCATCAAGTTTGCTAACATTTAAAAATCTTCTCTTCTGAAACTATTGTGCCTAATACTTTTTAACTTTGAATGAATGTTCCTTTAGGAATCTAGTTTATGAAATGTATCCGAAATTTTGATTCATCAACAAACATGGCCGCCATTGCTAAAAATAGAACAATGGGGTGAAATGCAGTTTTTGGCTTATATCTCAGAAACTAAAGCATTTAGAGCAAATCTGACATGGGGTAAATATGTTCAAAAGGTCAAGATCTATCAGCCCTGAAATTTTCAGACACACCGAACAACCCATTGTTGGGTTGCTGCCACTAAATTGGTTGTTTTAAGGAAATTTTGCAGTTTTTGGTTATTATCTTGAATATTCTTGAAGATAGATATAAACTGTAAACAGCAAAAATGTTCAGCAAAGTAAGATCTACAAAAAAGTTTATATGACCAAAATTGTCAACTGACCCCTTAAGGAGTTATTGCCCTTTAAGGACAATTTTACACAAGTTGTTTTATGTTTTTTAACTTTAAAAATCTTCTCAAATGAATCTAGTATAAATTTTGTATTTCATTTCCTTGTACGTCAAGAAACATAGACACTATGGCTAAAATGGAACATATGGGTAAAAAGCAAAAATAATCATTGATGAAAGATTTAAGCAAAAAAAATAACAGGTGAGCGATTCAGGCTCTTGAGAGCCTCTTGTTCATGAGTTATTGTCCTTAATGGTTCAATATGCAGCTTTTAAGTCATCTTTGTGGGATGATTTGAGAACCTTTCTTCAAATCCTTTTCAAATTTGAAATATGTTGAATATGTTGTTTCTGAAGACCAATTGTAGGTTAACCTAGATTTTAACCATTTTCACTCATGCTGTTTAGGATTTATGGTTTTTGATTGAATCAAACAATATCATTTTAGGTTGTTTCCCTGCAGTAACTTGAAAACCATTCAAACAATTTCGTACACATTTTAATGTTGTTTCTGAAGGCAAAATAAAAGTCAAAAGATGAATGTTTACAATTTTACACTCATGCTGTCAGAGTTATGGCACTTGGTTAATTTAACAATTGCACTAATTTATGTAACAAAGACAATTAAAAAACCCTGAACTCGAGTATCCTCAATACATTTTACATGTTAATGAAAATTTCCTCTTGAAAAGCTTAACAGTGGCGGATCCAGAAATTTTCATAAGTGGGGGCCCGCTCCAGTCATGCTTCAGTGATTCCCTATATAATCAACCAAATTTTTCCCACAAAAGGGGGGGCCTGCCCCCCCCCCCCCCCCCCCCCTAAATCTGCCTCTGCTTAAATAACTAGCAATCAATGGATTGAGTACCCCTGCAGTTCTTTTTCTAACTATTGATGTCATTGTTTTTCAATCAAAAATGAACTATGACATTGTCAATATATTATGTTGATTTTAAAGTTAATGGACACTCATGACTGTCGAGTGATATTGTTATGAAAAAAAGTTTTTAAGAAAGTAGAGGGTAAATGTCAATGATAGAGCCCAAAGGCACTCAATGCAAAAAAGGATGTGTTGAAATCATAATATTAAATATTGTCCTCGGTGGTAGACTAATGTCCAAATCAAATGAATTCAGCCTGAAATTACCTAGAATTTATATTGCATCTCTAAATCATTTACATATACAAATTATTCATATATTTTATATTGTAGTGCTCAACGACATGTGATTATGGTATTAGAAGAAGAGAACTGACATGCAATCGACAGATAGAAAACAATGAAGAAATCCAGACGGTTAGGCCCGAGTATTGTCAGAATATACCTCGACTCACTCAAAAACTGTCAGAAAGATGTATCATTCAGAAGTGTGCCAAAACAAAGCCATATTGGTACACATCACCTCTATCTCAGGTAAAACAAAGCCATATTGGTACACATCACCTCTATCTCAGGTAACATCACCTCTATCTCAGGTAACATCACCTCTATCTCAGGTATAATGTACCAAAACATTTGTTGTGTCTGTCCCCTCTCACAATCACACTATACTGTAATTAGTGATTCGCCCTATAGTGATCAGTCTGTCTGTCTGTCCGTAACAAATTGTGTCCGCTCTATATCTAGAGAACCGTTATAATTTCATACTTTATACTTGACATGTATATTAACCAACACCAGAGGGTGTGTCATAATGTTTGTACAACTTCCTAGGTCAAAGTTCAAGTTCAAAAACTATGGTTTTAGTAGATTACCCCATGTCCTATGGTAAAGATCGTGTCCACTCTATATCTTGAGAACTGTTATAATTTCAAAGTTTATACTTGACATGTAAATTAACCAACACCAGAGGGTGTGTCATAATGTATGTACAATTTCCTAGGTCAAAGGTCAAGGTCAAAAACTTTGCCAAATATAACACTTTAACTAAAAAACATAAAATAAAATCACTCTCAGCACATAACAAGACTATGTAATAACTTAAAAAAGGGCTTCATATCAGCTTATCCATACAAATTTTTTACCACACTTTATTTACAGCGGGGCCCACAGTGATGGCTCCCATCTCAATGATGTCTTAGTTAAACAGGTTAAATAAGGCTCTGTTTACACTTGCAAGAAATTGTACTTATAGATTAACGTTGGTCATCTCAAGGAGATTGATTTTCTCGCTTGAGCCGGTACGGCGAAAGTGAGAAAAGCAATCAAGTTGCGATGACCAATGATAATCTGTTTATCCCTATTTTGCCTATGACGACGTTGATGTTTACATTGACAAAGGCACGTGCGCCCTTAGTTTCTAGCAATAATTTTTCATATCACGCTACTCTACTGTGCTGAGAAAGGATATTATCAGTCGGTAAGATCAAAGGAAAATTTCGTAAAATAGCGATAATAATTTTTATTTGAATCAATCTTAAAAAGACCAGTTAGGGATAACATTCACACAAGCAAGATCGATCTCGATCGATCTTTTAAAATCTAGTATGTTTACTCTGCAATATAGATAGAATCGGTCTAACCTAATTACCTTACATTTGTTTAACAAAAAATCTTAGAAATAGAATATGATATCATGTGCATTTCTGGAAATAGTTTGGTCATTGGAATGCAGTGTTTAATTATCTTATTGATTCACATGTCATAAGTCATTTAACAATCAAGTTTGAGAAGACTATCACTTATAAGGGAAAGGTTATTTCTTTTGAAGATGAGGAATTAATATGATTTATTTATTTAGAAGAAAGATGCAAAAACAACAGTAAATTGTTTCTCTAATTTTTTCGCTATTTTCACATTTCCCATTCGATTGTGAAAAATTGTTCTCCTCTCAAGTGAAATAACTGTTCTCGGCAAATGGTTGTTCGAAATTTCAATTATGATGTCAAATTTCTTGATTGCTTCTGAATTTCCTATTATGACTTCATAAAACAAAGGCGACCATGCCTGATGACGTCACATATAAAGAACACAACTTTCTGCAAATCTTTGAAAAGGAAAGATAAACTTGTTTAGATATTGTCTTAAAATCATCAAGAGAAACAGATTCCACCACTATATCTTTGTGTATTACTATATTTCTCCACTCTCAACAGTTAGATTTTAGATATTTTAAAAGCTCAGCAAGCCTCATGTTTTAAATTTAAAATTGAAATGTCTCGAGTGGAGCAATATCGTAATACACTTGATGCAGTGGTGGAATCTATATTTCCCTGTTAACTTGTCTTATTCTCACGTTCTATCAAATTATTGAAGAATATGGAAAAAAACTATGAGAGGCAGACATTAATATTGAAGGATATACCAAACTGACCAGATGTATTTTCATAACTTTATATAACACTTTCAATATTAGATTGATCTATAATGATTGATCTAAGCATTTACACTTGAAGAAAGATCTATTAAAAAAAGGTTGATGGCTTTAAAACCACTTGTCCAATTGAAGTTTGATCTTTGCCATTTAATTTAGACTAAAGATAAGACCAAATCAAGTCATTTTGGTGCATGTCACCTCTAACAATTTGGATGGACTATAATAAAACAAAGCCTTATTTGTACACATGTTAGAATTGTGATTTCAATCACAGAGTTCGCTCATTCTATTCTCATAGGTGATGATGTTATAATTTTCTAGCTAGAAACATGTTCTCCAGTTGCATCTTTTAAGTTGCAGGAAAACTACCAATTGTTTGTTGCATTCTTACATTGCATTGGTAGTTTAGGACTGGTAATTTGAATGATTAACGAGGAATTAATGGTAAACTTATCTGAAAATCTGAGCTCGGTACATTCATGGTAGTCTGTACAACTATCTAACTAAAGTGTTTGGTTGTTGTATTTCAGTGTTCTGTCAGTTGTGGAAGAGGAAGTCAGACTAGACTGGTTCACTGTTTAGATGAGCTTACTCAGGAATTATCTACAGGCTGTGATTGGGCTAAGAAACCAGATTCTCAAAACGTCTGTGTTAAACCTGGATGTCCAAAACCAGGTAATCATATTTATCTCAAGAAATGATAAAATATGCATGTGATTGAAAAATCTTTTACAGGATGATTAAAGAAGGAATATGTGTATTGAAGAATGTTAATCAAACTTGTAAAGGCTAATGAGAAATATTTTTATATTCTATTGGAGCAAAATGAACATATTGCACCAAACATTTTGGAAAAAGATTGCTTTGCACTAATTCAAAACAGACCAACTTGCAGCCTGAAATTTTCCCTTGACCATACAATCATATATAGAGTTATCCTTCTTGGTCTATGTGCTTTCAATTATTTTCTTGCATGGGTAGACACTTCTTTAATAAGTTCTTAAGCTTTAAACAAATGTGCATATCTACAAATTAATCTGTTTGGATGTATACATGGATGATTACACCAAAAGATACAAGACTATTTTGAATAGTCTATTTATAGCCCTTCCTGTTGCTATGGAAGGGTATACTCAAAATGTATCTTTTTACTTTACATGTATTAATGCCCATAATATACACATATGTTTATATTGTTTAATTTTATTTTCTAGTTAAATTTATATGAGCTATACAATATAATATGTTTTTAGATCCGGTGCTTACCTACGTCATGTTTTCCAAATATATGTAATGATACATTTGTTTCTTCAACGGTTCATACAATTTTGCACTGTATCTCACAGTACATTTAAATCTTCATTTTTTCCAGATCCAAGGTGCACAGACCAATTCAAATGGTGCTTTTTAGTCCCGAAACATGGAATATGTCATCACAGATTTTATGGATCAAAATGTTGTCGTTCATGTCGTGGATTCTTCACAGGATAATATTTCTCCAATATTCAGGGAACCTCAGATTTCATATTTGACACTGTTGACAAGAACTATTATGGATAAGACAAATTCAAAGGGAAATAACTCTTGTTTGTTGGACAAATATTTTATATATGATTAATTTTTTTGACAGACAATTGATATGTATGTGATATCTACATTTAATCATTGCCAACTTTTTTTCATCATTTGTTACGTCTGTATTTTCATGTCACGTGACAATCTTTTACAAAATGTTTATTAATTTGTCAGTTTCTTTTAAAGTAACCAAAGGGTACAAACTAGCAAATAAATTATGTATTTTACATTTAATATGAGTATATTTGATATTGTATTTTATTGATGCTGTATTTTTAATTAATCAAAATGTCCTGTATACAGTTTTGTATTTATTTATATTTGTTGAAATGTTTTTTAAGGGAATTTTTTAATTAGCTGCATCTGATATTAAAATTACTTCTGAATGAGAAACAATTGTAAATAGCTGAATATATTAATCCTATTGTAGAGGATCAGTGTTCTAAAATATGATCACATATCTGTATTACATATTTAGGTGTAAAATGCTAAAATGTTATCTACATTTTGCAATTTACATTCTGAAGACGAATATTGTTTACTTACAATAGAAAACAGCATTTTCTTAGGTTATTCCATTAAATTTAATGTTGGAGGTATGGAACCAAGGTTTTTTTTTTGGACATTGGTCATGGGTCATTTATGTTTGTATTTCTACTTGATGTTTGTAAAATTACTAATAAAAATTAAGGTATTTCGGTTAGAAGTAAGGGATTGAAAGTCCCGTCCTACCTTCCCACCTCTGTAATAGAATAGTCCTGATAGCAATTTACCTTGTGTAATCCTGAAATTTATTCAACAGAACATTAAAACTGTGGGAATAAGTAAATGGATAAGAATAATGTTATGGGAACAAAACTAGAAAATTAGAGCTTGATGAAATAAGTCAACACATTAATTTTACATTGTTTATTAATATTATATCATATTAATGTCAGATGTACAGTTTCTATTGTTATTTTAAAAAATATATTTATGTAGAATGTCATATATGCATTTGTTATATCATGTGAAGCAAAATTGTGAATTTAATTGTCATTTGTCCTGGAGTTTAAAGTTGGACAAGGTCTCTCATATCCATTGGTTAGTAAGTTGACGCCGGTCAAGTATTTCTTTCTTTAGTATAGAGACTTAGTTGTTTCATTATCTTTCATGTGGACTGGTACTTTTTCCTATTTGTAGGTGGTTCTTTATATATATTCAAAAACTGTGGTTTCATTATTATTCGTGTGATACCAATTTTCTTGGATATCGTTGATATAGGAAAACCACGAATTTAAATGTTCAACAAAGTAGAAATTTACTTTAAGCTTGAATGCAGACTTTGGCAAAACCATGAAATTAAATATCCACGAAAATATGGTTTTTCCTCAATCAACAAAAATTGGTACCCATGAAAATAAAAGAATGCACAGTAGTACCTTATATAAAAATTCCAGAATGCAAGGTATTGTGGAAGGGTTTAAGTACTGGGTACCGCCTTTTATTCAAAGGCGAGTAAACATGGTTGCATGGGTATTCCTTACATACAATCGCAGCAGTGTCATGAGCATTTCATACTTTTTCATCCAAATGTATTGGATTTATCTCAACTGTTCTTTTTCAAATTAATCAAGGGAGACAATTTATAAATGATCCAGTGCATCAAAATCTGTCAGTTTGTAAATGTATGTATCCCATCAAAGTTTATGAAGTTTATGAAGTTTGTTCTTTTATAAATTTCATTCATAAATATGCATTACACCAAGATGTCATTAAATGTACTTGGATACCCTGCATTTATCATGCTTTTCAAAAACATAGGGTCAACCGCTGAAAGATCCCCCCCCCTCCACCCTTCCTAAATTTTGAAAACTATTATTCTGCATTGACAAAAATATCTAACGCCCCCCAAGGTGTATCTAATAGCTCACACCCTTGATATTCATATTCCAAGCTTTAAGCTTAATTTTACTAGGTGTGCTTTCTTTATGTTATTGATTTAGAGCTGTTCCAAATTTTATCCAAAGGGAAAAGGGGGGGGGGGGGATTGGAACACTCAAAATATAGGTGGTTGCATTTTCCATAGAATTTTGTAAAAATTATAAGTCAAATAGATATTTTGTTGTATAGGTGGTTGGGGTCTTAAAAAATGTTATATTTTGTACTGGAACAGCCATTAGGTAAGACCACTAGTTTTCTCATGAACTTTTCATATTTATCAGGAGCTATATATAACACACAGTCATTTTTGGTTCTTTGGCAATCCTATCAGGTCTATTATTTCTACTCAAGTTTGACAGTTGTCTCTTTATTAGAAGGCCCATAAATTGAAAAGTCTAATCTGTCAAGAAATGCATTGCATTTTTTCAGCTGATGTATGGGAGACAACTCATGTTCACATAGTCTTGTGCAATTGCAAGTTTTTAATTTTAAGATTTTTTTCAGGATCATAGTAATATATATGTGTTTTATACAATTAAGTATTTTATATAAAAATTGTCATTAATAAACATTTGATACAGCTTTTGTTATATTTTTATCAACTTATTGTTATAATATATATGGGTCATGTGGGCTATTGCCATCACTTAGTGTCTATCATTGTTGTCATCATAGAAGTCTTCATAAATTTTTTGTTGATCCTCTACTTTTAAATCACAGGACCAATTTCAACCAAATTTTGTCTGAACCATTCTTGCAGTGTTTTATATAAAGTTTGAGGTTTTTGTTCCTGCCAATCAACCAACATTGTCACCATGGCTAGAAATATAACATAAGGATAAACTTCTTTAATAGTTTAATTTCTTGAATACTATAATGCATGGAGGAAATCTGGACTGGTCAGAAATGCTCAGAATATCATGAAAACTATAATACATGGAGGAAATCTGAACTGGTCAGAAATGCTCAGAATATCATGAAAACTATGATACATGGAGGAAATCTGAACTGGTCAGAAATGCTCAGAATATCATGAAAACTATGATACATGGAGGAAATCTGAACTGGTCAGAAATGCTCAGAATATCATGAAAACTATAATAAAAACTGAAACTGTAACCAGCTGAAATGAACCAGGTTAGCAATTCAGGAGAATCTTATTCATATTGAAAAAGGTATATAATATTGGATGATGCAAATCTACTACATGATGATTGTAAGAACTATTTACAGTTGTGTAAATGGTTGTAATCTGATATTGATGGGTTTGTATGCTTAATTTTTGTCACTCCAGTCCCCTGGGAAATTATATTGTTTAAATGAGAAAATAAAGGTGGAAATTTGTTTTGACAATTATCACTTTTGCTGTTTGTAATTTATAGTCCTTGATTGGTCAAAAAATCTGTTGTCTTGCTGAAGACTCTAATACAAAAGAAAGTTTATCTGGAATGGCAACAGCTTAAACTGGTGGTATAAAGTTTTATATTTCAGATGGTCACTGGTCTGGATAATCCATACAGTGAAATTTACATCAGGTATATGTCCATTGTTCTTGACCTCATTTTCATGGTTCAGTGACTGCATTGAAAAACTTTTGTAAATCTTTGTTCAGATATTATGAAAGAATATTTGTAAGACATAGAAGTCGGTCAGATTGGATTCACCCGACCATGACCTTGTGTCCTTATTCAGAAATTAATATTGATTTTTTTTATAAGATCAGTTTCTCGGACACTCAAAGCAATGGATCATCTATATTTGGTATAAAGATTGGTTGCAAGGGGTACTTGTCTGTTTAACTTGGTTAATCTGACCTGATTTTCATGGTCCATTGGTCTCAAAAGTTTTCATGATTATGTCAGTTTCTGGAATACTTCAGTAAAAGGTCAACTATAATTGGAGTATAGAATGGTTTAAAGGGGTACATGTCTGTCTGAAAGGGTTCATATTAACTTCGCTTCATTTTCTTGTTTCATTGATCAATGTTAGATTTTTGTTATTGGGTTAAGTTTCTTGAAAAGTATAAATAATAGGTATACATTGTATTTGTTATATAGAAAAATTGTAATGGGAACATGTCCGTCTGCTAATGTTCATGAAATTGACCAGATTTTAATGGTTCAATTATCAATGTTAAGTATACTATTTGAGAAAACTATTGGCATACAGAATGATTGTCAGGGCTTCATATCTGTCTGATATTGTTCATTGGACGTTGACCTCATTTTTATTGATCAAAGGTTAAGCTTTTGTGATTAAGTCAGTTTCTCTGATAAGTAATTGGTCCTAATGATAATAGTAAGTTTATGTGATGCCTGTAGTATGACCTAGATCATGAAGTTTTTAATATAAAAGTCACAATCAGTTAATAAGGCAAGACATTAAAGTGTGTGCTCTTGTGTAATTTATCAGTTACTCATGTTTTCTAGACAAAAAACACCACAAAAAAAATGAGGAGAAATGAAATACATAGGAGAGGGAAAAATGAACATGTTGATTTTGACAAAACTTTTAAATGGTAGTACAAAAATTTAGAAAACATAATAGAATATTTTTTTGTCTGAATTAGAATAATTGAAAATTTAAATTATAGATTTATATAGTAGCACACAGCTACAAGAAATCGATTCTGTGTCTTTTTGTACATAAACTTAGTAAATAATTATAAAAATATATTCCTTATAGCTATCATATTTTCATCCTGAATATGCATGAAAAAATTTACCACTGGATGTTAAGCAATGAGCAATCAATCAATCAATTAATTACCATTTGTTAGTTCAAGTGGTAAAATTATTTTTTCATACTTTATAGTTTCTATGAAGAAGTATCATCCAAGATGTATACATGAAATGTTTGACACTGGATGTTTAGCAACCAAGAACTATTAAACAACAGTAAAATGGCATGTAGAGAACAAGTCAGCTGTAACGTAGAATAAAATGGATGTAAGTATTTATCAGACAGATGATAATGTGGGATATTGAAGCATTTATAGGTTTAATAACAACTTACAAGTGAGAATTCAATATTGCTTTATATCAACTCGAGTTATCTAATTTCAATATAATAATAAATGACCCTTCGGCAAGTTTATTATTACTGTCTAAATTAAATAACTACAGTTGGTATCAAGCCATATCCAATTCTCATGAGTTGTAAAACCTATTGCCCTTATTGTTAACATTCTCATTGTGTTAAATTAAAAATTCTGCGAATCATTGATATAGTCTTTTGCACATACCTGTATGACATCATGTGTCCTATTCCAGAATCAAACTTTCGCATCAGACATTTTACAACTTTTTGTATGCTTCAGAATGTAATAAAATTTGACAAAAAGTAGATTTTTAGGTGAAAAGTGTGAGTGTTTTGTATTTTATTGAAGACACCGCACATGTCTGTTGCCATGAACGAAATGTTTATCGTCTTAACCTTTGAAAGTCACCAATGACCTAAAAAATAGCCAATGGAAATGTTGTAATATCATCCCATGATGCTAGATAAGCTGTGTGATACGAAAAATATTTCTTCATGCAAGAAATAGATCACAGTCCACAATTATAAGAGAAATTTTTGTATATGTTTGAATAAAACAAACCATAAAAAAAATATGTACAAACATAGACAACAAAGAACAACACAAGATCCAGATAGTCTTAAATTGGTACAGGCACACAATTTGATTGGGTTAATGTTTGTATGCATTGTAATTTGCCTCTTTCTGTGTGGTTTTTGCTCATTGTTGAAGACTGCACAGTGACCTGTAGTAGTTCACATTTTTGCCCTTTAGTCTTTGCTGGAATTGTCTCGTGAGCAACCACACCTTTTCTCCATATTTTCAAGAATAGTCCAGGGTCACTGAGCATACTGAAGTCCTGGGTCACTGAGCATACTGAAGTCCTGGGTCACTGAGCATACTGAAGTCCTGGGTCACTGAGCATACTGAAGTCCTGGGTCACTGAGCATACTGAAGTCCAGGGTCACTGAGCAAGTCCTGGGTCACTGAGCATACAATGAAGTCCTGGGTCACTGAGCATACTGAAGTCTTAACTTTAGTCCTGTTTTGGTTTATTTAATGCCTCAGATGAAAGTGCCAAAATTAAACACACAAAAATGAAACATTGACCAAAAAGATAAATGCAAGATTTTCCATAATCATAATTAAATATGATATTATATAATATACAATTTAATTTGATAAGAAAAACCATAATTGCACTAATTATATTATTAGTAAAATGGAAACATCCAATGGTGTAACAGTTTAATTAATGGTCCCCTATACGTGATTACCAGATCAATATTATTACAATAACACGTAATTAATAAAAGGTAAACAATTAATCGACCCTCGTTATAATCAGTGCAAACAAATATGATATGCAATCTTTCTTCATAAATATTATGACAACAGTTTGTGTTGCTATGAATCACTGACAACTAATTGAACAATAATTTCTGAAATACACATATCAAAATACAGTTTTGACACAAAGTGCATAAATGTAACCAGGTTTTTTTTTTGTAAAATATGCAAAATAAACCTACCTGGTACATCAAAATATTAGGCATGTGCCAAGAAAAGTACTGGAACAGCTACATGAAGTATATTAGTTATCTTGGTGTAATCAGGGGTGTACAGAATTTTACACCAGTGTAAAATTTGGTACACCTCTGCTCTGATTGCACCAAGATAACAAATTTATTTCTTATAAAATGTTCCTTTACTTATTTTTGTACAGGGGAATAAGATTGAAATATTCTTATGAAGAGCTTCCACTACACATTTTTTCAACACTAATGTTGCTGCACATTGTAAAATATTACCTTTTTTTAGGGGGGTATTTTGGAGAACACTTTTTTTTATTGATTTGAAAAAAAATTATTTTGGCCAAATTTTTTTTTTTTTTTCCAAAATAATATTTTGGGGAATTAGTAAAAAAAAATTTTTTTTTGTAACTAGTCATTTTTCATTTTGGCAAAATTTTGGCAAATTTTTATCCCATGTAAATAAGGGGGGTGTTATTTACACCCAGGCAATAAACCAATCAGATTGCAAGATTCTTGCTTCATAAGAAATAATAACACTTATGTGCCCAAAATAGTCACTCAACAGATTGGTCCATGAAGATTAAGTAGTCTAACACCAATGGGCCAATATTAGTCCATGGACACTAAGGAGACTAAATCCTAACACAATTGGACCAAAAATATTCCTGAGACACTTTGTAGAATGAAATGTATTCTTGTCAAATTTTTTACACTAATTACTCGCTAAGATTAAATGTCCTGACACAAAAATAGACATAAGCAATGTAATCTTATTTGTCTTTTATAATAGGAACAATATTGATAAAAATGATTAAAAAAAAGAAAATAATTGGGAATATGATGGTAGGTAAACAAGTGGACATTAGATAAAAAATCAAAAAGAAAAACATACAAATTAGACCTAAAAATGGAGATTCAAGTACAAAACTAGGTATTACTTCTTCTTAAGTTTAGTAAGAAAAATCTAATACATATGGTATATAAAAAACTGTATTTTTACTTTCATACTATGAAAAATAATCCCATGAAAACGTATGAATCATTGGTAGTAGAAAACATCTAAGTAAGGTAAAAAAAAATCATGTAAACATATATTACAAATGACTTAAATTTCTATTTTTAGATGGAAGTTGTTTCAAATTTTACATAATATAATGATTATATATGCATTTCATATTCAATTTATAGGATAAACATTTTGTATACATTAACCCTAATACGTGGAAAAACGTAAAAACTTATTGTACTAAAGCATCAGTTATCTCCCCTTACACACAATCTAATTGTAAAATCTGATAGTTTACTTATTTATCAAAGATCTAACAGCCAATAAATAAAAATTATCAGTTTGAATCTTGTCAGTTTTAATAAGATAATCTCAAAAGCATCCCAAATTATTATGATTTTATGAATTTTGTTGCGTGGATTTAAGTATTAGAGAGTATAAACTGCACTAACTTGTATGAATTATGAAAATGAATGCAGGCTGTTTGTAGATATCGTTAGATCTAAAATGACAAAAAATTGAGTCAGTATGTCTAGTCAAAGTGATAAATAACATTTATTATCAATTGTCATAATAATTTAATGTGTTGAAATATAATCAGGTTGTAACACAGAAGATACAGTCAAAAGATGTCCTTGCAGTTTTGTGATGATGAATGGTCGTCTGGCTGTGTCGGTGGTCATATTTACAATGGTAAGAAACTTGTTTCTGTTTTGAAGTATAGGAAAGGTTTGCATCTAGGTATCCACCACGCTAAAATACCCATTTAGTGTGTTTTAAATGTATATATATGTGTATAAAGTATGGAAACTCCATAAAAAATGGTGTTTTCTTCTGCAACATGAATTACCATTCCTGCACAAATTTATGTATAATCCTTTGGAAAAGTTTATTGTTAGTTTCTACTAATGCCACAAATTATTGGAAGTTGTAGTCTAAATGAGGCCTTTCTAGCTCACCTGGCCAAAAGGGTCAAGTGAGCTGTTCTCATCACTTGGCGTTTGTCATCATTTAACTTTTACATACATCTTCTCCTCTGAAACTACTTGGTCAAATTTAACCAAACTTGGCTACAATCATCATTGTGTTATCTAGTTAAGGTAGATCATAAGTATATACTTTTTGAGACAGAATTTTCTTATAATTTTCCAAAATGAATATTTTACTATGCTTTTTTCAAAAATATAATAAAAAGTATGGGTCACCGTGCTATTTTTCAAGCTATGAGTCGTTGAAAATTGCCTAAATTTGGTTACATTGTTCATGAAAAAACACATTTGTGTGCATAAAAAAATTCTATGAGATAGAATTTTGAAATAAATTGTGAGAAGATAGGTTTTATTATATGTTTTAAGAAAATAAAAATAAAAAATGGTGTCACCGAACTTGTTTTCTTGCTACAAGTAAAAATAAAAAATTTCCCTATTAGTCCAGTATAATTTTTTTACTAAAAGAGTTATCTCCCCTTAAATGTCTCATTTGAAAAAAATGATTCTAAAAACAAACAAAAATGATATTTGTTTAAATATTTTGAATAATACAATAAATCACCAAGTTTTCTTTATATAAATAAACAGTCTAACCATTAAATTGCAAATCTGTCTCCAAATTTGCAGATTTGGACAAATAACTAGACCGATTTTGTACTGTGATTGTACAATCCAAGATGGCGGTATACCATGAATCTACCTTAAGGTAAAATACAAATGCTGTCTATCACATCTTGATACATGTATTGCTATAAATAGAGAAATTCTGTCTAGGCTAAAATGTTTAGAATGTTGAGATGTCTATTTACATCAAAACTATCAGACTACTTTTATAGGAATTATTGCCCTTTAATGATGAATTTTACCAATTTTTTTAAAATTTTTTTATCTTCAAAACTTTGATAGATAAAGAGAAAGTTTAAAGGCAAAAATGATTAGAAAGACAAGATCTTTAAAGAAATCAACATGGCAGAAATCGTCTAACTACTTTTTATTGGAGTTATTGCCCTTTAATGGCAATTTTTACTAGTTTTTAGTGTTATTGCCTATTATCTTGAAAATTATAATTAATAAATAGACACTTTAAAGGCAAAAATGATCAGTAAGACAAGATCTACAATTAAGTGACGAAAATTGTCCAAAGAGACATTGTTGGAGTTTATGCTCTTTAATGACATTTTTTACCCATTTTAGTGTTTATGCCTATTATCTTGAAAAACTATAATAGATAGAAAGACACTTTAAAAGCAAAAATGATCAGCAAATTAAGATCTACTATACAACAGGGCACAAATAGTCACTCTACTCCTGATTGTAGTTATTGCCCTTTAATGACAATTTTTACTATTTCTTTTCATTTTTTGCCTACTTTATCTTGAAAACAATAATAGATAGATTATAGAAACTTTAAACTTCAAAATGATCAGCCAAACAAGATCTGCAATTAAGTCAAATTAAAATATTAATGTTTAGTTGCTTTTAATTAATGGAGTTTGATTAAAAAGTGGGCTCTTCTATGGTTTCATTATTTAAAAACAGCTTTATTTTCTAATTTAGTGCAGATGTACTCATCAGAAATGTCTATATACATTACATATGAGCAGTTAAATCCCTTTAAATATTTTTTGAAAAAAATCTTGCATTTGAAGTATTTTTTGGTTCTGCAACCAATCAGTAATATACCTAAAGGTGTTATCTGGGTGCACTTTGAACGATATGATTTTTTTTTTGTTCTGCAACCATTCAATTATATTCCAAGGTGTTGTTTTGGTGCACTTTTAACTCTTTGCCCTGACCCTCCTTCTCTATGCTAAATAAGTCATAAAGGTAGGTTGATGACAAGTATTACATTTACTATGATAAAAACAAATTGCAGATGTTATAATCCATTTGGGTGACTAATTCTATTTTTATTGTAATGACTACTGTGATTTACTGTGACATAATAGATAACTGTTGTTTTTATTTGTTTGTTGGACTGCATGGGAAGTCCAAATTTTCAAGCTTTTTCAAATGTAAATTTATCGGAGTGGCCGAATGCCATACAAATGGCATCATTGTTACCAGGGTAACATGATTGAATTCAGTTGATCTTGGTTGGAGTTAATTAGTATTTACTTCTTTTCTGCAAAGCACCTAACATTTAGGAGAAAGAGCAAACATATTACTTATTCAAATTTATGCATATTTATTTTATGTATGAAATAGCAAACTGCATCATTTGGCATTTACATGTTGATGGAATGCAACATCATATAATAATAATCTTTAGCAATAGCAGTAGAATGTATGATATAGAAGATTCTACAAGTGTTTCAGCAATGGGTTGTAGAATACTGATAATAGTTTTTTTTACAACAAATAGATCACATTGACCTATATTGTGCAGTTGAAGCCTCTTAATGAATACTTGCATTGTACAAAATATTTTTTTTGAAAATACCTGTTATCCTTTGTATACATTATATTCAAAATATCTCTCATTCTGCTCTGTTTTTTTTTTTGTTTTTTTTTTTTGCTTTTATTTAGTACTGTGGGATATAAAAAATAACAGAGTTAGAGATCTGTTGATTATTTTGTGATAGAAGTATTTAGTAATGGGTTTTAGTCATAATAATATAAGAATGAGGAGATGTGGTACAATTTCCAATGTGACAACTCATAATGCACCAAAGATAGTACAGTTCAAATTGTTCTAGCTCTTTGAATTTTCATATAAAAAAAACAGAGGTAAGGTGTGGCTTGGAGCTCTATGAATCATTTCCTATACAGTAATGAAATATATCACAAATTATATTTTCTCAATATTCAATTACAGAACCTTCTGAACTTTTGGGTATGATTTCCACGGTTTTGACATTTCCATATACAGTATTGTTATACCAGATAATGGTATTTACATTTTGTTTACCAAAGTTTTGTTCTTTCACATGCCAAATTATGGCTCCATAAACAATAAAGCATTATAATGGGGAACACCCACAATAGAAATTAACATCAGACACTTTGATTTTAAAAATTTGTATGCAGTCTCAGCATAATTTTAATTTGAAATTTATGTGATAATTATCCTAAGCTCAGTAACATTAACTTACTTAAAAGCAATATATGTTATATTATTATTTATTATTCAGTGACCCATTGACCATGGCCAGGGCTTGACCCCACCATACAAATGTTCATTAAAATGCATGTTGTTAAGTATGTATTAAATCATTTAGTTCTATAAATGCTATAGGTATGATAGTCTGGGATAATTTGAGAATCTCATAAACAAGTCTGAGGTGTTGGTTTTCAAATATAGTTATAATCCATTCATATATTTATTTCAGAAAATTAAATTAAAATGAAATAAAAATCTTTTTTCGTGACAGTGTGAGATAGTAATTACTTTCGCACACCTTAAAAGAATGAAAAAAGTCAAAACGACAATAGATTATTCTCTGCATAAGAAGGTTAAAGTTTCAAAAAAATTTCAACAAAGAATAAAACCATATTCAAACTTTTGATGTATAACTGTTGACAAATGCTTTTTAACTGGAAGAGTAATTAAGTTTTTTTCATAAAAAGATGAATTACCTATTTTACAGCGATTAACATCAATAAACACTTTATTGGTGTTAGTGTGAGACAGTTTAGCATTTTGCTAGGGGGAATAACTCTGCATGTTGGTCCAAGCAGCACGTGTCAACCTATTATTAGACTTAAGACAGACAGTTGGTAAAATGAGACAGAAGAAACCTACCTAGGTGAAAAGCAAAAACTATAGGTCAAAAGATTAACTAACATGACCATTGCCAAAAAGAAAAAAAAGATAACACAGACATAAGGCATCTGTCTATATAACACTAAGTTGAATAATGACTGAGCAACACGAATCTCACCAAAAACCTTTTACAATTAAATAAAAAGCAAAATATGCCAAAAGTTCATAAAAATAATATAATTTTTATAAATAAAGTATCTTGTAGTAAATTTCATAGTAAATGCATTTCCATTGACAACCCTGTACTGAGATAGATTCATTGAAACTGAAAAACTTTAAATAAATTCAATCTGTTGAAGAAATTACTTTTAATAATGAACAAATAATTTCAGAAAATAATTTAATTTACAAAATTATTCTATATATTACATAGATAAATACAAATAACTGAAAAAAGTACCAAGACATTATAGGTTCAATTAAGCTTTACAACAATAGGCAATGTTTAAAAGACAGCAATATTTGGCAAGATTTTAAAATTCAGCAATAAACATAAATTATTTTGTACAAATTCAGTGAGTGGATTCAGGTTCAAGATGACTATGATTATCTTGAAAGTGAGTATTTGCTTCATCCAAGCTGTGTGATTCATAACTACACTTGCAGCACTTTAACGGAAAAGATTTAGTATGTCTATGAATATGTGATTGAAGGTGTTCTTTCCTATGAAAGGCTTTATCGCACACAAAACAACGGTATTTCTTTTCTCCGTGAATTCTCTTGTGTCTGAAGTAAGATGATCTATTTGTAAAGGTCTTACTACATAGTTCACAAACAAACTTCCCTGATGAAGCATCTCTTGGAACTTGATTTGGCATACTTTCCGACTGTCTTTTTTTGTAACTTCTCTGCCTCTTTATTTTATTGTCATGCTGGTCCATTCCAGGAGCCCCCTGCAGCACATCATTGCTGCTATCTTCACCATACAACTCAGAATTGTTCTGCATGTAAGATTCATCTGCTATGTCATCGCCATGGTATTCAAAATGTGTTGAGATGTCCTTGTAACTTGTAGTGTCACCATCTGAACTGTAACTTTGATTGTAATCATTTCCTGTTGTAGAGGAACAGCTATACTCCTCGTCATTGTTTGGTTCTGACTTTACAACAACTGGTCTGTTATTTCCATTTACCACCATTTCATTACCAGTTTTAGACATACTGCTATGATTACCATTATCAATAAACTGATTTGGCATTGATCTGTCAACAGGTTTTGGCGTCTTCTCTCTTTCAATTTCATAATTTTTTGGACTGTTATTTTCATCTCTGACTGGTGATGCAACTTCCTGTTTAACTGACACATCCTTTAGGATTTTAGATCCGTTGTCATATTTGCTTGGCGTTATGGAATTACTATTATGATTTTGCTCAGACTGATTGTTCCGCAATGGATCATCATTCTCATTAGAATGTCTTGATGTCATTTTGCAAGCATTTTGTTTAACTCGTCTTACAGCAAATTGTTCATCGAGCTGATTTTGAGCAAAATAAAAATCAGCTAGATTTTGAGATCTTGTTGGTTCATCATACGTTTGTGTAATTTCACTATCTTTGGTGGTAATTACTGGGTAGGTTATTTCATCATTTGATGACCTTCGTCTCCTTCCACGTGACTTTGAAAGGGAAATCAATGAACTAAACTGTTGGCTCTTATATAAAGGTGCATTATCCTCAACAAATACGGCTGATTCCTGGGAAGCAGAAATATCTGTGTTTTTATTTGATAGCCTATCATCTTGTATTGCTCCAGATGGTACTTCCTGTCTTCTTGTCAGACTTGACATCACTTGGTGGTTCTGAATGTTCATACCATTATTTTTATACTTTTCTTCAAGAGATGCTGAATCCATTGTTTTATCTGAAGAATGCACTTCTCTCTCAGACAGGTCATACTTTTGGTTCCCTGTTTTGAAAACAGCTGTTCCCGAATCTCCTGCTAAAGGATTATTAATGGAGTTCTGCTTTAAATTATTAACAATACTGTGTAAAACTTTTCCTGGCTTTCTTGGTTTCCTTTGATTCTGAATTTTATTTTCACAGCTTTCTTGACTTCCAGAAACAGATACTTGTCTTTCACAGTCTTGATTTTGACCTTTCTGCTTTACAAATTTCCAGGAATCATCTGTTTTTTCGTTGGTCCCAGCATTTGTGACACTTTTCTGTTTATCATGTTGAACAAGTTCTGTATAATTTTCACTTTCTGTGTAGTCATTCGTTATATTTGGTGATCTATTCTGTTTGGGTTGTTTCCCCTGAATCGGAAAGTCATACATTTGTTCACATGAAGATTCTGACACTGGAGATGATGTATTGTGTCTACTAAATTGCCGGTACACTGTAGATTTATCTTTATCATATGCAGACTTCTTATCCAGAACCATGTATCCTAACACTTTGTATTCTGCTATTTTAAGGTCTAACCACATGATGAAATGAGAAAGAGTCCATGGCTGGACACTCCTCATCATGTCTGAAAACATTTGTTTCACATCCACCAAGTCAGCATCCATTGTCAAAGGTTATTCAGGTTACTTTCACTTTCAAATTATCACAATTTAATTATAGTATTGTACAGTAAACTTTTTTAAAGCATTAAAATTCTGTAATTTTCATAACTGTCCTATGGTTATAAACCAACCCAGAAATTTATATTATGAATATGTCACAATACTCAAAAGTATTACTATTGCCTGTAGAGAAGTACCTGAGGGTAGTAAGATAACACCTGTCTGTCTGATTATGAAATCAAACAATCACCATGAGAGAGAGTAATGCTCAAAGGCTACTGTCACACATTCAATTATTTCTAATTAGCTACAGGCAATTTAATTAGACAAACTTGAAATAAACATAATTCTCTTAATGAAATTACTTTTGATAAAGAACACATGATTCCAGAAAATATTAACCAAATTATTCAACTTACAGAAAGAAATATGACCACTGGTAAAATATTACAAAAATATTTCTAAAAACCTGCAAGGAAAGATGCCCCCATGAGACAGTAGTCATTTTCACACACCATAATTATATTTGAAAATTGTAAAAAAAAAATCACACACAAGAGATTATTCTCTGTATGGGAAGGTTAAAGTTTCACAAAATTTTAAACAATGATTATGAATAAAACCATATTCAAACTTTTGATGTTTAACTGTTGACAAACACTATTTTACTGAGAGAGTAATTATTTTTTTTATATAAAAAGATGAATTACCTATCACACAGAGATTAACACCAATAAACACTTTATTGTCAATTGATTTCAATGCATGAATATGTAATTATAGTATTAATATATTGTTTAGTGTTTTGAAGTGATTCTTACAGAGATGTTTGAAAGTTATCTAGTTTCACTGCTGTATTGTGAAGTTTTTGCTCACCTGGTGATAGGCAATACGAGCTACTACCTTCTTTCTCTCTCTACTTGAAGTAAAAAAAAAATTTTTTGATAATTTTATTCATACAATATTTAACAGAGATTACCAAAGGTCTACTATCAACACCAAATCCCTTAATGGACAAACAGCATTTAATTTTAAACAAAGACAATAGCTGGTGACGTCAGACTTGGAATAGGCCAGTTAAATGTGTCAGGGTTTAATAGTTTTGTAATTTGTGAAAAAAACAGAAGGTACAGAGAAATTACCTACAATAAAAATCAGTTCAGGAAATTAAAAGCACTAGTAAAAGACAACATGTAAAATGAATTAATATTTTACCAAAGAATGCTTACATTTACTGAAAGCTGTTGCAAAGTACTTAACCTATTATAGAAATCATCCCTACTTACACACTGATAAGTAAAGTTTTGTGTTTTTTGAATGACCCTCCCTTCTTTTTGCCTAAAGCCTAGATGTCCTCTCAAGGCCATTTTTTTGGAAAATCATGGTTCCACCACAATTGTGCTATTCTTTTCTTTTTTCATCATAGATTATTTTTTGTTTGAAAGCTTTTTTTCCAGATAGTTCTAAATGAAAAATAAAAGGAGACATTCAGAATATATAATAATAATGATAACTGATCTACAACCACCCATTAACACAACACAATGTTAAGTGACCTACTGCAACCCAACAACACAACACCTTGTAAAGTGACCTACTGCAACCGAACAACACAACACCTTGTAAAGTGACCTACAGCAAACCAACAACAAAACACAATGATAACTGACCTACAACCACCAATTAACACAACACAATGTTAAGTGACCTACTGCAATTCAACAACACAACACCTTGTTAATTGACCTACAGCAATCCATCAACACAACACTGTGTTTAATGACCTACAGTAATCCAACAACACAACACAATGTTCAGTGACCTTCAGCAACCTAACAACACAACACATTTTTAAGTGACTTACAGCAACCAATTGAACAACACACCATCATTTAAGTTTCCTATAGCAACAAAAATCCAATGCAACCTCATGTTAAATGACTTACAGCAACCCTACAACACAACACATTTTTAAGTGACTTACAGCAACCCATTGAACAACACACCATCATGTTAAGTTTCCTACAGCAACACATTGAACAACACGACACAATGTTAAGTTTCCTACAGCAACCCACAACACAACATCATGTGAAGTGACCTACTGCTGCCCAACAACGAAACTCCATGCTAAAAGACCTACAGCAACCTAACAACACAACACCATGTTAAGTGACCTACAGCAAACCAACAATACATCACATTTGTAAGTGATCTACAGCAACCAAACAACACAACTTCATGTTAAATGATCTACAGCAAACCAACAACACAACACAATGTTAAGTGACCTTCAATAATCTAACAATGCAACCTTATATGACATGACCTACAGCAACCCAACAATGCATCATCATGTTAAAGAACCTACAGCAACCCAACAACACAACACCATGTTAAGTGACCTATAGCAACCCACAACAGGACATCATGTGAAGTGACCTACTGCTGCCCAACAACGAAACTCCATGCTAAAAGACGTACAGCAACCTAACAACACAACACCATATTAAGTGACCTACAGTTAACCAACAACACAACACAATGTTAAGTGACATTCAATAACCTAAAAATGCAACCTCATATGAAATGACCTACAGCAACCCAACAATGCAACATCATGTTAAATAACCTACAGCAACCCAACAACATAACACCATGTTAACTGACTAGGAGCAAGCCAACAACACAACACAATGTTAACTGACCTTTGGCCACTCAACATCAAGCTGATACATTCTCATTCATTTTCAGAATTTTCTTGTAAGATAATGATTTATCTTACAGGTGAGCAATCCAGTTACTATATTTCTGAGAGAAAATTTTCATTATAAGTGATATTTTATGGTCAGAGAGAACTGTACAGTATGACATAAACCATCATATCTGTGCATGTGGGGGTCTTATCATTGTCTAGGTGAGGGAATGATTAACAATGTTTAATTAATATCAGATATTGCACATAATATCCCTTTTATGGGAATCTGAGATGAAAATGACCTGTTCCATCTACTCATTTAGATTTATGATAATTGAAATATGAGCAGATTGATAAGTTTTTAACTACCTGATATTGTAATAAGATTTTGAGCTACAGAAACCCAATCATTAAAACTAATTTTCATCTTTTATTCAGAATATTTCTGTATGAAACATAGTAATAGATACATGTATCCAGTAGTACATGTTATCATTAGAATAGCTTTTACTATGAGATCATTTTGTATTTCAGTGTGTACAGGAAATTTCCTGGCATTCAAAAGTTTAAAATCTCTAGGACCAATTTCAAGACAGAACTTTTAAACCCACACCTCGAATGAAGGTGTGGGTATAATGTAATGTACATGTCCATCCTTTTTTCTGTTTAAAATTCATCTATCCATCACAATTTCAAGATGATAACTAAGAAATTGCATAAAAAGAGCTGCATCGGATATAAATTGACCTTATGCAAGTGCACGTATAATATATAATAGATGAATTTTGGTCTTGTTTCGTAGGGTTCTTATATCAACTTAACTTCTAAACTGTTACAGACTTTGCATAGAGATTTTCTCAACCCAGATGTATTGATATTCATTTGCATAAGGTCGATTTCTATCCAACGCAGATCAAAAGATGATATGGTGTATACAGATTCATTATACATGAATAGGAAAACAGGTGATTGATTGATTGGTGTTTGCTTTATGTACAACAGTATTAAAAGGTCCTGGAACTTGGACCTACACCATTTTGAACCTTATAATAATATATCTATTAATAAATTATTTCTAGACTAATTCTAATCTATTTGTAAATTGGATGTATCGACATATGAGATATACTATTGTATTTTTTTAATGACTTTTATGTTAATCATGTATGTTTTTACAACGATGACCTCCGTTTGTCCTCACCATCCAGTATGTCATTCTGTCATTCATTATAGAATGGCCATTGAAACATTTGATGAGATTCATCAATAAACTTCGATGGGAAAATATATCTGGTAATCAAATATAGATTTCTGTCATATGGTCAATCATTGATAAAATTGTACAAATAAGGAATTTTACAGATAATTGAACATTCACAAAAAAAACTATCGTGCAGCAGTACTTAATTGATAACCGCAGACAAAAAGACATGGGCATTGCACAGTATTACACTTCCGAAAACAAATGATGCACAAATACAACACATGTCAAAATATGCATGATTTATTATTTAACATCATAATAAAAAGACATTTACATTATACAATAGAACCTTTACTATTGTGTAAGGTTAATCATAGAAATCTGAATAATGTCATTAGCAGTTACATGTTTTAATTAAGTTGCTATAAAAGTCATAAATGACACTTTGACTGACTTTGATAAGCCTTTGATCTGATTGGTGCAGTAATAGTTTGTTAACTCGTTTAGTGCAGTGCTGAAACACAAAATTTTCTGAGCTTTTTTCAGGAAATTTATTGGCAAGATATTTATAAAATTTTAAAAATTGCATATTTTTTCTAATAAAAAAAGAAACATCACAAAAAAATCACACTTGTACAGCATAGTACAAAACATTTGAATGATATGTAATTGATTAAAAGTCAAAAAGTTAAGTCAATCTAAACTGTAGACTAACAGGTAACATTTCCTTCTGTCATAAAATATATGAACTATTGGGTTGCACTTATTATCCCTGTCTTCAGTTAATATACACCAAAGATATATATCAAAGGATCGCGATATCTCCAATGCCTACGCCTAATTTTCTATAAATGTTTTTTTTTAGGTAATTTTGTTCCTTATGACATTGGTAAACACAAGCTTTTAACTCTGGAGTGACTATAAAGTTATGAAACTTTGTTCAGGGTGTTAAGTTTTGCATCCAGTTTTACATCTCAAATGTTATATTAAAGTTTGATTATCTGAACATGCATGTAGGTTCATCTTTAAGAAAGGGCTTTGGTAGCAGACTGGTCGAATTAGTCCAACTAATGTATCACTAGCCTGTCAACACTAAGTTTGAAGGGAAAATGAAAAAGCTATGTCATTTTGTGTTTTTGAAATTGAAATTTAAGTTAAGTTAAGTTATTTAATATTAAATAAATCAACCTTACAGCTTAAGGGTATGAGGAAAAGTAACAGTGTTTCATAGATCACAAGTCTGCTACCAATAATTTTGCACATTTTTTAGAATTTCGCAATTTTTTCATTTTTGTATCTTTTCGTTTGGACTGGCCCTTATGATATAATTGACCACCTTAACATGCATGCAAATTACCATGTATACAGTTGACAGCTTGTAAATTTGAATAGGTCCTTTTTAAGGGAGACTTGACCATCTTGGATCACAAGACACATCAAATGCTCAGTCTAGTTTTTTTTAAATTAGCAAATTTTGCAAAGAAATGCAATTCATATGTGGAACTATTCATCTTAATAATTAATTTTATTATGGTTTTATCTTACGGTAATAAATGTTTTTTTTACAAGTATAGAAATTCTTTTGATTTATTCATTGAATTTGAAAATTACTTTATGAGGGGACATTACTTAGATTTTTTCAGTTCTATAAAACTGTACTCCTTTAGCTTTAATTTTTTGTCAAAAGATACTGATGAATCTAAACTTTTTATCATTATTTTTTAATGAAAGGCTCAGCATGTAGGCAAACATAAATTAGTTTTGGTCGACTTTGCTTTACTTTTGGTTAAAGGTTACAATTTTCATATCTTGAATGTCAACTTTATAGCATAGAGTTATGCCTCTATGCAAGTTTTTTTATGCATCTGTGCCTTTTGTTTACATTTTCAGACTTTATTTCAAGAACATTAAAGTTGATGTCTGTACATGCTTTGAAATACAATAATCATTTTTACAAAAAGATCTTATGATACAAATAACTTGTTCAGGGGGACTCAGTGGCCAAGTGGTCTAAGTAGTCAAACTACTGTATCACTAGCTCATAAACACTGAGGTTGTGAGTTCTAATCCTGCATGCAGCAGGTGGTCTCAACTCCAATCATAATTGACTAAGATTGTCAGTTTTCCCACTGAAGGTCGTAGTTATCTCCTGGCAATCTACCAATAAAACCTGACCACCACAAAACAGCACAATAGTGCTGAAAGTGGCGTTAAACACCAATCAGTCAATCAATGTAAGGAATAATTCAGTATAACATACAGCTATTTTTAATCAAAAGATTGCATGTGAAAAGATTAAAGCTCATCTGTTACTGTGAATCTATTTATTTAAGTGGATACCAATTTTCCTGGACTGAGGAAAAAATGTGTTTTTGTGGATATTTGATGATTTTATGGTTTTGCCAAAGTCTGCATACAAGCCTATAGAAAATTTGTAATTAATTGAACATTTAAATTTGTGGTTTACCTGTACCCACGAAATCCACAAAAATTGGTATCCCATGAATAATAGTAAATCTACAGTAGCTTACATTATTTCAGGGAATATGTTGCAACAGGCCTAACAAGCATTCTAATATCTCAGTCCATGTTGTCAAAGTTTTTTATGAAGATTCCACAATTTTGGCAGTCTCAGTCATTTGTCATACATGTACTTGTAAGCCAGATCATTGCTCACTCATTTCCTTGTTTTCTTTCCTACAATTTTTCAATACAATTAGTGATATTATTATATAACATTGGCCAGAGAGAAATAAGTGTAACATGAAATGTAGACTAGGACAAACAAAAACTGATGGAAATAAAAATGAGTAACAGAAGTTTGTTATGATAATGGGGCATTACATTACAATGGAGAAACTTTTTATACTAATTTTATTGTAAAGTAAATTTAATTTGGCATAGATACAAGTATCCCAGTAGGTTATGAGATAATCTCTTTGTATGGAGGACAGAAGATCTGAATCATAAATAGCGGTGACAGGTTAAATGTATTTTTTTTTTACATATTAATAATGTTTTTGTGACTCATACCAAATGTAATGTGGCTGGTTATGTAAAATATATGTAATTATTAATTCATTATAATTTTTAATAACGAGCCCTGGAGATTTACAGATAGAAATTGCTTGTACATACTTTTTAATGTTTAAATTTGACTAAAGGATAGAAATTAAAAGGATACAAAATTTTCTACACCTTATTGTAGCCTAAAAAGCAAACAATCTGATTGAAAACTGATCCTGTGTCCATGCAGGCTTCGATTACTAGCAAAGCTTTGACACTGGATCTATATTAAAATCATATTGAAAATTAAACACCTCTTGTTGATATAAAAAAAAGAAGATTTGGTATAATTGCCAAACGAGACAACTCTCCACAAGAGACCAAATGACACAGAAATGAACAAATATAGGTTGACTGTACGGCCTTCAACAATGAGCAAAACCCATACCGCATAGTCAGCCATAAAAGGCCCCGAAATGACAAATGTAAAACAATTCAAACGAGAAAACTAATGGCCTAAATATGTACAAAATAATGAACAAAAAACTATTATGATACACAGCAATAGACGACAACCACTGAATTACAGGCTGCTGACTTGGGACAGGCACACTCAGAATGTGGCGGGGTTCAACATGTTAGCGGGCGCCCAACCCTCCCCCTATCCTGGGACAGTGGTGTAACAGTACAACATAAGAACAAACTATAAAAATCAGTTGAAAAAGGCATAACTCATCAGATGGATACAATTAGAAATACATCTAACAAAAATACAGAGTGGACGTGGCAGAGTACTTATACATCCCCACAACAAAAAGACACTAAGTACAGATCTGAGAGTACTCGCAGTTACTGACAGCTAGTTCAAAGCCAATAACAACTAATAAAAAATTCATGCATCTAAGACTAAAATATCAATCAGTACACATCCAACATCCAATGGATTTAGTGTATTAAGTATTGTTTGAATTGGTTCCTTCCAAATTGTGGATTATATTGAAATACAGTGCATTGATTGACCATGAAAAAATTAAGCTTGACTGGTTATCTTTTTTTGAACTTTCTGAACTTTACAAAAGAAAATTTAAGTGTTCAGCTAGTCTAATGAAAAGAATGACAAGTCAAGTAAAGTAACTAATATTATTTTGTTTCCACCATGTATTTCTTTCTTGGAATACTTTTAATATTGAAAGTTCAAAATTATTTGTACATAAATTGTTGCTGACTAACTCTCAATATCATCAATTTCCAAAATATTTATCTATCTGACCCAAAGGTCCATGTTCAGCTATTGCCATCACTTGACGCCTGTTGATGTCGTAAACTTTTTCAAAGATCTTTTCCTCTGAAATTCCTGAACCAATATCAACCAAACTTGAGTAATCCTTTTGATATTTATTAAGAAGCTTGTGTTTTTTATTGCAGTCAGTCAACAAACATGGCCACTATGGCTAAAAATAGAACATTGGGGGTAATATGCAGTTTTTTGCCTATATCTCAAAAACTAAAACAGTTAGAGCAAAACTGATATGATATAAATATGTTCAGCAGGTCAAGGTCTATATCAAAGAATATTTTCAGACAAATTGGACAACCCAATTTGGAGTTATTGCCCCTAAAGTGATAATTTTTACGAAGTTCTCAGTTTTTGGTTGTTATTTTGAAAACTGTAAAAGATAAAGAGAAAAGCAAAAATATTCACCAAAATAAGATCTACCAATAAGTCTAAGAACAGAATTCGTCAATTGATCCGTTATGGGAGTTATTGCTCTTGCATAACTATTTTTATTTAATTTTTTTTTTCAGAAACTATGATAGATAGATTATTCACTAAAACTTTGAACAGCAAAATAGTTTAGCAAAGTAAGATCTACTAATAAGTCAACATGACCCAAATTGTCAATTGGTCCCTTATAGGAGTTATTGCCCTTGAAAGATAATTTCTGCCGATTGTTTTTTGTTTTTTGGCACTTTAACTGAAACTTTAAATGCGAAAATGTTCAACAAAGTAAGAGCTACAAATAAATCATCATAAACATAATTTGTCAATGATCCTATATAGGAGTTATTGCCCTTGAAAGACTATTTTTATCAAATTTTAAAGTTTTTGTTCAGAAACTATGATAGATAGAGAGGAACTTCAAACAGCAAAAAATTTCAGCAAAGTAATACCTACAAGTAAGTCAATTGACTAAAAATGTCATTTGATTCCTTTTAGGAGTTATTGTCCTTGAAAGATGATTTTTTCCAATTTTTAGTTTTTAGGAGAAACTGATTATAGATAGAATCTTATAAAGGCATGTTTTAACACAAATAAATATACATTAAACAGCATAACAATCATTGACGCAAGATCTACACAAAATTCCAAGTGAGCAATTCAGGCTCTTAGGAGCCTCTTGTTCTTAGTGAAATGTGTAGATATAAAAACAAGATAGCCTCCTAGATAAAAATTACAAAAATAGTTACATTGAAATCGTGCATAAAAAATGTTTGATCCAGTTCACTGCTGCAAGGTCTAGGAAATTTAAAATCTGCAAGGCATGCTGTCTAATGAAAATATTTAGTTAAAAGTTGAATTCTTTGAAATGGATGACTTATAGTTAATTTCTAGATCACAACTCACCTCCACAAAGACGTGTAGAAATTCAAACATGGAATTTGTAATTCTGAGCAAGTCGAATGATGTGGCTCCAGCATGGTCAAATCAGACCTGCAACCTTGGGGGTTTGGCGGTCTACCTCGCATCTGACGTCTCTTTGTGGGACCTGTGACCTTTAAAATATTCAAAACCTAAAAGGCCATGTGAGCTTTTGTCTTCACTTTGTGTCCTTTATTGTCATCTGTTGTCCATTGTCTGTCTGTGTGAACATTAAAAATAATCTTCTCCTCTGAAACTGCTGGGCCAAATGTTACCAAACTTTACCTAAATGTTCCTAAGGGTATCTAGTTTGAAAATTGTACCAGGCGAATTGATCCATCTACAAAAATGGCTGCTGTTGCTAAAAATAGAACATAGGGGTAAAATGCAGTTTTTTGCGTATTTCAAAAACTAAATTTTTTTTAGAAATCGATTGTAATGTGCAGATCATTATAGATATAGAGAAAGTGTAAAAACAAAGATGTTGAGGTCAAACAGATCTACAAATAAGTCAACATGGCTTTGATTTTCAACTACAGCCTTTTAGGAGTTATTGCCCTTGAATGATGACTTTTTTCTATTTGTGCTGTTTTCGCACAAACCATGTTTCCCTGAACTAGTATACATTATTGTTTAGGGGACAGCTGTAGCCCCTCTCCAGATGCAGGATTTTCTTGCTGTGTTGAAGACCCATTGGTGGCCTTTGGGCAGTTTCTGCCTTTTGGTCGGGTTGTTGTCTCTTTGACACATTCCCGTATTCCATTCTCTATTCTATAATAAATAGCAATAAACAGTTAAAAAGCATATTATTCAGCACGATGAGATCTACAAATCAATTATCATGACGGAAACTGTCAACAGACTCCTTATAGAAGTTAGTTTAAACATATTTATTCGTCATAAGTACAAATATTTCATAATACAAAAATACACTATAATATTAGGATTCTGAAACAAGCTTATAGAAGTCATTTCCACAGAATGATGATTTTCATTCATTTTTTTTTGTATTTTTGTCAAAACTATTGGAGTTAGAGAGAAACTTTAAAAAGCAAAAAAGATCAGTCAACATGGCCAAATTATCACACTAGGAAAAGGATTTATTACCTTTAAACTGATTACTGCAAAGGGGGAAGTTATATAATCTTAGAAGCCTCTTGTTTACATTACTTTGCAGGATGTTTGTCATAGTGCATGTTCTGTCATTTTAATTTGAAAGTGCTTGCAGAATAATAGGATTTTGACCTTTTTTTACTTTGGTAAGGACACCTGGTAAATAGAATTATTCTGTGACCATTTGCCAGAAAGCTTTCATACTTGATAGGATTGTTTCTGACATTATGTGTTATTTTCTTCTTGAAATTTGGGACTTGGTCTATATGTGGCATTTTGTAGCATTTTTACACATTGTGGCTGTATTCCATGGTTACCCATTAGTGTGAGACATTTGGTCACGGTGTACAATCCAGTAATAATGGTAACAAAGTACCAGTAAAAGTATCCCTCCAAAGTTAAGATTTGTTAACAGGTAAAAAATCAAAGTACTGAAGAACTGAACATCGGATGACCCCAAGTTCTTGTGGATTGTCAAAAGCACTTGTCACAGAAAAAAATCACATCTCTATACCTGAAACTGAGGTTAATGTACAGAGATATTTTTTTTCTGAAACAAGTTTGTACCTGAATGATGAATAAATGACAGGGAATTCAACCTCACCGTAATAACTATTATATTGTAGTGATACAAATCAGTATACACTTGTTTGTTGTTATATATTATATTAATATAACAGTTACATGTATATATAATTTTCATCCATTTGTATACAAGTCCATGGTGGACACTTCTGTAAAAATTCGATTTTTCTAAAAGATTGGATATGAGTAGGCATTCATATTTTCCCGCAAAAACAATCTTCCATGCAGAGTTACCGGTCTTTGCCGGGATTGTTGCAAAATGTTCTTGAGATATTCTTCACATGCTTTACCATATTAATGATTTTTTACTTATATATATATATATATCTAAGGACAAAACATTTTCATATTATTAATTTATGTTCTAAACAAAAATATTGTTATCAGTATTCATTGAAGAGATGTATTAATAACAAACGATAAGGAATGTTATTTTGCACTCGTTAATATCCGCGTATTTATCATGTTTATAGATTGGTTACAAACCCAAAACAAAAGTTACGTAATGGAAATCTAGGCGATAGCAATACATCGGAATGCCCTCACGGTCATCACGATGTAAAGAGTAGTAGAACCTTTCCACATGTTTAAGTTTTAAATAAACATCAGGAACATTGTCATTGGTTGTTTTTGTGATACTTTTATGTTTTTTGATGATTTTGATGACACATCTTTGATATTGTCTGTTCAGTTGTTGGTGTTTTGCCTGTGTTATTGGGTTGCTGTCTCATTAATATATACTCCATATCTCCTTTTATTCATATCAAGAACATTTCACTCAATGTTTGACGAACATTGTCTTTCATTTTTTTTTTATAAATACTCATACAATTTTTTTTTAATTAATTTTTTTTTTAACTTGAATTGAAATTGAAACTGACTTTATTCAAAATGTTATATAATAAATTACTAAAGGATATTGTAATCTTTCAGGGGAAATTAAACTAAAGTTTATATATTCTTTAATAAGAAGATTTTAATAAAATGATTCAGTAACGCATTGATTTCTGAAGCAGTTAATAGATGTATGTATGCACACAATATACCTTTGAAATTTGATATTTTTGCAACCTGATGGAAAGATTTATTTACAATGAATTAACAACGTAGAAAGTTCTGAAAGTATTATAGGACAATTTTGAACATTAGTGAGTGCAAGATATTATGTTTTAATTTATTGTTGTTATTTGAATTTGTATAATGTCTTTGGTATTGGCGCCTTCACATTGTAGGATAAAACTCTGAAAACTCATTCATTTTAGCTTTTAAAATGTATATTAAAAAGCAGTTTTACCCTTATTGGTGCATATAATCTTTCACTACAGTGTGTTCAAAATTGACATGATGTATTATGATTTCATACAAAATCAACTCTTTTGTTCAAGTATTTTGTATATAAATTTGAAATTCTCTACGTGAAATCTCCACTGCTCACAGGTGTGAAATATAAAAAAAAAATCCCAATACAAATCATTGTACTATATGTTGTATCGGTTGCTTTCAAAATTATGTTACTTACTTAAAGTATAAAACACTCGATTGAACACATTTGAATAAGTGTGCACCTGTTTCTGACATCAAAGTTTGTATATTATTAATAGCAATAGATTTGATTTTATAGATTTATTAAAACGTTTTTAGGAATAAAATATTATTAAATGTATTAACTCATAATTCTTGCATATGGCAAATCTTAACCACTTCCTCATATTTCATCTGATACAATTGGTGATACATGTATATATAATATTTTGTTCACCTAGGTGATTAGGAAGGATAACTAATGTTGTGTCACCTATACTCATGCCGTTTTTAGTCAGAAATGGGGCAAGCTGTGTGTTACGACACTGCCATGCTCTGTGTTACGACACTGCCATGCTCTTGCTAGGGGCCATCTTGAACTTGAAATGAGGTATGAAATTTTGATCTGCATAGAAAGTGAACTCATTATGACTGAGATGAAAAACAGCAAGAGCTGATCCTAAATTGCTTTGGGTTTGTCAAGTGTGTGTAGGGATTTAAAATCGTGAATTTATTCACCATATTCCTTCTTTTTCATTAATGCACAGATAAATCATCAGAATAAAAACAAATGGGCACATGTCAATGCTACAATTGACCCTAGGCATCTGCAAGCCACAGAGGGAATATTTGTTCAATGCACACCTTAAATAACTGGTATGTACAAACATATTATGCTTTGTCCATTTAGGTCTATGGGTTAAGGTGTTAACACATTAAATGTCCTATACAGATGTCCTGCTTCAATTTGAAAAATGTTTATCATTTCATAATTTTGTATGATTGGCAGGTATAAAATGTCTCAAAATACCTCTCTTGACCTTCATCTAATTCTATAACTATGTTTTGTTTTTTAGTTACCCTGATTGTATACTCTGGATTTATTATTATTTTGTGGGATACCAGGTAGACCACACATTTTAGTGTACAATAAAGTACAAGTTTTCTATAGGCTTGAATGGATACTTCAACAAAACTGCTAAATCAACTATAAGAGAAAATATGATATTAGCTGAATCCACAAAAATTGGTATCTAAATGAATGCACAGTATTCAAAAGTGCAAGGGATGGTAATGTTTCTTTATGACAGATTTTACGTGTGTGTTATTTTAATTTTTCATAATATTTAATTTTTTTTCATACAAATATTAACGTTTTCTCACTAAATTGTACTAACGTTAGGACATATTATTTAATTTTCACTTTAATTTGTCATTTCCATTCTACAATTCATGGAAAGATTTTGTGATAACTTTATAAAGGTGCAAATTGATAATTCACTCAACAATTATATGAAAATACGGATAACTTACATGTAAAACAGTCAAATCAGTGATAAAAGTACTTAGTATAAAGACTGAGATCATATTGACTGACACTTAATCGGTGGCTCTTCACTCTTTCTTAACGCAGCCAAGGTCAACCTGACATCTATTTTTGGATGAAATATAAGAACATATATGTAAACTCTTGTTATCTATTTTACTGATGTTTTTTTTAATTTAAAAAAAGCTGAAAAAATAAACACATTTCTTGTAAATACATTTATAAAGAAGAAAGAAAATAACAATTTCATGAGTCAGTTCAAGGACCTATAAAATAGATAAAACTTTTATATTTAAAAATGAAGTTGTCAACAACTGAAAAGTTAAACTGTATCTCAGTGCCAAACAAAAGTAGAAAAGTCAAGAGTTATTGAAGTAAGCTTAAATTGCAATATAGTAGTACCCCTTTTAAGTCCATCCGAAGAAATTTCATCAGAAGAAATTTGGCTTATAATAGTTAAGAGATAAAATCCAAAATAAATGCTAATAATATGCGAGTTAATGAAATTTTATAAAAGATGTTGTTTTCTTCAGAAGAGTCTTTTTAGAGGAGATCCTGGGGTTTGTAATTTTTTTTCTGACAATTTGGGAAGAAAGAAATATAAAATGAGTTGAATAAGGAAGACCTTTCACTTTTACCTTTTGCCCTTGTAAAATTGTTTGATTTCAAGACTTCAAGGCAATATTTCAATCTCAAGTTTATTCATCTTACATATTCAATATTATTGTCATCTGTAAATTTCCTATAAGTCCAGTACAGTGGGCACTCGTTGCTTCTGAACTCAGACAGAGATTGAATATGTTTAATAGGGTTGGAGAGGGATTCTGTCAACTCATTAATGGGTACAATTGACATCAGGTGGGTGATAAAGTCTCTATTCAATTGTCATTTTTCCAGTTGTTGAAGCACTTTTCGTTCCTTTTTAGCTCACCTGGCCCGAAGGGCCAAGTGAACTTTTCTCATCACTTGGCGTCCATCGTCCGTCGGCATTGTCGTCCGTCGTCGTTAGCTTTTTACAAAAATCTTCTCCTCTGAAACCACTGGGCAAAATTTAATCAAACTTGGCCACAATCATCATTAGGGTATCTAGTTTAAAAAAATGTGTCCGATGACCCCGCCAACCAACCAAGATGGCCACCATGGCTGAAAATAGAACATAGGGGTAAAATGTAGATTTTGGCTTATATCTCTGAAACCAAAGTATTTGGAGTAAATTTGACATGGGTAAAACTGATTATCAGGTCAAGATCTATCTGCCCTGAAATTTTCAGATAAATCTGACAACTTATTGTTGGGTTGCTGCCCCTGAATTGGTAATTTTAAGGAAGTTTTGCAGTTTTTGGTTATTATCTTGAATATTATTATAGATAGAGATAAACTGTAAACAGCAATAATGTTCAACAAAGTAAGATCTACAAATAAGTTGTCATGACAAAAATTGTCATTCGACCCCTTTAGGAGTTATTGCCCTTAAAAGTCAATTTTTAACAATTTTTCGTAAATTTTTGTAATCTTTTACAAAAATCTTCTACTCTGAAACTACTGAGACAAATTTAACCATACTTGGCCATAATCATTATTAGGGTATCTAGTTTAAAAAATTTGTCCGATGACCCCGCCTTCCAACCATCATGGCCAACTTGGCTAAAAATAGAACATAGGGGTAAAATGCAGTTTTGGGTTTATATCTCTGAAACTAAAGCATATAGAGCAAATCTGACAGGTTGCAAAAATGTTCATGAGATTTAGATTTATCTGCTCTGAAATTTTCAGATGAATCCGACAACCCGTTGTTGGGTTGCTGCCCCTGAGTTAGTAATTTTTACAAAAATTTTGCAGTTTTTTGTTATTATCTTAGATATCATTATGATATCTAATATCTAGTACTATTAATTATGATTTTAACCTTAATTTACATGATTTCCAAAGCATCAGTAAATACAGGTGAGCGACACAGGCTCTTGAGAGCCTCTAGTTCAGCTTTAAAGTAAGAAATGATATACATGTTTATATAAAAGGCTAGTGTCACACTCCTTATTTCTTATATCGAGAAACCGCAGAATATGAACCATATATGTTCCCATCATTAAACAGTACTGATGTGGTTTTTACTCGCTAATTTCATTGTATCTTTTTCATTGTACAGATGCTTTAAAAACTGAAGTATGTGGTAAATATCAAATGATATAATAACCTCGAATAAGCTCTGTTGAGTACGTGACAGACCACGGAAACCACAAGATATATTCAAATGAATCATTGAGGATAGTGGTACCTTTTTGTTTTGTTTGGGTTTAAATGTCTTTAAATGGTATATGAATAAACAAGTGCTTGGGAAATAAATAGCATGAATGGCAAATGTTACAAAAATATACGGAATATAATCCAATTTGATGAATGAAATGTTCAAGTGTTTTCAGCCCTGTGGTAACAAAGTTTAATTAATTGCAAAATTATGTATTATTATTGGTGTATTGAAATTTCAAATGGCAACACAAATTTAAGTATTAACATTTTTTTTTCTCCAGAAATGACAAAAAGGAAGATAAATAAATTTTATTTTTTGCTAACATGTAAACTCTTAAAAAGTTTTGCCACACAAAATCTTTGATATTTGACATTGAACCCTAATTATTAATATCTGTGTGTAATAGACCTTGCAAAACCTCTAGGTTCATTTTGAAGTATGCCTTTATGCTTTAAATATATCATAAGGTCTCACAAATGATTGACAACAAATTATTTCTGTACCACATCATGAACATTCTAGCTGTGAACTAGGATAGTCAGAAAAAAAAGCAACAGTAGTATACCGGTGTTCAAATATGATGAATTGGTTCTTGAAAAGTTACCAGTTCTAAATTTAGTTCGAAATATAATTTTCACAACCTATCCTTGTTCACTGCTGGCTGTTTTCAATTTAGTCATGTTCATAAGTGACTGAAACATTACTTGTTCACAGCTCACTATTGACTGATAAGTCCTGTTCATAAGTGATTGCAAACATTACTTGTTCACAGCTGACTGTTGACAGATAAGTCATGTTCATAATTGACTGAAATATTACTTGTTCACAGCTCAGTATTGACTGAAAAGTCATGGATAGATAATTCATGTTCATAAGTGACTGAAACATTGTTCACACCACACTGTTGATAGATAAGTCAAGTTCATAAGTGACTGAACATTACTGTTCACAGTTCGCTGTTGGCAGATAAGTCATGTTCATAAGGGACTGAAACATAACTTGTTCAAAGCTCACTGTTGACATATTAGTCATGTTCATAAGTGACTGAAACATTACTTGTCCACAGCTCACTCTTGACTGATAAGTCTTGTTCATAAGTGACTGTAAACATTACTTGTTCACAGCTGACTGTTGACAGACAAGTCATGTTCATAAGGGACTTAAACATTATTTGTTCACAGCTCACTGTTGGTAGATAAATCATGTTCATAAGTGGCTGCAAACATTACTTGTTCACAGCTGACTGTTGACAGACAAGTCATGTTCATAAGGGACTTAAACATTACTAGTGCACAGCTCACTGTTGACAGATAAGTCATGTTCATAAGTGACTGAAACATTACTTGTTCACAGCTTAATGTTGACAGATAAGTCATGTTCATAAGTGACTGAAACATTACTTGTTCACAGCTTAATGTTGACAGATAAGTCATGTTCATAACTGACTACAGACATACTATGTTCAAAACTGACTTTTGACTTACTGTGCACAGATAAGTCATGTTTATACATGACTACAGATATATTGCCCTTTGTTCACAGCTGACTGATGCCACTAGTCATTTTTATAATTGATTAACAAACAGACAGTCTGATTCACATATGACTGTTGATAGATTGGTCATGTTATTAACTGACTACAAATAAAATGTCCTTGTTCACAGCTGACTGTTCACAGATAAGTCATGTGTATAAAATGATTTTTTTGTCAGTCAGTCAACAAACATGGCAGTCATGGCTAAAGATAGAACATAAGGATACAATGCATTAATTGTCTTATATATCGAAAACTTTAATAGATAAAGAAAATCTGACTTGAACAAAAATGCTTAAAATGTCAACATCTTCCAACTTCCTGTTTGTACCAAAAATATCAGATGACTCCTTATAGGAGTTATTGTCCTTAAATGATGATTTTTTACTTATACACTTACTGTACATGAACTTTGTTTTGGTAGAGTTAAAAAATATTTTTTCTTATTTATACCCCATACTACCGTACAAATTTTCAGATGATCAAAATTTTTCATTCTTTTTTTTTGCAATTTAACAAGTACTACAACAAAGACTGACACACTCAGTTGTCATTAAAAAAAATACCAATCAACAAAACATGTGAAAATGCTTAAAACCCTTGAAAATAGTAAATGGTGACACGAAACTGCCTGACTAGATATGTTACTGACACTTAAAAGATTTCTTCTAATGACACTTTAATATGTGTCTTCAGGATCAGAGACTCTAGCTTATCAAATTAACACTATGTTAAATCTGTCAGTTTAATAGCCATTCAATGTATAGAGCTTAATTTCCATTCACAAATTTCCACATCCTTCTTATTTAAACAGATCAGATTTCTATTTTTCTTTACATGTGAGTATTTTGATTTCAACAAGGAATTATTCTAAATAAACAACGGTAGTGAGTAGTTTGGTTTATGAATGACTTTTTAAACTTAGGTGAGAGGGAAGAATAAATTTTAGTTGTTCTCAATGGCTTGGTGTCTGTTGGAGAATTTGTCAAAGTAAACAGCATTGTTTTACAGACCAACTGGTACTTTTTTTATATAGTAGTACTGTATGACATCTGAAGTTTATCTATTTTAATAAGTTATCAAAATATTTAAAGTGCAATATAAAAGACAGAATATTAAGTTCAAACATAAATGTTTTAAAAAGAAATTGGGTTCAATTGCAAAACTTGGTCAGCACTGACATATGACCATAAATGTCAGTCTATTTATGCAAAGGCCAAACATACATTTTAGTTGGTTTTGTTTTGGTTTTTTTGCCTCCCTACCTTCCCTTCATGTCTACCCTTACACATTTTTGGTTCAGCAAAAATTTGAATCAAAAATTTAAGTCCAGTCATTTTTGGTAAAGCACTGAAGTCCTTAACTTTCCCCCTATAGTCTAGGTAAAACAGTGAAGTCCTTAACTTTCCCCCTATAGTCTAGGTAAAACAGTGAACATCTTTCTACCTACTTATATACACTATTTTTTCTGCCACAAATAATCTAGTGAATATATCTCACCTCACATTGATAAAATTGATGGAATTATTGATTCATTGTTGTTTGCTTAATGTCCAATGGCAAATATTTCAAGAAATTCAAAACAAGAACAAGTTAACGAAGAATTTAAGTAGCAAATGTTTTAAACTGGCAGAGAATATGGAATTCTACCTAAACACAGCATCTGATTAAGTGTCCCCATTTTGACAGGACATTTAACAGTATGAACAAACACTGGTTTTAATCAGAAGAAGATTATTTGAGGCATGTCAATTTAACATAAAACTTTGATGAATTTTAGTTAAAGTATGCGTTAACTAAAGCTGGTAGTGGTGATAGTGTTACAGTTATCAGGGGCAAATCCAGGATTTTAGGTTAGGAGTGGGCGCAAACTTAAACTTTCGCAGAGCGGAGAGAGTCGAAAAATTTTTTGAGATAAAAATTATCGAAATATTCTTGAGTCTCTTCAGATACTTTTTTAAGCTTAGGACAACCCATGCTTTGCAAATTTTAGGGGGGAGCGCACGCCCGCTACGCCCCCGCCTGAATCCGCCCCTGGTTATTTGTTCCCAGATTCTGATTAGGAAGACAGGATAGGATGAAATGCTAATGTCCTATCTTCCAACACTGTGCACAGTGCTCTCACATCTACAGTTCTCAGATTTTTCATCAACAATCATTATAGTGTTCTTCAGGCAATTTGCAACATAAGGGCAGATCAACATTTGATGGAAGTAATGCCCTTAAGGTTTTGAAAAATTAAAATATTATGGAATTCTGCAATCATGTAAGCTCTCATTGAAGTTTATGAAATGAATTGTCAAAAGTTTTAATCAGGAATATCTCTGATAAGTTAAAAAAATCAGGTCCAATCAATATTTGTTTAGACTTATGCCACTTGGCACTCTCTCAGACTATCAGTTTTACAGTTCTCTCAGGAGTAAATTAAATTTAATGTCAAAAATTTAACAACATCAGTAGCTTCAACCAGTTTGAATAACAGTGCTGACAAAAATTTGTAGGGAGTTATAATATGCCTTGGAATTCGGATGAAATTTATGTCAAAGGTTCACATCAGCAATATCTTTGAAATTATTGGGGGACTTATGAACTTTAGAAATGAAAATAATATGGAAAATCAGCATTGTAAGCACTCTCACACCTTTAATTCTTATTGGAGTTTAATGATATTTATGTCAAAGGTTTAAAACACAACATCTTCCACATGTTTGAAAATCAGATTTGATCGAATATTATTGGGGAAGTTTCTCCAGATTAACTTGAAAATCAATACACGTTGATTGATTATTTTCATGTGATTTATGCCTCATTTAAAATATTAGCATACTGTAAATTCAGAAATTATTGCGTGCATTTATTATTGCGATTTTTGAAAAATTAACAAAAATGCGAGGTTGACTATTGCGAATTTTGGAAAAGCTATGTACAGATATATGTAATTGATATCAGAATACAAGTTTTTATTATTGCGATACTCAAGTAGTCGCGTTATTCGCATTAATAAAAACCTCGCAATAATTTCTGAATTTACAGTATGTGATATAGAAAATTTCAGTATTTGAGAGGGGTATATTGGCTGCTCAGTAAAAATATTGAATTTTCTAGAATTTAATGATTTTTATTTTTGTCTGCAACAAATATTAGAGAATGTTAATCCAGCAATGACGTTGACTATTTTTATAAAACTTTATTTAAATTCATTTATCACAGAATAAGTTCAGCAATTATTCAACTTTATTTGGTGTATGGAATCATTGTAAGATGTACATGTCCATCTGGCAGGGGTTCTCTGACCTTGACCTCATTTTCATGGTTCATTGGTTAAAGTTTTCATGGTTGTGTCATTTTCTCTAATACTATAAGCAAAAGGTTAACTATATTTGGTGTATGGAATGATTGTTAGGTGTACATGTCTGTCTGCTAGATCTGACCTTGACCTCATTTAAATGGTTCATTGGTCAACCTTATGTTATCCAGGTAAGTTCTGTTTCTTAGATACTATAAGCAATAGTTTATTTTGTGTATAAAATGATTGTAAGGTGTACATGTCCATTTGGCAGGGTTTATCTGACCTTGACCTCATTTTCATGGTTCATTGGTGAAAGATAACTTATGATGGTTAGGTCATTTTTTCAGATACTGTAAGCAAAAGGTGAACTATATTTGGTGTATGGAATAATTGTAAGGTGTAAATGTCTGTCTGTCATGTTCATCTAACCCGGACCTCATTTTCTTTATTCATTGGTGACAACTTGAAGTTTTTGTTGTAAGATGTTTATCTCAGATACTTTTAGAAATAGGTCAATTACATTTGATGTATGGAATGATTGTAAGATTTACATGTCTGGCAAGGTCTGTTTTTCATATACTTTAAGCAATAAGTGGACTTTATTTTGTTTATGGAATGATTGTTAGTTGTATATATATACATGTTCATCAGGCAGGGTTAATCTAACCTTGACCTTATTTTCATGGTTCATCAGTCAAAAATAACTTTTCATGGTTGTCATTTTCTCAGATACTATAAGCAAAAGCTTAACTATATTTGAGGTATAAAATGATTGTCAGGTTCATCTGACCTTGACCACATTTTCTTTGTTCATTGGTCCAACTTGAAGTATATGTTGGAAGATGTGTATAAATTCTCAGATACTATCAAAAATAGCAGTCAATCATATTTGGTGTATGAAATGATTGTTAGATTTACATGTCATTCTGCCAGGATTTGTCTGACCTTGTCATTTTAATGGTTCATTGGTCAACCATAAGTTTCAATGGTAAGGACTGTTTTCATATAATCTAAGCAATAGGTAGACTTTGTTTGGTGTATGGAATTATTGTTAGTTGTTCATGTCAATCTGGCAGAGAACTTCTAACCTTGACCTCATTTTCATGGTTCATTGGTTAAGGATAAGTTTTCATGGTTAGATCATGTTTGCAGAAACTATATTAGCAATAGGTTAACTATATTTGGTGTATGAAATGATTGTTAGTTGTACATGTTCATCGGGCAGGGTTCATCTAACCTTGACCTCATTTTCATGTTCATTGGTTAAAAAGAAATTGTCATGGTTATGTCATTTTCTGAGACACTACAGCATTAGCAATAATATGCACAATATATTTAAGGGTAGGAATGTCCTTTACCCTCAAGTGTCAAATACTTCACCTTTAGTGTCAAATACTTTTCCTTTAGTGTCAAATACTTTACCTTTAGTGTCAAATAAGCCAAAAGTTTTAATATTCATGTATCACTTTATATTTTTAAGCAAACTTGGTGTCAAACAGAGTAAAACCTTTATTGTAAATAAAATTGTAACAAAAGTTTCATCATCTAATCCTTACATGGATTACCCCTTATCCCCCCCATATTTGCCCATTAAGTTCTCATTAGTACTGACGTTCCTTTTTTGACTAAATGTATAAGAACACATTATTTTACTTTACAGTTTAAATAACTTAAGCCAGAAATGGAAAAATTAATCTTCGAAGTTTTTTTGTTTTTTCATCTTTGATACTTAGATACCTGAAGTGATTGTGAAACAGATTATTTAATGAATTTCTGTTGTAAAATTTGCTGTAATTTTTATTTTTTAACGTGTTAAATGGAAAAGTCTATATGGTTTTCATATAAATAAAAAAGATGTGTTTTTTCCTCTGTCAAATTGATATATGTCTCATGCTGTTTACTTACTAAAGTGCTGTTTTTACCTGAAGTTAATCCCTTATCACGACTGCTGCGATAGCGAAACAAGCCCTTTAAATTTTCATTCAAACAAATTTTGCTTGGGAAATCATCTACCTGTCACCTATTCTGATTGGTTGATTACCTGTCTGTCACAGACGCTGAAGACATTGACATCGTTGTTTTGTCAATCATGTAAATTACTTATATATACAGTAAATACACAAATGTACTTCAAGAAAACTTCCAGCAGTCTTCAGTTAAAAAAGAATTTTAAGCTTGTCTTTTAGATTATGAATCCTAAGCAGTTAAAGATAATACTATCATAAGTTATTTTTATGGCTGTAAAACGATAGAAAATAAATTCATCTTTACAAAGAATTATTGCTTTTGTCTGAATGGAGACTGTTTTAAAGTTTTTACTATTTAATATGTTTTTAAAGAAGTGACTGTTTTATATGGATAATTAAGATGCATTTATATACCTGGAGAAGTTCTGTTGCTCTCTTAGTCATTCCGTACATGGTAGGTCGTTTTAATATTACCTGTAGAAAATCACTTTTTTAATTCAATAATTTTTTACTTTTATATCATAAATGCAAACTTGGTATTTGCTTCAGTTGATGTTAATAGCTGTCTGTATTTATTTCAACTTTTTTTTTAGAAAATTTAGTGTGCAACTTTAAATGCCAATTTGACTTTTGGCTCAGCTCTGTGTATGTTTAAAACTGTCTGCAGTTTAAATATTTTTTCTAGAAAAAAAATAGTGTTAATGCAAGTGTAAATGCAAATTTGGCTTTTACATAAAATGTTAAATTAATAGCTGTCTGCAGTTTAATTATTAAATAAGTATATGTATATATGCTAGTTCATATTAACCTTAAATTACTTCCTAGAAATCTATTTTTCATTGCAAAAAATACTTGATGCAGGTGGTAGCTGAACATAAGAAGAATTCATTGATATACATATATAGTATCAGTCTTTTAAAACATTTACCTGAACCTTCATAATGCATGTAATAGTAATATCAATTGACAAGACTTTTATTGATAACGAGGTTCAACATGCATACCTAGTGCAACATCTTAGCCTTTAAGTAATTATAGATAAAGAACAGCAATTATTTAAACAATATTGTTGACAAAATATGATACTGTTCTGATTACAGGTGTCGATTTACTGTCACCAAAAAAGTCAGAGCAGATTAATACATATTTGTACATAATATCTTAATTGCTACCATAGGTATCGTCAACATTACATGTAAAAGTTAATTCTGATTGGATAACATTTGACATATCACAGCATTGATTAAAGGTTTGATGTCTTCTGACTGGTCTATATGTACCTGTATGTAGCATCACTTTTGAATATTGAGCATTTGAAATTTCACTCAATTTTTTTATTGCAAGAGAATGAGAGGAGACAGTAACTTGACATTTGCATGTATATTTTCAGGCATCAGTAGTTGCCATTGTCAATAACTGTAAACTGGCTCTGATGGCTTTCCAAAATAATGCACATTTAAGTTTGATTGATTTAGCTATACAGTTATCTCCTAATTTAGTGTTTGTATATAATGTCTCTGGTGTTATTCATTGTTTGACTAGGTATAATTTCACAACACTTTCATACTATAGACCATTCAATTGCAATGTCTGTCTGTCTGTGTATGTGGGTTTATTTTTTTATTATTTCTATTAAGGGGGGCTGGGGAGGAGATGGCTTAAGTATGTAAGAATGTTAGAAGGTAACCAGGCCTGCTCAAATCATTTTCCTGGATCTGGAAAAGGCCTTGTGCAAAACTAGCTTCCATAAGAAGGGGACATTTCTTGGTGAATAACTGTAATAGGCCTATATTGTTGTTCAGAGCACTAGTTGAGATATTTTTTAAAGAAGTACTAGACATATTAAAAAAGCACAAACAAAACTAGTTTCATAAGAAATAACTCAAAAACTGAAGATAATTTTGTATTTAACACCTGTCTCAATACACAGCATCTGTAAATTGTCAAAACTAATTTAGGTTTGTTTACATCCTTTTTTATATACCAAATGACTTGGTGTTGTGCTCTTAATTACCTTAACTGTAATGTTAGCTTCCTTTTGTAGTAAATATTGTGCACATTTTCAGTTGTAATTACATAACTGTAAAAAATAGTTACCTTTATATGAGGTAATTACCTTTCTGCACGTGCATGGTAAGATATCAATGTCTGTTTATTTACACTGAATATGTCAATTAAGATGGTCTTCATTTGCATAATTTTTATGGTATTAACAATAAAATATATAAAATTTCACATTTATAATGTGATGGTATGCACCTGAGAGGTAGTTTTTATGAAACCACATGTACGTTACACTTGATTGTTGTTAAGTTCCAAAGTATGAAAAATACAGCAATAAAACAGTTTTAACGGAACATTTAAAAAAAAGTTTCTTGTGTCTCAGTTTAAGTTCAAAAAGGTGATACTTGACATGAATATAAAGGAACACTTGTATTTTGTTTGTTGAGCAAAAAAGAGGATTAATGATTTGAATTGTATAGTGGTCATTTAAATTAAAAAGTCCTGGTTACCCATTCATCATTTTAGCCACTTGTTGCATGTATGACTCACAGATAAAATCAAGATAAAAATCAAACTAGGCCTTGGACAAAAAATATTAAGGTCATGGTACTAAAACCCAGTTTTTGTGACTTTTGAAGTTTTCAACATCAAAGCTTACTGAAGACATGGTTTAATAGGGTCATACCATATATTGTTGATGTTTTAGGTTTTTATTGTTGAACAAATTCAAGAAGGTCCTTTTTCAGATCCATATTTGATGACCTTAACTAGCATTGAAAATGGCAGCATGATTTTATTCATTGGACTTAATTCTATAGCATTTAAATTGAATTGACCCCAGTGGATAAGTGCTTTGGGTACATGGTTTTCAATTCCAAATATATATATGCATTTATTCCTTCTGCTACAAAGTATAAACCTATATTGACCAAACCTTGTTTAAATTTAGAACCTGTCTACCTTAATTTAAACCTTGACTAAACTTCATACCTGTCTAAACCAGATGTTAACTTAACTGAATCCCCATCCAAACAAAGCCTTCACTAAACTGGAAACCTGTCTAAGCCAGACCTTGGGCAACTGGAAACCTGCCGAAACCAAACTTTGACTACATTAAATCCATATCTTACCCAAACCTTGACTAAACTGGAAGCTTTCCTAAAGTAAACATTGAATCAACTGAAAACCTATCTAAACCATACATTAACTAAACTGGGTCCATATCTAAGCCAGACCTTGACCTAACTTTAAACCTGTCTAAACCAAACCTTGACTAAACTGGAAATCTGTCTAAACCAAACCTTGACTAAACAGGAATCTTGTCTGAACCAAACCTTGACTAAACAGGAATCTTGTCTTAACCAAACCTTGACTAAACAGGAATCTTGTCTAAACCAAACCTTGAATAAACAGCAATCTTGTCTGAACCAAACCTTGACTAATCAGGAATCTTGTCTAAACCAAACCTTGAAGACCTGTTGGTGACCTTCTGCTGTTGTCTGTTCTATGGTCGGGTTGTTGTCTCTTTGACACATTCCCCATTTCCATTCTCAATTTTACTTGACTAAACTAGAAAACTGTCTAAACCAAACCTTGACTAAACAGGAATCTTGTCTAAACCAAACCTTGACTAAACAGGAATCGTGTCTGAACCAAACCTTGACTAATCAAGAATCTTGTTTAAACCAAACCATGACTAAACTGGAAAACTGTTTAAACCAAATCTTGACTAAACCTGCCGAAACCAAACTTTGACTACATTAAATCCATATCTTACCCAAACCTTGACTAAACTGGAAGCTTTCCTAAAGTAAACATTGAATCAACTGAAAACCTATCTAAACCATACATTAACTAAACTGGGTCCATATCTAAGCCAGACCTTGACCTAACTTTAAACCTGTCTAAACCAAACCTTGACTAAACTGGAAATCTGTCTAAACCAAACCTTGAATCACTAGAAACATGTCTAAACAGATCAGACCGTTGGTTTTCCTGTTTGAATAGTTTTACACTAGTCATTTTTGGGGCCCTTTATAGCTTGCTGTTCGGTGTGAGCCAAGGCTCCGGGTTGAAGGCTGTACTTTGACCTATAATGGTTTATTTTTACAGGTTGTGACTTGGATGGAGAGTTGTCTCATTGGCACTCATACTGCATCTTCTTATATCTACTTAACTACATACACTGGACCTATAGCTAACCCAAACCTTGACTGAGCTGGAAACCTGCCTTAACCAAATTTTGACAAAAATGAAAACTTATCAAAACCAGACCTTGACTAAACTGGGTCTACATCTAAACCAAACATTGACTTAACTGCAAACGTGTCTAAACCAAACCTTGACTGAACTGGAAACATGTCAAAGCTGAACCTTGGCTAAACTGGGACCCTAGCTAAGCCTAACATAGACTAAACTGGCAACCTGTCGAAATGTGCCTAAACTAAACTTTGAATAAACTGAAACCTGCCTTAACCAAACCTTAACTAAACTGGGTTAGTATCTAAATAAACCTTGACTAACCTTAAACCTGTCAAAATATTACCTTGAGTAAACTGGATCTCTTTCTAAACCAAACCTGGACTAACATGAAACCTGTATAAACCAGACCTTGACTAAACTGGAAACCTGCCTAAACCAAATCTTGACTAAACTGGAAGTGTGCCGTAACTAAATTTTGAATAAATTGAAAACCTGCATAAACCAGACCTTAACTAAACTGGGTCCATATCTAAACCAAACCTTGACTTAACTTGAAACCTGTTTAAATCAGACCTTGACTAAACTGGAAACCTTCTTAACCAAATCTTGACTTAACTGGGACCCTTTAAAAGTGAAACCTGGACTAAACTGGAAATATTTATAAACTGGATCTGGACTTATGTGTTGACTCTCCCTATCTAAACAAAATCTGGACTATTATGTTTTCCTTTCTAAACCAAAACCTGGACTAGCTGGAAACCTGTCCAAACCCAACCTGGACTAAACTAGACACCGTCTAAACTAAATCTTGACTAAACTGGGACCCAGTCTAATCCAGACAATTGCTACAAAGTCTTTCATACCAATATCAATATATTTTGATCGTGTATCAACTGAACATTTGGCTTAACAGAACAAGTATACTGTTTCAACATAAAAAAGTATGAATAGAATTTGTTAACATCAATTCAACAGCAACCCAACAACACATATTACAAAAATTCGTCTGTAGGAAAGTTACAAACAAATTTCTTTACAATCAGATGATTGATTGATTGATGGTTGCTTAACCTCCAGTGTACAATCAGATGATGTAGACATTCTTAAGTAATACATCAATGGTAAAGATCTACTGAACTATTCACTTTTGATGTGTAATTGTAAGTGTCCTGTGGTTTGTCAGTTCAAATTAGGTGATATAGAATGAATTATCTCTCTTTTTGTTGTGCTTTGCAGTGCATTCTATACAATTGATTTTCCAAGAATAAATAGATGATGACACACTATATTAAATAACATACCAACCATGAAACCCGAGAAATTGCTACTGTGTCCTCTTCCTTCCAATATGATTGGCTGAAAGTTATAATATCTTTTTGAGAGAATAATTTGTTTTTTCTTCCTTGTAGATAGATATGGATATGATCACAATCCATGAACTAAATAAATTTCAAATCATATGGTAATATGTTAATATTCAATTCATGCAGAATATCAATTAATATGTACAGTAATTGTTTTTCATCTTTGGTGGTCAGTTTACGCATGGTAATGCCATTATTTGTAAAGAAAAGACTTGAGCACTAATATTCAAATGGGGACTTGGTACATTATGATTTTATCTCAATCTATATTTAAACAGTTTGTTAAATCGTTTACATAAATATTGAAAATGAAGTAGCTAAATCATATTTTATTATTATTATTACTTTATTTATAACAAAAAATTAAATGGGCGCTTGGTTTAAAAACTCATGAATGAAGACTTTGAGAATGAATTATGGATTTGCGAGCTGTTTTAAACGACCGTCTCGAGTATTTTTCATTCAGTATTTTTCTATAGATCTTGTTTGAACAAATTTGCTTTTACTTACTGGCAATGTTATAATGAATATATTTGAGCAGTTTATAGTACAAATAAATTATATTTTGTATGTCGGGGAAAACTTACAAACAAAATGGGTAGGCTCGACCTTTTCATAGATGACTGCATATTAAGATCTGTCTTTGTTGACAGGGTGAATGAGCTGCTAGTTTTTGTTTAATCAGTAAAATTCAAAACCTTCTCACTGAAAAAGTGTCATTCTTGTGAATGAAAAATGAAGACCATATTTTTGTTATAAAATAGTAGCTTAACATGTGTCAGATCTGTATTTACAAGTAACATTAACAAAGGGAAACAAATATAATTGTTTACAGCATTGTAAACATCATTAAATAACAGGAATTATAAAGTATGTTATCCTACTCAGAAGGAGGCATGTTAGATATTCTTTTTGATACTTGTGGGTTGTCTTGTTTTTATACCCCCACCTCTGTGTATGTTTAGTTAGAAGCTTGTGGCGATGTTTATCAATCAAGTATGCATGTTTTACATGTATCCTTTATACTTTTATGAATGGCTGCAATGCATGAGGTTTTGTGTGAACTGGCATAATTACTCTGAATTTAATTAATACATCGAGGGAGGGATTCCATCAGCTAGCTATATATAGGAAATAATATTTTTTGTATGATTTTCGCAAATTCATAAAGGTGAATTATCTTTCAGTTAATTTTTGTCACAAAATTTATGAGTTTTATCCTGTTCCACATTTAAAACTGACAAAAAACAAAATAAAGAGAAATGGAAGAAAGTGCATCAATTGAACACTGATTTTAAAGATATAGTTTATTTTTTAACTAAACTGAAAGTAAATTTTAAAATGTTTACTCTGAATTGATTATAATTGGCATTAAATTTTATGTTTAATTTGTAGATTAAAAATTCAAGATGGCCATCATCACATAAAAGTGGTAAACATTTAGTGCTATTGTTACTCAATACTCAATTGAATTGTCTTGTATTGCATTTATTTTTCAGTTAGAAAAATAAAATCACAATTTCTATCTTTCTGAGAAAATTTATGACATCAGCAATAAGGATATAGTACTGGTATAATAATGCCAAAGAAAATGTGTAGAAACTTAAGTACATTATAATTTTTTTTCATCTCCCAAGTCAGACAAAAAAATAGATTTATGATTATATATTTTTATACAGGTAATTTAAGATATATGGCGTACAACTAATACTTTGGTTTATTGTAAAAAGTTGAAAAGTGTCGGAACATGATATGACACACACAGTATTAACCTGTTCTTTATGGGGAGCCTTTCTTACGTAAATGCAGGTAGCTCTATGCATCAAGGATCAAACTTTATTCAATATTCTAACTTAGTTTTTGGAACAATTCATTGACAATTTGTTTATTTAATGTGACGAGACTTTCTTCAGTGCTGTTAAATCTTGTTGCATATTTTTTAAACCATAATCTATCTTCAAAGAAAAAGTTCTTTAATAATTGACAAGTACTTTATTGTGAGATTTTCATGAATGAAAAACGAAGGAGTGAAACTCATCAATAACTTATGACGTTTTCATTCATATAGCTACTTTCACTGCGGTTTATCAGATTTAAAATCTAATCCATTTCTAGTTTTACTCTAAAATAATTACTTGTTTATGGAAATAGACAAAATTAAATATCGGCTAATTTATGCTCACAACTTGTCATTGGTTTATGTTTATTTAAAAAGTTTAATTTTAAATCTATTACTGTTGGGAAATAGTTTGGTAGTAGTTGGTGCACATTGCCGTAAAAATAAATATTCAAAGTGCAAGTATATGCCCAATCATGAATGTGGCTGGGGTATACATTTACCCTTGAGGAGCCCCTTATTGTCTGTCCAGATATGTTTTTACTCCAATTTGCTACATTTTAATATTGGATGACTTTAATTAAGTTTAAATTTGTTCAAAATTACATCTTAAAAATGTTTGATATAAATCAATGATATTTTAAATCTACATGCTGTTAAACTGTTCTTTTAAATTCAGGTCACAGAGACTCAGACTTGCTGCTAAATGAATATTGTGATAAAATTTTGCATATCTCATAAATCCATTGTGTTATATCAGCAAAAATTGACTGCTTCTTATTCAGCTATATAGTACAAAATAATTTCACATTATGTAGATCACAATGACCACTATTATTATTATACTTTCACTAAAAAAGGGGGAACAGACTGGTCTGACTCTCACCCATTTTTCTCAGTAAGAATCAGAGTTTTCTGACATTTGGTATGAAGCTTAAGGTTAGCATGTTATACTTTGTGATGTATTGTCAAACTCATCTAATATAATTTACTGAAGCTCTTCACATTTTAACATTTAATGTTTATGGGGTTTATTTTTTAAGCACTAGTAACATAGAAATGCTTGTTGCTTCTTTCATGTATGGTTTGCCTTGGTTGTTTCAAAGGTATGAAAAGTAACTGTTTTTGAATGTACATTTGCAGTTTTAGCATGATCTCAGAAGGCAATTTCATTATATCATTACTTATGATTTGCAACATTTCCAGATTGATAAAAATAGCAAATGATTATAGATAGAGTGAGAAGTTGGGTATTTATCAATGAGACAAGTAACTTTACTGGACACAAAACACATATGTCAGAAGTGTCTCTCTTATTGATATTCATTGTCTGTTAAAGATGTGATTTTTCATCATTGAATTGATGAAGATGTAGATTATTATAATTAGCAGGTGTTTTGGTTACAGTATAACTGACAAATCAGAAAATCTTGTTACAGTAAATTGATTCTTGCTTGTTTTATGTCCAGTTGCAAATATTTCATCATCATTCATTCATTCATCCATTATGAGACAGGTTAGAGTTACTATAACATCAAGAAGTAAACTTTGTCACAATGGAAAAAAAACATTCTCATAAAATGACAAGGAGCTGATTAAGTAATTATGAGAAGTCCTGGACTATACATACTTTCTATCTGGAGTATTCAGATAGATTTTGCAATTTTGCTTTATTGAGAATTGCCAGTTATGAGGTTGATGTCCCAAAGTGTTAGGTTATACAAGTTAGAATGGAGAGGGCAATATTTATATCTAGGTTCATTTATCAGATATAAATTTAAAAGCTTAAAAAAGAGCCTACTATAAATTCAAAACTAAAGTATAGGATTTTGATCTTGAAGCTTTTAAGCTTGTACAAGGACATAATTTACAGATTATGTCACTTTTTCCAATAAAAAATAATGAGATAAACTTCAATTTTCAATCCAAATTTATATTTAGAACATTTTGAGTCCATATCAATTTTCTGTGTATTAAAACAGTTTTGTGACATAATCAGATTTACCTGAGAACAAATAAGAAAACCTTGAATAAGATCTGAAGTGTACTAACATAACACAACTGAACAGGGTTACCTTTAAAAAAAATTATATTGGTGTTTGTATGAATAGAGATCACTTATAGACATAATACTGTGATGTAGTCAACTCTACTATATTTAGTTTGCTGCTTTATGACGGGAAGTTATTTCCCTCTTTCAGACTTTGTGAATAAAGACAGTTTTTATAGCACCAGATAACAATTTTTTTTTTGGGGGGGGAATGGATATATAGTAATCACCTTGTCTGTCTGTTTGTCCTTCGTTCTGTCCATATGCCTTATAAGTGCAACTCCTCCTAAAAGACTGGACGGATATTGATTAAACTTTGTAATAGAGATTAATCCTGGCCCAATAAGTTAAAAGGGAGATAATTTTTTAGGCTGGGCAAGGGTTAATTTTTTGTGATTTAACATGCAGTTCTAGATTTTTGAGTCACTGAAACAAATAACAATGCATGTCCCATACTGCCTGACTGTAATTTATCATGGATTGAACAAACCTCCACAATGAAATAAATTAACATAAAATTGATTCAATTAGATGATGGTCTACATTAATCCCTTAAAATCATACAAGAAAAAAGTGAATAAAACCAATATCATAATTGAACTGCTATCACACTTTTACATTACATTATGCAGGATTAGATATTGTGTAGTACAAAATGCTTCTTCATGGAAGTATAATTGGTTCATTTATCTCAGACAAAAAGACCCAAAAGGTAGCACTTAGCCTAATAAACAACCCCTGTACTACTAACCTAATGAAGTAAGATTGATTAGTTATGTCAGACTAGTTACATGAATAGATAATTTCATGCTATTAACACCCTATTAACACTGTGATAAAATACTTTGTAATGGACATATTGTATGTATCATCTTTAAAGTAGAATAGTACTTGTCTCTCTAGTAGCATTCTGCCCCTTTAATTCAATTGGATATGAATGTGTTCTTACGGTCACATAATTTTAAATTGAATACTGTAAATTCACAAATTATTGTGCGATTGTTGAACAATTAATGGATACAATAATTATTGCGATTCAGGAAATGCTGCATACAATTTATGCTATCCAAATTTTAAATGCAACTTCTTATTTTTGCGAACATATGATATCCCATTGCAATTTTTCGCAATAATTTCTGAATTTTCAGTATATTTTGATGACAGAGGGGTAAATGATCTATAAAGCTCAGGATATAGCTACCTATGATTGAAAAATTCTTTTTCACTCCTACAAAGACCTGCTATACTAAAGATTGGCAAATCTATTTCATGGCCATATTATCTATTGAGATATAGAGCTCTGCCATTATTTTTCAAACTCCTTTATTATACCCCATGCAACGAGTTGCGGAGGGTATAATGTTTTTGACCCATCTCTCCGTCTGTCAGTCCGTCAGTCCTGTTTCTTGTCATCGCAACTCCTCTGAAACCACACAACAGAATTTCACGAAACCTTTTTAGATAATAAGGACATACTATGTAGTTGTGCATATCGACAAAGAAATTACGATTCAATTCTTTTTCTAGGAGTTACGCCCCTTTGAACTTATTTACTTTAATGTACTACTGCAACAGTTTGTCATCGCAACTCCTCTCAAACCACACAACAGAATTTCATGAAACCTTTTCAGATAATAAGGACATACTATGTAGATGGGCATATCGACAGGAAATTACAATTCAATTTTTTTCCAGGAGTTACGTCCCTTTGAACTTATTTGCCCAATATACTACTGCAACCTTTTGTCATCACAACTCCTCTCAAACCACACAACAGAATTTCATGAAACCTTTTCAGATAATAAGGACATACTACGTAGATGTGCAAATCGACAGGAAATTACGATTCAATTTTTTTCCAGGATTTACACCCCTTTGAACTTATTTGCCCAATATACTACTGCAACCTTTTGTCATTGCAACTCCTCTCAAACCACACAACAGAATTTCATGAAACCTTTTCAGATAATAAGGACATACTACTTAGATGTGCATATCGACAGGAAATTACAATTCAATTTTTTTCCCAGGAGTTACGCCCCTTTGAACTTATTTGCCCAATATACTACTGCAACCTTTTGTCATCGCAACTCCTCTCAAACCACACAACAGAATTTCATGAAACTGTGTAGATAATAAGGACATACTATGTAGATGTGCATATTAACAGGAAATTATGATTCAATTTTTTTTTCTGATACAATTTTTTTTTCTTACACTTATTTTTATTTCTCCAATGACAATGTGGGGACGTGGGGTATGTGAGCGCGCTCACTAAGGTTCTTTAATTATGTACTGACATATACAATTTTGTTTAAAGTTTCCTCATTTTTAGCACATTTTCAAATATGGTTTAAAAAAGGTTTTTTAAAAATGTATCCTTTGAAATAATATTTAATGATTTTATGATTAATCGCTTGTTGTTTGCTGTACACTAAGTGGCAAATATTTTATGATTTATAAATACTGTAAAAGATTATGACATAAACATTTTAAAAATCAACACTACAAAGTTTAAGAAAAGAAGGATGGGGTTCAGATGTTTAATGCTTTTTTTTTGTTTTTATACCCCACGCAAATTTTTTGCGAAGGGTATAATGTTTTTGACCCGTCCGTCAGTCCTGTTTCTTGTCATCGCAACTCCTCTCAAACCACACAACAGAATTTCATGAAACCTTTTTAGATAATAAGGACATACTATGTAGATGTGCATATCGACAGGAATTTACGAATCAATTTTTTCCCAGGAGTTACGCCCCTTTGAACTTATTTGCCCAATATACTACTGCAACCTTTTGTCATCGCAACTCCTCTGAAACCACACCACAGAATTTCATGAAACTTTGTAGATAATAAGGACATACTATGTAGTTGTGCAAATCGACAGGAAATTACGATTCAATTTTTTTTCTAGGAGTTACGCCCCTTTGAACTTATTTGCTTCAAATTACTACTGCAACAGTTTGTCATCGCAACTCCTCTGAAACCACACCACAGAATTTCATGAAACTTTGTAGATAATAAGGACATACTATGTAGATGTGCATATGGACAGGAAATTACAATTCAATTTTTTTTCTAGGAGTTACACCTCTTTGAACTTATTTGCTTCAATGTACTTCTGCAACAGTTTGTCATCGCAACTCTTCTGAAACCACACAACAGAATTTCATGAAACTTTGTAGATAATAAGGACATACTATGTAGATGTGCATATTGACAGGAAATTACGATTCAATTTTTTTTCTAGGAGTTGCGTCCCTTTGCACTTATTTGCTTTAATGTACTACTGCAACAGTTTGTCATCGCAACTCCTCAGAAACCACACAACAGAATTTCATGAACCCTTTTTAGATAATAAGGACATACTATGTAGATGTGCATATCGACAGGAAATTACGATTCAATTTTTTTTCTAGGAGTTACGCCCCTTTGAACTTATTTGCTTCAATGTACTTCTGCAACAGTTTGTCATCGCAACTCCTCTGAAACCACACAACAGAATTTCATGAAACTTTGTAGATAATAAGGACATACTATGTAGATGTGCATATTGACAGGAAATTATGATTCAATTTTTTTTTCTTACACTTATTTTATTTCTCCAATGACAATGTGGGGACGTGGGGTATGTGAGCGCAATCACTAAGGTTCTTTAATTAATAATACAATTAAAATGCAAAAAAAAGGAAAAAACTGATTTCTTGTTAGAGGCTAGTATTGCAGGTACATGTATTTATATATTTTTTATTTTTTATCTGTTAAAAAATTTAATCATTGGTTAACAGTTAAATTAATTTTTTTCTATAGCTGTAACATGTGATGTCACATTAGATTTTGCCTTGTATACAATCTCCGGAATTAAACATCTTTGACTAGAAATTAAAACATAAAATGACCCTGCCACCTGTTTGAAATGTCAATAAAGACAAGATAGCTATGTTGATTTGCACAGGAATATGTGTTTTTTCATATCCCTTTATATTAATTTGGAACAGAAACATTAAAAGGTCTGGTATCTTACTCATCAACAAATCTTTGAATTACTGACAAATTGTTACATAATTCAAAATTTGGATGATACCGGTGGCGGATTCAGATTAGGGTATAGAAGGCATTCCCCTCCCCCTCCCTTTCCCCCCAATTTAATCGGGAAACATTTGGACTCACTATGCTCCCCACTTTTTTTTCATTACCGATATTAATAATGCTAAAAAAAATTCTAAAAACCTTGGATCGGCCCTTGAATAATTGATATATAATTTTATACATGATACTAAAAGTGCTTCCAACCTCCAGGCCAGATAAGTACAGAGGAAAGGCTATGTGAGTTTTGTTTATTAACATTCAATTTTATGATCATTATGTACTTGTATAAGACAAAAAATTAATATGTAAATGTCAGTTAATAGTACTGTTTGTTTCAATTTAAACTTGTTATTTAAAGAAGTGAGCACTTTTATTAGAATGCACTGTAAAATAAGAAATATGTTGTAGTTGAAAAGGTACGATTTTCATGCAAAGTGAAGTTTATGCAATCTTTTTTATATGTTATGCTTAATTTCCAAAAACAGCTAATCATCGACAAACTGCAGTAATCATTAATCATATTTATTAAAGCTTACTATAAATGGCTATGAGTAGGCTTGGTTTATTTATTTCTGAAATGAAGAATTTAATTTAGCTACATGAAGGTTTTATCAGTGAAAGCATACAGTAAAAATATGATAATTTTGTCTTTATTCCATACATAATTGACATGAATCTACTATCTCATAGATGCAGCCTGTATCAAAGAGAAGGCCTTCCTACACGATTTGCCTGTACCCTATTATTTTATGTGCGAATTATACTCCTTTAAATGTCAAGGTCAGACTTGATGTATCATTGTATTATTATTTTTTATAATTCTACCTGGATAGATTATCCCGATTATGAACACCTAAAACCATAAAAATAGGAGTAAAAGTAAAATGTTGTGTTTGTGACTTGATGTAATGTGATTTTAATCTTCAGCGTTAATTACGGCAATCCATTAAAGACAGTGTTTAATGTTTCTGATTTATGAAGTAAGAGGATTTTGATACGATTGTTGATTTTTCCGTATTAAATATGACTATTTGTACCAATACACGGCTATCTCCCCTTACACTGATGTATTTTTTATTTAATTTATCCCTATACTTATATGATTTATGTATTTTAGCAAAATCAGATATCTACACAGTTTTGAATTTATACTTGTAAAGGAAATAAATCTTTTATAGTTTTATATTCAAATAAAGATAATACAAGTATCTATATATATGGTTTTGAATTAATACATATGGTTTAAAGATGAACCTGTTTTGATATATGTTTACAGTAAATTTATATTATTTTTTAATTGTCTTTTGATCTTATAATCATTGCTTCTTCTATGACGTGCTGACAAATCAGTTTATTGGGACAATGTATAATTGTAAGATCCAAACTGTAACTTAAATGAGGTAGTGTGGGACAAAATGTGGGAGGCTGTTTTTTAAGCTGACTGATTTTAAAAAGATACTCAAAGTACTTCACTTTCGTTCACTGCTAAAATTATTAATTTGTGCCTGTTTTGTTGCCAGAGTATATTAGTTTTTACACTTTTTGTTATTCCAAGGAAATAAATAAAGGGGAAGGGTTGAACATGTTCATGTGTCTTTCAAGTCAAAAACCTGGTCACTGCTTATTAAATATTTCTAATTATACCCCCGCTTTAAAAAAGTGGGGTAATGCTGTTTTATCTCTGTCTGTCCGTCCGTCCGTCCGTCCGTCCATCCGTCCTTCCGTCAGTCCCATGAATATTTTTTGTCGCATCTTTCTCAGGAACTACACTACAAGGATTTCTGAAATTTGGTTTCAGGGTTTATATAAATCAGCTATACCATGTGATGTGTTTTCAGATTCATCACTCAACAACTTCCTGTTTATCTTATACTTTTAGCGGGGCAGGGATATCATTAGTGAGCAGTAGCTCACAGAATCACTTGTTTAACTTTCACAAAATGTTGTAATATCAGGAGGGAGGGTACCAGAATGGTAAGGGTATGTCACGCTGTATAATTTGAAAGCTTCACTGCACTCTAAGAAAAATGTATAAATAACAGGAAGACAGGAAGATTTCTAGATGAAGTTTACTGATCAAATTTCTTAAGTTTGGTGGTGATTTTCCCAGATGGCAAGAATTATTGATATACCAAAATCCACCTTTTTGTTGCATTTGAACCTAGAATAATATAATTCAAATTCAGCCATACAAGCTCAGGTTAGCCTCTAGTTTTCTCTTCGTTAACAAGCATTCTCATATAGCATTTTGGTAGTGATGGCACACGATGACCTTACACCCAACTACATACATGGTATTTTGTATAATGATGATTTGCAGAAAGTTGATAATTAGAAAATAATTGGAAGCAAAGTGGTTTAGTAATCTTTTTTCCATGGGTGTTATTATATTTGACAAAGGTGAATGTATGTGTATTTGCATAACCATTGAAATACAAACTTAGGTTAAATGTTCTAATTAGGATATTCTACACTTCTGCTTTGATCCTTCAGTTTACATTAATTATTTCTCCAGACTGTTTGTGGGGTAAGCTTTCCAGCATTAAATCAGAGTTCAAGCATATATATGATTCAATGTATGGTAAAGAATAGATCTTTCAAAATTGTGATTTTGAAATACTAGTATGTGTTTTCCATTGATGCACCATAAAATTCATTTAAGGTAGTTCAAATTTCAAAGATATAGTTATAGCGAGAAAATAGTAGACAAACGACTCACATTTGACCATTCTGAGCAACATCAAATTTTATTAAAAAGTTGTTTTTGAATTTTTTATCTGCACTAAGTAGATTATTTAAGATTTCAAAATTGAATTCATGACAATTAAATCTTATAGCATCAATGCTTAATTTATTACACTTAATTAACTATGACATATCTTATATATTTTTTAATTCCATATAAGAATATCTCATATTTAATAAGACATCTCATAAATTTTAAAAATTGGTAAAAAAATCTGAAATAACACGAGATATCTTAAAAAGAAATGTTTATGAGATATCTTCTATTTTTTATGATATATCTTAAAAACTAAATAAGATATGTTGATATATGAGCTAGCTTTAAGGTTAGATACTTTGTTACATTCTTGCAAAAAACAACTATCAGAAACTGAAATATGACAGCTAGCATGCTGACGGCAAGCAACCAATGATAAGCACTGAGTTACAGGCTCCTGACATTGGTTTGGCACATGTGTGCTGAATGGGGCATGGCTTAATATGTAGTTGAGTGCTCAACCCTTTCACTAACCTGGGACAGTGTTATAACAGCAAAACATGAGAACAAACTTTGTATATTTAATGTTGGATTAAAAATGACAATTTACTCACTACCATGTTGACATGTATTGCAAATTATTTTCTCAAGTATGAAGGAGGGAAATTGATACTTCAGGCTTCTGATAAAATATGAATGAATAGAAAACTATGAATGAGTGATATACTATCTTATTTATAACTACATTTTAAATTATAAATTTATTTGAATGATAGCATAAATATAAATGAATAACACTTCTGTCTTTAAATTCTGTATCAAGACACCATTTAATCTCTTGGAGACATAACCCCAGCTTCCTGATGATATTAGATTACATGAGGGGCATAACCCTGGACTATCATATGTTCTTACTTCATTATCATATATAGTCCATATTTGAAATATGAAGGATTGACTAGACAATATATATATTAAAATTTCTAGACATAGATTGACTTTTTTTGACAAAGATGGCCTTTTTTGGTCTCATATATGTTAAATACTGTAACTTTTTTATGGTTAAAGATCAAAAGATATTGAAACACAATCATTACCCACATTTATATTCATGTTAAAGGTATATAGAAAGGCCTTAAAATGATGGTGGTGTTAATAGCCATATGAAAAAAAGATTGGATGCAATGAAGATTTTATTAGAGTTTTGACAAATCATTTAAATTAGATTTTAAAGCCATCAGATAGAGTTTATGACTTTGGTGGTGTTTTATTTAGTGAGTTTACACAACCTGTTTTCATTTGACCTTAAACCCATAATTTATTTAAACATAATAGTGTCAGCTGGGGACAAAAAGAGTTTTCAGAAAAATTATTCAAGATTTTAAAAATTGAATATGTTAAACATTAAAATATAACATTAGTGAACTGGCCACCTATGATTTCTCAAACATTAAATTTTGACCTTGTTAGTATTACCTTAAGGAAAAAGTAGAAAGATGTACTGAATGATATTTTAGATCTAGGCAAACATGATATACTTATTAGCTGAAGTTGTGCATTGAATTTGAACGATTAAATTTTCAGTGACTGCAAGTAAACAGAGATGGTCCATGTAGGGCTGAAAAGGGTCAGGCTATGAATTACCACTAGGCACTATTAATTATGTGTGCTGTAGTTTTTTTTCTCATAAATTTTTTTTCTGCTGTTACACATAATTAATATGGCTTGAACTAACGAAAGCTCCATTGGAGCTATTGTGTTTAAGAGACCTCTTTATATCAGTTTTCTCTCTTTTAATTCATCTACTTTAAGATTGGTACTTTGTGTCTTTTATCATTTTGTTGGAGCCTAATGTCAGCGGTTGTCTCATGTCATATCTAAATGTATTTTGTTATTTGGAGAATTTGGTGATGTAGGCTGATTTGAAATTGACATCGTCCTCTTCAATCGGGAAATAGTTGGTGCGTTGGATGACAATTATAAACTTACTATTGTCCTCATAGCCAGTAAATATGTGTATACTATCATATATGTCACCCTCTAAATGTCTAGTTTATTTTTGTCCTCGAGTTGCTGTCTCTAATTGACACATACCCACAACTCCTCTTAATCATCTTATGCTTTCAACTTTGGTCTAGTTGTACAAATTGTACACCTGTTGCTATTATCGTCTTGTATTTATTGTTTTTAGTGTGAATTAAATGGAACAGATATTTGACAGTTTATTTACAAATTGAACATCTGTTGATTTTTTTCTTAGATTTAATATTTATAAAGATGTCTTTATTACTTTGTTTCAGATATTACAGACATGTGACTGTTTACTCAGAGATCATTCCACAGAAGGTAAGCTAAAATGTAGTCCTATGGTAGTTTTGACCTATGCATTTGGAACCTGACGATTCATTTGTGACATCTCTTATATTGTCAGTTTATGTGGAGCAGGATCTGCTTTCCCTTCTGGAGCACCTGAGATCACCCCCAGTTTTTGGTGTGGTTGGTGTTGCTCAGTTTTTAGTTTTCTATGTTGTGTTTCAAGTACTGTTGTTTGTCTGTTGGTCTTTTTCTTTTTTTAGCCATGGTGTTGTCAGTTTATTTTTAACTTATGAGATTGAATGTCCCTTTGGTATCTTTTGCCTCTCTTTTATGCTTATAATGTAATTTTTCCCTGGTCCTGAGGGTAACCTTTACATACAAGTTTGACTGAATCCAAATTAGGGTTTTGACCCAGATTTGGGGTTTTTATTGAGCAAGGAAATATGATAGTGCAAGAAGGTCATCTGTGTTCTATGGACATTCTTGTTTGTATTTGATTTTTAGAAGTCTTTGAAACTGGAAATCATGCCTTGTTAGAGTAACTATATTTGTACAATTAAAAAGAGATAGATATAAGAAGATGTGGTATGAGTGCCAATGAGACAACTCTCCATCCAAGTCAAAATTTATAAAAGTAAACCATTATAGGTCAAAGTACGGTTTTCAACACGGATCCTTGGCTCACGCCGAACAGGAAGCTATAAAGGGCCCCAAAAATTACTAGTGTAAAACCATTCAAACGGGAAAACCAACGGTCTAATCTATATAAAAAACAAGAAACGAGAAACACTTATGAACCACATCAACAAACGACAACTACTCAACACCAGATTCCTGACTTAGGACAGGTGCAAACAATTGCAGCGGGTTTAAACATTTAAATGGTACCAAACCTTCACCCTTATCTGAAACAATAGTGTAACATCACAACATAGAAAGACAAACTATAAAATACCTGTTTAGATTATTTCTCTGAGACAGCAAGCTAAAGACACAAATAACCAAAAGACATGTCATTGAATGATGCAGTAATCAGATGCTATATTGTGTCTATTTTGAGAATGAGTCATTATGACAGTCAGATAGATTATATATTGCTTTCCAACTTGTTTTTGTGGATACATTTTTTGCATATTTAGCCCTTTGTATTACAATGTTATTTATTGATGTTTGCAATTTTCTTACTTTCATGGTGTATTCATATATTAGAACAGATGCAATATAATAATGACAATTTACATTCATGTTATTTTTCTTCTCACAAAAGTTGCAAAAATAAATCACTCACAAAAACTAGTTAGTTTACAGTATATTGACTATCTGCAATGATATCTCAGGAAAACACTTGAGTTTTACCATAGACCACGGTGATCAGTACCTTATACCCTGCACAGCAACAGATTATCAAATTGTTTACTGTTACATAGTGAGAAGACTGCCATTAAAAAGTCTGAACAAAGGGTGATATGATAAATGTGTAAGATATAAATGTTAGCATCAGTTTACTTTCTTTCTCATTTTTCCTGACTTAAATAGTTAGAAGCCTAAGTTTTAAATTGTATTATAAAGTCACTGTAAAATTTAAATGAAATGGTAATTAAAAAAGGAAAATTCACACCATAATATTTAATGTATGCTCATCTGAAGAAAAAGGAAAGTTTATGTGAGTAATATATGACCTTTAATATGGTATATATCCTATATGCGATTTGTGATAGGCTAAACAATGGAATAAGTTGAAGACAGGTTGATATAAGATGTAAATTATACCTGCTTTTAATCTCCAGGTTCTAAATTTCAGATAAATGTGAAATTACATACCTTTTGTTACTTTTTTTACATCATCTACTTTCTATTTCAGAATTATCTATGAAAAAATAAATAACTGCATCTCAAAATTAACTTAATAAACTCCCCATTGATAAATTCAATAGTTGACTAGCACTAAGGTTTTAGCTCTCTCATGCTAAAGTGATCATAGACAGGTTTGCCTTTTCATTTTTAAGCATCTTCTGGCTTTACCTAATCTTGGCCTGAGATCTTGGCTTGTAACTAGATGTTTGGAGGTTGTATATTTCACATCTGGTTTTTGGCTTTCCAGAAGGTTTATCCAGAGTTAAACATCAAATGCAGGAAATTTGGTAAAATTTCTCTCAAATCATGGCAATTTACTCTCAAATCATTTACTCTCAAATCATTACAATTTACTCTCAAATCATTGCAATTTCCTCTCAAATCATTACAATTTACTCTCAAATCATTACAATTTTCAAATCATTACAATTTACTCTCAAATCATGGCAATTTACTCTCAAATTATTGCAATTTACTCTCAAATCATTACAATTTACTCTCAAGTCATTACAATTTACTTTCAAATTATTACAATTTACTCTCAAATCATGGCAATTTCCTTTCAAATCATTACAATTTACTCTCAAATCATGGCAATTTACTTTCAAATCATTACAATTTACTCTCAAATCAAGGCAATTTCCTTTCAAATCTTTACAATTTGCTCTCAAATCATGGCAATTTACTTTCAAATCAGTGCAATTTACTCTCAAATCATTGTAATTTACCTACTCTTAAATCATTACAATTTACTCTCAAATTATGGCAGTTTACTTTCAAATCATTACAATTTACTCTCAAATCAAGGCAATTTCCTTTCAAATCATTACAATTTGCTCTCAAATCATGGCAATTTACTTTCAAATCAGTACAATTTACTCTCAAGTTATTGCAATTTACCTACTCTCAAATCATTGCAATTTCATTCAAGATAAGTTTATTTGCTTATAGCACTTAACTTATATCATTATATCTTCAAGAAAGCAAAACCTTATAAAAGATTAATTATACATAATTAAGAAAGAATACCTGTTAAAAGCCCAAACTTTCGAAAGATGAAGTGACCCTTTTAAAATATAGATGTTTTGCCAACAATGGACATTGTTTTAAGTAGGTTAATTTTGAACATGAATTTGACCAAGGTAGATATTTGTGGGTGGACATTTTTTTTTTTAACAAATTTAACTAGGTGATTTCAGGGTGGGTTTGTTATGACAATGACTCACATTATAAATCCATCATTACTAGAAAATAATTTACTACGAAAACAAACTCATTTATGTAGAAATGACAGGTCCTGATTTTATCTAAATATTATCATTTTCTGGTGATAAACTTTTCACAATAATAAGTTAACAGTAGTTGGACTTTATTGTCAAAATTTAAATGATAGCACTCCTCATTAGTAAGATCAGATGACAGTGGTACTGAATAGAAAATGGAGATCAATTATTTAGATAACTATTTTGTCAATTATTACTGACCACAATTATTATAATTTCCTATCACAAACAGAACAATTTCTTTTTTAAAGAAATAAGAATAGAAAGATTTTAAGATTACTAGTAAAGTTAGGTCATGAAAATGATGTGATCTTTGCCATTAATCTGTCAATATAAATAAGAAGATGTGGTATGAGTCGTCGTCGTCGTCGTCACCGTTAGCTTTTTACAAAAATCTTCTCCTCTGAAACCACTGGGCCAAATTTAATCAAACTTGGCCACAATCATCATTAGGGTATCTAGTTTAAAAAATGTGTCCGATGACCCTGCCAACCAACCAAGATGGCCGCCATGGCTAAAAATAGAACATAGGGGTAAAATGTAGATTTTGGCTTATATCTCTGAAACCAAAGCATTTAGAGTAAATCTGACATGGATAAAACTGATTATCAGGTCAAGATCTATCTGCCCTGAAATTTTCAGACAAATCTGACAACCTGAATTGGTAATTTTAAGGAAATTTTGCAGTTTTTGGTTATTATCTTGAATATTATTATAGATAGAGATAAACTGTAAACAGCAATAATGTTCAGCAAAGTAAGATCTACAAATAAGTTGTCATGACCAGAATTGTCTGTCGACCACTTTAGGAGTTATTGCCCTTAATAGTCAATTTTTAACAATTTTTCGTAAATTTTTGTAATCTTTTACAAAAATCTTCTTCTCTGAAACTACTGATACAAATTTAACCATACTTGGCCATAATCATTATTAGGGTATCTAGTTTAAAAAATTTGTCCGATGACCCCGCCTTCCAACCATCATGGCCAACTTAGTTAAAAATAGAACATAGGGGTAAAATGCAGTTTTTGGTTTATATCTCTGAAACTAAAGCATTTAGAGCAAATCTGACAGGTGGCAAAAATGTTCATCAGATTTAGATTTATCTGCCCTGAAATTTTCAGACAAATCCCACGACCCGTTGTTGGGTTGCTGCCCCTGAGTTAGTAATTTTACAAAAATTTTGCAGTTTTTTGTTATTATCTTAGATATCATTATAATATCTAATATCTAATACTATTAATTATGATTTTAACCTTATTTTACATGATTTCCAAAGCATCAGTAAATACAGGTGAGCGACACAGGCTCTTGAGAGCCTCTAGTTTTCGTTGCCTCCCTGCCAACTGATTCTTTGTTGAGTCAAACTGCAGACATACAATATATATACAATTACCAATAGTTCTTAACATGTTCTTGTTTCCAATAATTATATAATTATATATATATACATATTTAAAGATAGGTCATTCTTTTAAATTTAGATTTTAACTGCTTGAACCAAATTCTAACCAATGAGAAACCTTTTTATCTCAGATTTGTCAAGCAAGCACATGTTTTGATAGGCAAAAACCTTTGTTACAAAGAGTTAAATGTTGCTATCAAAAAGTCATATAGACATGCATTTATTGTCCATTATCAAGCATTTAGACAAATTTTACAGCTGTAGATATATTTACTCCTAGGTAATACATAGGTATTACTTGGTTCAACTATATTATTTTATACAATGGGAAACAAATTACTTGATTCTGAACCAAACGATCACAATAAAATTTATAAAAGTGTACATGTAGTTACCATTAAAACATAAATGATCTGTCTGGTCTGAGGGATAAAGGAAAGATTTTTGTGGCATGTGAAACTATAATAACAAATTGCTTTAATTGTTCCAGACTATTTTATGTATGTCTTCAGACTTGTTAAACTTCACAAATAAAGAAAAAAGATTTGGCAAAGTTCACAATACATGATGTACTATAATGGGGATAGAATGAGGGTTAACCCACACTAAACATTACCTTGGAAATTACCTAAAGAACTAAACATGTTGTCCCTGAAAATTACCTGCAGAACTAAACACTACCTTCACATCTGAACATGTTGTCCCTGAAAATTACCTGCAGAACTAAACATGTTATCCTTGTGAATGGTAAAAAAAATTACTTACACAACTAAACATGTTCTCCCTTGAAATGGTTAGAAATTAGCTACAAAACTAAACAGATTGTCAATGAAAATAGTAAAAATAAATTGTCTACACAACTAAACATGTCTTCCCTGAGAATGGTCTAAAAATTATGAACAGAAGTAAACAGGTTGTTCATGAAAATGGTAAAGAAAACCACCTATAGAACTGTATGAAAATAAGGAGATGTGGTATGATTGTCAATGAGACAGCTTACTATCCACCAAATATCAAATGAGGTGGATGTAAGCAATTATAGGCAATCATATGGCCTTCAACAATGAGAAAAACCCATACAGAATAGTTGGCTATAAAAGACCCCAGCATGAAAAATGTGAAACAATTCAATTGAGAAAACTAATGTCCTAAACAAGTTGTCCATGAAAATGGTAAGAAAAGCACCTACAAAACTAAACAGGCTGTCTGAGAATGGTATAAAACTACCAACAGAACACATATTAGTCATCCAAATTTTTACATGATATGCATAGTTACTAACAGATTTCCGTACTCAGTTGTGACATTGTCTGAAAAAAGTAAAATTTTCTAAACTTGTACTTCTAAGTACATGTAATTAATTAATTAATCAATTCAAGGCTCTGCATAAATTCACAAGTGCTTGTTGAAATTCAATTTTAAATTATAATGAACAAATCAACTCAGCTGGTGACTCTTTTTATGATGTTTCAATATGTATTAAGAAAAAAGATTAAATTTTTTGTAACCATTAAGAGTGTAGAACAAATTGTATAGTCCATGCAGTGGCCCACAGACATGCATCCCTTTAAATCTGTAGGATAATACATGAGTCCTGAATTAGGTTTCCAATTATTATTTCTTTTTACGATTATTAAACGAGGCATAGAATCTTCAATAGCTAATATGACTAATGTATTTTAATGAAAAAAACTGAAACATTGTCATCTGTGTAAGCCTTAATATGTTTTGTAAAACTTTAAAAGTACTTTTTTTTTGCATCAAGGAAGTAACATAACACTTTGTGGTTTTCCTTATATCTGTTGTTGATTCATCTCATCCTTGATCTTATTTTGGTCAGTATAATAGTTTTATAAAAAGATGATGAGTGCTGGGAAGGAAACTTAATTAAGGCAATTCAAATAGACATACAGCTAATCTGTGGTGTTAAATTTTTTATCTTATAATTTGACACTATAATTTGACCGTCCCAACTTCACACTTCCTAAAGATGGTTAAGGATATTGTGATTCACACTTTGATAAATATATATATATAATGTTGTCTGCACTTGGTTTCACCTCCCAAGACGTATACAAAAATTAAAGCGAATCAACACAATTATCCTATGATGATTTATCCTGTTAATAAGCTTACGGGTACCGTGCCTGCATGGTACAAGGCTTTCTATAAGCTGCTTAATACAGTATTTGTAAGGGATATAATTTGATAGAGCTGTTCTTCCATTCATCGTTATTAAATAGCAACTCTCAAATCCTGCCTTCTTTGTTAACATGTACTACCTTAGGACTGAAAATCTGTAATTCAGAAACAAGTAAATTAACAGGATTGTAACAGAATATACTCTATGTTAAATCAGTCGCGAAAGTTCAGACTCTCGACCACACACAAGTAGTTAGTCCAATTTCACATATATTCATACGCATTCAAGCTCTTCTTGCATATTAAGTGCACAACAATTAGTCTACGTGTTTCCATAAGGCAGAATTTTACTTAATCCATGAATGAAGCCAAGTACATAAGGATGTTATTTAAGAAAGTGTGATTTAAAAACAGGTTTGATTGCTAAAAAGCTTAAGTACCTACATGAAATGGAAAAATTCAATGATTTTGAAGACTTGCATGTTGTAAATTTCTGAAAGTCCAAATTTACCTGTTTCATGTAAACTTCTTCAGGAAAAATTAACCACTTAGGTCATGGCTATAAATAGATCCAGATCATGGTCAGGTAATAACTTACAAGGGGTATATGGGAATATATATAGATATCATTGGGGAAAAAATTCATTGGAGTATGTCTGGCATCTTGTCCTATACATAAAGTTATTATATTGATAAAATTGAGAATGGAAATGGGGAATGTGTCAAAGAGACAACAACCCGACCATAAAACAGACAACAGCAGAAGGTCACCAACAGGTCTTCAATGCAGCGAGAAATTCCCACACCCGGAGGCGTCCTTCAGCTGGCCCCTAAACAAATATATATACTAGTTGATAGTTATTCAAAGAGTATGCCCTTTGGAAGTAACTATTTAACTCATTATATATCATAGAAATATGAGAACACTCAACAAACTCCTGATCACCTGACTGGATTGGTTGTTGCTGATTGGTGCAGTTTTCCATAGTATCAGAGTTAAGATTTGTAATAAAAAATTGTATGCTAATTGATGAACACTTCCAATTTTCTATATTCCACGAGTCATTTTGAATGAGGTGACACACACAAAAGGCAGTTATTCAGTGGGCTCATTTCCAAATTGAATCCAATTAAAAAAAAAACATATTTTTCAAAAATCAGCATTTTCCTTGGAATTGTTGACAATGGGAAAGTTGATTTCTAACATTTTTTTGGATGGGTTGAAAGTGAACACCAAAAATCAAGAGTAAAATATTTTCCCTAGAGTTGTTCCAGAGCATGCATTATACTGAATGAAATTGAATTATAATGTTGATGTCAGGGGCAGATCCAGGGTTTGAGGAAAGTTTGGAGGAAAATTGTTGGTAATGGTAAAAATAACACTGAGCAATCAATTTTTTTTTACCATTTTATGATAATTTTTCTGATCAAAAGTTGGGGGGGGTATACAACCTATATGCCCCTCCTAAATGTGATTATATATATAAATGGAAGGCAATATTATATGATATATATTATTTCTTTATTCAGTACATTTCCATGTATATTTCAACCTAAGCTAATATTTTATAGGTAAAGACATATTACCAAGGATGTATATGTTAGATATATGTCCTTAGTATTACTAATTGATAAAAGTGTCATCACAATGTTAATATACAGATTTTAGCTTACAGGACCTCAGTGTTTTAATTTTGATGCTAATCGTATGCATTATCCTGGAATTCTGTAAACAATGCAGAAAATCCTGAAAACCATTTTGATTTGTTGAATCCATTTATTTTTAAGTCACTTTAAAAAATAATGTATTTTTGTCTTTTCAGAAATTGTGATTCCCTTCATTGTAGATAGTGATGGAAGTTTTGTCTCACATGAACTCAGTCATCATGTTCGTCATAAAAGAAGTTCAACACCATCCTCATCATCATCACCATACTTATATGTAAATATTACTGGCTTCGGTCAGACATTCCACATCGATCTTAAAGAAGAGAAAGAACTTTTAGCACCTGGATTCAAGGTGTATCATCGTCAAAATAATGTAAATTCTCACAAAGAAACGTTTGTTAGATCTCAAGAGAAACCATGGGATGAAACCCGATGTCATTTCTCTGGTAAAGTGCGATCTCATCGTGGTACTGCAGCTCTTTCAGTCTGTGATGGAATGGTAGGTTTACAATTTATGAGCTAGTGAAAAATGTAGGAATGGGATGGGACAGCAGGAATTTTTTTATCCTCAATGCTCTTCAACTTTGTAATTTTTTTTTTGCCTTTTAACTTTTTTGATTTGAGTGTCCATGATGTGTCCTTTGTAGATGAAATGCATGTCTGGCATACAAAATTATAATGGTATCTTGGTTGAGGTTTCTTTTACAATTGTTGTCAAGTGTTGAGCTATGGTAATATTACACTGCAGTAAGGTCAAATTTATTTAACAGTTTTTTTTCTACATTGATTCCATTTTAATTCAGTTGTCTGCAATATAAAGTTTTACATTTCCTTGATTATTATACTGTTTTTTTGTTTAAGTAGGAAGTGAAAAGTTTAACATTTAATCTGAGCTATGATATAACTCTAATGAGATGATTTAAAGCTTGTCATATTGTATAGAAAAATGTCTATTGCTGAAGACTATATGCTGACCTTCAAATGTTTTTGTGTTATATTGGCATGGTTGGGCTGCTGTCTCATTGACACATTACTCCACATCTTACTTTATTTATATCTGAATTTCAGATTTGTTTCTTTCCGAAAATTGTCTTCAAAAAGCAAGTTTAAAATTTGAATAAATTAGGTTAATATATGTACCATGATATTTGCTATTATAAATTATCTATAATAGTAAATATCATATATTATATAATATATGTTCCGCGTTTTAATTTTTTTCCTAAAATTGTCATCAATAAGCAAGTTAAATTTTATCTCAGTTGATTATTTACCATTTAGGAACATAAAAAGATTGTAAATTTTCTCAGTAAAAGTAAGTTTCAATAAAATTGGTTATATTAAAACAATATTGAATTTGATGATAGGTTGTAAGTAAGTATTAAATATATCAATGAGGATGTAAGGTTATGATGATACTTGATATGAGAGTAATTGTCTTATATCTTTTTCCATAGTCCTGATGTATTGAACAGTCTGAACTTAAGTCAATATCTTGATGTTAACCTATTTTTCTTTAAGTGTTTTTGTTATAGTTCATTCGTTTCGTCTTTTTCAAAGCAATAATAAATTATCATTTGAAGAATTATGGTTAATTATACTGTCAAAAATAAACTGTCTTTAAGCCAGAAATCAACTCATAAATCAGACATTATTGAAATATACACCTATGTTTTTTATTTGTTTAAAAATGACTTATGACATAGTTTAATAATAAAACACTTTTTTCTATATCGCACGTGAAATCTAACCTTTTTTTTTTCTAAAAGTGAAAATTCTTGTAAAACATACATTTCTCAACGTACAGGTGAAATAGATAGCAATCGACATGTACATCAGTATCTATATTTTCATCCCTCTGAGATATAGGTTATGTAAATACTGTCTGTGTTCTGTCTTTTTAATATCAAGAGCATACAACTGTCAAAAGATGTCAATTTTTTATTAAAGAAATGAACTATTAAGAGAGTTGACATCCCCATGAGCGAAGTTGTAATTTAGTTCATCAAATGAAAAGATTCATGTAACCTTGCACAAGGATATTTGAGGACATAAATTCAGTGTGTTGCAAATACAATCAAACCTTGAGATGATTAAACCAAAAATAACCTGTCATCTGCTAGTCCATGTCATCCCTTTTTTCCTCTTACAAATAAGGGGAGATAACTAAGAAAAAAATAGATGACAAAACAATAAAATATCTGTACAGTCTTATTATGTATATATATTTTCATAATATATATCTTAAAAAATACAAAAATATTTTACAAACTTTTCATACCAAATTTTTAATTTCGAAAGTCATAAAAGCATGACCATCACTGACCGGGTGCAATATGTTTTTGTATATTTATTATTTATTAGTTCTTTGACATATTTTAGTAAGCCACCTTTGCATGTTATAACTGATTCACATACGAATTCAAACAATGGACTATTGAATACGAAATTAAAGTGTTAGTTTTCATGATACTTCAAAAGTAAAACCTTAATTCCTGTAAAACAAGTGCTTTTTTGTTTGAATACTTGACTTACAAATATTTATCCCTTTTTCTCTTCTTGATCAATTATTATCACAAACATTTCAATCTTGAAAACCATTGAACTTCAAGATAAGAAACCTAGAATAAGACTTGAAAATACTATTTTCTAACAGTTTTATGACTTGTTTGACATTTATTGCCAAAATGTTGACCTGATATGACCTTTGATCACAGCAGGTCATCATACCTTTATCAGCCCGACCTTACTTGTCCTAATACACCTGTAGAGAAGGGGTGTGGTCATTCACTTTGGCTTTGATGTCTTCTTTTCATTAGAAAATGGGAATTAAATTGTCCATATATCTGTTTTTAATTGTTTGAAATGACATAAATATAGACAATTTAAACTGAAGGAAAATAAATGTTCTTCATTTGCCTGATTTATGAGACCACAAATTTGTTACAAAGTTTAGAAAGGTGAAGAGTTTGGGTGTTGCTGTATGTAAAAGTATTAGTAGGTTCTGATAGAATCTTATTTCAAGGGGTATACTGTCAAAAACTGTATACACTGGCATTTTAGAATTCAAAATGAGATTATTTGTAGAAACATGATTGAGGCTCTATATGTGTGAAAGCTTTACACTCAATGCTGACGTCTGTATTTCCCTATGTCCATATTTCCCTGCTAGAAAAAAAAGTTGGCAAAAGAGCTTTTTAATATTAGTTTGCCAATCAATACGAAGTTGGGAGGCAATACCAAATTTGAAGCATTGAAAAAATTCAGTGCATGAACAAGAAAGAGCAGAATTAAGAGGCTCCAGTAGGGTACCATGTTAGGTTACAAGGTCACATTAAAAACTTGCCTCACTCAGGTCACCAGGTTTAAGCAATCTGTATAGTTCCAAACTGATCTGATTCTCTGTTTTGAACATTTGTCAAGGTAACAGGTTTCTCCAAATGAGATGGTAGGTTACAAGGTCATCCACCTAACCCTCCAAAGTCAAAGGTCAGATTTGACAATGTTTGAGCCACAATAAAGCACAGAAAAACAAGAAAAGACATACACAAACAATAAATACTTAGAAATGAACATCAGATTGATTGATTGATGCTTGCAAAATATATAGTTTCAAATATTTCATGCCATTTATCTTTAAAAAAGCCACATCATAATATGTGATGTAATAGTGATTAGAGAAAGACAAAGAAGCTTTAGATCTCATTCCTTCTTCTCACTTACCATGAAATCTTCATCAGCGTTTTATCATACAGTTTGCATAAGACTTTTACAAAGATACCTTAATCAAAAAAAGTTGTTAATACCCGAAAAGGATGTATTAGTATGGGATTATGAATATGAATTTTCATGAAAGTCAGGTTTAACATTTATGTCCAAAGGACTGAGTATAGTCATAGATGGGTTTATACATCTATGGTATAGTGTAGAATTGATTGATGCTACAAACTTTAAGTATTTTCAATGGTCATTATCATTTTAAGTATAATAAGTTGGACAAAAATTATAGTCCTTTCCAAATAGATTGTAGGCACATGACTATATAGCAGACTTTTGTGATTGTTAAATAATGGGGAGTTATAAGTTCATCTCCATTTGAAAAATGAATTTTGTATGGTAAAATTACACACTTTATTAATGTGGTGCTTAACCTAAGCCAGAATAAATTGTTTTATTAAAGGTTTTCACTTGTTCCTCAAAAGGATGAAAAGCTTTCTGTGTTTTACCAAATTTTATATTAATGACCAATTAACGCCCAATAGTTCATTTTCGTAGTTAAGTTGAATGTTTTATTATAGGGCGAGGTACAGGCTTATATTAAATGTAATATGTTACTGGTAACTTTGTGAATATTAAATTCTATTGAAACCTCTAATCCTTAAATTGATTTTCTTCAAAGTGTTACTTTTTATCAAAAAACTTATCATGTACAAAATATGAAATAAATCTATCACTTCAAACAACCCATGATTGACAAGAAAATATTGAGATTAATTGTGTTATTATATTTTAAAATTTAAATGAAGAAAAAGCTTGGAATTCTAGGCTACTGTATGTGATAAAAAAATATTAGGCTAATGTCGTAAATCTGTCAGATTTCTCTTTTATTTTGTTTATAAATTATGATTGAAATGTTAAATAGACCTGTCTCATCTGGAAGGTATTCTCAGATTAGACATATTGTAAAACATGGATTGTATTGGATGTGGAATTCCTGGCCCTATATTCATTGAAAAGAAATTATGTTAATTTTTTGCAGTTAAATTGTAACTGAAAAGCCTGCTGACCATGGGAGGTTACATAATGAATTAGCAGATTAATTTGTATAACATTTGAAGGGAAGAAATACTTAATATTGTACTATGAATAAGATAAAAACCTTAAGATACACAGAGATGTATTAATTAGAAAGGTATACACAGTACAGTTTTTTAGAGAGACTATAAAATTACTTTTTTTGTCTTGTTTTAGTAGATTCTTTTAAGTTCACGCATTTATGCACTTATAGCGAAAATTTAAATGATGACATGAATAAGTGAAATTTGAGTAATCATACCTTGGGCAGATTAAGACTGATAAACTGACTTGTACAATGCCTCTCATGGGAAATAAAAGTGGTTAACTTTTTTATAGCAATCAATCTAAACTCTGATACTACCAATCTCAGAGGTTAACTGTTTTTATCATTTTGTGCATAGTGCTTATCATAAAAAAATCTTAACTTGTTTGTACATTTTTTGCTATTAGACTTAGAAAACTGTTGTCAAATTTAAAGGGAAATAACAAATATATTATGAAATAAGACAACATTGTACATCTTAGGAAGGATTGACTTCAAGATGCTGTCATACTTGTATGCAATTGTACAAATATATTCCATTCACTCCATTTCTTGTCCACACTTACTTAACCAGTCCATGTTTTAGAAATACCACCAAAGCTGCAGATTTGACTATTATTACTACTTTAGTTTGAAGTGTCATTACAGCATGATGTATGACCTTACTATCTTCCTTTGAAATAGTTTACAACAATAAATTTCCATTAATAAGGCATATAAGTATACTATTTCTACAAAGATAGGGAAATAGAGTATGATAAAAGAGGTTCTATGTACTTCTTGTTAGATCTCTCATGTGTAGAAGTTATGGTGATTCAGTGACGAATTTCAATGTGATTCTTAAACAGTCTGCATGCTATTTTAAATATATGTATATTTATGAGAATTTCAGGTTTTTTCTCCGTGGTAGATGTAAAAAGTAATGTAATGCACAAAATTTGCTTTGAAGTAAATTTTTTTGTTTTTTTTTGTTTTAAAAAAAATTGTCCCAACTCCTACACCATTTTGGGAAGAAACTTTACCACATACTCTATCTTATGAGTTCATATGTTCTACTGAAGTGAGAGGCTCTTTTTCAGCATTTACAATGTTCAGTTCAAAGGTCATTTTCATAAATATTAAATCATGTAAGTTCTTTTGAATTCAATGCATAACCTATGTTCAAATTAACTTGTAAACTTGTAAGATTTTGTATAGTAAGAACCCTATATCTTTTATCTTAGATAAGATAATAAATTATCTAAAAGTTGTTATATAATAATAAAAAGGAAGTAGAAATAGCTTCAAACACCATCAAATATGAAAAGCTATTCATTGAAACAAATGGTTTTGTATTTTGCATTGCTTAGATTTATTACTTTATATGTGTTGTAGAGTAACCTTTGAAACTATTTTTTAAGTTACAATACCTTATGGGACAAAAGGACGTATAAAAAGTACTTATTAAGTTAACAAAATTCTAGAATTTTTTTTTTAAACAATCACAATGAAAAGTGTTCATTTATTAAATCCTTGTTACATGGGAGGTAACTTGAGTTTTATAATGCCCCAACCACTAAGTGTTACCAATGATGGCCCTAAATCTGTCACTCAGTCATTCCATCATTTTAAAATGGAAGTTTTGACTTTTTTCATTATGCCTCAGCCTCACCGATCTGATTTTAGGTACAATGACTTACAGATATAGAGTTTGTGTTTTGTTCTGTTAAGTAGTTTTTGGCAGAATTACTTCCCTTGAACCTATAAAATTTCATGAATATTGTACTTGTCAAGACATTTTTGTAAAGCCTGCTGAACTGAAACTGACTCTTGGCACAAACATACATTCTGTAAGTGTATAATGATGACTTACAGAATAATTTTTTTTTGTTTCTGGTTGACTAGTTTTGGACAGAGTTATGGCCCTTAGACTTAAACCACTCAATACGTTGAGAGAAAACAAATATTTCGTCACACTTTTCTGTAGAACTACTGAAAAGAAAGACTTAATATGTGACCAGGAGCTTGACAGTGATGAGTTGTAATGTGTTTTCTGATACTTTAAACAAAGAATGGCATATTCTTATCACATCATGCAACTTCCTGTTGTCTTTATTGGGTGAAAAGGAGCTAAGGTGAATTTTTTTATCTTCAGGAAAAAAGATTTACATTTTGTTTGAAATGAGGTTCCAGTTGGAAGTTTCCCTCAAGGCAAGGTAGGGTCAACAGGTATTGTACTGTCTAAAAAAGACCATCAAAAATTAAATTGGTTAATGTGTTGGGGAAAATTTGTCATTGATATTTCAATATTATTGATACATTGTTAGGTATACTTACACTTTCTGCACATTTTTTTCAGCGAGGTATCATTAGAACAGCAGATGAAGATTACATCATAGAACCTCACAAAAGTCATAAGATCAAAGGTCACGGTCAACCTCATAAAATGTATAAAAGATCATCATTACCCCAGAAACAGTATTACGACAGCAGGTCCAGTAGACGTAGGTACATTGTTTCACTATTTATATTTGAACAATACAAAACAATAAAAGCTAATTTTCATTTTAAGATTAACAAATATAAATAATAAGACATGAAAACTTTGCAATGATACAACCAGTGAGTTTACCAAAATTATTAAATTAAGGAAGCCTTTTTGTTCTTGTTAGCCAGATGCTCAAAAGTCAAATACCCAGCAGCTAATGCTTAAAAATGTGAAAATATCTCTAAAGATTTGTTTTTTAGGCTAATTTAGCTAAAATTACAATTAAGAATATATCACCTCTCCTAAATTCGATGTTTAAAGCAAATCAGAATCAGGGACAAAAAAAACTAAAAAAAAATCTCTTGAACAGATTTGGCCCTAAAATTCATGAAATTTAAAAACTCAACACAAATAAACCACTCTACGCTTTCTGTATCTGTAACTCAATGAAATATTTAATACTTGCATTGTTGTTTAATTTTTCAGATAAAGACAATTTATATTCATCAGAATTAAATCATGATAGCAGCATTAATAAAAGATCATTGAAGTCTGAATATAACAGACATAAACGTAAAGATCATCTAGCAGACAGGACTGTGGAAACATTAGTTGTAGCTGATAAAAACTTGTACCAAAAACATGGAGATCAAAATATAACAACTTATACACTGACTTTGTTTAATATGGTGAGTAAAGTAATATTGATCTGATGTATTGAGAAAGTAAAGTGGCCAGAATTACAAGTCTTAATAAGTCTGATCAACTCTTCTTGAAATTACAGCTTTGTGATGACAAAATTGTTTGACCTAACTTATCTCTAATGTCATAAGGATCTAATGTTGATAAGTTTGATTCATAATTGTTTAGAGAACGACCATTTAACTTCAAGGGCGGGGGGTGGGGTGTTATGGTTTTTTCTAAAAAATATTCTGATCCCCAATTTGATGAAAAAAAATATTGTGGTCAAGCAGATGACAAAAAAAATTATCTGAATCCAGATTTTCCCCATACCTTTTAGTGTTAAATTTTGAAAAAAATAATTTGATTGAAAGCATCGAAAAAACTAAAAAAAAATGTTTGCACTTTGCGCGATAAATTTTTTTGACTTCGACAAAAAACCATAACCCCCCCCCCCCTTGAACTTAAATGGTTGCTCCCTAAGTCCTCTTCTGGTTTACTGGTAAATCAAGAAAAGCTATTTTTTCTATCACGAAAAACACACAAATACAATTTGGATGAATAGATCAGATTTTCATCATTTTGATATTGCAAAATATTAGAGCTCTGCAAGTGACAATATGAAGCATTTCCTAAGTGATCGCAGGGAGTATCAATATACAGAAAACCTTATAATCAGTTTATATCAGTTATCTACAAAACACATGACTTCACAATCAACAGAAGTTATCCAAAGCATGTCCTGATGAAACTTACAGATCACAGTATAGCAACAATCAATTTCATTGTTAGAGATGATTGTACAAATAAGATGTGGTATAATTGGCAATGAGACAACTCTCCGCAAGAGACCAAATTTCATAGAAGTTAACAATGGTACATTTTGCTTTTTTATTCTTTTTTCTTTTTTAGACAGTTTATATATTTTGTTTTTTACCTTCTCTACATCTTTGTATTATTAAGTAAATAAAGATAACTCTATAATAAAAAATTCCCACATATTTTGTCTATACAAAAAAAATTATAAACTTTCTGTGCTTTACACTTACACTAGATTTAGATCATTACCCTCAGTCTTCACACAGGGTTAGATACATTAACAAGACTTTTTCAGAGTTCATCTGTACTTGTGAAAAAGCAGGGAAATGGATTTCCTATATGTTGATATTGTCTAAACAGTTCTTACCCAACAAATTATAATCTCTATCTTATTTAGAATAAATACATTCTCTATGAAATTATTTATATATTGTTTATTCTAGGTTGCTGAGTTGTTCAGAGACAGGAGTCTTGGAAATAAAGTCAGTATAGTACTAGTTGGACTAATTATTCTTGAAGGAGATGAGGTAAAAAACTTACTACTGTGGAAGCATTTATTTATGTGGATACCAATTTTTGTGGATTAAGGAATAAATTGTATTTTCAATGATATTTGATTTTGTGGTTTTGTCAAAGTCTGCATACCAGCCTATAGAAAATATGAACTTTGTCAAACATTTATATTCATAGTTAACCTTGACCCAGGAAATCCCTGAAAATTTGTATCCGAATTATAATGAATCCACAGTATACAGTATGGGTTTTGCTCATTGTTGAAGACAGTACAGTGCCCTACAGTTGTTTACATCCACGTCCTTTTGTCTCTAGTGGATAGTTGTCTTATTTGCAATCATACCATATCTCCTCATTTTTAAATTGAGTGTTTTCCACATTTAAATAGATTTCATAATCATCTTCAAACTTTTGACTGCAAAATAGTATCTGTGGTCTATATTCAGCATGTATATGTACCCTCCTGCATTGATCAACTTCATGTTAGTTTAAAATACTCATATATCACATATACTTGAAATATGTGACATATGTTTGAAATATAATACAAGCAATGTATCCATTAACAAAACCAAAAGGTGTTTTAGTAATGTAAATGTCATGAAAAAATGCAAAACTTGTGTAGTTTTTCATACTATTTACTGAATTACAAAGACATCATTAATGATGTGTCACACCAATACATGCTTTTATCATAACTTTTGTTGTTCAAAGTTGTTAAAATATTACAATAAGTGGTGAAATAGGCCAGTTGCTGGAAAACATGTTGTTAATGTCATGTTTGCCTCTTTTTGGAATTGCATTTGAAAACATTTGCTGTTGCTAAAACATAAATTTTGACAAATTTATTCAAAACCTTCACACTCAGCTGCTAGGTTTTATGGAATAAAGCACATTGATGGTGACTGGCAGATTTATATCACAGGCTCTTGGGTGATCTAGTTAATTAAAATACTTATTTTTATAATGATAATTTTGAAACATGTATGATCATGTATGTATGTATATAGGCAGTATGACCAGGCTATTCTTGAACACCTCTGTAATCAGACCACTTTTGCCTTTGAAAAGTTCTACTGATATACTACATGAATGTTTTTTTTTTTTTTAAATTATGAATAATGATATCAAGAAATTTGAAGGGAATGCAACAAAAACTGTCAGATACAGTCCTCACTGCTATTTGTCTGCCATTACAAAAAAGCAAAGGCAGTTCCATTCAAATTTGATGTTTGATATATGTTTTCACCACAGTTTAAAAGTGATTGTTAAATGATGTCAATAAGTCGAGTGTTGCAAAATGTGCAGTCAAGTGTCACAGGGTCCTAAATAGTAATATGTACGTTCTATACCTCAATTTGACAAACTTTGATTTATCTTCTTATTTTGGTTAGATACACACTTTAATTGCTAGACAAGAAGTTACATTTTTCCATATTTTACAGCCAGGATTAACCATTGGATATCATGCAGATAAGACACTGAACAGTTTTTGTTCCTGGCAAGCTGTACTGGAGGGAGACAGGGGGAGACAACATGACCATGCTATACTGATGACCGGGATGGATTTGTGTTCATATAAAAACTCACCATGTGATACTCTAGGTAGCTTAAATGATAATTTTGTTTAATGTTCTATAGAGTTATGTTGCCCTGCTATTGTGTATGGAGAGACATGTAGATACTCATACTGGGAGTGCTCGTGGTCATATAAAAATTATCACTAAGTAACCATTTCATGTTAAAGAAGAAAAGAGAGAAAAATAATTTTTATATTATAACAGGAAGTAACCTTAGCTTATGTTAAAGCTAAAGTTTTAAGATAATCCAGTTGAGTCAAAATTTTTGTGTTTTGAAATAGATTTTATCTCACATATTATAGACAAACTAATCTAGTGGAAAATATGTATTGTTTTATTTATGAAGAAAAAGTATTTTGAAGTACTCTTTAATTTAGATATCATGATTATGAATTGTAAAAATTAATAAAAAGAAGATGTGGTATGATTGCCAATGAGACAGCTCTTAACCAGAGACCAGATTACATAGAAGTTAACAACTATCAGTCAACAATGAGCAAACCCATACCCCAAAGTCAGCTATAAAAGGCCCTGAAATGACAAATGTAAAACAATTCAAACGAGAAAACTAACGGTCTGATTTATGTACAAAACAATGAACAAAAAACAAATATGATATACAGCAACAAACGACAATCACTGAATTATAGGCTCCTGAAACAAACTATAAAATCATTTGTTTAACTCATCAGATCAATACAAAGCAGAAAAATATCTAACAAAAACACAGACTGGATGTGGCAAGGTATTTATAAATCCCCACAACAAATAAGACACTAAGTACAAATCTGAGAGTACTCTCAGTTATTGACAGCTAGTTCAAAGCTAATAACAACTAATAAAGAAATCATGCATCTAAGACTAAAATATCAACCAGTACCTATCCAACATCCAATGGATTTAGTTTGTCCAATTTAGTTTATTTTCTTTGTTATATAAATATGCATAAACGGATTCACTTGGTAAAAAACCAATGAGGCAGACACTCAACAACACAAATCAACCAAAATAGATATTAAAAAGGTCACCATATGGTCTAAAATGATAAACACCCATACCATGTGACAAGCTAAATATCTTGATTTAATAAATGTTTGTTTCTGTAGGGTTTGCACCAATAGAAGGAATGTGTAACAGAGTGAGAAGTTGTACTATTAATGAAGACACAGGTCTGACAACAGCATTTACTATAGCTCATGAGATGGGACACAAGTAAGTAGATAAACACAGTGAATTGCTAGAGTATTGTAAGGCTGATGTTTTTAAATTTTGTAGCATGATTGTCTTAGATATGAAAGGTTATAATCTCTAGTTTTATTGAGCCACAAACTTTTAAATTGTTGACTGCCACTTCTCATTGGGCATTAGTCATTCTTATTATATTTTTTCTTCATACATCTTGAATTTTTCTAGGAATGTAAAAAATTGGCTCCATTTTCAAATCGTGAAATAACTTGTAACACTATAGAAAGGGACAAACCACTCACCAATTGTGACCATATTTCATAGTAGCATAGAGTATAAAACAATTATTTTTTTACTCTCCACCCTACTACGGCCTAGTTGGGCACATGACTCCATACAACACAAAATTTTGCCATGTTATATGATTTGTTTTGGAAATGACTGTAATTTCCGTAATTAACCACAGATAATAGCTCTACCGCCAAAAGTGAAAAAAGATATGATAAATCAACATTTTGGACAATTTCACAGTAGCATTTAGTACAAAAACTTCCTTAACTGGTGTTGAATAATATAGATGATGTTGGGTAAACATTAATAAGACAGCAACCCATTAATACAAAACACTAACAGACATATGAAGGTCAACATAAGTCTGAAACATTTATAGACAGGTAGTTATACAAGCGACCTCAATCTAAAAAAGTTCATTGTAAAAATGTATGAAGTGTTAATTTAATTGTTTTCAGTTTTGGAATGTTCCATGATGGAGAGGGTAACTACTGTTCACAGTCCGCTGGTAAATTGATGTCACCTACCCTTGTTAGTAAAGATGGATTGTTCCAATGGTCAATATGTAGTAAAGCCTACCTTATGAGATTCTTGAAGTTAGTTTTCAGCATAAATCTATAGCGCAATTATTTATTTACATTTTACTGGCAAGTTTTTTACCCCAAGATGGTACTCAGAATAGAAACATGTACGGCCTCTGATTGGATGATACAGGATTGGAATTACTTTTAATCGAAAGCTTATCTTATTAGGTTAAAAAAATCCAGAAAATCAAATTCATATTTTACAAAGTATAGAAAATATTTTCAATATCTGCACGTCAGAGCCATTAAAAATGTGCCTTTTTCATTAAGCGAAAAAAATAGATGATGTTTTTCAACTGCATTTTAAGTCAATTTTTGCCGCATAATCATATAGATATTAGTCTGACTGGTTAATTCTAATGAGGGTCGGTGAAAACATTGAGAAAAATGTATCAGCCAAAACGTTCTAAAAGTACAACACGGATATCCAAAGCTGTCATTGAGATATTATTTTCTCCTTTGACAGAAATTAAATAACAAACCATACGTTTATACAATCTATTTTTTTTTTCAAGCAATCAATCCTAATGATCTCATTTAAAAAAAACTGTCAAGGTTTTAAAATGAAAATTTTTGAAAGTTGTGTTAATCCAAGTAAAGTTTCCAGAATCAAGGAGTTTCTGAGCAATAAAGATTTGGATATATAATATTTATTTCAATAAAACAAAAATATTGATATGATAAGTTTCAAGCAAATTTGTATGAATAAAAGGAGATGTGGGGTAAATGTCAATTAGACAGCAACCCAATGACACAAACAAGGAAAGGCCAAATATATGTATGTATGGTTACATATACATGTATATGTATAATGTGTACTAGTTAACTTATATAGTATTTATTAAGGACTTCCTACATCAGTGCTCTGTCTTTTATGGATGTATAACTATTACAATAGCCATTCAGAAAGCAATGAGAAAACAATTACTGTAAATTCAGGAAATTCTAAAAATGTTTTTGATATTGTAAAAATTGTGACAGGATAGGTTTCTCAAAAAATAAAAACTGGCATTTTAAATTTTAGTAGCACTGTTTGTATACCAGATTTCTTGAAACTGCAACTAATTATTTTCGTATTTATGTCCATTGTTCAACCATCACAATAATAAATACACACACAAATGAGTAGGCCCAGTAAGACCCCTTTTTGACCCCAAAATATAGCATTTCAAAAATTTGTTAAAAATGTAAACTTTTAGCTATTTATTGGAAAGTAAAATACTTTTATCACATAAATATGGGCTGTTTTTGTCTAAAATGGAAGTGTCCACACTTGTGTTCACTCTTAATATTCAAATATATGTTGTATTTGAAGATGATACATAACATATATAAAGGTTGAAACTGAACACAAATGCGGCCACTTCCATTTTGGACAAAAACCATCTGAAAAGTGACGTTTTGTAGCATATTTGATAGATTTTTCATATTCAAGTCTGAATTTAGGGGTCTTTAATGACCAAATCAGTTCAAATCTTTTACATAGACTAATTGAATCGACTGAAGAAGACACTTAAGTGTTTAAAAAATGTAAAAAATGTTACATCAGATGTACTTCAAATTTGAGGCCAAAATAAGCCCTTACCAGACCTTCTCCTTTCTAATTTTACAGTATATACCACAAAACACTTAGGAAATGTTAACAGCTTGTTCTAACATTTGAAATGGAAACTTTTTTTTCAGTACACCACAAGCACAGTGTTTGTCTAACCATTCTAAGAATGTATCAGAGTTATCTTTTCCTGACAAGTTACCAGGAGAGTTGTATGATGCTGATATGCAATGTAAATGGCAGTTTGGGGATAAAGCCAAGCTTTGTGGATACGATTTTGGAAAGGTTTGTAGTCGTTAGTAATTTAATTGAATACTCTATTTACTGTATGAATAAAATGAGATGTGTACATTAATCAATGAAGCAGCAACCAAACACATATATAACCAATCGAAAAAGCAACATACAGTCTTCAGTAAAATGTATCTACAGTAGTGGTCAAAAATAGGTCTACTCTCCCATAGACAAATTATGTATCAAATAATGTTTGTTATGAAGGTACCAGCTTGATATATTGACTATTCAGTTTCAACTGAAATTAGGAATAAAACTAAGGTTCAGGGTATCAAAACAATGAAGGTTTGGCAACTAAACAGTCCCACTGACCTAAGACCACAGTACCTCTGACCTAAGACCACAGTCCCTCTGACCTAAGACCACAGTCACACTGACCTAAGACTACAGTCCCACTGACCTAAGACCACAGTCCCTCTGACCTAAGACCACAGTTCCACAAAGCCTTATTTTCATTAGAGAAAAGATGGCTTCCAAAGTGTGGGATAACAGTAGTCACAACCAATAAATTCAGTAGACTGCTTTGAACATTATTCCTTTAGTCCTCTAGTTCAGTGCCAATAATAAAACAAAATTTAACAGTACTACTACTACAGGAGTGTTTGGCAACCTTGACTACACAGGATGGTATGGCATGGCATTACACTGTTAATAAATACTTTGGAACACATAAAGTTAAAATTGATAATTAAATATTTCCAATTCTTGTTTTCCTTACTAAAACACAGTGGATAAAATGATAATTATATTGATTTTATGAGAAAAAAAAATTGTGTACTGTATTTATAATTCAGGACATATGTAAATCCCTGTGGTGTTTCAGAGGAAGACAACGATGTGAGACCAAGTTTTTACCAGCAGCTGAAGGAACATCTTGTGGTCATGGTAGGGTAGGTAGGCAATATTTGTTATTTTACTATTTTTTTTTCAAATCATGTTGTCAATGAATGTTTATTATTTGTCTTATCTCTGACTACTAAACTATTATTTTACTCATTTAAAAAAAGATTATAATTAGAATTCAATTTTATGTCTTCCTTTCCTTTGTATCACTGTAAAAATAGATTTACTGGAAAGTGCTTGTATTTTATTCTTTACTACAAATTCATCATCAAGAAAGACTTAGTCATATGCATTTATTTGCTTTGTTTTAAGTAAGCAATTGATGAAAATAAAATGTAAGAAAAGAAAGTAACCAGCTCTTTATTGTAGTGGTAGCATGCTTGCCTTGAATGTGTGAGGTCTTGGGTATAATCACATGACATGTCTAACCAATAGCTTTAAAATTTGTAAATGCTGCTACTATTTAAGGCACATAATAAGATTAATTTTTGCTGAACTTATTTTCTGTTGTTTTAAAGTATTTTTATTACAGTTGTAAGTTTGAGTGATTTTTCATATATCAAAGGTTAGACAAATGCAAAAATAATCTTATATAAGGTGTTTGTCAAGATGTATATCATTTGTCATATAGAATATAAAGTATATACTCTTGTTTGTTTTCAGTGGTGTCGCCAAGGTGCATGTGTAAAGTTTGGACAACATGGGCCCAGTCCTGTAGATGGTGGGTGGTCAGAATGGTCAACATGGTCAGAATGCTCTCGTTCTTGTGGTGGTGGCGTTACCAAGAGAGAGAGACAATGTAACAAGCCATTGTAAGTATGTAAACATCCTGCTCCAATGACTTGGAGGGAGAAGTAGAACCGGTAGGTTTAGGTAATAGTGAATTAGCTCTTTTTTCAATTACCTTCTTTATGTCAAGTAAAATAAAGGATCTCTCATAAATAAGCTTACACAATAATACAATGGTGATCAGCTTTTTTAAGGTTATGTTTAGTTTTTATGTGGTAACAAAATTTGAATAACATATAATTTTTTAATACAAAATGTAATAACAAACTTAAATGCCTGTCCCAAGTGAGGAGCCTGTAGTTCCATGGTTGTCGTTGTTGCTGTATATCATATTTGTTTTTTACATCAATCAGGCCTTTAGTTTTCACGTTTGAAAAGTTTACATTTGTCATTTTGGGGCATGTTATAGCTTACTATGCAGTATTGGTTTTGGTCATTGTTGAAGGCCATATAGTGACATATAGTTGTTAACTTCTATGACATTTAGTCTCTGGTGGAGTGTTGTCTCATTGGCAATCATACAACATCTTCTTATTTTTATGATTTTGATATTTTTCAGACCTCAGTATGGTGGTATGCCCTGTCAAGGAGATGATAAAGTTTACAAAATGTGTAATATAAAGGTATGTATTGCTTTGGATGGTTACAGAGATCTGATTGTTACTGTATTGATATCCTTTAACTTGTAGAACAGGGTTTAACAGCACCCATCCATAATACAACTTCTAATTATTTTTAATGTAGGAGCATTAACATACAAAGCTGATTTTTTGTCGAGCCTGCGACTTTTGTCGCAGAAAGCTCGACATAGGGATAGTGATCCTGGTGGCGGCGGCGTTAGCTAACTTCTTAAAAGCTTTATATTTTAGAAGGTGGAAGACCTGGATGCTTCATACTTTGTATATGGATGCCTCATGTTACGAAGTTTCCGTCAGTCACATGTCCAATGTCCTTGACCTCATTTTCATGGTTCAGTGACTACTTGAAAAAAAAGTTAACATTTTTTGTAATGTTAAATTCTCTCTTATTATAAGTAGCAGGATAACTATATTTGGTATGTGCGTACCTTGCAAGGTCCTCATGCCCGTCAGACAGTTTTCACTTGACCTCGACCTCATTTCATGGATCAGTGAACAAGGTTAAGTTTTGGTGGTCAAGTCCATATCTCAGATACTATAAGCAATAGGTCTAGTATATTCGGTGTATGGAAGGACTGTAAGGTGTACATGTCCAACTGGCAGGTGTCATTTGACCTTGACCTCATTTTCATGGTTCAGTGGTTATAGTTAAGTTTTTGTGTTTTGGTCTGTTTTTCTTATACTGTATGCAATAGGTCTACTATATTTGGTGTATGGAATGATTGTAAGGTGTACATGTCTAGCTGGCAGGTGTCATCTGACCTTGACCTGGTTTTCATGGTTCAGTGGTCAAAGTTAAGTTTTTGAGTTTTGGCCTTTTTTTCTAATACTATATGCAATAGGTCAACTATATTTGGTGTATGGAAATATTTTATGATCTATATGTCAGTCGCGCAGGTTTTATATGACCTTGACCTCATTTTCACGGTTCATTGCTCAGTGTTAAGTTTTTGTGTTTTGGTCTGTTTTTCTAATACTATATGCAATAGGTCAACTATATTTGGTGTATGGAAATATTTTATGATCTATATGTCAGTCGCGCAGGTTTTATATGACCTTGACCTCATTTTCACGGTTCATTGCTCAGTGTTAAGTTTTTGTGTTTTGGTCTGTTTTTCTTAAACCTATAAGCAATAGGTCAACTATATTTGTTATATGGAAGAATTGTTAAACTGTACATGTCTGCCTGGCATGGTTCATCTGACCTTGACCTCATTTTCATGGTTCATTGGTCAGTGTTTAGTTTTCTTGGTTAATGTTAAGTTTATGTGACAGTTGTAATAAAGCTTTATATTTAGGACTATCAACATAATATCAATGATTAGTAAAGAAGGCGAGACATTTCAGCGTGTGTACTCTTGTTCTGTCTTGAAATTAGGCTTTTGATACTTTGTTGATGTGATATGTTATTGATTTGTTATAGAACCTGCAAATTTTCAAGGCCTTAAAATGGTATGATGTTGTCGTCATCGTCATCTTCCGAAGACATTTGGTTTCCAGACAATAACTTGAGTATAAGTGAATGGACCTCTATGAAATTGCACCACAAGGTTCCATACCACAACAGGAAGGCTTGGGTTATTGCCCTAAATGATTAGGAATTGGGGGCCAAAAACAAGCATTTTTTTTCGAGACAATAACTTGTGTATAAGTATATGGATCTCTATGAAATTATACCACAAGGTTCAATACCTCAAAAGGAAGGTTGGGATTGATTTTGGGGGTTATGGTTTAGGAAAAAGGGGCCAAAAACAATACTTTTCAATGGGGTTTATTTTAAAGTCTTGAATTATTGGGGTTCTTTGAACTTTGTTCTTTTAACCATGTATTTAGATTTTTAATTCTGGGCCCTGTTTCCAAGTTGGTCCACATTGAGGTCCAAAGTGTCCAAAGAGTCCAAAATTAAACATTAAAAATGAGAATGGAAACGTTTGATTTCAACAAAAATTGAATTCTTGGGGTTCTTTGATATGCTGAATCCAACCGTGTATTTAGATTTGGATTTTGGGCCCGGTTTTAAAATTGGTCTACAGGGTCAAAAATTCAACTTAGTTTGATTTTAACAAAAATTGAATTCTTGGAGTTCTTTGATATGCTGAATCTAACCATGTATTTAGCTTTTGGATTTTGGGCCCGGTTTTAAAACTGGTCTACATTAAGATCCAAAGGGTCAAAAATTAAAATTAGTTTGATTTTAACAAAAATTGAATTCTTGGAGTTCTTTGATATGCTGAATCTAACCATGTATTTAGCTTTTGGATTTTGGGCCCGGTTTTAAAACTGGTCTACATTAAGATCCAAAGGGTCAAAAATTAAAATTAGTTTGATTTTAACAAAAATTGAATTCTTGGAGTTCTTTGATATGCTGAATCTAACCGTGTATTTAGCTTTTGGATTTTGGGCCCGGTTTTAAAACTGGTCTACATTAAGATCCAAAGGGTCAAAAATTAAAATTAGTTTGATTTTAGCAAAAATTGAATTCTTGGGGTTCTTTGATATGCTGAATCTAAACTTGTATTTAGCTTTTTAATTTTAGGCCCAGTTTTCAAGTAGGTCTAAATCGGAGTCCAAATTAACTTGATTTCAACAAAAATTGAATATATGGGGTTCTTTGATATGCTGAATCTTATAATTATATTTTTATTTTTTATATTATAGGTGTGTCCTAATGGTGATGGTGACTTTTATGATGTACAATGTACATCTTATAACAAAGAACCTTACCGAGGATGGTACCTCAAATGGAAACCTAATCATAAACTGTACGACTGTAAGTAATCATAAACTGTACGACTCTAAGTAATCATAAACTGTATGACTGTAAGTTAAATCATAAACTGATACAAAATATAATTCTACATTTTTTATTACATTTTTTTAAACCTCTTTCAAGATGAAAAAAAAAGCCAGAAATCAATTTAATTTTTTGGTTCGGATCTAAAAAAATTGTGGTACTGGATGAGATTTTAGGAATTTATATTTTATGGCCTTAGGATTTTTTAAAGAATTACATTTGCTTATTTCTTGCATATAAAAATTGTTCTGTTTTTTTTTCTCCAGTTAATGAACCATGTATTCTCCATTGCTATGCTGAAACCTATAGTTATGTGTTCAACATCAAACATACTGCTGTTGATGGTATGAAGTGCATGGACAAAAACAACCTATGTATTAATGGTGTGTGTAAGGTAAGCACAAGACATAGAAAATCCATTCCATCATACTGAGATATAGATATTGTTGATGAATAGAAAGGCATGTGTGGTAGAAATTAATCTAACAAATGAAAACATCAACATCATATTTTCTACATTATTTTAGCACCAATCCTTTGCTTTTTTTACTTAAAAATTAGGTTACCGGTACCCTTTTATAATAATTCGACATCTGTGCAAATTATGATTTGACCGTAAGTTATTGTTAATTCAGACATTATAACAATGTTTCAATTAGTGCAAAAACTATGACAGGACATTCATCCCAGTAATGACAATAGAGTTTTTACTTATCAAAATATAAAGAGATGTGGTACGACTGCCAATGAGATAACTATCCACCATGTTCCAAAGGACATGTATATAAGTAACTATAGGTAACCATATGATTCAACAATGAGCATAACCCATGTTTGTGATGAGCCCTTTTCTGTTGTTAGGTGCTTTTTTATTAGATTTTATTTCTCTTACATTACAGAGTGTGGCAAATTAAATTCAATAACAAATGTACACAATTGTTTTTGAAAATACAGAAGTTGATGTAGGGGAGATAACAAAGTTATTGCATTAACATTTAGATTGCATTTTGGGCATATTAATGTATCAAATGATGTTTGTGAAGTGTGAATTGGCAATTGGCAATGACATATTAAATGTTTTATATTCAGCCAATAGGATGTGACTGGATTGTTGGTTCTAATGCCTCTAATGATATCTGTGGAGTATGTAGGGGAGATAACTCTACCTGTAGAATATTAAGTGGTGAATATACAGAACAACCCAAATTAAACAGTAAGTAAATATCAAATTTACACTAGTCAACTGTAACTTTATTTTGATGCTACCTTAATTTTGAAGTAAAAATTCAGTTGGAATATAGGCTATTATCAATGCCAGTTGAAGTAAGATGACTTCAGCAGAATTCTATGATTCAGTGTTTGCCTAGTGTGTTTTAAATCATACAGCTTAGAAATTTCAAAGGAATGGCAAAAAAAATCAATATTATGAAATATCTACCTCCCTTATTAAGATGTTAAAATTGAATAGTATATATGTCTATCAATAATTAAGAAATTACTTATTTGTGACATATTCGTAATATTTTAAACTGTAATGAAGAGATCTAACAAACCAGACAATTTTTAGATTTTAATAAGCAAGGTCAAGCACAACTCAACTTAAAAAACATGCAGTTTTACTTTTATTAGTTTGTCAATTGTAATATCATATTTCCTTACATTTTCTCCATATATATGTATGTTGCTAGTTCCCTCAGATCTTGATACAATTTTCAGATCATCAGAAAAGATCATTTGTAAACATATGGTCTAAAATTATAAGAGGAACAGATTATTAACCAAATTCATTAAGGTGGTACCCAACACCTTGACTAATATTAATTTGGCTCGTTTAATTTTCCTAAAATTTTGACATAATGTTTACTTTGACCCATTGACAAAAATATAAAAATTTCAAATAATTTGAACCAACCACTTTATCAGAAAAATTTCACTGGTTATATAGCAGTTTGACAAACTAATTTTGATCATTGAGAAGCTTAATATTTCCTTAACAATACAACGTAATTAAAACGTTTAGCTGATTTTTACAGAGTTATCTCCCTGTAGTGTTAGGTACCACCTTAAATTCATCATTTCTTCACTTTTGACTGTTGAATTTCAAATATTTAAAGCAATAAGCAAGCTTTCCTTTGGTTATATGTACAGGCACATGTCAAGTAATAGTCTTTTATGAAGGAATGTTGGAACTCTTTAGATTCAGTTTTAGAACCTATATTAGTACTGATCTTTATTGTTAAATATATCATTTGTTTTGTTGTATTTGACAAAAATATGCAACATTTTGGTAGAAAAATGTTAACTTCACTCAATTTGATATTTTCCAGCATATTTTCCAATAGCTGTATTACCTAAGACAGCCAGATCCATAAAAATTAAAGAAAATGCCTTATCATCAAACTACCTTGCCATACGTGACATATTTGGTAAATATTTACTGAATGGTGAACATCGTGTTGCTTGGCCTGGTGAATATAAGATAGGAGGAGCTAAATTTTACTACAGTCGACCATACAATGAACCAGAAACATTGACATGTGATGGACCACTTACAGAAGATTTAGTTTTAGAGGTAAAACATTTTACAAGAATTGCAAAGATCAGTCACTCACAAATATTTTTGTAGTAGTGTTGTAAGAAGCTGATAATATGTAGTGTGTTGATTCAGCTATATGGCTAGGACAAAGAAATTTCATATTGCCTGAAGTGTATGCTATTTTATCTTACCTCCTATACATTTCTAGGAATATGATTGGTTAAAAGCAACTGTGTGGAGACCGTGTATATTCCATATTAGGTTAGTAGGCGGGGCTTATATCAATACACGGTTAGTAGTGGTGTTACATCCCTTTATTAAAACAACACGGTGTTGAGGAAAAATCTTAAAAAGAAATTGATGATGAACGATTGAAATAAATTCTTAAAATACATTTAAAGCTAACAAGTTGTTATTGTATTGTTGGCATTTGTTTTTGTATGACCAATGGAAGTAGGTTCTTAATACTAACGGTATTGAAGACTTGATCACTTTGATAAGCCACTAGTCTAAATACCACATGTTAAGATAGCTGGTAAGATAAATTCGTTACATAGTGTGCTAGTGACCTAATACGATATATATGGGGTCAGTAAATTCCATATGGGGATTCCAGCTTCGCTCTCACCCCATATGGAATTTACTGACCCCATATATATTGTATTAGGTCACTAGCACACTATGTAACTAATAATGACCATTATTTTTAAAAGATATTTAGACACATTTCAAAATATTGCAAGAAGAAATTTTAACAATATACCATGTGATCAAGGTTTATGCTGGAGAATGACCAAGATGAATAGTTGCAAACCTTTACCTTACTTTACTTTTTAAGTAGCTCAAAGCAAAGTTAAATTTGCCTCTTCATTTTGAATAGTTGCTGAGATAAAAAAAAAAAAAAAAGGTGTATGTACGGTGGATAGTTGTCTTGTTGACAATTATACCATGTCTCCTTATTTTCTTATAAATAAAGAAGATTTTTGATAACAAGTTAAACAGAAATGTTTTATGATTTTATCTTATTGAAAACCTTTTCAGCTTAAGTACTTGAGTGTTTTCATAGTTAATAATTGTCTTTTTTAAATGTAAATGCAATGATGATAAATTGGTAGAAAATAAAACACAATGTCTGCCTCATATTTCATTACATCATAATTATGATCTATTTATCATGTTTATATTTAATTCTATAGATTCTAGTACAAGACAAAAATCCTGGGATAAGTTATGAATATGCATTACCTATAGATCAACATGAGAAGTTAACCACAAAAAGATCTGATATGTATTCTTGGAGTATATCTGTGACAGCATGCTCAGAGCCTTGTGCAGGAGGTAGGAAGATTTTTAGGTTCTTGCAAAAGTCTATAGTGAAGATATCTTCCTTAAGCATTTCAAAATTTGTGTATTTTTCTTAAAGGAAGTGTAGCAAATAGATGGCTAAACCATGGAATTTCTCTAGCTTAAAGTAAAACATATGAATTATCACAATTTTCTGTTTTTAAAACTATAGCTATAGAAAAAAACTCATCATAGATACCAGGCTTCAAATTTTGTATGCTAGATGTGCATTTTGGTCTACAAAAGACTCATCAGTGAAGCTTGAACCAAAAAAGTTAAAAGGCCATATAAAGTATGAAGGAAAAGCATTGAGGACACAAAATATAGAAAGATTTTGCCAAATACAGCTAACTTAATCCATTCCTAGGATAGAAAATTTGTAGTATTTTAAAAAATTCAAAGTTTTGTTAACAGTTAATTTATAACTATGACCATATTAATGATAATTCATGTCAACACAGAAGTGCTGACTACTGGGCTGGTAATACCCTTTGGGAGGAAACTTCCACCAAAACAAGGAAATTTGAGAAACACTATGAAATGTTCAATTTTCTTCATCATTGTTCCATAAAAAATTGCAATCTGTGATATTTTTTTTTATTTTCTGAACTACAAATGGACTTTTACATTAGTAATTGAAGTTAAATTCTGATCATTTAAGGTATACTGTGGATTCATTTATTTTCGTGGGTATCAATTTTTTGTGGATAGAGAAAAAAAGACGTTTCGTGGTATACATAAATTCGTGGATCGCTGATTACAAAAAAAAAAATCAGATACGTAAATTCGAGGATCGCTGATTACAAAAAAAAAAAAAATCAGATACGTAATTCGTGGATTTCTTTTTGATTTTGAAAATCATATAACCTTCTTGGTTTGATCAATAAAAAAACAAATAAAAAAATAGGAATTCATTGAAAAAGTTTTGAATTGTCCAAATCCTAGCTTGGTCATTCTAGGTTAAAGTGTTCATTGAAAACTTCTATTACAATAATGGGCAGAGACAAATTATTTGTTTGTTTTACAATTTATAAATTCTTGTCGGAATTTTATAAGGCATTCAAAACTCTTTGATTGAAAGCTCATTTCCCTAATCACGATATAATTAACAGTCATATAAGTTAAAGGTGTGAAAATAAATGTTCCTGTCATAAACAATATTACCTACGGGCAATATCCCGTACTTAATCCTATTGATTTTTAATCACCAGTAAACTAAACTATGACACGGTAATAAACAACTTGCAGTTATTTTTCTTGAACAGTTTTAATCAATTTTAAAAAGTAAATTATCACTGATATTCAATATATTTATTATTGATTTTATCAAAATACTTGTATCTTATTTCAATAAAAACACGTGTTATGTTAAAATGTTTATCGCTAGTCAACACTATACTAGAACTGTATAACATAACCGGAAATAAACATCCAACTCCATACACATTTCTCGGGATTATTCTTTGTTGAATTCTTAAATTCGTGGTTCGCTGTGACCCACAAAACCTACGAATAAAAATAACCACAATAGTAAATGTTTTTGGGTCTTGCATTCTACATTGGTGTTTTAATATACATTTCACTGATATAAGTAACAAACAATTTACATTGTATATAAGTCTTATATATAAAAAAAACTTTTTGTGTTTTTTTTTTACTTGCCTCATACTTTTTAACAATATATATTTGTAGGTAGTAAAACAGTGTCAGCTTTTTGTCGTAGAAACCATTATGAAGAAGTTGACCCAGCATACTGTGATTCCAAGTCCAAACCAGAGACTGGAATCTTCTCATGTAACCAGAATCCTTGTCCTCCAAGGTTGGTATCCAATAAAACAGGGACCAAGAAAATAAGGTTCTACATTGTAAAAGACAGTATAACTCGTTGAAAGCTGTACTCTTACCTGCAGTTGTTCACTCACTTGTCCTTTGGGTTTTGTTGGATAGTTGTCTCAATTGCAAATTTTTATACATCCTTGGCTTTCAAATATTCGACTTTGAGCGTTCCTGATGAAGGTAAATCCAGAAAAGTGCTTCGGATGCATGAAATTTTTAATGTGTTGTTTTCAATTTTTTTGCAGTCATACCACATCTCCTTATTTCTGAATTAAAAAATTGAAAAACAAAACCACTTCAGTTCATTGCTTTTCAATACAATAGCTTTATAAAGGATTTTAATGGCATATATGACATGTATGATATCTTCAGCATTGTCAATGTCATAAAAATATTACCTGAAAAGAAAAAAAGTTCAGCAGCTCTTTTCTTATAATTCTTTTTCAGTAAAATTGATCAAAAGTATAGTAAAATGAATTATATCAGAAATAAAGTACAAGTATATTTGCAAACTACAAAGCTTAACTACACTTCATCGACACTATAATAAATGTTGGATCCCTAAATTTAAAGTTTAAGATATCATCTTAGATATTGTTATTATGCTTCTATACACCTTATCGCTATTCCCGCTTGACCCGAGAATCTGTCCCGCTCGAACTTTTGACGTCATACAACAATCACTTTTCCATTGTGGCGTCAGACATTTTCTATTATGACGTCAAAATTTTACGGGAACTTGTGTGATGTCCAGTAATGGTGGACAAATAGCGATAAGGTGTATTATAATGGTGTCTTAAAATCTCAGTTACCTACAAAACAAAACAAAACCTCCCTAAAATGTAAATTGAAACATAACATATGGTAACTGACTGATTATAATGGTCAAACTATGGAATCTCATATGGAACAATTGATAAGGCAAATGACCCAAGAATCACACAATACTTTTATGGGTATATTTTCAGATGGGTGCCAGAAGGATGGAGAGAGTGTACCAAGAAATGTGGAGGTGGTAAACAGAAGAGAAAGATCATGTGTCGGCAGAAAAACTCAATGTCAATTGATAAGGCTGTCAAGAAAAAATTCTGTAGAAATTTACCTAAACCAATTAAAAAGAGGCCTTGCAACAGTCATGCTTGTCCTCCTAGATGGTTTAAAGGCAAATGGTCAAAGGTAATATGGCATTTTCATCTTTTCATTGAGTTTAATATATAAACTTCAAAAAAAAAAATTGAAGCTATTATGGATTAAGGCATTGTTTCAAAATCGTATTGATTCTGAGTGATTTTTTTTAAAGAAAACTGCAAAATATCATTGTTAGATTATATATTTCCACATTAAATCAATTTGGAATTATTACAATAGATTGTTTTAAATTTTATTTGCAAGGGACGAAATGGCTTTTGTTCATTTTATTCTTTTGTGTAGTGAATTGCTTTTTTTTTATCAGAAACTTCCTATACATTTCTAGGAATATGATTGGTTAAAAGTGGAGACCCTGTATATTTAGTTTGTAGGTGTGGTTTATTTTAATACATAGCTTGTAGCTATAGTGGTGTTACGTCCCTTTATAAAAACATCAAAGCGTTTAGGACAAATCTGAAACGTTTTACCCAAACATCAGATGAAGAAATTGATGATCAACAATTGAAATAAATTCATAAAATACATTAAAAGCTAACAAGTTGTTATTGTTGGCATTTATTTTTGTATGGACCAATGGATGTAGGTTCTTTATATTGAAGACTTGATCACTTTGATAGGCCACTAGTCTAAATGCCACTTGTGAAGATAGTCAGTAAGATAAATTAGTTACACAGTGTGCTAGTGACTTAATACAATATGTAAGGGGCGAGGGCTTCAGATGAAATTTATTGACCCCATATATATCGTATTAGGTCACTAGCAAACAGTGTAACTAATAGTATTCTCTAATTTTTTCACTTTTTTCACATTTCCCAACCGATTGTGAAAAAAATTGTTCTCCTCACTAGTGAAATGTCTGTTCTCGGCAAATGATTGGTAGAAATTTAATTATGATGTCAAATTTTCTTGGTTTCTTCAGATTTTTCTTTTGTGAGGTCATGAAAAAAGGCGACCATGCCTGATGATGTCACATATAAGGAACACAACTTTCTGCAAATCTTTGGAAAAGGAAGGATAAAAATCATTAGAGAAACAGATTCCACCACTATAACTCGTGTATTACGATATTACTGGTGGGATCTATATTTCTTGTATCTTATTTGTACATTGCACACATTTGTTTCAGTGTTCCGTGAGTTGTGGAGAGGGTATATGGTCAAGGAAGGTGGTCTGTAAAAGTAAAGGTCGTAAAGGAGTCAGAGGTAACAATGTAATACCAGACGATAGTTGTCATGGCATCAAACCTAACATTACAGAATCCTGTAAGAAAGATGAATGTCCACCAGAGGATCAGTTTGAATGGCATTTGTCACCATGGGGACCAGTAAGTATGGTGACCATTGCCATTTTCAAATTCAAAATATTGTCAACTAATGGCCTTTCATTAATTTTTTTAATTTCATTTACATTCAGGTGTTTGCTCATTGTTTTTTCTGATATACAGACTTTGAAATTACAGCTTTTTTGCAGCTATTTCAAATTGTGCTTTTGCTTTGAAAAAATATTTAATCCAAAAAGTTCATGAAAGTTTAGACCAATATACTGGTAGTTTATTAGTTTATCTTTTAATTTGCTGTATAACTATGGAAGGATACAAGTAATTTTATTTTAGGATCCCATATTGTATTCTTTCAAATGGTAAATGGAACAAAAAAAATATGTATTAAATTCACACTTTCAACATTAGATCTATTGTCTTCGTGATAATAGTAATTAACCTATTTTATTGACATGATGTCTTAATACTAGCTGATCAAAAGAGAAACATAAAAAAAAGTAGATAAAATTTTATACAAGATTTTTATTAATATTCACAGAGATTCTGAAATTAATATTTGATAAATTTCAAATGGGTTTTTTTTTTTAGGCATACAACAAAAAATAGAAATACATAAACACTTTCTGATTTTAAAATGCTAAGAATTTCCATCTAAGCCATTGCATAGTAAGGATAGTCTAAAATAGGCTTTTTTATGCATTGCTTATTACATACTTCATTTGCAATATTATTAGACTGTACAATGCTTGCTTCACTAATTTTCCTTTTTGAATCATGCCATTATGCATTTTAACAGTGTTCTCAAACTTGTGGAGACGGTTCAAGATCACGTTACCTGAGATGTAAACAAATTATTGGTGATAAAGTTCAGGAGTTGTCCAGTAACAGGATGTGCTTTGGCTTGGACAAACCTGATGTTGCCATGGTAGAATCATGCCACCTTATGCCATGTCCGGTAGCTTATGTCTGGTTGCCACAGTGGCACACAATGCCATGGTCACAGGTCTGCTTTTTTGTATTGACAAGTTATTTTCAATATAGTTGTGCATTGTTAGGTGATATTTCCAGTCTTTCATGTTCTTTTCAACATTATGTGATGTTCATATATAAAGTATTAATGTTTACAAGAAAAGAAATGTTTTTGAAATTATGACCACAAATAATGCTGAATTTTTCAACCTTAAGCATTGCTTTTCCATACTGCAGAATTTCCATTCAGAAAAGCTGATACTGCTTATTATGTGCTAGTCATGTTTTAGCATGCTTTTTAACCCAGCTGGGATTATAGTTCATTTGTATGTAATAAACATGTTTTTGTCATATTACATACCAGCTGTATGTTGAAAACCATTAAGTGTTAAAGAAAAAAGCTGTCTTGAAGTTTTGAGAATATTGTATAATGTATCCCTTATTATCTTTGTACATTTCATTAATATATTTTGAAAACATCAGAGTACATAGAAAGTAAAAATCAAACCTCTCATGGCTCCTGTTTTCTTATATGTTTTGTGGGATGAGACATAAAAGACAGAAAAAGGGAGCTATGAGAGGTTTGATTTTAATTAGACTGAGGGCATATATACATACATGGCACCAAGAGAAGGTGCCTTGAAATTGTTTTACTATGTACATTAGACCTGATTGAGCTTGAATCTTTGAAACTACAGAACTGATAGACTTTTTTATTTAAAGGTTATCTGTGAATCATTACTTCAATAAAACTGCATTACATATAAATGCCAATTTTTAATTTAATGATAGACAAGAATTATCATTATTTTTTTTAGCTGTTCAAAATTTTTTCAAAAAAGCTGCTCATGTTTTGAGAATCAACTTATGGTTTGCCTCTATACTTCATTGGTTAAAATGGGTTAAAATTCAATGATGAGGTGAATGTTCTATCCATTCTGCTGTTGTGACAGAATAAAAGCAGAAGCCCATGTCTAATGATGTCACTCATCGAAAACACTATTTATTTTTATAAATCTCCAGATATATCAGCTAACACTCATCATAGAAACAGACTCTTCTTCTGTTTAGTGTCTTATATTTTATTTTTTTTTAAGTTAAAGTTTAGATATTTAATCACTTGGCAAGTTCTATCCATTCTGCTGTTGTGACAGAATAAAAGCAGAAGGATATGTTGAATCCATATTTGCCATTTCTGGAGGAAATGCCTATAATGATGTAGTTCTTTAAGCAATGCCCAGTCAGGTGAGAATAATTGTGGAAAATCTATGCATGTTTTGGGTACTTACTCCCATTTCTCCATATAGGTTTTTATGGTGATTATTAATAGCAGATGTTTAATGATGTTTTTACACTGAAATTTTGAAAGTGGTTTCCATAGTTTCAAACTGCCTTCACTGAGAATTTGAAAAGACATTATTACTGGCAGAAGTCAGCTATATTTTCTATTATCTTGAATATATTTCATTATTGTTTATGAATTTTAGTGTTCTGTTACTTGTGGAGAAGGAGAACAGAGACGTCAGGTTCGTTGTTTGAATATGAGGAATGAAGATGCTTTAGGATGTGAAATAGATAAACGACCTTCAGCCTCTCAGACCTGTAAATTACAACCATGTAAACCCAAAGAAGTTTATCGTAGTATGTATATTAATGATGCAATACTCACAAACCTTTACTGTAGAATGCTTTGGGTTTTTTTGGAGGGTAAGGAGGGGGAAGTCTTTACTGAATTTTTCCTGTGAAATGTTAGATTAAAGACGATTTCAAACTTAAGTAAATGATAGAGGGTATAGGAAACATTTAAAAATGTTAACCAAATGTTCATAACGATTTATGTTTTAAAAAAGTAAGATAAAATAAAATAGGTAAATGGAAACTCCCTACACATTCCTTTATAGAACTGTAATTTTTTAAAACATTAATAACATAAAACATATTTTTTTCTTAATTTAGATGAAAAACATTCCTCTCAAAACTTGTATATTTTATTAGAGATCTAGACTGATTGTTATCAGCTATTTTACAATCCAAGATGGTGTAAAATTTATTTGAAAATAGATTGATAAATAAAGTCATTATTTTGTGCCCTGCTTATGAGAGTGGAGACACATTCTGTGTTACAGTCTGTGTTTTGCCATGTACTGCTTTGTTATGATAAAGTTAAACTTTTTTGTTTAATATAAAAATAAGAAGATGTGGCATGATTGCCAATGAGGTAAAGATCATGAAGTTGCGGTCTCTTCAACTTTAAATTAAGTACACATGTTCATAATGATATGAGCTTTTGAAAATAAATTCCAATTTAGGGTTTTGGCCAAGATTTAGCCATTCATTGAACATGGAAATGTAAGGTATGGTGTCCTATTGACAGGTATGTTGTTAAAATTGGCTTTTTTTATGAAATATGTATTTACATTTTTACTGTCTACTGTATTTCAGATTTATTATGCTCATTTCAATTTCAGAATAAAGGTTATTTGTGTCTCTGATAATAAAAAGAATTAGACATGTAAGTAAGTTTTCCTTGCTGTATTTTCAGGTCCAGTTTGTGAAGACAAATATCCTTGGTGTCATCTGGTACGAGAACATAATGTGTGTAGACATCATTTCTATGGTAGTAACTGTTGTAAAACTTGTCATGGAATAGCTATCAAGTATCGTACATAATGTTTGTCAAGGTCATTTCTATAGGTGTCGTAAGACTTGTCCTGGAATACTTGTCAAGTATCATACATAATATGTGTCAACATGGAGTTTGAGAGCACAATGCGTGTCCATATAATTTCTATGAGAGTAACTGTGTTAAAACCTAGAATTGCTGTCACGTATCGTACATAATATTTGTCGAATAATTCCTATACAAGTTACTGTTGTAAAACTTATCTTGGAATAGCTGTCAGGTATAATTCATAATGTGCCTCAACATAATTTCTCTGCGAGTAACTGTTGAACAAATTTAACTGAGTATCATACATCATGTGCATCAACATAGTTTTTGTCAAAGACATTGAAGTATAGCATCGTAGAATCTGTCCAATATGAGTACATTGTGGCCTTTGATCACATGGTCCTCTTGTATTTGCAACATGATGATTAGGAAATCTTACTCATTAAACTCATTTTGTAGTGAATGTGATTGTACATATTGGTTAGGATTGATTTTTTTATTATGATGGAAACATTAGTGAAATTTATTTCTCTTGTCATAATCCACTAGTGTTCCTTACCAAAATGTATTTAACTTTCAAGTTTTTGATATTTTATAAGCATGTAAGTTAAATTTCATAATCATCAAAATGAACATTATGAAGCATTCATTCAGTGTTATTGTCTCTGCATTTTGTAATGTAAATTTATACTTTCTGTCAATATTTTATCAGAATGTTGTTATTTTATTTTTACATACTTGTGATGAAATATATGCATGTTATATATATGTACTAAAATAGCTCTTAATGTCATTCAGGCTGGTCTGTTTAATTGAAAGTGTTCTACAAAGTCTTAGTTTATGCATAGTGAAATATTTAACAAGGCCACTTTTGAATATGTAAATGATTTTGGGTACCCATGATTCTTTTCATTGAAGAAGCACTTAAAATCTGGCCAATTATTTACAAATGTTTTGAGGACATATAGTGAAATCTGACATTATGAAAGTTGGCTATTTTTTTAGGTTCCTTTTTGGTTATAGAATTTAAGATGTGTAGGTCTTATACATCCAAATGGCTTTAAAATATTTAGGTTAAACTATTCTGGTGAAGGTAAATCAAGAAAAGTACTTTGGACCCACTTAATTAATAAAGTAATATTTCATTTCAATGCTACAAATTTCAATCAGTTTTGATAAAAGTATTCATATCTGTCCTTCAGTTTCCTGAAATACTTATATTGTTAGCATATTTATATGCTTTTAGATGAGATCAAATAATTACTGGGTATTTATACTTTAAAGAATTTATCGGTACAAACATTACACTTTAAATGAAAAAATATCAGGTGATTGAATAATACTAGAATTGATAATATAGGACAAAATTTATGCTTCTGTTGGTTTGTTATGACCATTTTAATCTTAAAACTTCAGTTCATTCCATTATCATTTTTACAGTGATGTTCTGAAATATTTTTCATTTTAGTTTATAGCCATGTAATTATACATTTTTAAGAATATGGCTATAAAAAAACACTAGTGAAATACAGAAGAGAGTAAAAGCATGCTCAACATTTTCAGAAAATAAGTGTACAATCTTCTATGAATATTTTACAAATAATAATTTTAACAATGTCTAGTTAACTTGTCTACTGTGGATTCATTTATTTTCGTGGGTACCAATTTTCGTGGATTGAGGAAAACTAGCATTTTCGTGGATATTTGATTTCGTTGTTTTAACAAAGTCTGCATACATTTCTTCAGAAAACTTGTACATTGAAATTCGTGGTTCTCCTGTACCCACGAAATTAACGAAAAATTTGTATCCAACGAATAATAATGAATCCACAGTATGCAGTGATATGAAAAGGTTGTATATGATAGTGCTGTACTTGCTGTAAATATTTCTTTTTTATTATTAGAGCTGTGATAATTTTAAAATCACTTTTAAGTAAAATGATTTTACATTTTTGTTATATTTATTAACAGTAAGAGTTCTGTTTTTGTAGTTATACTGTTTGTATAGTTAATAGTTTTGGACCATAGAAACGGTTAGTAAACAAGTTAGAATTGCATGATTTTAATAGCTTGGTGTAATGTCTGTAGCCAATGTTCAACCTATCTGTAACATTCTGCCCTATTTTTCAAGTACAACTAAAATGTGAAAGACATATCAATAACAGCAGTACACTTTAGTGGGTGAATCTAATCATGTAAAAAATATGTCATGTTAAAGATACACATGTGGACAAAAAAGATGGAAAGGATATTTTTTTTAAATTATATGACTGCTATTGCAGATTAGGTTGAAGTTAAAATGCAATGTTTAATTTTTCTCCATTGTTAATGCATTCTTACTACTTAACTGGAACTGAAAATTCTGCAACTACTTCTTAGCATCTATTTATGAAAAAAGTATACTGAAATTTGTAATAAAATCATTTATAACAGTTAAAGATTTGATGGACAAAATTTGGGATGAAAACAGTTATGATCACATCTTCAGTTTGCTGTAATTTTTTGTAGGTAAAATTACTGTCAGGGATCAAGTCACTAACAGTTGTCATGGTGTTACATACTAATGAAAGTCTGTCGTTGATAGAATATGTTCGTTGTTGTTCTGCGGTTTGCATGTCGACTATTATATTATTTTTTTAACATTGTCATAAAGCGGGAGGTTTGGGTAGCCATTGAACCAGGTTCAACCCACCACTTTTTTTCTTAAAATGTCCTGTACCAAGTCAGGAATATGACAGTTGTTACCAAATAGTTTGTTTCCATGTATGTTGGCGTTTGTTTTTGTTGCACTTCAGTGTTCCTGTTGTTCCTTTGTTTTCCTCTTATAGTTGATGTGTTTCCCTCAGTTTTAGTTTGTAATCCGGATTTGTTTTCTCTCAATCTATTTATGACTTTTGAACACCAGTATACTACTGTTGCCTTTATTTATCTGTCCATTTTATCTTTTTTATGCTTTCAATTTATTCGTTACTGTAGACTCCTGTATTTTCGTGGATTGAAGAAAAAATCTATTTTCTTTGATTTTAGATTTTGTGGTTTTGTCAAACTCTGCATTCAAGCCTTTAGAAAATGTGTACTTGGTTAAACATTTAAATTCACCTATACCCGCAAATTAAACGAAAATTTATGAATCCATAGTCTGTGAAAATCAAAAAGTAATGTTTGTTGATGGCCAGTTTGCTAGACCTAACAGTTTACATGTTATACAACCTTTGTAATGTGATTGTAACTTACCTCAAACTGTACAGATTGTAAATAAAAATATAACAGATGTTATCACTTTGCCTACAACTTTGATTTATGCCGTTATTTTAATCAATGAACACTCTTTCAATTTACTAATAAGAGAGGTGAAAGATGCCAAAGGGACATTTAAACTCTAAGTCGAAAATAAACTGTCAATGCCATGGCAAAAAAAGAAAAAGACCAAAAGACGAATAACATTATACAAAACACAACATAGAAAACTAAAGACTGATCTACACAAACCCCACTTAAAGACAGGGGTGATCTCAGGTGCTCCAGAAGGGTAAGCAGATCCTGCTCCATATTTGACACCCGTTGTGTTGCTCCTATAAGTACAAACATTGAAGGGATGATTTCAACTTCACCATTCGAACTCTTGATTTAATATCTTCATCATACGAAGCTTGAGCAGCAACCCTCTATCAAGGAAATCATGACAAGAAAAGCAAGCCCTGGAATACCGTATCAACTGGGAGATATATACTCTATTATGCTGCTGGGATGCTGCTGCATAGAAATGGAAAGTTCACAATTTGGAAGCTGAAAACTTCTTTTGTAGACTTAACTGTATTGGTGTATCCCTTTATTTCAAGTTCGATGGGATAATTGCGTAATATAGTCACCAAACTTTGAATTATTTAGTAATAGGACATCATCTATATAGCGGAAAGTGAAGTGAAAGGATAATGCTGGCCTCTTTTCATTCTTCCTAGGAAGCTCATGTATGAAGCCAGCCTCTTATAAATAAAGGAAAAAGTCGACAAGAAGAGGAGCAAAGTTGGTTCCCATGGGAATGCCGAATGTTTGTTGAAAAAAACAAGTCTTCTATGTTGTCAATCATTATCAAGCATCTTGATGATGTCTGTTTCAGAGATTTATTTGTTTGAATCCGAGTGGTTTTTTGCAAAGTACGATTTATCCCTCCCTAAGACAAAATATTTGTTTCTACGTTGGCTATTCTTGTTTTATAAAACAAAGTAGGTCCAACTCTTTCAATTTGTCTTTTAGTTTGGAATGGGGAATACTTGTGTAAAGTGTAGAAAAGTCAAATGTTTTAATACTATTGCAAGATATAAGAGTCTATTGTACTCTTAACAGATCTTTGGAGTTTTTTAGTATTCATATCTGATTCACGCCACCTCTAGAATAGGTAGTTTCACAATAACTTTGAAGCCCGGCTTTGATTGCTGATAAAATTGATATTTATAATTGGTTTCTAAATTATAAAGAAGACCCAGCAATATACCGTTGTTTTAAGTATGTGATTTAGGTATCCAGTACAATGAAGGAAGATCCAGTTCTTCATCTTTTGTTGAAATTCTAAAGGAACATAGAACAGGCCTATGATTATCCAGGATTAACTCCTTGGTAAATGTTGTGAGGGTATAAGTTGAGTTTCCAAGTGAGTTGTTAATACCTAATTCATTTATCAAGCTGTTTATGTATGTAATAAGATTTACACACAAAACGATGTTGTTCTGGGCTTTATCTGCGGGAACAACAACATATTTGTCATGTAAACATTCCTAAATGCAACAGAAATAAATGAAAATAGAAAAAGTATCTCATAACCATTAAATTTTGCTGCATTTGTGTGACAACTCTGGAGACTAAGTCCAGGTTAGTTGTATATTGGCTAGATGAATGGACATTATATCAGGAATTGCATATAAATGTACCAGAAGTCTGCTAGTACAAACGTACATATAATACTTTCTGAATAGAAAAACTAAATTCATCAGATGGATGATGATTTTTATCAGACCAAGATTTTAAATATCAGGAAAAAAATAGCTACAGACTGGAGGATCGTCTTGATAATTAACCTACAGGTGCTGTTTTATATTAAAGGAGTAGGGCCACGAATGTTAAAAAAATGCCCTGTCTCAGAAATTGACGAAATTACTGCAGAAGGATCACTAACTAGTGTAGTTTATAAAACGATAACCATTAGACTTGTAATTGTGTTTGTATAATTTTCCAGGGCGTCAGAAAAGACCAGGGTACAATGGTATTTTAGCCATTTGCGTGTAACGTTAAAATTGTTTTCATTAACGTTCTAGTAACTTTATAATCAATTTACCACATAATTTGTTTACAAAATTTTTCTTGAATCTCGTCCATATATCTTGTTTTCTTAACTCTATCAACAGAAACTTACTAATATTAAGGTTTAAGCTGCACATTAGCGCTTCAATGAAATTTTCATAAGTGACCCGAATACTCGTTTTCTGTATTGATATTCACGAAATAGAAATTGCAGAGACTATGTAAACAAATATAATTCTATAGCATAGATTAAATTAAAAGTCATAAAGGATTTTAAAACATAAGCAATGAATGTTTTCTACTGGGCAGAAGGAATTTAGATTGAAAGCTTTAAAATATCTTGGCGAGCGAAGTACAGCGAAGTACTTCGTGGCCATAATCCTTTAGGCAACAGTAGTTTATCGATGTTTAAAAGGAGCGAGACAGCGTGTGTCGACAGGATACCTTTCACCTGCTATGCATGAATCATCCGACTTACAAATCCATACTCTGTCAAATATCACAATCGGGAATCGGAAGCAATCAGTAAAGTTTCAGATCAGATAAGTATTCTGGTCGCTGATGAGTCAACTGACACATGAACCCATCGTATTGGTCAACCAATTCGTAATTGTGATCATAAAACGTATGTTATGTCGATTTTATGCGTGCCTCCTCACATCTCTGTTGGATCAGTTTCGTGTAAGGAGCACACTCCTGTTAATGAAGGTATTATGTCGTTCCAGCCCCAAACCAATTCGGCCCTAATTCGATCCGGGCCCAAATTGATCCGTCCCAAGTTGATTCAGTCAAATCTTTCCGTCCCAATAGTAAAATAATGAATAATTATTATTATCAAAATCGAGGGTTTTGTGATATATGTGATCCATGGTAAGTGGATGATGATTAATGACAACAGGTAAGTTTGTCTATTATTGGCATATTTATATGATTTTAAATCGTTTTGGAAAAGGAATATAATTGGTACTGTTTGTAAAGCAACATTATTGGTTTAAAGTTATTTTTCATGATTATATATAGTTTTTACTTAATTCTCACTTTTACGAGATAAGGAGATATTTACAATCAGCTGAAATATATATTATGTAATCATCGCAACAACATATTTCAATATTTCTCAATTTGAGTAATTCTTATAGCTTAAAAAAAAGTTTGTATGCATCAGCTTGGGGATCGGATTGTTTAGCTGTGTGTGTAACTATTTGTTATTGCACCGTTAAGATTAAAGTCATTTGAAAAATTGCTGATTAATGTTGATAAATGTGATTTTGTTGATGATACTAACTTCTGTAATATATGTTTTAAGTAAAATAATTCATGCACAATTAGTCATGATTACTTCTAATAAAATCATAATCATCATAAATGTTTAATACAGCGGAATCTCCCGTACTTATTTAAGGTAATAAATTGATTAGAATATTAATATTTTACATAAAAAAAATAGTGTATTTCGATATGAAATCGTAATATAAATATTTTTGTTTAACTTCCAAAGTAATTTCTCCTCTAGATATACATTCGAATATGCGTCAAAGGCAAAATTTTGATCGTCCACCTTTCTGTTATTCATAAAATCCAATAATGTTCATGAACTACAAGTTAAATACATATAATTTTTATCCCTTGTAGAAGCATTAGTTATATTGATAAGTCACCTTCTCTGCTGTAAAACAGCGTGAACCCGAATCTTACCTTGTCAAGGGGACTACTTTCATGTCTTATTTGAATCTTCTTTAGTCATTTAGGATTTCCAAAGTCAACTATCGAATAAATGGGAGAAGTGTATCCTACTTTTGATTTTGAATATTTCCTTTGTCCACGTTTCCTGATAATCCCGGCCAAAGATATGTATTAAAAGTGAAAAGACAGACTAAAGATTCTCTTCAGAATTTAAAGTATTTAACTGCTTTATATTTTGCTTTTATTTTCCCAAAGGGTTCCTATGTATCAACATAAAGCTGTTTCTAAACCATGTCTTCGTTCTTTGTGATGATATCTTCCGGTGCTTTATCACTGAGTGGAATTTTGTTGTAGTCATTAAGTTTATATTCGAATTCATATATTTGATAATATGTAAAGTAACTGTACATAACAGTCGTCCCTGATTCGAACAACTCGTTTAGCGAAATTTGCTTTAGTTTCATTGTAAGTGTAAAAGATGTACACATCTCAGATTTCAGATACTGTTTCAATAGCCTGCTATCATATTCACCACAATGGTTCGGGCGAATCCATTCTAGCGTTTCTTCCTTTGTTGTTTTATTCTTTAGAACACCCACAAATACCCATTAAATGTATCAAGGACTATCAGTAAATATCGAATACTTCAATTTTGTTTCTGATTATTATATACGTTGGCTAAATCTGTGTCCAACAAATAGTATAGTCCTTGTGAAGTGAATCCGCTTAACGACCTAACGAGACGTTAGATACTATGATTATTTTGGTCTTTGATTTTGTGCAGACCTATGATGTATCATTTCTTCGTTAGTAAATTTTAATTATCGTTGGTCCAGAAAAAACAGATCGGACAAGATGTATCGAAAAATTTATTTTGCAGGTATTCCATCCAATGCTCATCGACAAAAATTAAACAACACATCATTGATTATTCAGTATGATCAATATCTGGGTTAATGAACTATTTCGCAATCTGTTCTATTCAAGACCCAGCAGTCTACATGTAACATAAATTTCGCAATGATGAGCTGTGTTACTGCACATCATCTTGAATTATTCTGTATATATATGATATATACCCACCACAGCGCCACATTTCATACAACCGTTATATTGAATTCCGTAGTGACATAACATAATCCTTTCTCCACAATATTGCATTCCGTAGTGACTTTATGTATTCAATTTTCTGCGTCTTGCATTAAATTATTTGCATTTTGCATTCAATTCTCTTTATCTTGCATTCAATAGTGACGCCACACATTCCTCAACCAATGATGTATTGCGCCCCAAAGATGCAATATATCACCAAATGTCATGAGAATGGAAGACTGATATTTACAATGTGCGTATAAAAGTGCTCAAAATTATAAAAAAAAAATTCTTCAAGCACTTCAGCATGCTTAATCTGAAAAGCTGTTTTGAATAGCAATAAGGATGGCCATGAAAAATCAGTAATGTATATTATACGGAAATATATAGCTATAATTTGAAATAAGTTCAAGAATAATTCTTGAAAATGTTCTCAAGTCTTGCCCTTCTTCCTATCGGAAATGCCTGAAACTAATCAAGATAATGTCTTCGACATTGTATTAGAATTATGCAAACAAACAAACAAAAAATGGATAACTCTGTTGTTTGTAGACTAATAATATGATGTACAAATAGATGCAGCATTTTTGAAATCTCATTTCATCATTTGAATAATGAGTCATTTGACTTTATAGAAAAGTCTTATATTCTCTCTTGAAACTTTGTCTCTGGGCAGTTTAAACAAGACTTTTATAAATACCTTAGGAGCTGCTAAATAGATACAGATAACTTTGATAATATATCTCCTGTTAATGATCGCAAAATTGCATAGAAGTTTCTTTTTGCTATTGATGTTGGTCAAGCATTTTTTCGTGCTTTCAAATGCATTCAGTTTTTCTTTGATATTCCCAATTGTGACTTCCAACCAACTTGAATAAAGCATATCGTTAAAAATAATGTATTTGAGAGTTTTGGTGATTTATTCATCAAGTCAAGTTGAGAGGGAAACATTCAACAAAGACATTCATTGACACCTTGGAATAATTTGAATGAGTGTTCTCTTTTATGTTATATCAACCCCTTAACTATTTTACAGTTCCCTTAGTTTTTGTTTTGTTAACTTGGTTTGTCTCTTTTTAATCGATTTACTAGATTTGAACATCGATAAACTACTGTCGCCTGAATTCACATCTTCAAGTCATTCACACAAGTCATATCTTTGAAGAAAGATGAACAGGCCGTTTTGTTTGTTTTGTCATATACTGAGTATTAGCTTTTAATATATCAAATTGGGGATTTGTGCGTGGCGTTAACTCACAAAAAAGAATCTGCTTTGTCTGTCTTGTATTGATTCATTTACCGGGGCCTTTATCTCGCCTTGCCTTAAATAACAAGAGTCAGGTTGTAAGATTCGTGGAATATTTTCCTAAATCTTTTGTACGTTATCAATCAAAAGAAATGGAGGACACTACCAGTATCAGAATGTTTTTGTTTTCGAGTGTGTGTTGTACTACTGCCAGTTGCTTCCTAATACTAAAATGTTTTGAGAGATTAGGGATTCAAATTGAAGATTGATCAGTACTAGCCCCACTAAAATTGATTGTGAACTCTGGAAGATGAGCAGTCGTTTTTTGGTGAGCTAAAATTATGTGATAACTTGTTGCATTCAATGATTTAAAAGTCGACGGAAAAGTGGACTATCGAAATAAGAAGATGTGCTGTGATGGCCAATGAGACAACTCTCCACCAGAGACTAAATGACGTAGTAGTTAACAAATATAGGTCACCGTACAGCCTTCAACAATAAGCAAAATTCATACCGCATAGTTATCAATAAAGGGCCCGAAATGACAAATGCAAAACAATTCAAACGAGAACATAGTTGCCTGACTTGTGTACAAAACAAAAAACCAAAACCAAATATGATATACAGCAACAAACGACAACCACTGAATTACAGGCTCCTGACTGTGGACAGAATGAGACTGGCTTAAACATGTTTGTTGGCGCCAAACCCTCCCCCTAACCTGGGGCAGTAGTGTAACAGTACAACACAAAATCAAACTATAAAAATCAGTTGAAAAGGGCTTAACTCATCAAATCGATACAAAGCAGAAAAACAACTACCAATAAAATGCTCCGCAGGGCGCAGCTTGATACGACCGCAGAGGTCGAACCCTGAACAGTTAGGGCAAGTATGGACACAACATTCAAGCTTGATACAGCTTTGCATTTGGATTGTGATTAAATATTTGACACAGCATAGGTTTCTGACACAGAATGAATGTGATCTAAGAACTTAAAAATTTTAAATTGGACATTCACCTATTATGGTCCAATATCCAAAATCTAAATACATGGTTAGATTCAGCATATCAAAGAACCCCAAGAATTCAATTTTTGATGAAATCAAACAAAGTTTAATTTTGGACCCTTTTGACCTCAATGTGGACAAAGTTGATAACGGGGCCCAAAAATCAAAAATCTAAATACATGGTTAAATTTAGCATATCAAAGAACCCCATATATTCAATTTTTGTTGAAATCAAACAAAGTTTAATTTTGGACCCCGATTTGGACCAACTTGAAAACTGGGCCCATAATCAAAAATCTAAACACATGTTTAGATTCAGCATATCAAAGAACCCTAAAAATTCAATTTTTGTTAAAATCAAACTAAGTTTAATTTTGGACCCTTTGGACCTTTATGTAGACCAATTTGAAAACGGAACCAAAAATTAAGTATCTAAATACACGGTTAGATTCGGCATATCAAAGAACCCTAATAATTCAATTTTTGATGAAATCAAACAAAGTTTAATTTTGGACCCTTTTGACCTCAATGTGAACCAATTTAAAAACGGGGCCCAAAATCCAAAAACTAAATACACGGTTAGATTCAGCATATTAAAGAACCCCAAGAATACAAGAATAAAACCCCATTGAAATTGGTCAAGAAATAAGCAATTTATACGAAGTATCTTCTTTTGCACAATACTGTGCAATTAAATATTTCTTGCTATTGCGCAATACTGTACAATTGACAATTTCTTGCTATTGCGCAATATTGTGCTATTGGATATTTCTTGCTATTGCGCAATACTGTGCAATTGAAGATTTCTTGCTATTGCGCAATACTGTGCATTTGAAGATTTCTTGCTATTGTGCAATACTGTGCAATTGAAAATTTCTTGCTATTGCACAATACTTATTATATAATAATTTACACATCCTGTTTGGTGTGTATCTCCTACCATATTATTATTATTTGCTTTTAAATATAAATCAGAAATAACCAACTTAAAATAGAAAATTTTAAAAGAAAAAAAAGGAAAAAAAGGAAGAAAAAAAAAATCCCCCCCCAAATTTTTTGAACCCCCTTATGATTCATCACCCCCAAACTCAATCCCAGCCTTCCCTTTGTAGTATGGTACCTTGCAGTACAATTTCAGAGAGATCCATACACTTGAACACAAGTTATTGTCTGGAAACTAGAAAAATGTGTTTTTTGGCCCCTTTTTGGCCCCAAATTCCTAAACATTTAGGGCAATTACCCCCAAATTCAAACCCAGCTTTCCCTTTGTGGTATGGAACCTTGAAGTACAATTTCAGAAAGATCCATACACTTACACACAAGTTATTGTCCTGAAACTAGAAAAATGCTTTTTTTTTGCCCCTTTTTGGCCCCTAATTTCCAAAATATTGAGGCAATTACCCCCATCATCAATCCCAGCCTTCCCTTTGTGGTATGGTACCTTGCAGTACAATTTCAGAGAGATCCATACACTTGAACACAAGTTATTGTCTGGAAACTAGAAAAATGCTTATTATTGGCCCCTTTTTGGCCCCCAATTCCTAAACGTTTCGGCAATTACCCCAAACTCAATTCCAGCTTTCCCTTTGTGATATGGAACCTTGTAGTACAATTTCAGAAAGATCCATACACTTACACACAAGTTATTGTCATAAAACTAGAAAAATGCTTGTTTTTTGCCCCTTTTTTGGCCCCTAATTCCTAAAATTTTGAGGCAATTACCCCCAAAATCAATCCCAGCATTCCTTTTGTGATATGGAACCTTGTGGTACAATGTCAGAGAGATCCATACACTTACACACAAATTATGTCTGGAAGTTACAAAAATGCTTATTTTTGGCCCCTTTTTGGCCCCTAATTCCTTTACTGTTGGTACCATAACCCCCAAAATCAATCCCAACCTTCCTTTTGTGGTATTGAACCTTGTGGTAAAATTTCATAGAGATCCATCCACTTAAACTAAAGTTAGAGTGCGAAAACCAATGTGTCTTCGGACGACGACGACGACGACGACGACGACGACGACGCCAACGTCATGCCAATATACGACCACAAAAATTTTTTTGCGGTCGTATAAATAGTCAGACCAGACGTGACTGGGAATTGATACCTTCCTCACAACAAAAAAGATCTGAGAGTACTCGCAGTTACTGACAGCTACTAGTAGTTCAAGGTCAATAATAACCAATAAAACAATCATGTATCTAAAACTAAAATATTGATTATGACACATCAAACTTCCAACGGATTTAGTGTAAAGACGTCATCAACAGTCATAGAAAAACATGACCTTGTGCAATGCAAAAATATAGGTATCGACAGATTGTAGAACCGTAAAGGTGCATATGTATATAGCAATAATATTTAGTATGGTTTAAATTTACTGATAACAAAATCAATATTTATACCAATAAAAACAATATTCAAAGATCTATTTACAGCGTTGAATTTGTAACATTTTAGAATGAGTTTATTCAAAGGATTGATAAGTTTACCCCGATCGTATCTCAATTTCTGGGCTCGGTAAAACCATCATCGTAAGAATTAGGATGTGCTATCCCGTTTGAAATACATTTTCTCAAAACCTGCAAACCAAATCTTTGGATCTCTAGAAGAATTTAATAAAGATTTTAAGCAATTTGGCAACGAAATCCTTGATTTAATCATTTACCAGTAATATATAGATTACGTTCATTGAAATGCAAAACGTCACTACATTTACAGGCATAGCAAACAAGTTAGGATACATAAACGCCACAAGACAGTGCCAAAGAAACATCATCGTCCAAAAAAGGAAAATTAACAATAAGGAACGAAAAATCGTTCCTATTGTCTACAAGTAGACCCCTCGTAGCCATCGGTCGCACAAAGTTCATAATATTCATCCGAAACGTGTTGACACCCGCGAGACATTTGACTGTCCCTCTGGTATCTTTCGTCCCTCTTTAAACGGACGAGTTCAAATTTGCAATATTTAAATCGTCTCTTTTGTTATAAAGTTTAGTTCTCAGAAATCCCTCACTGTCAATTAATAAATCATTTAAAGCTATGAAGCAGACCATATTGTACTTGCGGTGTCCTTATTTCAAATCCAATGAGATAGATACAATGAACATAGTACCTAGACTTTGAACTTTTTAGTGAGTGGACACTATCCATTATCGAAAAGTGAAACTAAAGAACGTGACGCTGGCCACTTTTCATTATTGCTGAGAAGTACTTGTATAAAGTCTACCTCATACGATTAATTGTTTGAAACCGAGTGGTCAAATTCTGAATCAAAGTATCTTCACTTGTAAGATGCATTGCCCAAAACGAATATTTAGTGTTCTAAGATCCATACCCCCTGCACATACCAGGAAACTTCATTTTAAGCTTCGTTTGTTATCTAAATATAATATGGAATTTATAATATCGTCCTCTGAAAATAAAAAAAAAAACCAATTACGAATGTCAAAACAAACAAGGTTTAAAAATAAAACTTCTTATTTGTTGTTTTTTAAGAAATTATTTAGTCACAGCTTTACTATTGTGATGTGTCAACTATTAATAAGTATAATGATGTGCAACATCTGCATTTAAGATGATCATTGTTTAATTCAGTTTTAATCAATATTTGGTATAGCTCTTGCAAAATTGTATACGGATCTACAAAATCTGTAGAAAACTTTTAAAACTGAGGTTTACAAGACGATTTCAATAGTAAAATTGCTATCGTTAATATTATTACATGTAGTTTGGGAGCGAACTCATAACCTCACATGATTACAAGACAACAACCTATGCTGTAAATTTTAAAGGTATAAGAGGAATTATAATTGTAATCTATGCAAAGATTCCTATCTACAGAACTAAAGTAATAATGAATTAAGTAAAATATCCAATGCTATTCAAAGGTGGTGTGATGGTTTGCATGGAATACTGACTAATCGGAACTAATATGTTCCTGATCTTTTTTCGGCTGAGTAATATTTTAAGAAATTACTCCGGTCCAATTGTATATTTTGTTCGTTATCAACATTCACATTAGCTATTGGTCTATAACTTGTGCATTGCTCAGATCGAAAATACAATTTTCTCAACTTACAGACACCATACTGTCTCTTTCCCTTCATATTTATTTCTGATAAGTCTACACATCCCTACGAAAATGATTTCAGAGTGATTTTCCTACATCTAACGTAACATTTCCATTTAATTTTGTCTTCGAATATAGCTCACAATTCTATTCAGTGTAAATTGCGTTGGCCAATTTCCCATTTATTTCTTTCACTCTTTCTCAATGTCGAAGAGGTTGTAAAACCTAGACAGCGATAAACATGTCTGTCGCTAGTTGTTAACCATTTCGTAAAGGTGACGGAAAAATTATGAAGTGTCGATTTCAGTCTTCGGAACAGAGTTTGTGTAAGGTTGATTGATTATTTGTTGCTTAACGTCCAGTGGCAAATATTTCAGGCATGTTTAGGACGAGAAAAAATTAACAATAAATTCAATAGGTATGCCCTGTAATAAAGGCTTGAAGGTCGGGGGAATTTGGACTGCCACTGGAAAATGAGGGGATATATTGGATAGTAACAGAATTTTGCGTACATGTACATCTCGCACAGCCAAACGGATGGCCTATCTTGGCGAGGGTTTTACTACCAGTCGAAATAATACCAAAATGACTTTATTTCTATTCCCAAGTCAGTCACCCTTGGGGTTTGTGTACGGAACATACACCTGTCAATGAATTCAGTATAGTATAAATATGCACAAGCGTAACGTATTGATTGAGGTATGTAAATGCCATACGATGGGACAAAAGGTATTCTACTGCTGGGAAATGGGAATTTGACAATTGAAAAGTTGAAATCATCAAGTTTGTCATAGATTCTAGTTTAAAGTCTGTTTCATAACAGGGGGAAGACTAAGGTATGAGGCAGACCTTCTAGTTTAGGTAGTATCTTTAATCAAGTTCACTTGGATATATGAGATGCAATCAATCACTGAAATGTGGGTATAAAAAGTAATTTTCCATCCAAGATCGTTACGATAATATTATTAATAACAAAAGGAAATATAAGAACTGTCATTAATTAAAACCTTGGTTTTTATCTAAATAGAATTATTTAATTAAACTGTTGTTGATGAATCATTGCCTGTTGGTTAATATTGAATGGGTTTTTATTATTGGGACAATACAGTGTTTTTTTAATTTTTAAAATCAAAAAGTCGATACACAAATTCACAAGAATGTCACGGGTTTTTTTTTTTTTTTTTTTTTTTTTTTTTTTTGCACTGTTCCTGACGTTACTATGTGAATTATATCTTGATGAATTGTAGCAGCCTATAATTTTGGCTTTAAGAGTTATTTAGTTCAAAGATGACCATTTCAGTATTAAAAATCGTTACTAGATTGCAAGATGGCATGATTTTGAAACTACAGAACGAATACTTAAAAAGTGCCTTCGATATATGGAACATTAAATGATACGATATTTACCTGCAGTTATGTTTTTTAGTCTGTTAAACCGATATTATTTGGTTAGATTACGGTACTAACGTTACAGCATCTTATTTAATTTCATTAAACGAGTAATTCATAGAAAGATACAGTTTAATATGATAATTTATCTCATAGGGGCGAAATTTCCAAACTGTACAGTCACATTTATGTAAAATGTGGAAAGGCCTATTGATTTTTGTATTATTTGTTTTTACAATACTATCAACTGTACCAATTTGACCGTACCAGATGCGCATTTCGACAATTAATGCATCTTCAGTGATGATCAAGGCCACAATATGTTATAGAGAAAGTCAAAAACCAAAAATACATAATAATAACCTTGAATGAATTCGGAACATGGAGGAGACCGTACATTACAGTGTTCGTTTTGTGAACAACCTAATCCTATATGGCGGAAATATCTAAATTGTGGGAAAAAATCTATGTCGGTAGTGTGAATATTTTATTCCAATGTCGTTATTGATTTTTGAGAATAAAATGATTAAGTTTGAAATGAGAGAAATCAAATTACGAGCAATAAATTGCAAACTTCCGCAAAAGGTGGACATAATAATATTTGTGACCATGAACACCAAAGCCATGCAACTACTCTAAAGAGATGGTTAACATTAGACTAACGAACAAATGTCAACTGATTCTCTTAAAATTTATTTTTGATATTCTGTTCTCATATATCTGATCTACCATAATTATCCACCTCTGTCCCATAACTTTTCACTGTGTTTTCTCCCAGTACTCCTGGATCTCCATACGCTACGCCATTCTCTATTTCACTAGTTGTAACAGATCCGGTACCTTCATCGTATCCTCCTGTTCCGTCAAAGTCGGTAAATAGACCGTTATCTTGATCATAGTGAGGTATATCATTTATACCTAAAATATGAAGATTCTGAACATTTTTGTCAGAATATTCCTGTTTCCCGGTTTGAACTAATTCTTTGCCCGGTGTGACCCCAATGCCATCATCTAATTGTACGACAGGAATGTGGTATGGCTCATGCAGATCTCCATTTTCATTATATGATGGAACTTTTGTAACTTTGTTATTTGTTAAATCTTTGTCATTCATATATTCAGAATTAAGTTTGCTACCCGTCACATCATAATACGGAGTGGTGAGAGCACTACTTGTACTATACATGTTAGTCCCTACAGAGTTTGCATAATTTGTTTCGCCATAATTAGAGTTATCCATGTTCATATCTTTTCTAACATATGTGTGACCATTGCCCGAGTCTTCTAAATAATATGTCAGGTTACCTGATGAACTGGAACCTGAACATATTGCTATAGATCCTGTGCTCCCTCTCTGTATGCAAGTACAATTTAAAAAAGTTTCTCCATTTGTTTCTTTAGAAAATCCTGTCTCTCCATAGGAATAGCATTTCCCAGTAAGTCCTTTACAGCCTAAAATTTAAAAATGAATTTAGTACTGAAAAATACTTACTAATAGGTATGGGGTATCCATCCATAACACAAACTCAGTACATGCACAGCAAAAAACACAAAAAGCAACGGAACCGCGATTTTATTACTGTTCTTCATTTCAAAGACACAGTGATGCCTTCAACACGTAGCAAATACTGTAACCACACAAGTTTAAGACGGCCCCTAGTAAATATTTCAGTTGAATTCTTTGCAAAGACGTTCTTCGAATATATATTTGAATTCTTCATGAAATTAGAATTCTTTCTTGACCTATAAAAAATGCATTTTTTAAGTCATAAATTTTTGAACTATTTAAGACTTCGTCTTTCTTTCGCCATGTTATCAGGCCTGGGTAGCAGGTTAAGGCATTTAATGAGTATGGTATTATGATGTCTTGCCACTATCACATCCGAACTAAGAACTGATAAATTCAAATCGATTTCCACATTGTCAAATGGAAAATAAACCAATTTGTTAAAAGGAGATAGTTAGAAACATTCATGTTATTTCGGTATGGTGAGGTCAATGTTTTTTTTTTGTTAGTTTACATTGAGATGTCATTGGTATCGTGATGGGTAAAGTAAAAGTTATCAAATATTTCGATAAGACTCACCGCCTCGTACAACTTCTCTTACTTCTTGATCAACCTTTAAATAACATTGTCTGTAGTAACAGAGGTCATCACAGTAGTAACCTCCATAAGGTATACATTTGTTGCCATCAACTATACAACCTACAAATAAAAGCACATGTAAAATGATGAATCCCATTAAGATTAGTCAACTCAATCGAACTCGGTCTGCACAACACGTAATTCTTGAAAATCTTTCAGTAGGTGTTTTAGTTTTCTATGTTGTGTTTTGTGTACTGTTGTTTGTATTTTGGTCTTTTTTTTTTGTCATGGCGTTGTCAGTTTATTTTCGACTTATGAGTTTGAATGTCCCTTTTGTATCTTTCGCCTCTCTTTTTCGCTAGAGACCAAACGTGTATTAAGCCAAACATACCACCAGGCAACATTAGTTGGTAGCGCTTTTTGATTGACAAAGTGGTAATTACACATATGTATTGGAAAGAAATCATGCTACATTCTTGTCATAAGCATTTCCTACAGTGTGTTTTCATCCGATTTTGACATAATGAACATTGACAATGTAAAGTTCATGTAAAATTTCAGTGTTCTATGTATTATTGAAGCGAAGTTAATACTGGACGTTACGTACAACAAACGGCATCATATTATACCCACCTCTTTATATGGAAATCAAACGAAAGGTATAACAATGCTGTATTAATAAAACACTTGAAATTTATTATTTTTAGTTTGTGTGCACAATCCAGTACATATTTTAACAAGATGAGATGGATCAGAAAGAATATTATGTTTTAAACATGATCAAACATACTGACTAGTTTTGGATATAATCTCTTCATTGGAACAACTGTAAAGGTATAAAAAAAGAGCAGAGTTCGAATGTCCCCCGCGTTGCACATATTTTATCTGTTCTGTCCAAGGACAATAACTAAAAAAACTTTTTTTTCTTTAAATCTCTTTAAAATTATCTTACTAGATGGTTGAAGACTTAGAGCAAATTTCCGATATATTTAATATTTCCAAGGGAAAAACTCATTAAAAATACTTGATCGGCACTTATTTTTAAAATTGTCTGCGACATTGCTGTTATATACCTTTGATATGAATTTGATAAAAAATCTGGCAAAAATTGTACAAGCGGGAGCAATTACAATGCAATTTTCCATATAATCAATGTTTCCAAGGGGTATAACTCTTTTAAAAATAAATGATCGTCACTGATTTTCAAACTTGTGAAAGACATTGCTGATATAAACCTATGATATAAGTTTCATAAAAATCTGGCAAGAATTGTGCACATGAGAGTGCTAACGATGCAATTTCCAAACTATTAATGTTTCAAAGGGGCATTACTCTTTTAAAAATAAATGATCGTCACTGATTTCAAAGACATTGCTGATATAAACCTACGATAAAAGTTTCATAAAAATCTGGCAAGAATTGTACACATGAGAGCGTTAATGCAATTTTCCAAATTAATAATGTATCTAAGGGCATAACTCTTTTAAAAATAATTGATTGGCACTGATTTTCGAACTCGTCCACAACATTGCCAGTATTAACCTATGATATAAGTTTCATAAAAATCTGGCAAGAATTGCACAAATAAGAGCGCTAACGATGCAATTTTCCATATAGTTAATGTTTCCAAGGGGCAAAACTCTTTTAAAAATAATTGATCTGCACTGATTCTCGAACTCGTCCAAGACATTGCTATATATTAACCTATGATATAAGTTTCATAAAAATCTAACAAGAATTGTACAAATGAGAGCGTTAACGATGCAATTTTCCACATAATTGATGTTTCCAAGGGGAATAACTCTTTTAAATATAATTCGTCTGCACTGATTTTCGAACTCGCCAAGACATTGCTGATATAAACCTATGATATAAGTTTCATGAAAATCTAGCAAGAATTGTACAAATGGGAGCGCTAACGATGAAATTTTCCATATAATTAATGTTTATAAGGGGCATAACTCTTTTAAAAATAATTGATCGGCACTGATTTTCGAACTCGTCCAGGACATTGCTACTATAAACCTATGATATAAGTTTCATAAAAATCTGGCATGAATTGTACACGTGAGAGCGCTAACAAGACCGGACGGACGGATCCCCGGTGTTTCTATGTTCCCCGCAACGCGTTGCGCGGGGGACAAAAATCCGCTAACTTACCATATTGTTTAGATATTGTTGTAGCATTACCATTACAATAATATTCCATACAGTTAGATTCATTTCTCCATGTGTCATACATATTGACACATCTATTACCAACAGGACATGCTGTAAGAGTAAAGTTGTGTGGTAATTATATTAACAAATGAACTGTGCCACCATTATTAAATAGTCGTTTGAATTAGAGATATATAAAAAGCCAATATTTACATATTGCATATTGCAAAGTGTAGTCATTTCTGACTGAAATTCCAAATTGTGATCATTCTTAAGAAAGACTTAGTAATACCTCAAGAGCTGAAAGCTGAAACTATAATTTATACATACTTAGGATGTGTATCTTGCAGTAACATTATTTGAATGATACGTGTGGATGAACCCATTCAATTTTGTTTATATTCTAATTTGGTTGGTTTACAAAGATTTACAATAGTTCTAGTAGCATTTCCGATTGAATAATAGAGTTTTTATTCTGGCATCGTGGATAAGGACCTACGTTTTATTCCATTATCGTGGATACCGAATTATCTTTTAAAATAGTATTGTAGATATGGAAATACCTTTTTTAATTGTCTCCCATTTCACATTCATACTTTCTTGTGTTGTACATTCAAAAATGAAACAGTTATTGACAACTGTCTCCTCAAACTTATAACACTTTCCTTGAAAAGTGCATCCTGGAATTATATTAATTATTTAATATCATTACATACTTAATTGCGGTATCAATCGTAAATTTCATTTATGCGACAAGAGAACATAACTTTATATTTTTTTCTGAAGTACTGAAATTCATCAGGTTCACGCGACATTAAAAGTTTGGAAAGTCAAATAAATATCAACACAAAATCATGGAGCGCGTGAAAATAAGTGAGTTGATAGAGCTATGTTATTATTATTTTTTTTTATATTTTCCATGCATTTCATTTGTTAATCGAACATTGTCATACCAGTTGGTAAATGATTTGGTGTATTAAGTTGTTCTTTCAGAATCAATTAACACTATTTACATTCCAGTTCACGTTTGTTTACATTCTTTGAATCACAGTTTTTTCCCTCACACTTGCGCTGTGCGATTGCCAAAGTTTTAACGAGAGGTCTTGTGATTTTGGTCACAGCATACGGAAAAATGTATCGGCAAATTAGAGTACGAGAAGACAATAATTCGATTGCAATTCATTTTGAAAATTTTGATACGATAAAGGATTTTCTTTTTACAAGAAAGTCCATGCACACTTTTTTTAAGTCAAACTTAGCCATTTTTCAAGTATATAAAACATGTTTATTGTTTTTTTTTAATTTGAAGTCTCATATGACTGTAATGATTTAATTGTAAAGTCTGTTTTGATCTCCCGAAGAAGACATGGTCGTAACAGTCATTGACATATAACCTATAACAGATAATATACCTGGTACAGAAGTAATGACAGTCAACGTTTCTCCATTGTCTCCAGGAAGTAAATCACAGTAATGTTCTGTACAGTTAGTACCAGGCCATGATGCACCATTTTTGTAACAATTACCTTTGTATTTACAACATTCACAATCTGGAAAAAATCAACACATTTTCTTATTATATAGAACAAAAACAAGATTATGTAAGAAGAATGATTGCCACTGAAACAATTATCCAACATAGACCAAAGAAAAAAAATGCTAACAACTAATCGCTTCAACGGCACTTTGTAATTTTTATTCAACTATTGTAATAAGTTTGGTATGTCTATTTTAAGCTTTGCTGTAGTATTTTTATCATTTTGTAATTTTTATTCAACTATTGTAATAAGTTTGGTATGTCTATTTTAAGCTTTGCTGTAGTATTTTTATCATTTAGTACATAATTTTCTTTATATTGATGTTGATGAATTTTAGAATATGTTGCCATAGATATCAAGCATGAGATTTAGGGGCTGTGCCCTGTGTCTGTTTTACTTAAAAGAGAACTTTATTGAACATATGCATATGATATCGCAGCCAATGTCAAGTATGCTATTGTAACAGTCATCATTTACTCGAGACGATACAAAAAACATTTTTGGGCATCATAATAAAAAGGCCCAAACAGCCACTGAACAACCAAGATCGCTCTAAAGTTAAATTTTGCATGAAGGAGTTTCAAAAAGTAAAGTTTGACAATTTAATCAACTGTATAAAGATTGCAAACTATTTTCTTTAACATATAAATGCAGATATTTGAATATAATAATCGTTAAAAAATTAAAGAACCCGAAGTATTGACTCTGGTATAGAAATGTAGACTTCTTCCGAACGGCATTAAACTCATCCGTTTGCCTGTGCCTGATGTAGAAACACGAAGCCACGGCCCGTCGGAATGAGACGTGTAATCAGTTGCCTCCTGTAGAGAGGATGACATACTCTCTATACACTAAAGAACTCTTGCAATAACTGTTTGTGGGGTCCTTATAGGCGACATGTTCAATGCTGTATTTTCCATTTCTATCTAACATACTCTTTTTCAAGGGGCAGTCTTAATTTTCTTTTACCTACAGGATGTATTGTTTATTTCTTCTGGACCTGCATATGCATGAATAGTTAACACCAGGCATTTAGTATATCAATCAATTAATCAATCAAATTATTTGACTGCCACCAAGTACATATGCAATACATACAATTAAAGCAAACAGTTTATAATATCGTTCCTTAAGAGCGTGTTATTGATTAACGCCACTTTCAGCACTATTGCGCTATTTCGTGGCAGTCAGTTTTTATTGGCAGAGGAAGCCGGAGTGCTCGGAGAGAACCACCGACCTTCGGTAGGAGAACTTACAATCTAGTCAGTTAAGATTGGAGTCGAACGCACCTGCCCCTGGTCCGATTCGAACTCACAACCTCAGACTAGTAATACAGTAGTTCGATTATTTAGACCACTCGACCATCGAGACCCCGTGTGTGCTATACAAGTCATAAGTAAACACATCGTATAATTATATACAGGCCTTCGACATGCATACAAGTGCACGAGTATTATTTGACCGTTTTGCATTCATGCGTTATGGGGTCCTTTTATTTTACATACGAAATTAGACATTGTTCTATTTTAGGATAAACCTTATGTATTCATTATAGACCTACTAGGTACTTTTCCAATTTTCTCTATCCTTGCTGTTTTGACATAGATCTGATCTTCCCCGATACATTTATACTGGTCACAATCATACTCCCAGACTTCTTCTGGTGCTTTACATTCTTGCTCCTGTGATAAACACCCTGAAAAATTATAATGTGCAGATTATTTATTTCAGTTAGTTGATCTTCTTCTTTTACCATTTCCGATTCATATCTTTATCCTCAATAACATACACGGTACAAATTGTAATGCACCTTGATCCTTAACATCAAACATAGTCAGACGTTTTGTTAAAATATACTTTTTCACGTTTTGGTCTTTTGGAAATTGTTGTTTGTGCTGTATTTTATAGACCCCTCTAACAAGAAATTTGTTTTGCATGTACACGTATAAAAATTGCGGTTTTTATCCAACGCAATCATAGGTTTGAACGTTGTTTTTTCAATTTAGACTTTTTTCATAGTCATAGACATATATAGTACTATACATATCTCTGGCATAGTGCTCAAAGATGATGGACTTTCCTGCTAATCTATTTCTTTCCTTGGCCATTTTCTAAAAGTCCTTCAATCTGCTCTAAAATTCACATTGTTATGGATTATAAGGTTTTAGTATAACTTTATGGTGTATTTCCGAATATATGATCAAATCATAAATGCTTAAAGATGGCTCCAAATTTCAATTTTAATAGATTTTGGCAAAATGTGAGTAATTATTTTAAAAGTGTATTAGAAGGAGATTTTTAACTAAAACCTAAAATTCTACTATAAGTAATTATATATATTACCTTTCATTTACAACTAAATTTATCATGGCACCTAATGTCTTTCAAAGCAAAATTTTACAAAAACATGTAAAACTTGTACCATTGTCTTTAATAGCAATATGTAGCGCTGAATGACAATTTTGAATCAATTAAATTTATATCAGAATAAGATATGACCCGCCCCACCCCCTCCTAAAAAGAAAAAAAAGAAAGATGAATGGTTAGTGCCTACCACAAAAAGGCCAATGATTATTTTATTGGAAGAGACAAAAGACTCAAAAAAACGTATTCAAAGTATTTATTATCGCATATTAGTAAATGTGTATTAAATTATATGCCATCTCAATTTGTCAGTACTTACATGCTTGGCCATCAATAACATAGAAATGTACTTTCCTCCCATTACGATAATCTTCAAAGTATGTACAAGTTCTGGAAGAACAGCCTTCTTTCCATCTCTCCCCTGGTAAGTGACATCTTTCAATTTCAGGATTCTTAGGATCTTTGTATATACACCCTACGTAAGACAAAACGATATTTTTATAATTCCTTACCATGTATTTCAATAGTTCATAAATATTCATATGGTACCATTATTCTTTAAGTTGATTCCTCCCTTTAAACACAGTAATAAAGTTTCACTACGACTTGTGTCTTCCATGGATGATATGTCAGTATAGGCTATCGTTCCTTTTTTAACGGCCTTTATATGTAGAAATAACCAGGATGTTAGGGCCCTTAAAGGGTTTATCAAAAACCCATAACTTAGTATATGCATATATCGAATAACTGTCTAGAAGTTTGCTACAGATACCCTTATTATATCGATAATAGACACTCAAAAGCAATTCACAATTAACCCATGGGGTGGTGTGGGACATAGAAATGTATCTATCTGACAGTAAACCCAATGCTAGAAAGGGAAGTACCTTTTGACTGTGCGAAGATTTGAAATGCTACATGCTATTTTAACGTTACGATGGTTGAAATCAATAGTGTTACTTTGTTTAATTTCATTGTTTAGCAAATTTTGTCTTAAATGGTTCTGGATTTTTTAAATTCACTTAAGCACAGCCAATGACAGCTGTTATTGTGTTTACAAACATTATCCATAGTAACCATAGTCAAACTCTTATCAAAAAGGGTATTTAAAAACTACACCATACATCAGCTTTTAATAAAGACGGCCTTATGAATAAATTTAGATTTTCAAGTCTGAGAAGAGAAACACAGCATTAGGTTGTCTCATTCAGAATTAGAAACGATATAAATCAAAGCATTGTCGATGTTGTGATTCAGCCAATTTTGTAGCTAGTCCGACATTTTTTCTGACCAAACTTTCAATATCGTTTTTTTATTTTCATTTCCATCATCTAACTGGAAAATTTTGCAATAGTGATGCAAATTATTTTAATATTTCAATTTTAGACGAGGTCAGATTTTTTAACATCTTTTTTTAGAAACATTTGCCATTCACTGCTTTTGACAAGAATGAAAAGGGAAATCTTCAAACAAGTAATAAATCTTTTATAGTTTGGCTTAATAATTTCCGGAAAGAGCATTTTTATCTAAATTGGTGTTCATTCTTCATAAAAAAAAATCGTTTCCCGTATTCAAATATACATATACAAATACCAAATGAGATATTTACAATTACTGTTAAATAGCAATATAATTAGGTAATAAACAAATAAATTGTATTACAGAAAATTCTCAGATAAGAATTATGCATTTTTTTTATTGTTTATACACCAAAAAGATTATTTGCAGAATATGCTCAGGTAAGAGTTATACAATTTTGTTTATTGTTTCAACCAAATTACTGATAATTGTAACTTAAATAGAACTTAATTATTGACTTATGTCAGATGATTATGACACTGATTTTACAAGTGAAATGAAATAAGCTTGCATTTTTTATACATATTTCATTTTTTGTCTTTTTTTGGAAAAAAACACAGCTTAATAATCATTCATCTTTCACACAAAATTAACAGAATAATGTTATGTAGTGTAGATCAAAATAAATGATAGGTATACTGTTGAGGTCAAGAATTTGTGTATTCAGTTAGATGTGTAATAAATCATGTAACACACGAGATATTAACTGTAGTCAATTAAGTCGGCATTAGAGTGGAGTTGATTCCAATTAATACTTACACCTTTAGTGTAATTGTCTGAAAATCATGACAGTTGAAAAATTACTAGTATTGTATCACCCAAGGAAAGAGTTGGAATAATAGCATTTCAAAAAAGTGCGGGAATCAACTTTGATATCAATACACATCTTGTACCAAATTTTATTCAATAACAAATACTGATAAAATACTTTCATAATTCTTATCAACTACTTGAATTTGATATATCACTTTTTCACATTAATTAATAAGTGGTAATTTAATATAAATTTTGAATAACAAAGGAACTATATGAAAGGGTATGTTTAAAATAAAGTAGCTGTTCGACCAATCTTTTCTTAATTTAAGGGCAAATAACAAGTTTGCAGTTGCTGATTAAAATGTTGTATAAAGTTTCTGCAAGTGATTAAAACACATAATTAGATTCATGATATGTCTTCAACTTAAAATTCTGCACAATCTCAAAATCTGGAGTGATCACATAGATCCAGCATGGCTTTATCAAAAAAGAAATAAAGAAGAAATCAGCGATGGATGTTTAAACTAACCTATATAATTTGTTTGGACAAGTCCATTGACACATTTGAACTTCTTACAGGGTAGTAACGGATCTGTCCAGGTTTCTTTATGCTTATGTCCATGGAATATACAATCAGCTGAAAATATAGTTATAATACATTCAATACATGAGCATGACCATGAATGCTATGAAACCATGAATCTACCAGTTTCCACCGGTTTTTTTTATAACATGAAAGCAAGTTTTACATGTTTCATATTGTATCCAATTTTTAACCGTAACAATTTGTTGCTTAGTCTTTAGTTTTCTATGTTGTGTCATCTGTACTATTATTTGTCTGTTTGTCTATTTATTTTTGGCATGGCGTTGTCAGTTTGTTTTCGATCTATGAGTTTGACTGTCCCTATGGTATCTTTCGTTCCTCTTTGATCATTTGAATTTTTTGTCAAATTCAGTTATGTTTAGACGTCCAACATAATGAGTATGTCACTTTATTTCCAAACAAATCTAAAATGCCAATAAATGTTCGTAATCCTTATTACGATAATCATAAATCTTGACTTAGTTTATATCGTTAAAATGGCACAATAAACTTCGTATTAGAAGTTTGAAATTACGCGTAAATCGTTCAACCAGCTCCTCTAAAAACGGTTCTGTTTCTAAAACAAACTGACAGACAGTTAGAGTAAATGAGAAATTTCAATATTTATGTATATTTCTTATTGAACATTTGAACTATGTTGAGTACCCTTTTATTTGCATATTGGAATTTCATGAATATAAAATTTCTTACCCGCAAACTAACAAACGGAAACATTCAATTTCAGTAATTTATTTCGGGAAAAAATCTACCTGAATTATCCAAATCCTGCTTTGTCCACATTTTTATGATTGTTATTGTTGTGTAGCTCTTATTTCGGCAATATAAATGTGTCTTTTTCTCGTACTTAGACACAAATCATTCATCTTTAATATGGAAACAACTTTTTAGCAATTCTGAAACATTCATTTTTTTCTACATGAATTCAGAATCCTACAATTTATTAAATAAATAAAACAAACATGCCTCACCCCACAAAAGTTGAATGGTCGTGCCTTTTTATGTTAAAAACAAATGTAAACATACCTTTTGGCACTTTGGGTTTCTTAAGTCTGTAAGCTGATAGCGCTTCACTGTATAAAACAATCAAATAGATAATAGCCCATAAAATCATTTTAATTTCAAAATGGAGTGCTAAAACTTGAAATAGACTGTATAGTGTTCTGACACTGAACACACACCGTTTACCACTGTTTTCGTCATCAGATACTGTTTAGAATTACAGATTACGATACAAAGCTACTTTAAAGACATTGGCTCCTTTATTACACATGAAGGGAGAAATTAGATAAAAAATGAAAAATGACAATAAAAGTTAAAGAAACCAGAAAAAAATAAACAGCTGTGTGGATAACAAGGCTATTACACTGCAAACCAGGCAAAAACAAATTAGGATTATCTTTATTTTATGATAGGAAACAGCTTACCATAACATACCGTGAAAGAATTCAGAATGCTCTTAATGACGTCGGATTGGTAAAATTGATTTGTTTTTATCCTTTTTACATGTGACTGATATATATGGAGTACTTTTGATTTGTTTTAAATTGTGTATTTAATGGTATTGGTCATTATAGTGGACGTATTTGGTGTATTTGACATTAAATATAACGCTTCCCACACAAAAATATGTTTCTATGACTATAACAGAAAATGTTAAAAAAAACTGTTCAAGACTTACTTATAATAACAGATAATATATTTTTAAGTGCAATATGGTTTTGTTTATTCGCCTGTATAAAAACTACAGAGTTATTCAGTGCGAGTTCATTTGACAGACATTTGGACGTCAACAACTTTCAGATGGGAACAAATAAAAGAAAATCCATACCAGAATACATCAAATATAATATGCACATCAACATGTTTCAAGATTATGTTAACATATTATTGTTGCACTGTACAATTGTCATTATTCTTCAATCCACTGGCACATTTATCAATGCCATCAAGTATTCGTAGTTCGAAATTATTTCTATGTACCTGTATAATTATGGAATAGATCAAAGCATGAAAGCGCTGTAAATGCAGCTGCCATCTTACTAAATTTTATTTTGGTGACTTGTAGTTTTAAAAAAATGCATCCTTATGTAATGGAATTACAACTGACAGGACCCTATATTGATCAAATTCGGACCATTAGTTCATCAGTTAAAAACCTTTTTAGAAGGGGCTATCGACATATGAGGTTTACGAAATTGAAACTTTTTACTTACCATGAGCAACTTGACGGATGTTACTTGTTGAGTAGGATTTTCTTACCCTTCTGGAGCACACTAGAATGTCCAGAGTTTTTGGTGAGGTTCGTGTTGTCTCCTTGTTTTTATGAAGTGATTTGTAGAGCTGTAGTTTGTTTTGGCCATATATATATAGAGTTGTCATTTTCTGTTCGAGGTCGACATAAGAGTTTTGAATGACCCCTTCGTATCTTCCGCCTTTTTAAAAAAAAAAATCAAATGTCACAGATTTTTTTAAACAAGTCGAACGTTTTCTTTTGTTTACTACGCTATAGGTATAAGTAAAAAAATCCCTCTTTGTTTAACAAGTAGAAGGTTAAGCCCATAACTACATGTCACGAAATAGTTTCATCAAAACTGAATAACACCAGTAAAATGATTGTAAAACACTGTTAAAAGTAATGAATGAATTAAAATGCGATTAGCTATCACTTTGTAGTAAAATGAAATGGGGTATCGTACTGAATCCGATTTTATTCGTCGTTTATAATCACGTAGATAATTCCTAGTTTTTATTTACCGTCTCAGACTCGAGTAACATATATATATTAATATAAAAGTAAGGAGATGTGGTATGATTGCCAATGAGACAAGTTTCCATAATGCTAGATCGATAGCTTACCCCAAAACAAATAACAAAAATTATTATCCGGAATCCATGTGCATTGGACACACGTACAAAGTGATGACTATATTATTAGTGGAGCAACATGGTAATGTCAATTAAAGACAATAACCCCAATAAGTAGTCAATCGACCATCCCTATGTTTGCTTAAAAATGTTGTCTTGCTCTTCATTTTTGCCATTTACAGTTTTTCTCAAGCTATAATAACCAAAATTTGGAAACTTCGTTAACAAGAGTGCACACGCTGAAATGTCTCGCCTGTTTTATTGATCATTGAATTCATGTTGAAAGTCTGTAAAATGAAGGTTTTACTACAAACATAACACAAACTTAACATTATCAATGTTCTATGAAAATGAGGTCAAACCATGCCAGACAGACATGCATACCTTACAATCATTCCATACACAAAATATAGTGGTCCTATTGCTAATAGTATCAGAAACAGACCAAACCACAAAATCTTAACATTGACCAACTATTATGAACAATGAAAATGAGGTCAAGGTCATATGAACCCTGCCAGACAGACATGTACAAATTATAATCATTCCATACACCAAATATGTTTGACCTATTGCTTAAAGTATCTGATTAACTGACAAAATTACGAAAACTTATCATTGACCAATGAACCATAAAAATGAGGTCAAGGTCATATGAACCCTGCCAGACAGACATGTACATCTCAAAATTGTTCCATACCTTCAATATAATTGACCTATTGCTTATATCTGAGAAATAGACCAACCAAAAAAACACTAAAAATTGTCCAATGAACCATGAAAATTAGATCAAGGTGAAACCTGCAAGACGGACATGTACACCTGACAATCATTCCATACACCATATAAAGTGGCCCTATTGCTTATAGTATCTGAGAAATAGACCAAACAACAAAAACTAAATATTGTCCCATGAACCATGAAATTGAGGTCAAGGCCAGATGAAACCTGTCAGTTTGACATGTACACTTTACAATCATTCCATACACCAAATATAGTTGATCTTTGGCTTACAGTATCTTAGATACGGACTTGACCACGCAACTTTAACCTTGAACACTGACAGGCATGGGGTAATCGTAATCAGTAATCGTAATCAGCTGTAATCGATTACAATTTTCAATGTAATCACATGTAATCAGTAATCATGCAATCTCTGATTAATTGTAATTGTAATTTAATCGATTACAATGTAAAACAAGTGTAATCATGTTTACTTTTAGATTACTTTTTGATTACATTCATATGATTACTTGCCGATTACAAATTTTGTATATGAAAATAGTTTTTGATATACAAGCATGAATAAAACAAAATTTCAAACTAGTATTTACTATTATTGATTCTATCTATTTACATAAAAACATTTTATGTTCCCTGATGGAACACTTCTGATATTAACTCTAATTTAAGCTTACACAAAATTTTGTTATAACTACATGGACATTCATTTCATTTGAAGATTAATTTGGGGAATTTGATTCCAATTTTGACTGTGATGATCGAAATAAATGAGCCCACTTAAATAATTATGGAATTTAGAACCAAATTCTGTTTTTTTACAATTTGTATAAATTTTGTTTTCCATAAATATTTTTAATATGTGCTTTCTAAGCATATCAGGTATTGAAATTTTTCATAGACATAATGAAAATAAACTACTTATAACTTAATTAATAATTGCAATATAGACAATTAATTTTAATACCCAAGCCCATTGTTTGTCTAAAAAATTGAAGTAGTGACTAACACCTGTAAAAACATATGTATGTGTCAATGAAGTCCCAACAGACAATAAAACTATTTGATTATTAACTTTTCATTATACATGTTATTTGTTCAGGTTTTTTTTTAATTGAAAATTTGCAATGGGCTAAACAATAATATAAAAACAAAGTTATTTCTTTTACAGAGAAATGACACTTGTCTGTGCTATCAAACAATACACATGTTACAGTGCTCCAAGTCCAAGTTCTTAATAACATGAATATGTAAGCTACATACATAAATTAAAAAAAAACATGATTTTTCAATAAGTAGCTTTTTTATGTAGGGATAAAAAAGTTTGTATAAAATTCTGAAATATCACAATGTAATTGTGAGTAATCTAAAGTAATCATGTTTACTTTAAAGAAAAGTAATCTAATGTAATCAATTACATTTGAATTGATGTGTAACTGTAATGTAATCGATTACATTAAATTAGCGAAGGTAATTGTAATTTAATCAAATAAATGCATTTCAAAGTAATCGACCCCATCCCTGATCACTGATCCATGGAATAAGGTCGAGGTCAGGTGAACCCTACCTGGCAGATATGTAGACGTTGCAAGGAACCCCTTTACCAAGTATAGTTATCCTATTACTCATAAGTACTTCACTTAACAAAAAAGAAACTGTTTTTTTTTAAGCAATCACTAAACCATGAAAATGAGGTCAAGGACATTAGACATATGACAGACGGAAAATTCATAAATAAGGTATCTGCATACACTGTATGAAGCATCCAGGTCTTCTATCTTCTGAAATTTAAAGCTTTAAACAAATAGTTTATGCCGTCGCCGAGGTTGTTATACCTATGTCTCGCTTACTGCGATTTTCTTTGCAGGCAAGACAAAAATGGTCTTTTCATGTGCAAAAACTAACTGGTTTTTCTGATTTTTCTGCAAATTTCAGGGTAGATCTAGTGATCAATCTTACATAGTTTTTCTCTAACTGCTTTAGTTTTTGAGTTATAAGCCCAAAAACTGCAGTTTTAGCCCAAAAACTGCAGTTTTATCCATAGGCTCTATTTTTTAACCTGTTGTGGCCATGCTATTTATCGTATAGGAACAATATTATAATAGTTAGCAGATAATATGCCATACATCATTATTGCTAAATTTCGAAACATTTTGGGCTTTGTGGACTCAGATATTTTTTTTAAAGTCACGACAGATGACAGAAGCTCACTTGGACCTTAATCTGGAAATACCCCAAATCTTCAAATAAACCATAAATCATAGTTTAAGTCCATCTAAAGTGACAAACAATTATTGAGTAAGATTAAGGTTTTCATATAATGGAAACATTTAGTAGTAGATGATAAGGATAAGGAAGCAATAAATACCACAATTGAAGAGACAGATAACACCATGGGCAAACGAAAAAAGATGAACAAACAAAAGTGGACAAAATATTATCATTGGGACATTGTAGAGAGACTTATTTTACACTCACCATTATATGTGTGGATATTACCCTGGTGCAAGTAGTCCTGAATTATAGACTGTTTAGGAGGTATAAAAACTCAAAGGACCAAAAATATCAAAGGCCAATTGAGGGTGCCAGGGCCCACCACTCACCCCCTCTCGTATGAAGAACACAAACAGGCAAACATGGTTAAAACATAGATATCTTTTCATCCATGATATAAATAATCACTTAAAAAAACTAGTTGCTCTAAAATGCCTGTTTTGCTCACCTGGGTGAATGTGTATCTTCTGTAATGCCAAATCTCCAACATTTTACAATAGAATATAATTCATGACTAAATTACTTTTTTCTGAATCTTGTATTTGCTGAAATTTTTTTCTTCTGTATACCAGTATCGACCGTAGTTTTAACCCAAAATGCCAAAAAATTGGGTACAAATCTATTTCTCCTTTAATGTTGGCCTATTTCTAGATCTCTTCTTGCTGATCATTATGACTTTTACTGTTTCTCTATTTCTTTTTATCAAATGCAAAAAATAGGTAACTAGAGGCTCTAAAGAGCCTGTGTCGCTCACCTTGGTCTATGTGCATATTAAACAAAGGACACAGATGGATTCATGACAAAATTACAAAAATTTACAAAATTTATGAAAATTGTAAAAAGTTGACTATAAAGGGCAATAACTCCTTAAGGAGTCAACTGACAATTTTGGTCATTTTGACTTATTTGTAGATCTTACTTTGCTGTACATTATTGCTGTTTACAGTTTATCTCTATCTATAATAATAATCAAGATAATAACCAAAAGCTGCAAAATTCAGGGGCAGCAACCCAACGTGTTGCCTGATTGGTCTGAAAATTTCAGGGCAGATAGATCCTGACCTAATGAACAATTTTATCCCTGTCAGATTTGCTCTAAATGCTTTGGTTTCAGAGATATGAGCCAAAAACTGCATTTTACCTATGTACTTTTTTTTAGCCATGTCGGCCAACTTGGTTTGCGGGCGGGGTCATCGGACACATTTTTTAAACTAGATACCCTAATGATGATTGTGGACAAGTTTGGTTAAATTTGTCTTAGTAGTTTCAGAGGAGAAGATTTTTGTAAAAGATTACAAAAATTTACGAAAAATGGTTAAAAATTGACTATAAAGGGCAATAACTCCTTAAGGAGTCAACTGACCATTTTGGTCATGTTGACTTATTTGTAGATCTTACTTTGCTGAACATTATTGCTGTTTACAGTTTATCTCTATCTATAATAATTTTCAAGATAATAACCAAAAACGGCAAAATTTCCTTAAAATTACCAATTCAGGGGCAGCAACCCAACAACGGGTTGTCAGATTCATCTGAAAATTTCATGGCAGATAGATCTTTACCTGATGAACAATTTTACATCAGTCAGATTTGCTCTAAATGCTTTGGTTTCAGAGATATAAGCCAAAATCTACATTTTACCCCAATGTTCTATTTTTAGCCATGGCAGCCATCTTGGTTGGTTGGCCAGGTCACCGGACACATTTTTAAAACTAGATACCCCAATGATGATTGTGGCCAAGTTTGGTCAAGTTTGGCCCTGTAGTTTCAGAGGAGAAGATTTTTGTAAAAGTTTACGGACGATGGACGACGGACACAGGAAGACGGACAACGGACGCCAAGTGATGAGAAAAGTTCACTTGGCCCTTTGGCAGGGGTATAAAAGTGGACGCTTATCATCTTATACGATATTCAATTGCATCCATAAAGAATAAAATGCTCCACAGGTCGCAGCTTGATACGACTGCAGAGGTCAAACCCTGAACAGTTGGGGGCAAGTATGGACACAACATTCAAGCTTGATTCAGCTCTAAATTTGGATTGTGATTAAATATTTGCAAGGCATAGATTGCTGACACAGAATGACTGTGGTCTAAGAACTTATAAATTTAAAATTTACTTCTTACGGTCCAAAATCCAAAATCTACATACATGGTTAGATTCAGCATATCATAGAACCCCAAGAATTCAATTTTTGATGAAATTTAACAAAGTTTAATTTTGAACCCTTTGGACTTCATTGTGGACCACTTTGATGACAGAGCCCAAAATACAAAATCTAAGTACACGATTAGATTCAGCATATCAAAGAACCCCAAATATTCAATTATTGTTGAAATAAAACAGAGTTTGATTTTGGACCCCAATTTGGACCAACTTGAAAACAGGACCTAAAATCCAAAATCTAAATTCACGGTAAGATTCAGCATATCAATAATTCGAGACCATTGATATTAGACAAGAAATAAGCAATTTATACAAAGTATTGGAAAAGTATTGTTTTTGGCCTCTTTTTCCAAACCGATTAGGGCCATAACCCCCAAAATCAATTCCAACCTTCCTTTTTTGGTATGGAACCTTGTGATGCAATTTCATAGAGATCCATACATATATACACAATTTATTGACCTGAAACAAGAAAAATGCTTATTTTTGGCCCCTAATCCCTAAACAGTTAGGACAATAACCCCCAAAATCAATCCCAAACGTCCTTTTGTGGAATTGAGCCTTGTGGTACAATTTCATAGAGATCAATACACTTATACTCAAGTAATTGTCTAGAAACCAAATGTCTTCAAACAATAAGGACAACAACATCCCCATACCAATGAAACAACTTCGATAGTCACTTGATGTTTTTGATGCTATTCATTAACAAATTTTTCAATTCCTTATTGAACTTATGAAACTTAAGTTGGAATGCCCAATGCATATGTAAAAGTATATGGCAATTAACATGGAATAATTGCAATTGACTTTGGTAAACACAACACACACACATTAAAGTATTGTAAATTGTTTAATATTTTTATGAAATTTATTTATATTTATGGTAAAAGAACACACTTGTATATGTCAAAGGAATGTTATTTATATATAGTCTGCCTAATTGTTAAACATTTCTAAAATGCCCAGTGCTTCTTGATGTTATTAAAAATTGTGCTAAAACCTCAAATGAATATCATCTTTCTTTTCTTGACCTGTAAGCCTCAATTACTGTTCTCACTCCTTTCATATTAGTGAAAATAAATGAAAAATATGGAAAAAAATTTCAGAAAAATTTATTTGTGGATTGAGTAAGTTTTAATTCCTCAATGTAAAATTTTTAACATTTGATTACTGTATGGATATCTCTCGTTCTGCATACAACCTTTTTCATGATACGATTAATATCCTTCAAATTATTTGAACATTATGTCATCCAGGTGCTGTTTGTAGCTTCAGATAAGGTATGGGTTTTTGCTCATTGTTGAAGGCAGTACAGTTACCTATAGTTGCTAACTTCTAAGTCATTTAGTCTCTACTGGAGAGTTGTCTCATTGGCAATCATACCACATCTTATTCTTTCTACATAATTCCATTTTTACCCCAATGAATCTGACACACCACAATTCTGTATTTTGAAACAATAGGCTGTTGAGGTTCATTAACATTACTGTTTGCATATACAAATTATATGTACCTATAAAAGACAGCTTGTCTTTAAAGACTATTCAGACCCACTGCTACAGCAGTGGTTTACGGTAAGCATAAAACTCAGCACTTTAATACACATATCACACATCATACATATGCTAAATTATACCAATATTTAAAGAAAATGAACACAAGTTGCATATACAAACATTAATAAAAAATAAATAAATTAGGATCAAAAATGAAAGTTCAAACAGACCTTAAACCTGTTTTCAAGATGCTAATTTAAATAGAAATCTTGCTAAACTATTAATAGAAAAATGTTCTTGTCAATATAGAAATGTTTTAACTATTTACAAAAAATTCTTGTCAATATGGAAATGCTTTAATTATTTGGGAAAATGTGTTTCTCAATATGGAAGTGTTTGAATTGTTTTAGGAAAAATGTCCTTGTCAACATGGAAATGTTTTAACAAGGATCAAGGGTTAACATGTAAATACAGAACGTGTGTTGCAATTTTAAAACAGAATTGTCCAGCAACATACAATGTTAATTCTGATAAGATTGCAATACTACATAAAAGATATCTATGGTCCTTTCAAAGTTTGGGAAACCATTAAATGTGCAATGTTTAGTAAATACTAGCTTTTTAAACTATCAGTTAATTTGGTTTCTTTATGATAAGTTAACTACCTAGTCGTTAATACTTAATTCAAATTATAACTAAATACGACATATTGCTGTGGCACATCTCAAACATTCTATGAGGTAATGCTATAATGTTATGTATATTATGCAAGAGATTAAACTTTGAGAGGACTTGAATGTAAAATTAAATATTACTGATTTCCAAAATGTTTGTCAGGTGACTTCAGTCATTCATTCTAATCTAAATATCTTGTACTGTCGAACAATGAACAACAGTTGTTAGTTACTGTATTTAAAACTATGAAGTTGACAGTCAAATGAAATGTACAATTAGAAACAAAGGAGTGCAACACCTAAAGACTACCCTGATTTTCTGACGCAGCAGATATATCCCTTTTCTATTTCTGAAATCTCTAAGCATTACAATACTGATTGATGATCATATGAAATACTGGGATTTTTTTTAGATCATATTGGAGAAATCTTTAATAAATTTGAATGGAATAAATGAAAAACACTTTATGAATTTTAATCATTTTATCTTACAATTTTTGAAAGGGGTTTATCTATTAGATTTTGATGTACTTTTGAAAGTTTTTTCTATCTGACTGTTTTGCTGTTCTTTCTATGTTATGTAGTTTTAAAATAAACAATCTGGATAGAATTGGAGTCATTTATATAAATAACTAGTGAAACATGCCTTACAGTCTGTAGAAACATCATCACACAGTGGCGGATCGGGGGGGTTCCGGGGGTTGGAACCCCCCTTTTTTTGGACGATCAATGCATTTGAATGGGGACATATAGTTGGAACCCCCCCTTTATCCTGGGTTAGGAACCCCCCCTTTTATAAATGGCTGGATCCGCCCCTGTCAGAGTGAAAAGGAAACAATCCATTGTGACCCATTTGCAGTGCATCTCTACCAAGCTCATTCAAACAACTTATATATAAATCTAGCGACTCAAAGACTCATCACAAAATAAGTTCTTTGATTGAGAACAACTAACGTCAAAAAATATAAATACTCATGAAAATTATATACATAAATAAAAAATACTATTTTAAACACATTGCTTGTAAAAAAAAAACAATAAGTAACAAAAATATATTCTCAACAACATTATAAAACTAATAAGTTATTTAACGTAACTAGGTAGGAGCTTAACATTGTATGACATTACACTTGGTTGTATTACTGTCCACATTTATTCAAAGTCAAAATTTCTAAAAATTCTTGCTTGAATTATATATTCATTGTAAATACTTCTCTGTAAAAGTAACAGTTGATATACACAATATAACTTTAAGAAGTTTTTCCACATCCTAATATCAGTATCAAATGACATTTCGTTAAACATTTTAAACCATTATGTAAAATCTTCTTGGTGAAAAACTTTTACAATAATAATGGTCCCACAGGTAAATAAATGTGAAAATGTAATACAATATAATGTTTAAGCCATACTCATCTACCAGTTTTAACAATTCACATTTATACATCAAATCTATATCCTTGTTCACAACATTGATTGGTGTGATTTTGTACATGTTAGTAATTATAATACAAAATGGAAGGGCTGTTTTTAATACTATAAAAATGTATCATTCTAATGCTATGGTTGGAATGTTTGGAATTGGACGGATTTATGTGCTATGTTTCATTTCACAACATAAATCATAAAATAATTGGAAAATATTTCCAAACAATTTAATAAACTGACTTTATTAGGTGGTGAGGTAGGAAAAAATCTCAAACCATTTCTTCAGTGAGAGGCAAGACATGTTATCATATACAAATAATTTGCTACACACTTCATATAAGTCATTCCATGAAATTTTACCCCATTACAAGCACAATTATTTACACCAGAAATTGTAAGGTTATCAGAATTTGCCAGTAAAAAAAACAAGTCATGATTTATTGTGATTCTTTTCCTTAGAAATGGGAAAAGGTTGGATACTTAAAAACTAATTAACCTTGTCAAGGGTGATATTAAGTTATATCTTTATGTTTTCTTTTGTCTAATTAGAGTTAAGATCTGTTAAACATATCTTTTTTTAATTGGTGGGTTGTTGTCAGTTCACGTAAATCTCACATCGCCCTTTTTATTCATATAAGGTGCATTTCAAAAAGAAAATATAGAACTACATTCAGTTTTCATATCCAGCCACATTGCTAGACAAAGGGAGATAACTAATGTTCACTACATCTCCAACCCCAACGATTTTTTTTGAAAACCAATTAATGAACGAATTTGATATTTTAAAAACTACATGGAAATATGACAAAATTGCAAATAAATCTACTTTATGAAAAATGTCAATTACAAATGAAATTGGAATAGAATCACCTCAGCATATGTAGGAGTTACAATTATAATGAATAATGCTAATTTCTGAATGCCTTAATTTCTAAACAGCAATGTATGGCTAATCCTTATTCATTTTTTCAGTCATGATTGTGTCAAAAATAGAAATTCTATCAAATACTCACTCTTTTTACAACATTTTTATTCTTTCTGCACAATAAATATTTTTTAAAGGTAAAATTTATTGTTGATAAGCCCTCTATAGTACATTACAAGTTGTACCACGTAAACTATCTTAAATACTATACAATTTACAAGGGTATTCTTGGAATCTAATTCCAACAAAACATACAAGAATTGTGTCGGACATCATTGTATTACCTCATTCCTATAAATAGATCACCAACATGGAAATGTACAAATATCAGCAGTATAGTTTTGCACAACCATTTTAAACCAATCACAGTTTTTTCGTCTTTTACAATTAATTCAGATCTCTTATTTACCACCAAGTCATTCCACTTTTTTTTACATCCTCATATTAAATATGATAATGATTTGGTCCATTAATACACATAAAATCTAAATTATCCTTTACTTATTTTTGCTTGTTCTTCTAAAAATAACAATTGGTCCACTAAGAAACAATCACTGGGATTTTTAACAAATTTTCTAAGTCCTTGCATAATGTCTTCTTCGGCTGAATCCAATGAATTTTGCTTTTCATATCTTGCTTTCTTCAGGTAGGTGTATGCCTTTTCAAATGCTTCTTCTCCAAGATATTTCTGACATTCACTGAATCCAAGTTAAGGAATTCTAATTTTTTTGTATTTAAGAATATTTTATTATTGATAAATATTACTTAGCTAACTTAGTTTACCAATAAATTACTACTTATTCATACAAGCACTTAGTGCTTTAGTTCAAACTTCTTTTAATCATAGCATTACCTAATTTTTTATTTCATAAAATGCAAAGTACAAAAAAAAATAAAACAAAGTGGAGATCAATCAAAACATTAAATATAGAAATAAATCAATTGTAAACAACAGCTAATCCTATCAACCTTATCTCCAACTATTTTTGTTAGTTTCAATAACTTTGATATAACAAACATCAACTGCATAAATATATATATATATTTCTCTAATTCTTACCCGATTTATCCTTTTCCTGACCTGTTGATTATTTTTATTAAATCAACATGTAGTTTGTTTGATCTTAGTTCTTCATTGGTCAATATTCAATTATGACGTCAAATTTTCTTGCTTTCCTCTGAATTTCTTATTGTGACGTCATGAAAAAGGCGATCATGTCTGATGACGTCACATAGAAAGAACACATCTTTTGCAGATAAGTCGAAAAGAAGTTTTAAAAATTGTCTGTATATCGCCTATAAATCATTAAAGATGCAGATCCCACCACCTCGTGTAATACAATATTTATCCACTCTCGACGCTTAAATTTTAAATAGTTAAAACCCTCAGCCAACCTTGTGTTCTAAATTTGAAAATTTAACTGTCTTGAGTAGATAAATATCATATCACACTTGATGCAGTGGTAGAATCTATATATATATGTAGAAATCTGAACCGCGATGGCCACGCTGATGTGCGATGGTTTAACGCTGAAGTGCGTTTTTGATCACGCCAAATTGCGATGGTGGCATTGTGATGCTATCTTGTTGGTACCTACGCCGAAGTGCATTGGTGGTTACGCTGAAGTGCGATGGATTAAATAATTCATATTTTCAATGCTTTTCATGTTCACATGCCGATGTAGAAGTCAATTTGTTTGTAAGAAGTAGCTTTTTGTTATTGTTTTACATGTACAATATCGAAAGTATAACCCGTTTAATTAAAACCAGTCATGATAAAAAGTCATTGCATTTTCAATTTTGACTGTAACGGCGTAGTGTACATTATACTTTGTAAATAGCTTTAAAAAAACAGTCATTCATACAATTGTTCAGAAACTGATGCTACATGCAGAAGCTATTTTCCTTTAAAACCAGTACCCATTACAATGACTAAAAAATGTGGTAGTTGTTTTAGATGCAAATACCTATTGGTAAGTCAGACAAAATAAATGAAAAATCTTTACGCTGCTGTAAATAAGAGAGATTATCGATGTTTTTTACTGCAACTGGAGAAAAATATTGAACTTATGATATCTATATACTAAATTATAAATAAAAATTCAAGCTCATATTAATTGGACATCACACGTCTTATAGACCATCGCACATCAGTGAAAGGACCATCGCACTTCAGCGTCCCCATTGCATATCCGAGTCCTATATATATATATATATATATATGTGTTCTTGTCTGAAAAGGATACGCTCTGAGATTTTTTATTTTCTGTTCTCTAACTACAGGTCCAAATGCTCCTGCATCATGATCGTCTTGAAATGTCATGGTTGATTCTATAAAAGAAAATGAAATATGATAACTTATTTATAGTTATAGTTTGAACAAATATATTTCAAATGTATACCAAAAGTGAATAAAATGCTCCGCAGGGGCGCAGCTTGATACGACCGCAGAAGTCAAACCCTGAACAGTTGGGGCAAGTATGGACACAACATTCAAGCTTGATACAGCACTGAATTTGGATTGTAATTAAATATTTGACACAGCATAGGTTTCTGACACAGAATGAAAGTGGTCTAAGAACTTAAAAAAATTTTAATTTACCTATTCAAACCATATAATTATAATTTGCTTTTATATAAATCAGAAATAACCAATTTAAAATGGAAAATTTTAAAGAAAAAAAAAGGAAACCCCCCCCCCCCCCAAATTTTTTGAACCCCCTTATGATTCATCACCCCCAAACTCAATCCCAGCCTTCCCTTTTGTTGTATGGTACCTTGCAGTACAATTTCAGAGAGATTCATACACTTGAACACAAGTTATTGTCTGAAAACTAGGAAAATGCTTGTTTTTTGGCCCCTTTTTGGCCTCAAATTCCTAAACGTTTAGGGCAATTACCCCCAAACTCAAACCCAGCTTTCCCTTTGTGATATGGAACCTTGCAGTACAATTTCATAAAGATCCATACACTTACACACAAGTTATTGTCCTGAAACTAGAAAATAGCTTGTTTTTTGCCATTTTATGGCCCCTAATTACTAAAATTTTGAGGCAATTACCCCCAAAATCAATCCCAGCATTCCCTTTGTGGTATGGTACCTTGCAGTACAATTTCAGAGAGATCCATACACCTGAATACAAGTTATTGTCTGGAAACTGGAATAAACAGCTGCGCCATGAGCGCATGATACGCCCTTCGTCTTTGTGTGTGAATTTTTATGCAATAAGCATAAATAGTTTCTGACATATGGCGTGACATGCGAAAACCCCCTTTTTTTTTTTACAAAAAACTCAATATCTCTAAAATAAAATTTTGAATCAAAACCAAAAAGTATACAGATCTTAAGATTAATATAACTAAGAAGTGTGTAAAATTTTAAGCAATAATCATAAATCGTTTTTGAGATACGGCGCGACATGTGAAAACCCCCCCTTTTAAAAAAAAAAAAAAATCAATATCTCAAAAATAAAATTTTGAATCAAAACCAAAAAGTATACAGATCTTTAGATTAATATAACTAAGAAGTGTGTAAAATTTTAAGCAATAATCATAAATCGTTTTAGAGATACGGCGCGACATGTGAAAAACCCCTCCCCCTTTTTTTACAAAATACTCAATAACTCAAAAATAAAATTTTGAATCATCACCAAAAAGTATACAGATCTTAAGGTTAATATAACTAAGAAGTGTGTAAAGTTTTAAGCAATAATCATAAACTGTTTTTGAGATACAGCGCGACATGTGAAAAAAACCCTCCCCCTTTTTTTAACAAAATACTCAATATCTCTAAAATAAAATTTTGAATCATCACCAAAAAGTATACAGATCTCAAGATTAATATAACTAAGAAGTGTGTAAAGTTTTAAGCAATAATCATAAATTGTTTTTGAGATACGGTGCGACATGTGAAAAAAAACACACACCTGTTTTAGTTACTAAGTCCCGTAACTCAAAAAGTTTTAATCTTATTTTCACCAAAAAGTATACAGATCGTTTGACCATCAGGCCAACCTTAAAAATATGTTTGTTTGCAGTTTTCCGAAAAATATTTTATTTTATCAGCCAGAATAAAGTTTAAACAAGCAGTTTAACACAAACCGAGTTTCTTGTGAAGAAAAAAACATTTTAAAACAACAAACACTGAAAACCAACATGAAATGAACAGGCATTTTCAGGTAAACACCTTTTTAACCAAAACTGAAACCCAACATAGTGTCATTTTACAATTTATGACATAAATTTATGATATTATGAAATACTGGAACACTTATAAACAAGAAATGACTAGAATTGTTGTAAAGAAACATATTCACTGACATATATGCATCTTTACCAGAATGTTTTCATGAGTCGAGTATTTGCATCAGAAAAATGAAGATATTAAAGATAATTTAGGAGTGTGTTAAAAAAAATCGACCAATGAATTTTCCTCAATTGAAAAAAAAGACAACTTAAAAAAAATATATCAGACATCTGACTGTTATAAAGGTTATATTTGGAAAGATATGTTGATGCCAGGCTTTAATTATAACAAACAAAAATCTTAAGACTAGCTTTGGGGTGAAATCCATAGCACCCCATTAAAAGTAAATGGTCTGTACTTATATGTTTTGACTGCATAAAAAAATCAGAAGCATAGCTCCTAGCTAAGGACATATTTCAATTCAATTCACACAGGCCGCACAGTTTGGGTACTGATATTTAATATTGTAAGAGAGAGAATAATTGCAATGAGTGGGACAGCCCCCCTTATCCTAAAGGAGCATACTCATTGCAATGGATGATGGATTTGATACAGAGAGAATATATTTATTTCTCAAGCCAACCATTCATTTTCTCTACATCTTTGTGTAGTTTGTGTGGCTTCTTATTGATTTAACATTTCAAATGCGTCCTTCCACCGTACAGGCGTGTTTACAGGTATCCATGAAGTCACGGAGGAGTGGTTTCATCTTTGTCGTCTTCACGACGATTAAAAAAAATATGGCATACTTCAGGCTGCTGTCGAATTGTTGAACCACTGATATTGCATTTGGTTCCATAAAGTCAGTCTCAAAAGATTCTGTATTCGATTTGTTTGAGACAGAAACGGTTATCGTGTCGGTTTTATGAATATCCGCTGCATCATCGTCAATGATATCTGACATCGAAGACATCATTCCGTGTGCAATTCTGCCTGAATCAGTATAAACAGTTTACTGTGAAACTTTTCTGTATATTATCTGTCTTAAAATTGACAGAAGACGACAGAATAAAGTACTCCTCCATGACTTCGTGGATACCTGTAAACAATCTCCATGCGGAGCGTCTTTTTACCACAGAACACCACAGAATACCACAGAAGACCACAGAATACCACAGAACACCCAAAATATACCACAGAACTACACAAAATACAATAAAACTCTAAAATATACCACAGAACATTGAATTACTTTACAAAATGAAAAACTAATAATTCAGAATTATATTATTTTTATAATTCGGGCTACACTAATGACAGGACAATTGACCGGTTGAGATTTACATTTCTTTAATGATCATAACTTTTTTGTTATTTGGTAGATTTTTTTTTATATTTCGAGACCTTTGAGATACTAAACTATATTTTATAAAAATCTTTTGAAAACAATTTATAACAAAAAAAAATGATTTTCTATAAATAAATGTTTTTCTACAAAAAAAAAAAATGATTTTCTATAAATAAATGTTTTTCTATAAAAAATGTTTTTCTATAAAAAAAAAATGTTTTTCTATAAAAAAAAAAAAGGCTTTTTCTGTAAAAAAAGGTTGACTTGACATGATGAATTTTACCGGCGCCAATTACACTATTATAAGATTAAGCAGGAACATATATATTGACTATATAGATATACTGTTCCCAGGATTAACTTTGTTCTCCCAATTCTGAATGCCATCTGATTATGCAAGGTATAATTCAATTAAATGGTTTATTCCTCCTAAAATCTTGTATGTCATTTGTAAGAAATGCATGTAGAAATAGAAGGAATAGTTGAATAAACAAGGGATTCATCAGATTAGATTGTCAAAACATAATGCTTATTAACTTCAGGTAAATATTCATAAAACCTAACGAGTTAATTTTCATCAATGTTCAGTTTGAAAATATTAATAGTAAAAAATATAAAAAAAAGTTCTAACAAAAGGCTTTGGCACAGCTACGAATCATATTAACATCTGCAAATAAAAACACTAATTTCTGTTTATCATCAAAAGACATAAAATCACTATTAAAATGTGTTGCTTCATCAAATAATTTTTTTCTCTAAAATCGTCATATAAAGGACACGATAAAATAACATGGGCTTCATCTTCTAAAATATCCTTACATTAACTACCACAGACTCGCTCCTCTAAAAGTAATTTTTCAAATCTCCCTGTTTCGATTCTTAGTGGTGCTACACAACATCGAAATTTGACAAAAGAACTCCTTTGTGAAAATGACATTGGAATTGTACAATAAGTTTCCGTTTCAAAACTGTTCTTAAATAAATTATATGTTCGAAGTTTGTTACCAGCTTTACCAATCTAATTAAAATATAGATCTCTGATTTCGTTATACTACATATGAGCTTGTTTTCGTTGCCATTGTTTTTCAAAGATTGGAATAGAAGGAATATTTATTTTCAAAATGTAGGAATAGCAGGAAGACACCCAATTAAATGTATTTGATGTCTCAGGTGTGAAAACTTAAATGATCGACATGTTAATTGGCTTGATGAATTGGTGATTACGACGAGTGTCAAAATTAGATAATCTAGTTAAATTTTGGTACTTTTAATGTGCCGGTGAACTCGCTCAGATCATCATTTTGGACTCAAAATATAGAATCTATATAGTAATGCTACATATGCCAGTTTTTAATTATTTAGATGCAGTTCAACTATTTCTAAATGCATGCAAAATTTCGTAAAAATCTGAAATATTGTCCAATGACTTTTATTTCATCTCAAGTAAAGTATGTGTATACAATGTTTCATCTGAATTGCCGACAGTATTTGTTTTGAACTGCATCAAGTGTATCAAGAATCTATTCAGTGTTTCAAAAGCCAAGCTAATGTACTAGTTTGTGATGTCCATCTGAGTTGCCGCTAGTGTTGTCAGAGAACGTTTTCCATGGACAATGCTGGAGAAAACTACCAACATGCCTTTACACAATTTAAGGCTCTGCATAAATTCTATACATAAATTGGAGAAGATACACACATATCAAAAGAAAAGTCCCAAATCATCAAATTTGAAATTTTTGACTATTATAAAGACACACTTATAATGTTTTATTAGTCAACTCAAATAACTGTCCAACAACAACTTTAAATATCTTTTTGAAAGTATTTGGTAGCCCTTAAAGGACTGCTTTATATATTATTCAATATTTAATAATATACATGTACTTATTCATATTGTAACAACACTTAACATAAAATTAAACAAAAATGACAACCACAACGATAAATTCTGGTATATACAAAATAGATTTAAGATATAATTACGTTATGCATCTCAGTAAACATTCAAAAAAATGGAAGAAAAAAAATAACAAGAAAAAATTAAAATGTATTTAAAAAAAAAGTAAAATGTCACAAATATACCCCAGAATTACAATTGTTGTGACTTTAAATATTTTTGTATATTATGGTTTTAATACCGGTAGGTGTTTTTGGTATAGACGGTAGACCCAATAATAGGCCAATTCAGTTGGGGGCGTAGCGATAGTGAGTCGACCCTAAATAGAAAAATTAAATTTATTTGAATAATAAATGTCAAATTATAAAAAGAATTAACAATAACAATAACATAATGTCTGAAGTATTTATATTTCGAAGTTCTGTGGTATATTTTTGGTGTTCTGTGGTATTCTGTGGTGTTCTGTGGTATTCTGTGGTGTTCTGTGGTAAAAAGACGCTCCCATCTCCATGTGCTTTACCATTAAAGGGTCCGATGTACGCTTGACAGGAAGGGAAGAAAAACCAAACTTCAAACATGTAATTGACCTAGACTCGAAATCAATTCCGGAAACGACCCGAAATTCCGGATCGAGTCAATAGAAGTATTAAAAATAATTTCTTCAAATTAAAAGCAATAAAATGTTCACAGTCGGGCGGATTTTCGAAGGTCAGTCGGTAAACTGCAAACAAACAATATTTTAATCTAAGCCTCATAAGAAACAACTATGTTAAGTTTCATGAAATTTGGATAAGTCATTCTCAAGTTACGGTGCGACATGTTGACGCCGGACAGACAGACGCCGGACATTTGTATAACATAATACTTCCCGTCAAAAATTTGACGGGCGTATAAAAATGCTTATTTTTGGCCCCTTATTCCTAAACTTTTTGGGCAATTACCCCCAAACTCAATTCCAGCTTTCCCTTTGTGATATGGAACCTTGAAGTACAATTTCATAAAGATCCATACACTCACACACAAGTTATTGTCATGAAACTAGAAAAATGCTTGTTTTTTGCCCCTTTTTGGCCCCTAATTCCTAAAATTTGGAGGCAATTACCCCCAAAATCAATCCCAGCATTCCCTTTGTGATATGGATCCTTATGATACAATTTCAGAGAGATCCATAGACTTACACACAAGTTATTGTCATGAAACTAGAAAAATGCTTGTTTTTTTGCCCCTTTTTGGCCCCTAATTCCTAAAATTTGGAGGCAATTACCCCCAAAATCAATCCCAGCATTCCCTTTGTGATATGGAACCTTGTGATACAATGTCAGAGAGATCCATACACTTACACACAAGTTATGTCTGGAAGTTACAAAAATGCTTATTTTTGGCCCCTTTTTAGCCCCTAATTCCTTAACTGTTGGTACCACAACCCCCAAAATCAATCCCCACCTTCATTTTGTGGTATTGAACCTTATGGTAAAATTTCATTGAGATCCATTCACTTAAACTAAAGTTAGAGTGCGAAAACTATTGTGTCTTCGGACGACGACGACGACGACGACGCCAACGTCATACCAATATACGACCACAAAAATTTTTTTGCGGTCGTATAAAAATTTGTAAATTATGGCTTTATCATTTTTGTGTTGCTATAGAATCTATCAATATTGTATATGAATATTATTGATATGAGTAGCTAACATCATGAGCTTATGGAAGAAACAACTGCTTTTTATGCTTTATCTTTTTATAATTTATTTTATTTTATGTGTTTAATGAAAGTTTGTTGTTCACTTTCGTTGGGGCAAATTAGCAGAAATACTTTAGCCCTCAACAATTCTCTGTTTATTTTGAATTCAAACTTTTCTTGCAGCACATTTTCCCTTGAAAATACCACCTTTTAATATATCTATAGAAAAAAATTTGTATACCTAACTTAATTCAAGGTGAAACAGCTAAAGCAACAGCATCAAAATCTAAACAAATTTTTTGGAAATTCAAATTTCTTATTAAAGACCCTATACATTAACTATTTTAGTAAGTCAATAGCTTTCAATAAGCTGAGGTCCACATGCTGCCATGGAAATCTGCACATGTTGTCATTTTTATTTTTTGAGATGTACAATCTAATATTAGCTTCAAGAGGCTAAATAGTTGTGATATCTACAATTGCCATTGTTATACAAATATTCTTGCTTTCAATATTAGTTATTTGATAAAAGGTAGATATACAGGGTGAAAATTGTATCCAATATTACTCTGAATAGTCATGTGACTAAGTGAAATACCTGCATCATCCCCTTTATCAAGGACATCCTTTAAGAGTTCATAAAACTGGCCTTCCTCTCCGACAGATGTCGACACTGAGTTAGGCACAATTGTACCCTGTTCTGAATTTCTGTGTACAACAGTTTCCATCTCGTCGTCAGAACTTGATTTATCAAAATCTTCATATTGAGAATAATATGTATCAGCCAATTCTGGATTGTCAGGTATACCTGAAAATTAAGGGGAATAAAAACAATTACTTATCTACAGATTTTCAATTAATTAATAAATAAACACACTTAAAAAATTTCTTCTATAGATTTCATGCATTTTAAAGGACAAATATTCAGATGAATGAAAAAAAAACCTAATTGAACAATTTGAAAATAAGAAACATGAACTCAAAAACATTGTCATCTTTTGATTAGTATTGGACTACAAAAACCAATTAGAGGTATGAAAGTTTAATATATTGAGCAATGGTATTCCTAGTATAATACCCATCCTGTAATGTTAAATTCTACCATTCTAGACGGAAAGAGGATACACAGCTCAAATCTTATTACATCATAAGTATTCTGATTACTTATAAACAGTAAGTTTTATCAACTTAAATGCTTCAAAACTGATTGACAATTGGAACATTTTAATTCAGCACTGAATTTTACTGAGCAATTTTTTTTTATCAGACTAAAATAATGAGACTTAAAACGGAGATGAAAAAGTATACTAATTCTGAGTAAATTTTTCATTAAACAAAAAATCCGCGAATATGATGTTGTTTTCTTTTTCAACTAAACAAGGTGACATCATAGGTTTCCAACCTAAACACCAGCCTATTGTAGGCTTCTTGTATGCTTCAGAATATAATAAAATTTGACAAAAAGAAGATTCATCCAATCAAAACCATTGATACAAGTAATTGCATTAGGTTTATTGGGTTTTTTTTATCTTCCATATTCTTCCTAGTCTTTTTAAAATTTTTATATTAAATGCAGATTCATCATTTCTATTGAAACCTAAACAATTTCACTGGATGATATCATTAATGTTTCATTTTCAACCTGCCGTGATACAATAAAATATGCATCTTTTTTCTGGTATAAATGTGACACTGGACAACTCCATCTTATTTGTTTTATGAATGAAATTAAATGCAATCTTGATAAATTTTTGAATAAAAAAATTGACCACACAAATATGGTAACTACAGGGTAGAATAAAGTAATTGTAAGAAAAGTTGGAATAAAACCCTAGATTTGAAAGTTACTTTTTCAAAACTGATGTTAGTCTCAATAAATTAAGTGCCCTCTGGCATAATAGTTGGAATTACCTGGCTAGTTGAAAATACCTACTGTAAAATTCACATCTTTTTAAGTTTTTAATTAGTATTTTATTTCTGAACTATTAGAATAACAGAATTCTAAATATTGCCTCGGAAAGTGGTTATCCCATGTTTAGAGTGCCTTCCCTCAGTACCATTAATGTTTTAGGCAAACAGCTCTTTCATAAACTTCAGACTAACATTTGTACTTGGTCAGTAACATACATTGCATACTTTCCTCAAATAGAGCTTACATAAATTATGTAACCAACTAACCAAACCCTATCAATTGAAATTTAAACAGTAATACATCTGTAAATTATTACCATCTTTAAAATCTAAAGAAGAATTGGCCAGATCATATATCATCTTGTCTCTTAATGGTGTAATGGGTCGGTCTTCAGGTTTAAAGTTCAGTAAAGTATGGTGTTTCTCGGCACCAGTTAATGTTTTAGATTTGATTGTCTCTTCTTCTTCATCACTGGATTCTGTTATTTCATGCTGAATAAACACTGTGTAAGGAGAGAAAGCAAGGTGTCAAAAGCACACTATATTTAAAAAAACACTTCTACACACAAGCCCATTTCCTTTACAGATAAGTAATTATTCATCTTTATCAATTTATTTATTATGTAATGGGGGAAAAATCTTTCACTTACGTTATTGTTTACAAGCTATTTTTTTATAAATATATATATATATATATAGTTTACATATTAGAATTGGAATATTTGGAATCGACATTGTGTAAACAAAGTAAAATGAAAAATAATATAATATCTCAACTTTTCAGAAGAAAACAAAAAGTTTTTGAAAATTTTATAATTCATGCATAACTTTGCTTTATGAAAACAGGTGAACCTAAGTTATTGAGATACCAAAGTTGATCTGAGCTTATGTCTCCTTCATTAGTATGCATGCAATTAGTGCACCAAGGAAGGACAGATGAGTGCATTTAAACATCAACAAACTCATGCTTAACTAAACCAGTGCAAGAAAGTGCTGGTTGTCAATTTAATGACTGTTCAATTTACAGATTAAAAGGAAAAAGAAAACAATATTAAAAAACGAGTATCAGGAGTGAAATTGCCATTAAATTTGAAGGACAAGTAGATATTTTATTGATGTAAAAACTAGAGGCTCTAAAGAGCCTGTGTCGCTCACCTTGGTCTATGTGCATATTAAACAAAGGACACAGATGGATTCATGACAAAATTGTGTTTTGGTGATGGTGATGTGTTTGTAGATCTTACTTTACTGAACATTCTTGCTGCTTACAATTATCTCTATCTATAATGAACTTGGCCCAGTAGTTACAGTGGAAAATATTTTGTAAAATTTTACAAAATTTATGAAAATTATAAAAAATTGACTATAAAGGGCAATAACTCCTTAAGGGGTCAATTGACAATTTTGGTCATGTTGACTTATTTGTAGATCTTACTTTGCTGTACATTATTGCTGTTTACAGTTTATCTCTATCTATAATAATATTCAAGATAATAACCAAAAGCTGCAAAATTTTCTTAAAATTACCAATTCAGGGGCAGCAACCCAACAAAGTGTTGCCTGATTGGTCTGAAAATTGCAGGGCAGATAGATCTTGACCTAATGAACAATTTTACCCTATCAGATTTGCTCTAAATGCTTTGGTTTCAGAGATATGAGCCAAAAACCGCATTTTACCTTATGTACTATTTTTTGCCATGTCGGCCATCTTGGTTCGCGGGCGGGGTCATCGGACATATTTTTCAAACTAGATACCCTAATGATGATTGTGGACAAGTTTGGTTAAATTTGTTTTAGTAGTTTCATTGGAGAAGTCTTTTGTAAAAGATTACAAAAATTTACGAAAAATGGTTAAAAATTGACTATAAAGGGCAATAACTCCTTAAGGGGTCAAATGACCATTTTGGTCAAGTTGACTTATTTGTAGATCTTACTTTGCTGAACATTATTGCTGTTTACAGTTTATCTCTATCTATAATAATATTCAAGATCATAACCAAAAACGGCAAAATTTCCTTAAAATTACAAATTCAGGGGCAGCAACCCAACAACGGGTTGTTAGATTTATCTGAAAATTATAGGGCAGATAGATCTTGACCTGATAAACAATTTTACCACAATGTTAGATTTGCTCTAAATGCTTTGGTTTCAGAGATATAAGACAAAATCAACATTTTACTCCTATGTTCTATTTTTAGCCATGGCGGCCATCTTGGTTGGTTGGCCAGGTCACCGGACATATTTTTTAAACTATATACCCAAATGATGATTGTGGCCAAGTTTGGTCAATTTGGCCCAGTAGTTTCAGAGGAGAAGATTTTTGTTAAAGTTTACGGACGACGGACGTCAAGTGATGAGAAAAGCTCACTTGGCTCTTTGGGCCAGGTGAGCTAAAAATAATCAGACTAAATAAACTTGTTTATGCAATGTGTATCAGTGTGAAATGTAGTTGTTATGTTTTAACAAATATACAGATTATAAAAAATTGCTGCCCCTTTTGAGATTTAAGCCAAGTGGCCAATAATGGAGCAACAGTAGGGTACTCCCTTACATGACATGGTCGCTTTAAAAAATGCCTCAGGTCACCAGATCACCTTTTAAGCAAATTTAAGTTAGTCTTTTGAGTAAAGTTTTGAACATTTTCAAAGGTCACCTGCTAAACCTCCAAGGTCACAGGTTAAATTTGACCATTTTTGAGCCACATTAATGCCAATGTGCTTCATACAAGGAAATTGTTTAGTAAAGGCAGAGTATTAAAGTTGAAGTGACTAATATGCACATTATTTTCAGTTTTCTGCATATCACTTGAAAATATTTCTGTGTACTAATTTAGGTTGCTGATTATTTGATTTCTAAATCAACTTTGAGAAAAAGTTTTCATACGGAGCTGTGTAAATATATACAGAAAATTGACAAACAAAATATGTTGTAATCTCAACTAAATAGGAAGGTAAAGAGGTATAAAGTTCAATCTACAAGGAAATGTTAATAAGAAGACATCTTAGTGATAAAAATCCCTTATAACTGTTACACTAAATTAGTTTGTAGACTATTTTAAGAAATAAAAAAGAAAAGAAAAAAAGACTTCTATAGATCATAATAAAATTTAAGGCCTTTTTTTATTGTATCATTCTTTTAGTTTTCAAAAATGTAAGTGCATATTTACAAATTCCTAATTACTAGAACTTTACTACTACATGTTATTGTTGTAATTACAACAGAAGTGTAAACCAATGTGTAGTTAGTTATCAAACATACATGGTGCAGATCTAGTTCCAAAGTCTTTACTTTTATTGGGTTTTATTGTCTTGTCATCCTCACGGACAACCGTTAATGCCTCTCTGAATTTCTCTCCTTCACCTGAACCTCCAGCCCATGCTGGTACCTGGAAAGAAACAAATAAATTTAACAAACACACATTTTAAAAATATGGGCTAACCTTCTATGGAATTTGGGTCTCTGATGGAGAGTTGTCTCAATGGCAATCATACTACATCTTATTTTTATATTGTACTATTATACACTGTAAACTAACTTATTTTTACAGATACTTTTATTTGTGTTTATACCTTTCTTCACAACTTCACAACAATTCAATTTCACAATTTCCTAACTTTGTTGATATTTCATATTAGAGAGGATCCTATTTTGTAATATTTGTGATGACTGATATTCATATTATTTTTCTACTCTGAACTAGTTGGTTTACAGTATTATACCTACATAAAACTGAATGCACATAACATTGTTAAGACATATACAGCTATAACTACTGTCTGTACAGCTTTGATAACTTGTTATTGCATAGCTTTGAACCTTAATACAAACTTAACCAACAGTACTATGTATTTCTCTAATTATAATCTATAATTTCTCCTAACCCTAACAATGTGTTATGGTCAGCTCATCATATTCAAAATAAGACATGACAAATAAAACATTCTCATGTGATAAGATTGTGAAGTTCATTGAGAAGAGAAAAATAAATTTGAAAACAGATTTTTACCACTGATTTTAAGATAAATTTGCTACTTGGCAATAACTCCTCTCTCTCCAGCATACCTGACAAATAGATTTCCCTGTGCTTCAAATTAGAAAACAAGTAATCTAATGGATTTAAAGTAAAATGTTGTGTTTATTGTCGAAATTAAGTAACTTACTGATTGCATGTGTAAGGTTTTCTGAATCTGGTTTTTTCTTTGAATATTTTCAGAGAGCTGTAATTTGGCAGATTCCCTGAAAAAGATGCAATAATGCAATATATTTAAAATTGCTTTATTATATAAAACAGCATGGTCAATCAGGATGTTACAAAATACTGGTAGCTCCTCTATGGTTTCATGTTTCATATAAAGGATTCTGATGAATTTTACAGAGACATATAATTTTAGGCTCCACATAACCTGTATTTCTCACATGGTAATTATGCAAATTATCAAAACAGGTCACTGATCCTAGATCATCAGCAATAAGCCCTTTACAGGAATCCAGAATATGTCACTGTACCTAAGTGTATATATTTATTTAAAAACTTTGTACCAGGTATTTTTTTCAGTAATTAACCTTATAAAATTGGCACCTAAAAAAATCCAGTAACATGTTTTAGTGGTGCCAAAATTGTCTTCTCAGCTAACATAGAGGTATTTTCATTAAAGGGGTTCCTCCTTTTAAAATGTCAATCAAGAGCTGACAGAAATAAAACAATAACAGAACAAGAGAAACATGCTTTCAATTGAACAATAGGAAAACTGATCTGATAGATCTGAAAACACTGACAATTGCATGGTCTACAAGATCTGGGGAAACAATAAAACAGCAGGTCAAATGACCATCATTAGTGGCAAAAGTGTATAGAAAACATTCATGTTTATTTCCCCATCACCTTAGCAATATTCTTTTGATTATCTCCAAGTGGAAAGAAAGCCTACAATGATAATTGTTTTAAAAAAAATTCAAAAATTCAAACCTCAATCTTTCTGCTTCCTGGTCAGCTTGTTGTTGTTTTCTTATTCTCATTCTTTCTCTTGGAGGCAAGTTCTTCCATTTTTGATCTTCTTCCTTTTCTTGTAAATCTCTCAGTCTTGATTTTTGCTTCCTGCACAATGAAATTTCATTATGTATTTATACACTTCTGATAAATACTGTTTCAATTAATGACTAAACAAAGTAATTGTTCAAGTTGGTTTGGTGTTCTTAAATAGCAGCTACTATTGACAAAACTTATTTTAGATAGTTATTGAAAGGCAGCTTGTAGTTGTTTAAAGTGATTTTTTCCCCCCAAGAAACCATTAATCTTTAATTTTAAATAGAAATAGCTGTGAATGCCAACAGAAATCTTTTCGAAGCTTTAAGTTCTGTACATGTATTAGATATTACCATCTTTAAATGTCTTTTAAAAATACACCTAAAGTTATCTCCCTTTACACATAGATACAGTGAATTAATTCAATTTTGAGTACTGTGGATTCATTTATTTTCGTGGATATCAATTTTCGTGGATTGAGGAAATCTTGCATTTTCGTGGATATTTAATTTCGTGGTTTAGCTTAAGTCTGCATACAAACCAATGGAAAGTTTGTAAATAGTTGAACATTTGAATTCGTGGTTTACCAGTACCCACGAAATCCACGAAAATTGGTATTCCACGAATAATAATGAATCCACAGTAGCTGTTTAGTAATTGTTCCATTTCATGGACTTTATTCTGAATAGAAAATAAAATAATTAGCCATTGCACTTTATTCCACCAACAATAATAAATCATGCCATTAGAAACGGAGCCCCAGTATTTTCTTTTGAAATTCAATATTGTATTGACCTGAGATTACACACAAAAACATGCATCAATCCATCTTTGTATAGCCTACAAACAGGGGGGAGGGGGTTCTAGACCCTCTACAAGTATATATTTTCATTATTTGTCTTTATGCAGGAGATATAGTTCTTATATTTTAATCTTCTAATTTTAAGATTATATAAATGTATATCTAATTTGTATAAGAATTAGCTATGGATAAGCAAAAATGTACTCACAATAATTTAGCAATTTCTTCAGCATCTTTAGTAGCATGATCAGTATGTCTAGACTGATAATCCTGGGACATTTTCTGTAACACAAAAACTTATTCAATGGTGGCTTAATGTCAAATCCCAAACAAATTCCAGAAAATAAATAAATTGAGAACAGAAATAGAAAAATTCAGCAATTTTTCTATTTGTAAACACGCATAACTCTTGAACGGTTGTGTATAAGTTTTATATCATTTGGTTGAGACAAACTAAAGTTAAAGAATTGAAACGAAAGTTTTTTTTTTATGTTTATAAAGGGACATAACTCAAGAATGGTAAAAGTGTTGCCACGAAAGTTAGAAAACGGAAACGGAAACAAAAAATTTGTACTGGATCTTAGTTTTGTGGTAATGAATATTGTGTCTAGGTTTCATAATGTTTGGTTGGGGCAAACTTAAGTTACAGAATGGAAACTAAACATTTTGCAATCTTTCGATTTATAAAGGGGCATAACTCAATAATGGTTAAAGAAACACTACCCAAATTCAACTTGATCTGTGTTTTATCAGTGGAAGTCAAAATTAAACATTGCATTGTATAAAGTATTGATTGTAGTTGATTTAACTATAATCATGGACAAAGGAAGATAACTCCAATTTATCCAACTGGATACAACCGCAGAGGTCCAACCCTGACAGTTGGGGCAAAAATGGATGCAATAATCACGCTTGATACAGGTCTGAATTTGGATTGTAGTTAAAAATTTGACACACAAAAGATTTCTGACACAGAATTACTGTAGTTAAAGAACTTAGAATTGGTTATATGATTTGAATTTATATTCAATTTTTACTTTTGTGCAATACACTTTGCTGTTGCGAATTGACCCCCCCCCACAAAAAAAAATAGAAAATTTACCCCCCCTTTCTTTTTTGCTTTTGTGCAATACACTATGCTGTTACGTATTAACCCCCCCCCCTTTTTTTTTTTGCAAAAAAAAAAATATTTGAAGAATTTTTCTTTTTAATCAGTGATCGGGAAGGACGTGCGCCTTGCGTCAATTGCGCTTATCGACCAGAAATGGCGCATAGAGTGACAAATGTAAGCGCCCGCGTGGCGCATGATATTTTTCACTTCGTTTTGAAACGTTGAGATATCGTCAAATGGATTTTCGATCGTATTTTGTGCCGCCATGTGTGAGTACACAACTGTGTAGTGTTTACTCCAATGATAGGAGCACCTATATATTTTTGGGACGTCTAGGGTGTTTTCCTATGGTTATAATAGCAACATGCGGTATGATTGATTACCCAAAAAACGTAATTAACCATTATTCATGATATAATTTTTTATAAACAACTTTAAATTTGTGAAAATTGGCTAGTACAGGCGAGAATTCTTCTCTAATTATAACCTTTTAAGTAAGCTTGCTATTATTTCGATTGAAAAACCCAAAAAGCCTTTTTATGAATAGCATAGTATTTGTCTCTATAAAAGGGGCTTAACTGTCCTTGTCATTTTTTTTGGTCTTTGGCTCGTTTTGACATTTTGCAAACATGCCTTCAGCGAATTGTTGTTGTGTCTTATCAATTAACGTTGCTCTCTACTGTTATTCTTGTCATCGTAATGAAGTAATAACAATACAAGTGCAGATGAAATGCCAGAAACTTCCTCTAATACGGAACGTCTGGAATAAGTATGGTATCGACGAAGACCCAAATTTAATGTAAAAAAAAACATGAACATGAACAAGGGAACAGTACAAGTTTTAACATTGTAAATAAAGGTTATCGTAAATATTGCCCAGTTTGGAGAAGTTATTGTATATTCATTGAAATTGAAATTACAAAATCATAGGAACAATATCCATGATATTAATTAGAATCATACTTGTACGTACAGTGAAATATACACTTTTTTTATCTTTAGTTTTTATTGTAAACGAATGGCCCACTCATTTGACAACATGGCCCATTATTTCTAAAAATGGCCCATTGAATTGATTTTTGTGGGGGCCTGGGCCCATAGAGAAAAAATCCTTCCAGATCACTGTTTAATTTCTGAAATCTGAAATGAGAAAAAATTTACACCCACAATTTCTTTTTACTCCCCCCCCCCCCCCCCCCCCCCTTTTTCCCCTAAAAAAATTCTTTCCCTCAAGATATGGTCATAATCTCAATTCAAATTTCCCATGGAGTTTGCAACCATAATTACCCATTTAAATTTACCATAGTGCTAACTTAATCTATTTTATAATAGAATTTAAAATATGGTGTCAAATCTTTCATATGGATTTTTTTGTAAAAAAAAAGATGCAACATTTGCAGATATTTTTACTGGTCTTCCTTTATAAATATGCATTTCTTTAAACATAATTTAAAAGCAGTGTAAGGGAGGTAATCAAAACGTTGTATTTGGATTACCTCCCTTACACTGCTTTTAAATTGTCTTAATTGTTCATTGACCATTACTTTATACATAATATAAAAGCAGTGTAAGGGAGGTAATTCAAATGTCGACATGTTGACGACGGACAGACAGGCGGACGGACAATGGTATACCATAATACGTCCAGTAAACGCGCATATAAAAATTACTTGATATTTAGAAGAAAAATAAAATTTTTGCAATTTTTCCATTTATAAAGGGGCATAACTATAGAACTGTTAAAGTGATGCCACCAAAGTTCAAACTTGATCTGTGTTTTGTGGTAATAAGCATTGTGTATAAGTTTAATAACATTCGGTTGAGGCAAACTTTAATTAGATAACGGAAACCAATTTTGGGACGTACGTACGGACAAGGGTAAAACTTAATGCCCCCTCCGCCTTGGCAGGGGCATAATAAAAAAAATAATCAGATGTTTTCTTCAGATGCTATTTCTGGATCTTAAAGAAGCTTCAGTCCAAGTTTCATAACATTCCCTAAAGGTTTAACAAAATTTTAATCTCAGGCTGTATGGCAACGTTAAATTAAAAAAAAGTCCATCTATCCATAAAATTATATGTATCTTCATATAAAATTTTTAGAGAAAAAGGTCATCAAAGACTTACAGCTATATGATTGGCTAATAATGGTTCTTTTAATAAATCTGTTGCTGATGGTCTTTTCTCTGGATCTCTCTGCAACATTCTGTAATACATCATCTTGTAATGTACCAAATATTCAATAACAATGATGAATTTATCACAATTTCATATGAAACCAAATTTATTTATTTGGCAGAATTGCTCTTTTCGCACAAAAAAAATGAAGGAAATGAATGTAATCTATGTATAACTGGTAAATTATAGAGTCAAGGATTTTTTTACAACAAATTACTTAAAACTTTTACTAAATTCTACCAAAGATACAAAGATTTGGTTTGGAAGTTTGTCTGCACCTGTAGAAGTCTTATTTCAAACAGAATAGCACATCATAATTTTTACAGTGATGTTGTTCACCTAACCCGTAAATTTAGATACCATCTGGGTAAACTTATCGATCCTTTAAATAAACTTATTCTAAAAGGTTTCTAATTCAACACTGTAATTAGATCTTTTAATACTGTTATTATCTGAATACATATTGATTTTGTTATCAGTAAATTAAAACTAAACTAAATATTATGTAAATACACATATATACATTCATGCTTATACAATCTGTAGATACCTATATATTTTGGCATTTCACAAGGTCATGTTCTTCTCTACTGTAAATGAAGTCCTTACATTAAATCCTTTGGAAGTTGGATGTGTACTGATTGATATTTTAGTCTTAAGACACATAATTTTTTATTAGTTGTTATTGGCTTTGAACTAGCTTTCAGTATCTATGAGTACTCTCAGATCTGTATTTTGTGTTTTTATGTGCTTTGTAACAATCTGACGAGTTCAGCCCTTTTCAAATGGTTCTTATAGCATGTTAATATGGTGTACAGTTACACCACTGTCCCTAGTTAGGGGAGGGAAGGAGCAACAGCAAACATGTTTAACCCTGTCACATTCTGTATGTGCCTGTCCCAAGTTAGGAGCCTGTAATTCAGTGGTTGTCGTTTGTTAATTTGTTTTTTGTTTTGTACTTAAATCATGCCATTTGTTTGCTTGTTTGATATGTTTTACATTTGTTATTTTGGAGCCTTTTAAAGCTTTCTATGGGTTTTGCTCATTGTTGAAGGCTGTACTGTTAACTTTTATGTCCTTTGGTCTCTGCCACCAGGTGGAGAGTTGTCTCATTGGCAAGCATACCACATCTTCTTATTTTTATACAATTTGAAGAAAAATGTAAAAAAAAGGTTTTAATGTCACAAGCTTTGTCTACCATTAACCATGGTTACATGAAAAACATGACTTACCATTTTAGAGTATTACTGAGTTTTCTATAAATAATATTAAAACTTACATATTTAATACCCTGCTTATTTCACTGGAATACGTATCTGGTAGTTTAGGAGGCTCTCCCTCCACAATTTTGTACATTACAGCCATCAAACTCTTTCCATCGAAGGCATGACATAAAGTACACATCTCATATAGTATACAACCTATTGACCTGTTGAGACAAAAACAAACAAGGCGATAAGTAAGTTGACTTAACGGCTTTTTGGCTCCGTTTAGTGAAATACCCAAAAATGTCCAGAATTTAAGTCCCCCCCCCCCCCAAGAGTATAAGGTATATATCACATGTATCACATATGCACAATTTGAGTAAATTCTGACAATCCACTAAATATTTGATCGGAACAATCATTTCTTCATTTTGTCAAAAGCTATGATTGTGTCAGTAATTATGAGAGGGATATAGTAAGACTAAATTACAAATGTTATATTAAATTTCTGGTAAATATTTTAATATATTTTGTTTTTGTTTGAATCAAGATATCTCAAAAAATTTTGAATGTTGATCAACTATCCAGACCGCTGCAAACTTGACTAAGTAAAGGGGTAATGTATACTGTAAATTCATAAATAATGCATGGATTTATTAATTCAGTTCTTGAATAATGAATGATAATGTGACTTTAATTATTGTGATTTCAGGAAAAGCTGTTTACGATTATTGCTACAATAATTCTAAATGCTAGTTTAGTAAGACCTATCCCGTTGTTATTTTACCATGAATAAAAACATCACTAAAAATTCTAAATTTACAGTATTTAAAATAGTAAATTTATGAGACAAGAAAATAAAATATATCTTACCAAACATCAGATTTAGAATTGTACCCTTCATGTTTAAGAACTTCAGGACTCATGTAATATGGAGTTCCTGTAAAAGTGGAGGCAAGGTCAGCTGTTCCCATTAAGATTTTAGATATACCAAAATCACCTATTTTTACCATATTTCCTTTCAAAAATATATTCCTGTAATAATAAAGATAGATAACAATATGAATGTTTTAATTCAAGTCAAACTATCTAATTAACAAGCAAGTGACAACACAAAACCGAGCTGTTGAGACAGACTTCACAATCTATAACAAACAACGTTCTAATGTAACATTTTTGACATTGTAATGTTGAAAATCTCTTTGAATCAACTGGATTAATCTGAACATGTAAGTAGTCATTTCTGGCCACAGTGGTGATAAATAAGTATAGGCGGATCAAAGAGGGAGTAACTTCAATATCTTCCTCATAACGGTGTTCATTATTAGTTGTTCACCCTCGCCACATACCTGTCCCAGTTGGTTAAATATACAACTATAAAGTCTTTGACTATTGCTTGCAAATATCAAAATACACCATAATTATAGACGAAGTTTTCTTTTTATGATATTTTTTTTATGTGAGGGTTTGTTTCATTCTACTAACTTATGCTACAGGGTTAAATCAATCATAGTTACTTACCTTGATTTGAGATCTCTGTGTAGAATTCTCCTTGTATGCATATAATGCACAGCTAACACTAATTGAACAAACCAATCTAATATTGTTTTTTCTTCTAAATTTTTTTTTGACTTGGCTAATTCATTTATCTTAGCATCTAAATCACCACCCTAAAATTAAAAATTTTAAATCATGTTTTTAAGATTTCCTCTTTTATATGGTTCAAATTTTTTTTCCAACACCCCTTTGCTAATTTTTAAGGAAAAATTGTACATGTAGTGAGAGTAGTTGATTCTTTGGATTGGATCAGGGTCTAGAGTGTTTATATTGATTGATTGATTGACTGGTGTTAAACGCCACTTTTAGCTATTTCAAGACGGCCAGTTTTTATTGGTTGAGGATGCCCGGAGGGAACCACTGACATTTGGCGGGAAAACAGAGTGATTACACTTATACATGTTGTAAGTATTTGTAAGTTATAAAATCTCAAGAAAGTATTCTATTGTTTTTAAACATGTTTTAAAATGTAATCTTTACTGGTTTTTTTTAAATTAAATATCAATACTGTAGTATGACTTGGTTCTTTTTCTTAAATGAAGACCTTTGAGGAAAATGTGTTTTTTTTCTGGGTTCTATGTTTTTGTCCACGGATTTTGCTGATTTTATAATTGCTGCAGGAGTCATGATGTCACTATTTCATCAGTTATTTCACTTTAAAAACATTACTAAAAGGAGGAGCCCTTGAAACCTTCTTTCCTCTAGGGAAATGTCAGTTGATTTGTAGGTCAATGTCCTTGTCAATTACACACCTGTACTCCCACAATCATAAGCACAAAAGGTTTAATAACCTGAGAAAGATGTTGCCAACTTTTCATCCAGCAAAAATGACAGTCTAACATATGATTACATATCACAGAAATTTGTTACAAACTTTTGGCAGACCTACTGTAGTTTGTGATAAAATTGGAAATAAGAAATTGGTAGATCTTCATAGTATAACTGAAAATGTGCACATTCTATTCTAGAAATTGGTAATATGAGTTTTGTAGATGACACATTCTATCAGTTTAAAATGCAAGCAGCAATCATACAATGTAACAATTATGTAAGTGAAATAAGCGAGTTTAAAGTAATTAGTAATCTATACGAACTGTATCATCTTGATACGATCACAGAAATTTAAAGTCTTTTAGCACAATAAATTTTATTATACATTGACTATATACCACATGTACCATGAAGTAAAGTATTAAATAGTGTCATGTTTCACAGTTCATTTAACTATATCCTATATTTATACATTGATATGTGCATGTAATGTAAATCCCCCTTCACGTCCTTTAAAGTCAAATTTAATGACGCAAATCAGACTTAAACGTACAAATAAGATATAAATAATGATTGGGGAACAGGAAAAACATATAAACATCTGAGTTTTAGATCCACATTAAACATTAGTGACTGAAATGTATTTACTATGTATAAATCAGAGGAATTTGAATTTGACTGCTCTATCAAAATGAAATAAAAAAAACAAATAAAAAAATGATTTGCCAATCTTTGAACAATAAAAATGAGGTCAAGGTCAACTGCCACATTCTCAGGAAGGGGGGGAAACTTCAGACTATTGGCCATTTATATAATGTATACCGGTTTAGAACAATATGGCTTTTCTACCTTCTGAAATATTAGGCTTTATACAAAAGAAAATACTGTTGTTTTAGACATATTATCATACATTGTGTGTCTTTTCTTGCATTAAAATGAGAAAATATTAGTCCCAAAAATTTGCATTATCAAATGATATACGTTAAAAATAGGTGGAGACTATTTTTCTCCTCTACTGAATTTAAACAGAATATCTTGTTTTTTTCTAAACACCAACCTTCATTTTAAAGCAATGATAAAGTCTTATTTTTTTCTGAAAGATCCACAATGTACAGTAACACTAGCAAATGACACGTTTCCTCACTGATGTCTTGACCTTTATCTAATATGACTGCAAAATTTTTCTGTTATTTACTGTATTAAAGAGGGACTGGGTGGGGTTTGCAGAATAGAGAATATATAATGGACAAAAAAATACAGAATAAAGAAAAATAGGCAAAAAAAAAATAAAGAATAGAGAATAAAGAGATGTAAAATTATAAAGAATAGAGAATAATGGGGAAAATAAATAAAGAATAGAGAAAACGTCTAAAATTAAAGAATATAGAAATGAAGAAAAAAAAACATGGCATCACCAATGACAAAACCTCATAAATAAGTCTTTTAAAATTGGTTATTACCTCACAGTATTCTGTTACAATACAGAATGATTCTCCATCTATAAAACTGTCATGGAATTTAACAATCCCTGGGTGATTCAATTTAGACAAGACTTTGGCTTCACTCACAGCATCTACTGTTTCATCAGGTGCTAACTCTCCTACAGATATCTCCTTTAAAACTTTCCTGAAAATAAGAAAACATATAAAAACACTTAAAATGTCAATCTTTTTAAAACTGGACAGATATGTTCCCGATCATATGTCAATACACAAATACTAAAACTTTTAAATTTTAAGTAGGCAATTGTTGCCACAAAATATTGAAATTTCAAATGTTTGATTCAGTTAAGTGTACTGGAGTTTGCCTCAACTAAATGTTTGAAAGAGAAAGACCCAGTATCCCCTGTCATCAGTTTCACCCAAAGGGTTTTTGTTCAATAAGAAAGGACTAAGTATAGTACATGTACATGAAGTATGCATGGGGATATTTATCTTGTGGAAAAAATGAATGACAACTGACCTGTTACAGTATGCAGCAAAAATATTACTAAACATGCTGAACAGCAGCAAAAATATTACTAAACATGCTGAACAATACACATTTGGATTCATTATTATTATATTCCTTAGATACCAATTTTTGTGGATTTCTTGGGTACAGGAGAACCAAGCCTTTAAATGTTCAACAAATGACAGATGTTCTTCATTTTCAACACTGTTGGCTATATCATGGCTACCAGATTTTATTGGTGGAGGAAGCCAGAGTAGATCAGAGTACCCAGAGAGAACCACCTACAACTACTGATTTCTTGAAAAATTCAAAAATAGTATTTCCATCACCCTTCTATATGACTTTTCATCCTTTAATGATACATCCTTGTTGAGATACATTCGGGCAATGCAATGGATATCCTGAGATGTTACAAGTATAATACTTGTTAACCAGCAGAAAAAATTTTTTTTTACTTTCAAAAGATTTGCAAAATATACAGTATTTGGTTAGTGCCCGTATGTATTTGCTTATAATTGTCTTTCCATAATAGCATAAATGTACAATTGTACAAGCAAAATCAAAATGAGAATCTTCTGATATAAGTTCTTTTGTTAGGGACAATAATTCAAAAGTTCTTCCTGAAGGAGAAAAATTAATAGACATTTAAATCAGTTGAAAGTTTTGACAAAGAACATTAAGCATTGGAAACTGTTATATAATTATATCCTGTTTTGTACTTCAAAAAATCAATTATTTTATATTGAATTATAAAATAATGATATCAAAGTAAAAAAATGTAAATTGATATATTTTCGGATCAAATTCATTTTAGAAGTATCAAAATAATCATAGTTTGTTTATTTTCCATGTAATTCTTTTATTGCCAACCACATATTCAAAAAGAATGATGCAAACTGATAACTATGGCATAGCTTATAATCTCAGTGAACAGAAACTAATATGTATGATACACATATTAGAAAATTTGGTTGTTGAGGATTCTGTTGCTATTCAAATGATACCAAATTCATAAAAAGTTTCACTGCAATGTGGGAAATCCTTTTTTCTCAACCCTCACAATATTGGAGAAGGACTTTTTGACTTAGTTAACTTGTAATCAAATGACATAAAATATGTTAATTGTTTTACATTTGAATTTTATTGAAATGAAATATAATTGTGCATACTATTAAATAAAGGCAACAGTAGTATACCGGTGTTCAAGAGTCATAAATCGATTGAGAGAAAACAAATCAGGGTTACAAACTAAAACCGAGGGAAACACATCAACTATAAGAGGAAAACAAAGGAACAACAGGAACACTGAAGTGCAACAAAAACAAATGCCAACATACATAGAAACAAACTATTTGATAACAACTGCCATATTCCTGACTGGGTACAGGACATTTTAAGATAAAATGGTGGGTTGAACCTGGTTTAATGGCTAGCCAAACCTCCCGCTTATATGACAATGTTAAAAAATCTCGCTAAAATGACAACACTACATGACAGAAATACAGCACAAACACATGCAAGAACACTCATCACACTATTAAAATCAACAATTAAATAAAATTTTTAAAAAGAGCAATGTAAAAACCATTCCTGCTAAACCACTAGTACTGAACATGTCAATTGTAAATCAAATACATGATGTTAATTTATAAATGGAGCTGAATCTTTGTCTATATATGATTGCTTCCTATTAATTTCCACAATTACAAAAAAAAATATACTATAAAAATGTACAAATGTACATGCAAATCTGAGAACAGGACGAACAATATGTTTTGGCAGAAATCCATTACTAGGAGAAGTGTGCAGCCTGCTATATACAAGATATATAAAGTGTTGTCCAACTGTGATAGAAACAAAATTTTGACAGAATTTTTATTATTAGTACGTAACAAAAATCAAAAGGCCAAAATTATTGCAGTGAATGATCAAAAGCGATAATATATATGCAACACCCTATAAATTGATTAGCAGAGTTCGCGAAAACTTATTTTGACCCGTCGGTCATGGGACCGACAAAGCATGATTATTTGTCAGTCCTACAAAATTTTAGCCAGGCCTACAAATACTTATTGGAAACAGTTGCGGTACATCTAATAACCGATGTAAAAAAGTGCCGAAATTTGCACTACAACGGCCGTTTTTACATCGGTCATCAGGACCGGCACTAGCCTTCAAAATACTGGTCCGAGCCTCATTTTGACCGACCATTTTCGCGAACTCTGGATTAGCACACAGCTGAAAATGGCGTTTAGGTCATAGATGTCTTAATGAATAGCAGATAATAGATACCATCATGACCATAGTCAAATTATAGATGATAGTTAAAACTTATCAGCCATGAATGGTTTTCACATTAAATGATCAAAACTATGCTGTATGGTACATGTATTATTGTTTTAAAAACAGAATACAAGAATCTAATCTCCACCTTTTAAAATTATTACACTTTCGTGAATTGCTTTTGTGATGTTGTGTAATAATGTTTGTACATGTAAAAAATGTTTGATATTTCGAAAATTGCTTCAGACTATAGACTGTCATAATATGATTCAGAAATTGTATCTGACATGTGTGGTCTATAAAAATTATGTAGAATGCATCATCATCATGATCATGTACATACAAAAGTTAAAGGAATTAGTAATCTCAAAATTAATAAGTATTTTGCAGAGACATTTTGTTTGGGTGATTGGTTTCTTTCCCAACAATAAAATGTTTAAAAAGGTTTGTTAGTCTTGATTTTTTTGTCCCCACTGGAAGATAATGTCTTCACAGAGTATTGTTTGGTATTTGATAAATCAATTTTACCGAAGTTCCCAATTTGCAGTTGGTGAATGAACAAAGAGAGAAAGATCAACATGAATTTAATTAAGTCTGTCCCATATTTTGAGAAGTTACAGCTACTGATAGTGATATGTGGGATAAATTTTTATTGTTTTTTTTAAGAAATCCTCATGAAAATGTTAAAGGCTAGACATTTGAATTACAGGTTAAGTAAGCTCATCATATTTCTACTGCTGAAATGTCAATAGATATAAGAAGATGTGGTATGAGTGCCAATGAGACAACTCTACATCCAAGTCACAATTTGTAAAAGTAAACCATTAAGTAAGGTCACGTAATCCTGTTTTTATCAAGTGATATTAAAGCATTTTTACTTTCTTCGTTTAAACTGTGCATTTTCAAGTTGAATTCAATTATTTCTTTAGAAAATTTAGGTAATGGTTAATCTAGAGGAATGTGAATATTTGCTGATCAGTATAGATACATGTACAAGTATCATAAAATTTATCGTGTCTTTGTGTTTACCAGTGTTGAGTATAAAATGATGGAGATTAAATCAAGTTTTTTTTTCGGTAATCAGATTAAACGCACAAAGTTATAATTTACAGAAAAAGACAACATTTGAGACAACTGGAATACGTAAGTTGTGTTCTTGTTTACAAAATGGTAATCATGGTAATGTGTGTCACTCCTTTAAAGGGGGTCTGATCCTGGATTCAGCTTATTGTTTTGTCAGAATCCCATATCCCACTTATCGTTGTAATAATAGCGCTTGTATTTTCATGTGTCCCGCCGACTTCAATTCCCAGTTTCACGCAATATAATTAGACTTTCATGTGTCATGATTACAAAAGATCGGCAAATCAAGGATCAAGCTTACACCCCAATGAGACCCACTTTAAAGGAGAGACACACATCACAACATTTATACACAACAATACACCTAATCGCTATTTAGTCCAATCCGGAAAAAAACAGTCATTTAGACAACTTCCTGTTTGGGTCAACAGGCCGCAAACTAAGGTCATCAGTAACGAGCTGAGGGAGGGGAAAATTTAGAAAGCGATCAATAGGAAACTTTGATAGATTATGATCCACTTTTTCCAAACTCAAATTATAGTCAAAAAAATATTGTGTTTGAAGTATTTACGATGTTTTAAACAGGTCTCATTAAAAAGTATGGAATAAATAGCGATTAGGTGTATGGTAACACAAAGACATGATAATTTTTTTAATATCTAAACTAATCTGATAGACAAATATTCTGATTCCTCCAAGAAATATATCTGCCTAAATGAAATTAACCAAATCATGACCATTCCATTGTATATTTAACTGCAATGTTAAGTAAGCATTCTGCTTCAGATAACACTTACAAATCTGACTCTCCTTCAGCTACTCTGGTTTTCAGTCGACGATCTCGTACTAAGAAAGCTGTTCCAAAGTTCCCTTTCCCAAGTCGCTTAATAGTTTCATATCTATTGCAATATATTCGAGCTTTTTTCTTTTCTTTTGTGTTATTTTGTTTAAAAGACATTATGAACAATACTAGTTTTCCTGTCAATTTTGTGTGATTCACGAAGAATCATGTCCTTGTTATAATATATAATAGTTCTCAGTTCGTAGATTTAACAAACATGGAATTATAAATGAGATGAGTACATAATGACAATGTTGTCACCAGTAGACAACGCATGTTCTTGCTATTATAGTGCCAACTTCGTATTCGTCTGTCGTAAGACGGCCATGTTGGCGTCGTTCGTTACTCAACAAATCAACTTCTGATAACTGTTATTTTACTTGCAAATTAAAATTCAAAACAATTTTTTGGCAAGGAGAGGCATAGGAGTTTAAGAAATAGCTCAGTTGTTCTCTTGACATCAAACTTGTGGTTTTCTATTAAGATACAAACAAAGTTTGGTTTAATCGTGCAGGTGCCCGTCTTGTGAAATGCATTGTGGGGTAATTTACAGTTCCCCTAAAGACTTTCTGACGAAGAGAAGATATCACGATTGCTGGATACCAGTCATTTCACAATTACGGAAACGGAAATGAAATTTGAGGGAAAATCTCCGGATAAATTTAGGGAGAATCTCTGCATGTAAGAACATTTTTTCGGTTTTTTATGTAATAAGAGTATAATTTATACAATAATATTCTGATGCTATAAATAATTAATTTCTGGACCAGAATTATAAATGTCAAAGATAATAACTAGTCTCGTTTGTTTTATAGATTAATTGAATATTTTAAGTAATGGTTTTGAAACGAAAGCATCGGGATATAATATATATATATATATAACGCCGGCATAAAACATTATTTTTGACCACTGTGGTATGTAAAGCATCATTTAGATCTGGGAATAGTATATCTAGTCAAAATATATGTTCCTGGTTATATTATAAAGTAATCAGATATTGGAGATATAGATTTCACCACTGCAACAAGTGTGTTCCGATATTTCTCCACTCAAGACAGTTAAATTTTAATATTTAAAGCGCGAGGCTTGCCGAGCTTTTTAAATAATTAAAATTTAACTGTTGAGAGTGGAGAAATATCGTTATAAACGAGTTATCATGAGTGGTCATGGGAATCTGTTTCTCTAATTTTTGTGCTATATTCACATTTCTTGATCGGTGTGAGAAAAATATTTCTCTTCACTTGTAAAATATCTGTTCTCGGCAAATGATTGGTCAAAATTTAATTATAACGTCAAATTTTCTTGGTTTCTTCTGAATTTTCCTATTTTGACGTCATGAAAAAAAAGGCGACCATGCCTGATGACGTCACATATAAAGAACACAATTTCTGCAAATCTTTGAAAACGAAGGATAAAAATCATTATAGAATGTGTATTAAAACACAGTGGAGTTGCAACACAAATACCAATTTAAGCAAGATTGCTTAGCATATACTGAAAATTTACCAAATACAATCTGATAATTTAAAAAAGAAATCAGAAAAATTTAGAAAAATGTTAAATCTTTCTGAATATGGCATATGATTTATTATATTTCGTTGTCACTTGAAGTATTGTGCTGGGCCAGTGTGTATGTCACCGCTTTTCTGTTGATACAGGTAGGTGGAATGGAGCTGCACGTAATGAAATAACTTGCTACTATTGTAAATCAAACGACATTGGGGACGGATTATTATATTGTACCACAACAATATGTCTTGTAATGCATCGAAGGACGAAATAAATGCTTTAACTGCTTGTTCATGATTATCCAAACCCCATTAGCTACAAATTTAATCAGTTATTTAGCATATTAAAAGACCGACCGATTGCTATGAACTGGGTAGATATCCTCTTTATATAAATTTGCTATGGCATAGACTAGAGAATCCCCCATCTGATTTATTGAAAAGTGCTTATGCTGAGTTAAAAATAATTGAGAGTAAAGCTCAAACTACCTCAAATAATTCATGGCTCTCTAATATCATTTCTACAGCGAAAAATTGGGTATTGACCTAAATATATGTACAAATTTAGGCAAAAATAAATTAAAAAATTTACTGAAAAAACAGCTCAAATTAAATTTTCAAAATGATTGGGAGAAAATGCGAGATTTTTATTTACAGAATCATGGCAAATTGGACACTTATTTTTCATTCAAGAGGTCATTTGACTATGAAAATTATTTAGATTTAAAGCACCCCCAAAAACATTTGTTAACAAAATACAGACTCAGCAATCACTGTTTAAGAATAGAAACTGGCAGACATGAACGTTTTATCAATGTATGTGGTAAATATGAAATATTACCTCGACATGAGAGGATATGTATATATTGTAATTCAAATTCTATTGAAAATGAAATGCACTTTCTTCTGGAATGCCCTCTTTACAATAACCTCAGAAGAGATATGACTGATTATATCAAAAAATACCCCAGTTTAGTTAATTTAAACAGAAATGATCTTTTTACATGGATCATGAGTAATGAAGATAGCAGTTTTTTATCTATTTTATGTGCATACCTTGATAAAGGCCTGCAACTTAGAAAATCAGAAAATTAGTTAAATAGATAGCAAAATTATCTCCCCTTGACCACTGACCCTTTCCTCATGCATTTGAACTATTATTTTATGTTTCTTTAATCACTCTGTAATGTTTATGTCATGTTGTTATTAATGTTATGCTCTTAATGGGCCCTTTAATTTGGAAAAATAAAATATTGTATTATTGTATTATACTCGTCTTCGGTTAAATGTAGTTCTGTGCTATATCACTTCGCATTCTTATTCTAGATGTTAGACGAAATGTTAATTACTGTATGTAATAACAATGATAATTGTAATGATTTTATAGTTCTGATCCTGCCTGGAATTAAATGTATGTGATTTTTTTTATAGAATGAAGATAATAACATCTGTCTGAACTTTTCAATGTTTCATTTTAATATATAAAAATGTTTTCTGTTACAAATCATGAGGTATTCTTTTATGTGTACATGTTATGTTGCCCATCAAGGGCCCTTGATTGGAATAATAAATATTCTTATATTCTTCTTATTCCATTTTCCGTTTCAACGTTGTTCTGCTAATATTTTAATTTTGTTTCGCTTTTTTTGGGGAATACGAACTTTCATACATTTATGACCCTCTAAGAGTTGTAGTTGATCAACATAACACCGTGATTGCCACTGTTTTTTAATAGTTAAATTCCGGGATGAAAAATCTAAAATCTAAAAAAAAAAGAAAAGAAAAGTGAAGGACAAATTGCTTCGAAACTTTGATAAACTCGTGATTCTCTTGTGTAACTAGACGTCATAATTATTTGGACTAGTACATGTATTGCTGCTTTCAAAAATGTTTAAGTAATAGAACAGAGAATGGAAATAGGGAATGTGTCAAAGAGACAACAATCCGACCAATGAGATGGGACAGCCCAAGGCCATCAATCATGGGTCTACAACGCAGCGAGAAAATCCCACATCCGTAGGCGGCCTTTAGCTGGCCCCTAAACAAAAGTATATACTAGTTCAGCGAAATGGACGACACACTAAACACCAAAAACATACAAATGAACCAAAACAACTAAAATACACAAGATTAACAAAGGCTAGAGGTTCCCGACTTAGGATAGGTGCAAACATGCGGCGGGTTAAACATGTTTTGTGAGATCTCAACCCTCCAATATATCTCTAGCCAATGTGGAATAAACAAACACACAGCAATACACACAGTGAAACTCAGTTTAAAAGAATTACGAGCCTGATGTTAGAATATAGGTAACAGAATAATCTAAGTAAAATGACAATGGTCAACATGAATTAACAAAGGACTACTAGCAGTTACTGACATGCCAGCTCAAGACCTCAATTAAACCTGAGACTACTATAACACAGTTATAGTAGTCTCAGATTAAACTCATCGAACTATTATGTCTTCATCATATGAAAATCGACCAAAGTCCCTTCCGTTAGGCGTTAAGTATCATGCCATCATAAATTATACGAGAAGAAAAATAATCCGTATCATACTTTCATGTTTTTTTTACTATGTGGAAGTCATTTATTCTTGTTAATATTGGTATAATCTAATCTCAATATGTACAAGTCCCAAGAGATATCACAGGTTTGGTGGCCTTCTAAATCCAGTTATTAAACTATATATCTGAAAAAAATCTAATTCTAAGGTTATTTCCCCGATGCACAAGTGATCCTTTAATGTTGTTAGAGCTTATTTTTTGTGTTTATTGTTTTGTTTTATTGACTATTCGAATTCCTAATATTTGGTTTCGAACATCACTGTTGGACAAATAGCATTTGATTACTTGTTAATCAAATGAACGGCACAGATGATACTCTGAGATAATTAAGTTGAATATATCATCTTTTTATATTAAATTTGAAGCTGTATGTCCAGGGGCTTCTACGGGGAGTAGGATTGGTCCAATCTGAAGAACAGAAACATAATTTGGAAGACTTTTTCTAACTGTCTTTACTTCAGTCCATTACTGTTATCAGTATTCTAATCATTTCAGAACTTTATAACTTCTAAACGGCGCCCACGCTGCGCAAATGTATTTCCAAAGCATAAGGGTCTAAGAAGACAGTGCTTTGTAACCTGATGATGTACATGTAAAAGCTCTGATTGTGTACGTTCAATATTTCATAAAAATTATATACGAGATCGTCGAACTTCGTACCTGTTACCTTATATCAGAACTCATATCTTAATTCATAAATGATATCTTACACAGGATCGGGAAAGGTCATATTCTCGACTTTACGAAATCCCATTTGACTGCCACGTAGACATTTGAACCGTGCACCATATAGTTTAAGTATTTTATTAATTATGACAATCTGAATCATGACAGGTGATCAATTACTTATAAAGTCTTCCACAACTGAATGTATTACAAGTATCGAAACAATGATTTACCCAATTTTATAAACATATACAGTCAACTTTATTTACTAAACAAAATATAGATTTTTCAGTCTTTTTCATTTCAGTGAATGTTAGATCCAGCTGTTACAAGATTGGACATATCTCCTTTGTTGCCTTCTCTGTCCACAGCAACAATAACAAAGGCAAATGAGTTCTGGTATAGCGCCAGTCTTGTTGCATTTATTCGGAAAACCTCTTGCTGTCCTGATGAACGTGGTAAATATAGTGAGCCATTTATTACAGCGGACTGTGATACGTGTTTGAGGGATACCAAGGATTGCCTTCTATTGAATATTTCCTGGCTTTTATGTGCATATAAAATGTTGTAATGGTTGGCTGTCAATGAAAATTATTCATTTAAAAAAACACATTTATCTAATGCAGAATATTAAAGTAGTCCCATAAATATATAAACCCACTATACATATATGATATTCCCGGAGTTTCAAAGACGTATGCATACAACTATCATTCCCTTGGTTGTTAAGTTCATTGTAACAAATTATGCATTTAGCATGTAACAAAATTACAGTTTCGTATAAAATATGTACGCTGATCAACAGTATCTTTTTATCAAACTGTTTTGCACATTTCTGTTTCTTTCACAGATTATTGGATTTATATATAATTTAGGAAAATAAATATGAAGCATCATAGTGGCACTTAAAAAAACTATGTCTCATCAGTAATGCTCGAAACAAAAGACAAAAAATCAGAAAGTATCAAAAGTTGGAAGATTGGTAAAGAAAAAATATCAGCAATGATCAGTAACGGGGTCACACAGTACTAAGTAACATGATACAATATCAGATACCTTGTAAAAATCTAGTTACTGTTCTTTAAAATGACAAGAAAGTTAACCTTCCCAAGTACAACCTATAATAATGTCAGTTATTCACTGTAGTACAACCATGATTTGATAAATCAGAACAAAAATTTACGAATATTTTTTTTTTATTTACTTTTATTTCCTGCTATGACACTCATTTGATCGAGTCAAAAGCAATTAGTGAATTTGCTTTTTGCCATTATTTCTTTTCACACGAGTATCTCTAATATACCCAAGACTTAGATTAATATGCCACACTTCTTATGCTGTACCAAAGTGCAGACCAAACAAATATTAAGGATTCAACCCCAATCAAGTATATTAACATGTTTTTTTAACTGCTGTGTTTACGCCCTTGGAGCATGCTATATAGATATGTTTTTTTTTATTGATATTGTATATTTTTTAACGGTTATGATGTGGTAAGTCTTGAAAAATTATTCGAACAGTTGAAGAATGAGCTAAGATTTTTATGCAATTTTCTCTTTGTTTAACGTACCTCTTCCGTGGTCTAGATCATCACCAGTAGCTGTAAAGGTTAGTGTTATTACATTGTCATTGCTCATACCACGTGATTTCAAGTCTTGTATTCTTGCTGGAGGTATCGTGGTTCTGTTGATATTGCCATGTGGTATACTTAAGTCCGATGAAATCAGAGTTACTCGACTTATACCGTGTTTTAAAGGAATTATGGTAGATTCGTATCTTTCCTCAGGGTCTAAAAGTAAAATTTGTGTAAATAAGTTATCTTGATAGTTACCAGTTAAATAGTATCCTTCTTACATCAATACGAACTTTTACATTCAGCATAAATATAAATTGCTTGTTTATGCACTTCATTGTATTCATTCTCGTGAAATGTAGTTCTATTTTTCATTATCTTTTTGTCAATTAACCTTATCTACATGTTCATGAATTTAGTAAGGATTGTTCGGCTGTATAACAACATTTTTACCTCCTATAAATACAACAAGTGTCGTAAACAGAGGACATACAACGTTTATCAATGGTAATTTCCGCTTGTGTTGAAGTGAATGCATGGATGTCTTGAACTATGTTCTAACTTAGCATAAGTAATGATTGTCTTAATATGCATGTACATTATGGTGTTGTTTATCTTGAGAACAGAGGAAAACAATATGTTTTTTTTTTGCTTTGTTGGGTTCATTGTTTACTATTTTCGATTCTCGAAATTCGACTGTCTTTTCTTTTTTCTGTCTTTTGGTGTTTTTTTTTATTGACACGAACCTCACATCTCCTTTTATCATATGCAAATTTAGTAATCAGACAAAATTGTTATACCTTTAGAAATGAACGATTATATATATATATATATATATATATAGGACATATAGATATTTTACCGATCTCATCTTCATTGTACACTAGTGAATTATTTAGAATATGACCATTTCCGAACAGATCAGACAGCTGTATTTTCAATCCATGAGTATTCTGATGATGAGGGAGGAACCTGGAATAAATACCATCTCCTGTCTGTATATCTGCACCTGTGAATACCAAAAACTGATAAACATAGAACCTGGAAAAAATGCCATCTCCTATCTGTATATCTGCACCCCAGTGTGAATACCAAAAACTGATAAACATATGCTAACGTCTTCTGTTGGAACATTCTTCAGTTTTTGGTCTATATGGTTGGATACTTGTCTCACTGGCAATGATTTCGTTTTGCCTCATAAGGACTTAATATAAGTTATATTTAAAATAAAGATTTTTTTATAAAAAAAAACATACTTATCGAGAACCTAACAACAACAACAACAAAATAAATAACAAAAACAAAAACAAGCAAATTTTGAAATAAAAAGATGAAGTATGGTTACCAATTATAATACTATCCACCTGAGACCAAAATTACACAAATGTAAGAAATTATATAGGTCATCCACCGTATGGCCTTCAGCAATGAGCAAACCCCATACCATATAGTAAGCTATCAATGACCGTGTTTTAAACCATTTTCCTACGAGTAAGAACACACAGATATATAAAGAGTATTATAGAATGTTCTGCAAGATAACTGGAAGCGTGAATTTTGAAATGTTATCTAAAAATTGAAAACAATTGATACACAATATGAAATACATTATGCATAACCTTTTTGGACATACCAGAACCATTATCATATAAGTCCGTTTGATGCAATCTGCCATCTAATTGTGATATGGCTGTGACTTTCAGTCCAATAATAGGGTGATGACCTTGTCTAACCTCTGCAAACACGGCTATTCTGTGGACATCTTGGTAAGGTTGCTGTACAGCTTTGGCAGAAACGGTGATTGGTTGCCGAAAGTTTGCAATAATCGAGGATGCAGCCACGTTGATGTCAATATTTTGTTCAGCTGAGTGCGTTGTAGACACAGTAATCATCCATTTGCCTTCCTAGAATGATTGTACATATTTGTCACTGTTAGGTCATTATTCAGTAACTTAACGAACACATACAGAAAGCTTTTATCAATATAACATTTTTATCATGGTCATGTTTGACTTTTAAATAAGTATGATTGGGTACAGTTTATTTTAGGAAGGCATCTACTTCCCAGATGACACAGTCTTAGGTTGAACGAAATTAATACTTTCAATGAAACCATTTGAACACATGAAGAACAGGTTGTTTACGTCCAAGTCATTGGAACTCTGGTGGACAGTTGTCTCATTGGCAATCTTACCACATCTTCTTATTTTTATATAGTAAAATCTTCGTTTAGACATAGATAAAATTCGTACCTCTGCAGATTCGGCTTTGAAATGCAGCACTTTCAATTTGTCATCGACATCTATGTCATTCCTTATTTTTCCGTTTGGATCTTTTAGTTTTAACTGAGGTGCTGGATTCGTGTCATAGGATAAACGAATCGACAAAATTCCATTTAGATATTCATCAACTATAAAGGAATCTTGAAAAATTCTGCCTTCTTGTAAGGACAAATATTGATGGTAAAGCTGGAATGATAATGATCAGAAAATATTTTTATAAAAATGGATACTTCAGGAAATCCCAAATCGTGACTTCTGAGTATAGTTTGACCTAAATTTAATAAGATAATATACATAACTATAATCTTTTTAAGGCTCGATGTCGCCTGATTCGCTTTACTGGCATTTATATATAACAGAGGATCAATCTGTTCACCCAGAGGCAATCTGAGTGGAAATGAGATAAACTATTGAAAATAAACACACTTGTGATGATTCAAGTTTGATTTAAATTTGCCATATTGCTTCAGAGAAGAAACTATTTAAGTGTACTATAAATAAATTAGTTTAACAAGCACAATTAAATAAGCTCTTTTTTGTGATTTTTTAAGTTAGTTTGTTATTTCGAGATTCTCTTAGGCTTAATCCAACTGCTGTTTGTGGTAATTTGTAATGATTTGAAAGTAATATATTTGCCAAGCCAGGAGCATAAAGTTTTTAACAAACTACCATAGGGTACACCAAACAAAGTACCAGTAAAGGAATGACATACTCCTACATTTTTCCCGTATTACTAATATGGAAAAAACCAAGCAATGCCCCAAATATGCAATAAAAAGAGGGCTTTTGAGGATGTAATATGTTTTATTTTGTTATTTCTCTATTTTTCATCATGATTTCGGCTATTTCATTTTCATAGGAACATCAACCATTATTCATATAGCACATCATTCATTATCCTTCATTGAAACTACGGGTATAGACAGTCACTAGATAGTTGGGAAATATCCTGCAAATGCCAAATAAAGATATCTAATACGTCACTTTCAGGGAGCCAATCGGAGATGCAGATACTTATGCATTATGGTGAAGCTGTAATTAAGATGGCGACGGTCCTGCATCGAAACCCCTGTGTTTTTAAGCGGTGCCAAGTCAGAAGAAGGAGAACAATTATGTATTTTAGTGGCAGAGGAAACTTACAGTGATGTTTTTTTTAATTGGATTTCTCTAAAAAGCACTTACAAAAGTTATTTGCATAGTTTTATACCGTCGCCTACTGAAGTTATCTACGGCTACAGATACCCCAAACAATGACATAAATGAATTGAAGAAATATAAGAAAAGACTAGGATAAGGCATAAAAAGATCGCGCGACAATAAATAGGATTTTCCTTTTAAAGAGGCTGTACCGCTCCCACAGCTGTACATGACTTTTAACTTAATATGATTAACTTCACTATGATTAATAGTAATAATACGTAACCCAGAGATCATTATTTGCTTTTCAAAATGAATTACTGAACCAATCGTGATTTGAACCTGTGACCCATTGCACAGAAGAAAGTCGCTGCACTACCAACTCAGCTAAACAGTAATCTACAAGCACATGGTTAAGTATTGACAAGGTGAGACTAAGGGGAAGGGGTAATGCCATGAAGTGGCGTGAGGGCTCCACTTTTGTGGTCTAAAATGAACACATTGAGGGATCCTATGCAATCATTCTTTTATTTGTGATTTCCTTGGTCGCCATGTTGGATGTACACACTATATTTATAATGATCTTTATGAAATTACCTGCTTTCTGTAAATCATTTTTAAGTTATAAAATACACTTATAAATATAATATCATTTAATAATCAATGTTTAAAAGTCATCAATATGTGCTAATATTAAAATTTCAAGTGTTATTTGGTCATTCGAGGTACCGAAGGGGAAGCACGGCTACACTCCCCCGCGTCAACATACCTAATGACATACGGGCAATATCAACAACACTTACTCTGGCTGTAGGTTTTACTTTTAAACACCCTTGGTTTTTTAGTTAGACACCGATTGTAACCGGAAAGCATGATTTGTCTGATAAAGTAAATTACTGATTCAGCCTTGATTTGAACCTAAAACACCTGGCATAGTAAGCCACTGCTATACAAACTGAGTTAAGTAAGCTTAACTAATGGAGGGCAGTTATATATATCTTCTATGTAACTTGTAAGATGACAGTGTTCTCGAAAATCGTCGGTCCTGACCGCCAAAAATCAGCCAGGACCGAAAATTGCATGTGTAGTGGCAGTCCTGATGACCGACAATATTTTGGTGGTTGTTCACTTTTGTTTTCACATCTTTTCGGTATTCAGATAGCTTTTGAACTGGTTGCTAATGTAAACAAACTTTTAACTGTATAGGTCAAAATTACGGTACTACTTTTGAAAAAGAACCAGTCGTCGGTTTCTTTGGTATTCAGATAGTTTTTGAACTGGTTACTACTGTAATTTAACTTTTGTAGCCTCTAGCTTAAAATTACGGTAATACTTTTGAAAAATAACCAGACATAAAAGTCATCATGGCATCCACATGGCTCATTTCGTTCAAAGGGGGTGCTAAACCAGAGGACTTTGTATTTGAACAGACAGAGACTGAACATTTTTTTCTATATTACAAAAATTGCAGCTGAGGAATAAACATCAGACTTCTTTTATTTCTTAATTTTAATGCACTTTTCACTGTAAATGATTGTAGTGGACACAGGTTGGGAACAAGTCAGGAAAAGTGGGGTATTCACTGTTTTCAGGGACATCCCAGTTTACAGGGACTTCCAATTTCTATTTCAATTTATGGCATGAATCAGTAGTATTTGTAAATACTTAGAGTATTTCATGAACAACAAAGCATGAATAAGTGAGGCCTTTCTTTTTCTAGAACTCAAAAACATACAAATCTTTTGTTTAGGAATCAACTGACCAAGATGCATGCTCCAGGTGTAACTGACCATTACTGAATTATGTTCACTTCTATTGAAAGTTTCTATTCATTGAATTTAAATGCCCAATTGATTAACCTATCTTTTTGTCATCTCATAATTGAATTATTGATGATCAAGGTATGAATTGGTGAACAAAGGAGTTGTTTTGTTGTGAGTTGAGTACCAAATAGACTTGAAATTAGTTTGATTTTTGAACTTATAAAAACACCTGCTAACATAAAACATTGTTATCAGATGTAAAAGGTGCACTTTTGTAGATTTCATACCATAAAATAGGAAAAAAGAAGTCCCTATATACTGGTTTTTTTTTAACACCAGAAAACTGGGGTGTAACATGAAAACAGGGAATACCCCACTTTTCCTTACTTGAGTCCACCCAACCTGTTAAACTTATTAAGCCTCGATGTAATTCATCATTTCGTAAAAGACATTTTTCCTAACGAATTATAAACAATTGGAACAGTTTACCCAAAATGTTGTGTCTGCAAAGACCGTTGATAACTTTAAATTACAACTTGATCATCATTGGGAAGATGTTATGTACCAGTTCTAGTGATAAATTATTTTTATTACAAATTTTTATTGAAATTCTTTACACTTGAGCCCTTAAACGACTCTACAGGTATTCTACAGGTAGTACTATGCATGAGACTAACACAAAAATGAAATCAAACATGTTATCAAACTGACAAAGTATAAAAATTAGTGAACAATGCAAAGTTCAAAATTTCATTGAAAACCACCAAATATATAACATAGAAACTAGGATGGAGTTTATATATATTGAGCAATGACTTTCATTTAACTAATAGGTGTTTGATAAATTCAAGTAAAATTACAGGACCACCAGATTTTTAGTCTTGGTGGTCCCAATGACCACCAGGAAAAAAAAGATTTCGAGAACTCTGAGATGATTAATTACAACAACTAAAAGTGTTTGTAAGATCCAGAATGAATAAACACAGAAAATTTGTCTGCTATAAATTAATGATGGCTTTTTTGAGGAAAATTTTACTGGGCTGTGGTTAGGATTGTGAATAATCATGATGATAACATTTTCAAATTTAAAAAAACAGTTTATAACCTTGAGAGGGAATAATCAGCACTGGTCAGTGGCGGATCCAGAGGGGGGCGTAGAGGGCCCCATTACTCAATATAATTTTCTGGTCACCATGTTTGACTGCTCTTCTTATGAGATGATGTCCCATATGTTGATTTGGATGTCTGAGTAGAACACGTGTGTTGGATGGGAGCATAGAAATGACATGGTCTGCAAGCTGACTAGTTTTCAAGGTGTTATCGTCCTATTTAACAACAAATATATACCTTTTAAAAAATCAGAGATAATCTCGCGTTATCAATTTTCATTGACAAATTTGTGCAGTTTAAAATCAGAAAACGCAAACATTTCAGTCACCAAGACAAAATGTGTTACTTCGTTCAATGTTTCGAGCTAATCAATCCTTTATACAGTTTAAAAATAAAAGATTTCAATAATTACGATTTATGTAGTACTTTTCTATGCTAATTATATTACTGGGTATCTTAAAATGTAGCAACATGGACATTCTCTGATCTGAATTCTTCTTAAATGCATAACGTAATATACTTGTTCTGCTTATCGGTACGGAGATGATAGAAATAAGAAGATGTGGTATGAGTGCCAATGAGACAACACTCCATCCAAGTCACAATGTGTAAAAAGTAAACAATTATAGGTTAAAGTACGGTCTTCAACACGGAGCTTTGGCTCACACCGAACAGCAAGTTATAAAGGGCCCCATAATGACTAGTGTAAAACAAGTCAAACAGGAAAACCAACGGTCTAATATATATAAAAAACGAGAAACGAGAAACACTTATGAACCACACCAACAATCGACAACCACTGAACAGGCTTCTGACTTAGGACAGGTGCATACAAATGCAGCGGGTTTAAACGTTTTAACAGGCGCCAATCTTCACCCTAACCCGAAACAGTAGTGTAACATTACAACATAAAAAGAACACGTTTATAAAACTTTTTTACCAGGTAAATTGTAGCTCTCTTCGTTCTCGCCGCCTTTACAATCTTGAATGTTGGAACTAGGTTAGAAATACTCTGTGGTTGGTTCAGACCATTTCGGAAGTCTTCTGTTCCTTCGATTACAGCCCATGTACTACGATGGCCACACAGTCTATTTTGCATGTTTGGTGCTTCGCTATTATGTCCATACTTATTATGCTTGTAGTCCGTTTGGTCATCACAAAAATGTGTTATCTGAATGAGTTAAAACAAATAGTTAAACAAAACAGAACTTTTCCAACAATAATGCTTTTAAAGTTAAAAAAAGTTACTATGATAAAATTGTCCATTTTCATTTCAATCACAAATTAAAATGTTTTCAACGGAAAAGGCTAAGATTTTCAGATGTAACATTGTTTTTATTTGTATAGAATCAAGATATTAAGGTTTTGTTTTTCATTTTAAAACGTAATTTTATATCAATGTCTACACCTGTCTGTGTATGGTTTAAATATTTGTGTCTAGACGACAACCAACAGCAAATGACTTTCAATACATGTGTTAAACTTTTGGTCTTTTATTGAATGCTTTGGAATGTTGATAGTATGATGTATTCTCACCTCTTTAACCCACTGATGATCCATCATTGATTCGAATCCTCTGTTGTGGTACGGATATGGATAATATTTACATCTTTGATCAACAAGGCCTGTAATGGGGTCTAAAGGTCCCTTGACAAAGTTGCATGCAGAAACGCTCATAGTCCCATTAGGAAATCTAGCCATTGATCTTCCTAATAATCCCATAGAACACCGAATAGGATCAGCTCTGCCGAACATAGTGGAATAGTAAAATTCATTTTCACCAGGGTTTGGATATTCATTGAAAACTCCCCATCTGAATGTGCCCCATTCGTGGACGATAAACTTTTCTGTAATGGTATATGCAGTACTATTTTAAAAGATTTATTAATATCTAATCAAATTGTAGTGTTGGTCATATTCATGTTTCCCTCTATATATTTCATATGAAATCACACTTTCGAAATATATATATATAAGTAGTATCTAGTCTCATAGTATGTTTCAATCAGTAAAAAAATCACAAGCGATAAAGATTGTTCAATAATAAATAAAGATATAAATTATACTCTTGATATTTTAATTGGACGCACATATTTAGTATATTACAACGTTGTTCTCCTTTCTGTTAGAATCACTATAAAAATGTAATACTTACCCGGTGACAACTTGACAGGAGGTTTTGAGGGATGGAGAAACACATCTGTCAACATCTGAATATGGATTCCTGAATGGCCACACCCTGCGTACGATCGGGTATAAGGAAAGTTTCTATGTGTAGGTATTGGTGCTGAAACAATTATGTCCGCATATTGCAAAGTCTGTCCTGCGGCTGCTGGTGTAATTCCAGGACTGTCCTTCCAACTATTTGGAACGAGTATAATAATCTCCTTAAAGTAAGCTCTCTTCTTGGTTGCCGTGTGTAAAGTTGATGATGCTTTAGTAAATGCATCCTACAAGGAAATAACTTAGCATTGGCCATGTTAACAAGGCAAATTGAATATTCAAAATATACGATCTTGTATGAAACATTTGTCATACACATTCGTGGCATTCATAATTTTAAAACCTTATGCAACAACTTTAAAGATAAAGACAACTTGTGTCTAATCCTATTGCATTTGCAATCAAATGTTATCAATCTGAAGATATGTTCACCTTGACATAGCCACAATCCCGTTCTCTTCCTCGATTGTGACATCCCAGAATGCGACTTGACACGACCGGTTCCACTAATGGCGCAGAAACTGCTACAATTCAGGAGCCTCTTGGTTCACCTCTTGTTTTGTTGCTGCTTTAACTTTGTGTTGTATTTTGAGCTATTGTATTTGTTATTGTCTTGTGTTGTTTCTTCTGGTAGCATTGTTGTGAATCCTTTGTCCTAAAAATCCATGTTTTTTTCGAATCTTTCACATTATGTCATGTTTAAGGGTTAGATAATTTACAATCACAAATACAGATGTATGGTTTATGAAGTCGGCAATGTCCTGGGGGAGGGTTAGAAAAATATATTTACAAATCCGCTATTGCATGATGCCTTTTTCACAGGATATGACTCAACATCGAATCTTACAAGACAGGAGTAACACGGCTGGTATTACCAATAGAATATTTAATGTTAGTCCTCCCGGTAGGGTTAGTACGGCTCAATCTTTAGTTTTCTCTGTAATGTTTGTGGACTGTTGGTCGAGTTTTACAGTTGTATAAGCTTTTTTTTTCTTCGACTTGTGGTTTTTGATTACCCATTGGTATCTTGTTCGTCTTATTCGCCTCTTTCAAAAATAAACGCTGAAATTGGTTAGACGAACGGTTTCTCAAAGGAAGCATCAATGACTCCCCAAGTTTGGTTCTCATTTACTACAATAACGAAGGATTACTATTGGAGTTTTTACCTCTGTGTTTGACGATCTTGTGAGTTGGTCAGCGGCATCGCTTCTTATACAATTTCGAAACTGCATGCACCAATTGGTCAAGGGTTAGACTAAGACGAGCGACGTTTATTGATATGTTCAAGAACCATAAAGAATGAGACATCGACAAGACGTGCAGAAATAAACATTCTATTCATCTACTTACCTTAATTTTATCTAGTATCGTTTCGTCAGTAACGCTGTCGTGGATTGCCAGTAAAATATTGCTGTAGCCATTATTTTGGAAGACAATATTAGATTGACGGTAAAGGGAATCACAACACTTAAGTAAAACTAAATACAGAAAGATCTTTGTATACATAGTATGTCTCGTTTGTTATATCTTACTTGTTTGACTCTATGCGATGCATGTTATTTTTATTTGAAATTCATATTTAAGTTTCTAAGATACGAATTACGCGGGAATTGATAACGATTACTATCAATATACATATCTCATCACCTCTGCCACCAATATTTTAGGATTAGTATATATTTCAGTCGTTCTGATTGTACTAAACTGTGCATCTTCATCTTGTCTAGTGCTGGAGGGTCTGCTGAAATAAAACAAACAATGTCAAGTTGACCTCTTTCGCTGTCTTAAAATGATTCGCTTTGGTGAGAATCCGTACTAGGATATGAGTAAACAAGTGTAAACAAGTGTAAAGGGACGACGATTTCATATTCTGTAAGAGAGGAGGATTTCAAAAATGAATAATTTGGCCTTGGGAGAACTGAAAATAAATGACTTTGCACAAGACTGGATGAAAATGAATATTCTGCAACATACAAAAATAACAATGCGGTAGCAACAGATGAAAACAAATGACCAATCCGGGAAAAATCCTCCTGCCCCCACCCCCAAAATATAAAGTGGTCGTCACTTAATGTATGTTCTTTTAAATGAAAGAAGTACTAACTCGTCAGATGTTCTGCTTGGATGTAATGTTCGACTGCTGTCTCACTGACAGCTATAGTATGTTTGTCCTCCAAACTAACCAGGCTAACGTTGTGTCCGAGTTATTATTCTAGCACATGTACACACTAGATTAAAAGTTAGGCTCCTAACGTTCCTATTTTTTTGTTTTATAATGGTAACAATCGACGAAGAACATTTTTGGTGGTTGTGAGTATTCGTGTTTGATAGCTAAATGGTCATAAATGTATCATTTATCAGAGGTTTGGTAGAGAAAAATATTTTTTAAAGAACATGATTTTCAGGATTTTTTTTATAAGATTATTTTGTTGCTACATATAAAGGTGATTGTTCACTGTAAATTACTTCATAAAAGCGAGTGAGTTGGTCAGTGGCATCGCTTCTCTTACAATTTTCAAACTACATGCACTTACTTGTAGATCTTGTCTTGCTAATCATTTTTGATGTTTACAGTTTCTCTTTATTTTCTATTGTTTTTGCCCAGCACATAAACAGTGGATAAAAATTATCATTAAAAGGCAATACCTCCTTTAAGGAATCGACTGGCAATTTCGGTCATGTTGATATATTTGCAGATCTTTTCTTGCTGATCATATTTCTTTTGACAATTTTTTTTTACCTAATTAAGTTGTTGCCAAATATGCGAAAAATGGGTAAAAATCATCTTTAAAGGGCAATAATTCTCATAAGGAGTCAAACAACGATTTCTGCTATCTTGACTTGTTCTGTTGATCATTTGTTTGCTATTCACAGTTTTTCTTTATTTGCTATATTTTTGGTTAAAACAAGAGTGCACACGCTGAAATGTCTCGTCTGTTTTACTGCCCACTGATTTTATGTTGATAGTCCTAAATATAAAGCTTAACTACATTATCACAAAAACATAACATGATCCAAGAAAATGAGGTCAAGGTCAGATAAACCAAACCGAAAATACATGTACACCTTGCAATCATGCATACACAAAAACTTTACATTGAGGATTGAACCGTGAAAATGAGGTCAATGTCTAATAAAAAATGCCTGACTGACATGTACGTCCTAAAATATTTCCATACACCAAATATAGTTGACCTTTGCATACAGTATTAGAAAAACATACCAAAACACAAATTTAACTTTTTCCACTGAACCATGAAAATGAGGTCAAGGTCTGATGACACCTGCCAGTTTGACATGTACAAATTACAATAATTTCATACACCAAATATAGTAGACATATTGCTTATAGTATCTGATATATGGACTTGACCACGAAAACTTAACCTTGTTCATTGATCCATGAATGAGGTCGAGGTCAGATGAAAACTGTCTGACAGGCATGAGGACCTTACAAGGTACGCACATACTAAATATAGTTATCCTATTACTCATAATAAGAGAGAAATTAACATTACAAAAAATCTTAACCTTTTTTTTCCAAGTAGTCACTGAACCATGAAAATGAGGTCAAGGACAATGGACATATGACGGACGGAAATTTCATAACATAAGGCATCTATATACAAAGTATGAAGCATCTTCTAAAATATAAAGCTTTTAACTAGTTACTTAACCGCCGCCGCCGCCGGATCACTATTCCTTTGTCGAGCTTTCTGCGACAGATGTCGCAGGCTCGACAAAAATGGTTATTTATGAGCATTAACTCTTATAAGGAGTCGTCGAAAGATTTTTTCCTTGTTGTCCTGCTGATCATTTTTTGCGTTTACAAGTTTCTCTTTTTCTATTACAGTTTTCAAGATAATAAAACAATAACGCCAAAAAAAAATATGTAAAAATCGTCATTTAGAGGCAATATATCAGTCCTATAAGGAGTAGACTCATGATTTCACTTTAAGTCAGGTGAGCTAAAAGTGATAGAACTATTTTCCAGATTGCCAAAATGGACTAATCACACTATCTAAGAAAATATAATAAAATGTCCTTGTCACCGATATTGCTTTCATTCTACAAGTATTACACGTCCACTTAATTCCTAAATATTATGTAGGAGAAACTCAAAATTGATAGAAATTTAAAGTAAAGTTTGAGGAGATGAGATGGTTTTCATTTAATAATTACAGAATAGTTAAGGTAACCGAGCTTCTTATCTTCCTCCTTTAAAATATCACTGTAAAATTAGAGAAATCACGAGTTACTTCCCTTTACATGTTCAATTTTAATTTGTTCATTTTTTTAACATTTAACCTGACTACGTATGGCTCTATCAATAACCGGCGGATATGGTCACACACCTCTGTATACTTGAAGAACATGTAAGAAGAAGGAATGCATTTCATTTTATTTTTTCATATTAAAAAATTATGAATTGACCAGAGTTGTGTTTTTAATTTTAGTCTAAATGGAAAGGTGTAACAGTTCAATGTTATATTTTTTATATTTTCATCCCCCAATACGACATGACCTTTTGTAAAAAGTGATTCTATAATATTTTTTCAATAAGCACAAACAAAAACAAATTTATTTTTCAGCAACCAATAACTTGAAAAATTTTGATTCTTCAATCATAATTTTTGCAGGGATTATTAATTGTATCATTTCTCCAAGGTTGAGCACGACAACAAACTTGGTTTTTTTTTCATCTTTTTTTTTCAAACTTGTTATGAGTTTACTTTCTTGATTGTGAATTTCTATTTATTTTAAAAAAAGTAGCAGTATTTGATGACCATATTCTGATAATTCTCAAGGAAGATTGAAATCGAGAATTTTTCGCAAACTCTCACATGACCTTTATTAGAGTTTTGTTAAATTATTATTGACATTTCAACCAAAATTCTAGTAACTGTGGTCATGCTTGTTAAACTTCAAGAACATCGGATATAATTTATTAACTAGACTCGCTATTATTACTGTTAGTAGCAAATATAAAAATAAAAAGATGTGGTATGATTGCCGATGAGACAACTCAAACCAGGGACCAAACGACGTAGAAGTTAACAACTACTATAGGTCACAGTACGGCATTTATCAGTAAAGTTGGGTTTTAACTGGCCAAATTCTTTCAACACCCCCCCCCCCCCCACACACACACACACACACACACGCGCACGCACAAACTCAACTACGACATACTCGGACGACAGACACCAAGTGGAAGAAAAGGTCCCTTTTGACTAGTTGGGATAGGAATACATAATTAACTCTAACAAAATTTAAAATATCCTAAGGGAGTTCAATTGTTGAGATAATGTTAATCTCCCTACACAAACAGAGAAAACATCTCTTCCATTGCTAAATAACTAAGGTTTCGTTAACTTATCATACTTCTGTAGAGGCGTACTCATCTGCTATCATTCAAACCCACAAACAGATGGAGAGTTGTCTCATTGGCACTCATACCACATCTTCTTATCTAAGTATATGTTGTGCTGGCTGAAATAATGACCAAACATGTAAATAATGATCATGGGAACTTTTCATATATCTATGGTGGTTTCTTTCTAAACTTAACGACAGCGTTAGGTCATTGTTCTCTTTACCAAATTGGTCAAGTATTATGATTTTTATTAATACCATACATAATAACTAAAATTACTAAAGGGCTTATATGTATCGATGCATAAACTATCAAAAACTCTTCCGGCAATATTTGGAACAGGACTCTTATATTCATATTTCGGTATGCCTGATCTTGTCCTGAATACAAAAGTAGTCATTTAAATTATAAAGACGTATTTCAGTTTAGGATTTCATTATTATTGTGTTATCAAAATGACTAAATTACAGTGCACAAAATAATTGAGCGAATATCTTGTATAAAGTACCTAGCCTTGGGGTTTATTGGTCTAATCCATAAGCTTTTATCAACTTTTTTCTTTTGTTTGCTTAACAAATGCGCTTTGCAGTCCTGTATTGCCTAAGGACTAATACATTCTGTTGTTAATACTATCCTCCTGGCCAAGTACAAAATAGATTGACGCAAGTTCATATTTCCTCTTAGGAATATAAACTTTTCATCCTATCTACCCTCCGGCAACAGACACAAATGTAGTTTTACTGGTAATGAATTTAGCCAATGGGTAGAGAAGAATATATGCAATTTGTCGAAAGAAATTTGTGAGAATTACCAGAAATTGTTATAGATGTATTATTTGTGTAATTCGTCTACAATTGATCTTTCCTACAAATGTAACTGATACGAAATATTTATCACTCTATTTCCTCTTTATTTAAGAATCGTGGTCGCTTTGCTGTTATATTGAACTAGGAACATCCTTAAAAATGTTATAAAATTGCTGTAGATTAAATCTTCGTGATAACTAGTATTACTAGCAACATATGATAAGGTGCAAATCAACATCGAATCGCAATCAACATTTTATTCATAACTTATTAACTAACATAAAATACAAAATAAAACAACATAATACTAAACTTGGATTTCAATGAATGTCTAGTGTATGATAAACACGTACATTGTGTAAATATATCAACAATGAGTATACTGGTCAAGTGAAAAAAGTTCAACATGATGATGAAGAGGTGTCGTAATTTTGACACACAGACTTAGAGCCTGAATTTACATCGTAAGCTACAAAAATAAGTACTAACGTATAGTCTATCCTTTTCAAAGCTTTTTACAATTGTTTCGCGTAAATAAATATTCACTAAATTGTTGTCCCTCAACGCCACCCCCAGTGGAAGCTTCCACACGGAAGCTATGGTTCAGCAGTCTTTGAAACACTTGAACAGAATTAAGCTTACAAAATCCATTCAAAGGAAAGCGAATGACATAGTGACTGTCTAAATTGAATCCTGAATTTCTAGAATCCATCAATGCAGATGAAAGTTCAGGGAAAACTTCTTCAAGCAGACGTTTCTCAGCACTCAGTGAAATCCTTTCTCCAAGATCTGGACTTATGGCAACTGCAATGCAGTCACAAAACTCTCTGCTACTTCCGCCGATGGCTGAATCAGGTTTCTCTGTTTTGATATTTTTTGCTTTTCTTATAATTTCAAGATGATGAACTAAACCATGCAACTCGTAATATTTTGCTTCCTCGTATAACTGCTCGTGTTCACAGAAATTTTCCGGTAGGATTATTTTAGAAGATCGGAGATAGTTCAAAATATGTCTGAATGTCTTTCCATCGCGATCTATAAAGTAGTGCTGCTTGAGAGTGTCTAAGATAATGGGAATGCTTCCGTTGAACATTTTTGCAAGTCTTGATTCCGGATATCTGCAAAGAAAAAGTAGAAAAATATACTTTAAATCAGAATGATGAGCAAACAACAAGTTTAATGTTTAATGTTCATAGCTTGGAGAAAAATGAATAACAGCAACATAAAATTGAGAATGGAAATGGGGAATGTGTCAAAGAGACAACAACCCGACCATAGAGCAGACAACAGCCAACGGCCACCAATGGGTCTTCAATGCAGCGAGAAACTCCCGCACCCGGAGGCGTCCTTCAGCTGGCCCTAAACAAATATGTATACTAGTTCAGTGATAATGGACGTCATACTAAACTCCAAATTATACACAAGAAACTAAAATTAAAAATGATACAAGACTAACAAAGGCCAGAGGCTCCTGACTTGGGACAGGCGCATTTTTTGCGGCGGGGTTAAACATGTTTTTTGAGATCTCAACCCTCCCCCTATACCTCTAGCCAATGTAGAAAAAACAAACGTACAACAGTACGCACAGTAAATCTCAGTTTAAGAGAAGTCCGAGTCCGATGTCAGAATAGGAAACAAAAGAAAATAAACAAAATGACAATATTACATAAATAACAACAGACTATTAGCAGTTCCTGACATGCCAGCTCCAGACCTCAATTAAACTGATTGAAAGATTATGTCTTCATCATATGAATATCAGGCACAATCCCTCCTGTTAGGGGTTTAGTATTATACCATCATAAAATATATGAGAAGAACATAACCCGTGTCGTGCCAACAACTGGTTTTAGAATAAATATGTTTAATTCCGATGCAAAGACCCTATAAGTGAATCAATATTAAAGCCAAAATATGCAATCTTTAATGACCTGACAACAGTATCGTAACTATATCCCTTCTTAATAAGTCTGTTTAAAGGTTTTGTTAGCTTTTGAGGTGAATACTGACATTTTTGTGCTTTGTAAAGAATATTACCATAAAAGATTGGATGTGAAATACCCGAACGTACAAGATGTCTGCATGTTGAGTTATATTTACGAATGATGTCCTTATATACCGATGATAAAATTTAGTAAATGTTTTGACTAGTTTATGATATCGAAAACCCTGGTGTAATAATTTTTCAGTAATACATAAATTTCTCTCGCTAAAATCTAATACGTTGTTACATACACGAGCGAACCGTACAAGTTGAGATGTATAAACACCATAAGATGGTGACAAGGGAACGTCACCATCTAAAAATGGATAATTAACGATAGGAAATGAAAAATCATCTCTTTCATCATAAATTTTTGTATTAAGCTTCCCGTTAATGATATAGATATCAAGATCGAGGAAAGGACAACATGTATTTTTCATATGTACTAAAGTTTGTGTTATAGAATTCCTCCCCCTTCTTAATTTCTTTTTCTTAACAACTTACAACATAGCAACCCCCTTTCAAAACAATATCCATCTTAGTGTTTGGAAAAGAAATTTAGTTTCGATTCTTTATATTATGTGTATAGATCTTTCAACATTGTCTGACCATTTGGGATACATATGCACTACTTATAAATACTCCTCAAACACAAAAAAAAAATAAGGAGAGGTTGTATGATTACCAATGAAACAACTATGGTAGTTTCCTTTAAAGACCAACGAAAAAAAGATGTGATCAATAACATTTCACTATTCGGCCTCCAACAATGAGCAAAACCAATACCGTAAGTAAGCTATTAAGGTACATGGATGACAAAACTTGAAAGAATTCAAAAGTGAAAATTAAGGGCCTGTTTTAACTACAACAATACACGAAAAGGAATACCGTTTAACAGACTTAATAACCAATATTTCACTTCATTAAAATTAATTAAACCTTGATTTTGATAAGCTGATGGTTATTACTGCAAAGCTAAAATCTAAGAGTCTTTCAATCTTTACTTAAATTCATAGTATCACATCCAACTGTATGTACTTTTAGATTCTAACAATATGATGTTTTTTTTCTAAACAGATCTCTATTATAAACGCCCGCAGATAAACTCTAACCGAAATTTTGACATTTTTTTGAAATTTTGAGTATTTATTCCAAAAAATGTCTAAGAAAAGCAAATTATTAACAAAAACAAATCCTGTTGAAAGTAAAGCTATGTATGATCTGTCTGATAGAATATATATAATGAGTTTTGTTAAGAAGCGTCGTTCAATGCAAAATTTGACAAAAACATGTTAAATTTGCAATTTTATATCCAAATGCCTTTAATAGCAACCCATAGCATTTGCATTTTGAATATAGCTTTTTGATTTTATTGAAATATGCAAAATTGTAAAAATATTTTTGAAGTATAAGATATACACTCTTGAATATTCAACTTCCATTAGGTTTTCGCAACTTTTAAATTTGAGACTTTTTGAGTGAAACAAAAAATAGGGCAAGTTGCCCCTACATCTTTAGTCGATCTTCTTGTCATAGAAACTGAGAAAATTACCTAAGCACGAAAACTTAACATTGCTTACTGAACCATGAAAAGCGGTCAAAATCAGGTGACTTCTGGTAACCTTAGATCAAATATTTATACTGGTCAATTACTCAAACTAAATGAGAAACGGCTCAAAGCGCGAAAACATAACTGTGGCATTAAGACCACGAGAATGAGATCTACGACCTACTGAATATACCAGAAGAAAATTTCAAGTCTTCTTCTACATACAAAATATGGATCTATCAAAAGATGATGCTCAAGATTCTTCTAAGAAAACAAGTTCATCAATATATGTCATATATAGTTTGTACACAAGACTTCAGATTATCACACACCGTTGTGTTTTAATATAAGTTTTTATAAGGCTCTGGAAATAAGTTGAAAAGTACGAGGAGAATACTGATTTCCAATTGAAACAAAAAAGTGTAATATATTGGGAAATACAATATGATTTTGGAATACCTCGCGACTGTTGTCTTCCAATCAAAATTACAGATTTTTGTGAAACATACATGTAATGTAATTATATATCACCACGAAGTCGATTGTGCTTTTGCTTTGAAAAGGATTGTACTTATAGAAATAGTTCTAATTTTGTTCAAGACCTTTCCCAATCCAAAGATCGCAATACAATTTCCTTCAAGGCAAACATTCATCTGAACGTTTTAATTTAAAATTTCACATCAGGACATAATCTTCAAACATTCATTCTTGTACTTTTGGATATCCCCTGGCATTTTCAGACTGTGTATTATTACTTCAATACAAAACAATTTTAAGACACGTAATATTTAAATCCAGCTCTAAGCTGTTATATTTGAGCCAGTAAATTAAATTATTTCCAGCGGATATTTTCTATGTAGCAAGACTATCCAATTAGGCTTAAGTATAAAATGTTTCCGGGCAAAAAATTCGTTCTCGTGTAAATCTTTCAACAGTTTGGATCTTGTCGACAGAAAATTGATCCCGTAGGCCTTGTCATCAATTCTGAGTAATAAGGCAGAAAAAGTCCTCAAGCATCTAACAGATATATTTAGTTGTTATGAACACTACGTTATATGGGCCTCCAGGTTTAATAAAATATTAATAAAGAGATGAGAAATTTCACGAACTGTTGAGCGGATGTTCCTATATAATTGATTTTTGAAAGAATATAAAGCATTTGCTATCACCACATACAAAGTTTACAAGAAAAATTTTTACCCGAGGAAAGATAAGTCTTGCGCATGCACTGCTCATCCTGTAAATTTTCTCTGATACCTGCACGTAAATGACCAATTTGAATTTCGTACTATTCTCAATAAACCATAACTAAAACTTCTGATCATCAACATGAAACAATTCTCAGATTTTTAATTGACACGGAAGATCAGTGGTATAAGAACCCTTGAAATTTCTGATATGCCAAATATGGTAATCGTGACCTACTTTTCCTCATTTAGTCATTTGGTGCATGCAGTAGTATTAAGTAGATTGATATGATCCCAAAATGTGGACTGACTTGTGGTATACTTTTGTTAGACTACTCTTTCGCGTCCGTATTATGATACAATTTATCAAATTATTTGATTCGCTTTACATTGCACTACTCTTTAAGAAGACCACGGGTTGAACCACGGGTCAAGATCATAATTCATCTTGGACTATAAAAAGCATTATGATCTGTTAAATCATGGAAGCAATATTCAATATTACTTCCATGGTTAAATCAAGCAAGTAGTAAAGTTAAAAAATAATTAAAACATAAGATACTCAAATTAGATACCACTTGATCATGCATAATATTTGTGATAATTTTCAACAGCAAAGCATGCAGAAAGGTGTTATGACCTTGAGAACTTCAATTCACCATGACATCGGGCATACTATTACATCCTGATATTAGGGCCCTGTTGCTAGAATGAGCTAATGAACTATAGTGCTAAATTGTTATTGCTAAAATACGGCGATAAAAACATCCACACAAATCAAATGATATTCGCAAGAAAAATGTATCGTTTTGATTCTAGGAGCCATGATTTGAGTTAACAGAAAACTATTATAATGTATGACGCAGGCATATATTTGAAAATTATGATATGAACTGGTATGGTTACTTTTTTTTACAAAATGAAGGTTTGCAACACAGATAGCATATATTTCCCAAGGTGTCACAGTTTGTGGTAGGTGCACTTAGAATCGATTTCTCATATCTATATTTTATTTATCACATGAAATTCACTTATAATGAAGTCAGAGAAGTAAACCAAGCATAACTTTGGAATCCTCAGTTCCATGTTATAAATACACCATGTAATGTAGGTATGTTCCTACATCTTACAGTGATGTCAGGATAGCATATAAGTCACCCTACTTCACATTCTGATTCATGCAGGGTTTTCCCGTTAAGATGGTTTTACACTAGTAATTTTTGGGTCCCTTTATAGCTTGCTGCGCGGTGTGAGCCAAGGCTCCGTGTTGAAACCGTACTTTGACCTATAATGGTTAACTTTTATAAATTGTGACTTGGATGGAGAGTTGTCTCATTGGCACTCATACCACATCTTCTTATATCTATGCTTACCATGTGAAACTTTACGAATTCAAAAGATCACTCATTCTTGTTAAATCTTATAATAAGCAAATATGGCATGATTACCGATGTGACAAATATCTAGTACAACCCAAGACAAAAATGTGAACAATCAAAAGACACCACCTACAACAATACCGCGAAGTAAGCTGAAAAGGCCCTGGATGAACTTAACTGCGAAAAACTTCAAAAGATTAAACATACGGTCAGATTTATATATATACTTCAACAAAAAAGTGAAAGCAATCATAGCAGACAGCACTGCAACCAACGACAACAACTGGATTACAGGCTCCTTGATTGGGATAGGTACAAAGAATGAAATGGGATTAAACATGCGCTCAGTGTTTCCCATTTCTTAGACAGTTACTTACAACCCAACATAAGAACAAACTGTTAAGAGGCATAGCTCACCTGACATTTTATTATAAAATTGATACAATGCAACAAGAATATTTATCTTGAATGACAATTTCATTTATATTGTCGTGTTTGTAGATCTTGTGTGGCTAAACATGTTTTGCTTTCAAAGTTTCAGTCTATATATTATAGTTTTCAAGATATTAGATACACAAAACATCATTCAAGAGAAATAACTCTTATAAGGAGTTATTTGTAGTCTTTATTTTGCTGATCATTTTTTGTTATAAACAATTTGTTACTCTCTACCACCAAAAGTGTTCGCAAAATATTCAAAAATGGATAAAAATTGTATTTCAAGGGCCATCAATACTGCAAGGAGAAGACTAACGATTTCGACCACGCTGACTTATTTGTAGAGCTGTTTTGCTATTAACAGTTTAAAAAAGTAAGAAGATGTGGTATGATAGCCAATGAGACAACTCTCCACCAGAGACCAAATGAAGAAGAAGGTTGGCAACTATAAGTCACCGTACAGTCTTTAACAATGAGTAAAACCCATACCGCATTACTATAGTTTCTTCTAGAAACACAAAAATGGATACAAATTACCATTCAAGGGCAATAACTCCCATAAAGATTCGACTGACGATTGTGACCTTATTAAAGAGAAGCGAAAGATACCAAAGGGACATTCAAACTCATAAGTAAAAAATAAACTGACAACGCCATGGCTAAAAAAAGAAAAAAGACCAACATACAGACAACATGCAGTACACAAAACACAAAATAGAAACCTAAAGACTGAGCAACACGAACCCTAGCAAAAACTGGGGTTTTGAAGATCTAATTTGCTGATTGTTTTTGTCATTTTAATTTTCTCAATATATAGTACTATAACAGTTTCTACAAACAATCGAAAACCACAAAAATGGCAGTATCGTCATTTAAGGGCAACAACTCCTATAATGAGTCGACTGACCATTTCAGACATGATGACTTATTGCAGATCTAATTTTACAGTTACTCTCAATATTTATAGTTTCTGCCAAAACAATAGCGGTTAAAATCTCATTTAATGGAAATTACTCTTACATAAAGTCGACTGATGATTTCAATCATGTTGAGTTATTGTGGATTTTATTATGATATTTACAGTTTCTCTCTATCTAGTAAAGTTTCCATAAAAACACAAAAATGGGGAAAAAAATCGTCTCTCGTAGTCAATAATTTCTAAAAGAGTAGACTGACGATTAAGCCCATGTATATATCTTTTCATGCATTTCATGTTTGTCCTTGACAGTTTCTTTCATCTATTTTGGATTTCAAGATAATAGCCAAAACCCCAAAAATCACCATTTACCAGCAATAACTGTAATAAGGAGTGGCTGACAATTTTTGGTAAGATCATAACATTCAAAATATGATGTCCGGGATACGACTTGTAAGTGACATTTCTTCCTGTGGACTGTTTCCTTGTGAACTAGCACGTTAAAATAAGTGTTCATTACGAAGTAGGGTTAACATACAAATCACTTTACCATGTTCTCGTCCTGATATGCAAGTTAGATTTGCCACAAATGGTTAAACACAAATCCATCATAATATCATCTCAAACAATGCCCTAATTATAAAATAGGAAAATCGTTGGTAAAAGTTTACACCAAAGGCAATGCCATTTGTTATATTTTCTAAATGTATGCCTCGTTCGTTAAGTACATTTGTGCATTCAGTATACTTATTACCTCTCCACATTCATATTTTGTTAAAATTAAGTTTGTTCTGTTACTTATTCTATCCTGACAGCATTCAGGTGTTTTAGCTTAAACATAAGTATTAGGTTAAACTTTAAAAAGACAAACAAAAGTTGCATGTGTTTTTGTGCTAAGTATACCCACACTCGTTCTTATACATTGATGACAAATCACATGGTCAGTTGGTATTAAATAAAATCAAGGAGTCGTCAAACGGGGAGTGCATGACTGCCTGGTAGAGACAAAAATATGAACACACTTACAACTCAATAGCATAACGTTCCCGATGAAATATCTTATCATTCCAAATGCAAAATTGTAACCATAGTAAAAGTCTGACGGACAAGGTGAATGTTACATACCTCCCACTCTATGATTCCGATATAAAATCATGTGTATATCATCTATTTTGATTATATGCATATATATTGGCAGTTGTCTGTATATAAATTTTATTATTACAGTTATTGCAAATTAAGGGAAATGGGTACACAACTGTATGCTCTTTTTAACTAAAAAGCTTTATATAATTATAGGAAAAGGGGGGGAGGGGGGGGGGGGGGGGGGGGAGGGGGTACTGTTTCCTCGGCTCAAATAAGAAGTTATGTGATAGGTGTCTGCTAAGAAAGATAAATGATAAGATAGGTGTGACTGCAATTTGTTAAGATAAATTTCTATCATCTTTTCATTTAAATTTAATATTAGCCAATTAACATAAGGACATAACAAAAGTTTCACTGACAACTTTAAGGATGCACTCACAATTCTGACGTTTATGTGCATCAATGGTCTGTATTTACATTTTATAGCAAAATTACAAAGTTTTACCAATTACATATATTATGGAAATCCTGGTCAACTTTTCAATCTTCAAATTGTGCAAGAGTCGATCGCACTTATACATCTGAAAAACACGTATGAATACGACAACCTAAATATTGCATCCATCCACAGACATTTCTCCGTCCAATTCTACAGGCTACACTATCCATAAAAAGATAAACGACACATTGTCTCCTGATGCTCGTTATTTATTCCATGTGTAACAATATCATCTGTAAATTATGACTGTTTATTATTTTGCCATGGTTGGCAAAAAGTGTTGCGTTTGGTGGCACTATGCAAATTTTATCCACAAAGCTTCCGTGACTGTATATCATTGTACATTGTATAATAATAAATTTTACTATATGAACCATTTACCGTCTGTACTCTTTACTTGTATATGTCTAAATATTAGGGATAGGCCAGTGAATTTAACAGGAGGGATATCACTGGCACATGTGTTATGCGATGGCAAAGGCCCCTCCCTCTTCTTTCGTGGAAAGAAAGAGGAATTACGGATGCCTCTACCATCGCATGAAACAAGTGCCTGTGAGGAATATGCATTTGTTTGAATTGTTTTTTAAACTTATCTGGAACCTTACCTCGTGAGTGTCTCCAGAGATGCTGTGTAGATGACACCTCCAACATCAATATGTACAGGTGCGGTATATCGTGTTGGTGTGGCTGGACATGGAACTCCCGACATGGGTATCTTTGAATAAACGCCATTGTGAAGTGACCTAGGCGAAACTGATGTCTGGTTTGGCACTGGAGATGTCATTGCCCATTAGGTTTCAACAGTCGGTATCTGAAGGGAAAATACAAAACATTTCATTCACATCTCGGAATCAAAGTGTTCATATTTCCGTATGTATGCAGAACAGTGATTTTAGATTAACATGTCGTTGGCTTATCTAATTCAACAATGTTTAGTTCTGTAATGATGACAAGGTCAAAAAGATAAGATTGCACACGCTGAAATGTCTCTCCTGCTTTACTGATTATGGTCGAATCTATGTTTTAAATAACGTAAAGGTTGTACTGCAAATATCACATAAACTTAACATCATCAATGATTTAGGGTAAATGAGGTCAAGGTCAGGTTAACCCAAAAGGACATATACTCCGTAGAAGAATTCCATACGCCAACTTAAGTTGACCTTATGCTGATAGTACCTAAATCGAAACAAATCACGAAAATTTAACATTGGCCAATGAACCATGAAAATGAGGTAAAGATCAGATGAAACCTACCAGAGGGAGATGTACACCTTACAATCATTTCATACATTAAATATCATTGTTGACCTATTGATTCAATTTTCTGAGATATGGGCTTAACCACGAAATCTTAGCCATGATCGCTGATCCATTAAATAAGTTCAAGGACATGTGAACCCTATATGACGGACATGAAGATCTTGCAAGATTTCTAAATATAAGTATGCTATAAGTTATAAAAATTAAGAAATTTGCGTGATTTAAAAGTTATAAAGTTTTTTTTAAAGCAATCGGTGAACCATGAAAATGAGGTCAAGGGCAATTGAGATAAGATATACGGAAACTTCAGAACGTAAGGCATATGTATATATGAAATATCAAAGTTTTCTGTCATCTTGAATATAAAACTTTATACAAATGGTGTTTGGCTTTGCTGTCGCCGGATTAGCATCACTATATTGTCTCGCATTCTATGAATTTCGTCGTAGTCGATACAAAAAAAACGGAAACACAAACAAATAAACAAAATTATACTAGTCAAATACATTTAACACCATTTAAGGCATGGTTAAGAAGATTTCCACATGATATGTATAGTGGAAAATGACACCTACAGCACCTTTTTTTGTCCCCTACAGACCTCCATTCAACTTTCTTTGGTAGGGTCCCCTACAGACCTCCATTCAACTTTCTTTGGTAGGGTCCCCTACAGACCTCCATTCAACTTTCTTTAGTAGGGTCCCCTACAGACCTCCATTTAACTTTCTTTGGTAGGGTCCCCTACAGACCTCCATTTAACTTTCTTTGGTAGGGTCCCCTACAGACCTCCATTTAACTTTCTTTGGTAGGGTCCCCTACAGACCTCCATTTAACTTTCTTTGGTAGGGTCCCCTACAGACCTCCATTTAACTTTCTTTGGGAGGGTTGTAGTATAACGTATAAGTTCTTTGGTCAAAATGAATTGGTGTATTTGTAATTCGGTCCATACATTCGTACTTTATGTTATGGCAGTCAGATTTGTGTGTAATGGAGATACAAATGTCTGTTTACCACTGACGGCGGGTATTCGATTCTAGTATAGATAAAAAAAAATCATGTTGCCATTTTGAAGACACTGAGTAGCACAAACTGATGTAGGTATATGTTTGCAACTGATAAAATAAATGAATTCTTTACTGAAGAGTTGGAGGAAGATTGTAATATTTGTATGGAATAAAAGGTTTCGTGCAACTTTTACGTGTGAAGAAAGTTTAGGATATGGTTAATTATGATATCTCTGCATCCAGACTGAGATGTACAGAAGATACGAAGATAGATAAGATAGATATGATAACGTGACCATGCGTCCACTTCTTTCTCGTCAGGAATACCGTCGGATTCTTGACCATTTCTCGCAATGGAACTAAATTGTATTCGTTATGTATCCTTTTTTTTTAGATACAATAAGTTCGTATCTTTCCATGAAAGAAAGGGAGAGTACAAAAATCATATTTGTGGCTACAGAAATTTATTTCATACAAGAATATTTATGTTAGACACTTATCTGTCTATTCGAATGTCAATCGACGGGACTTTATCAAATGAAACTTTTGTTGCTCACTACAAAGCTTTCAAAACTAAAAACATTCTTGTGTTTCCGTTTCTTAATAAATTAAAATCATCCAATTTATTAAGAGTTAAATGTTTAATTCCTTGAGTTCGAATGCATCGAGTCTACCAGGAACGAATCAGCCTGACATGAGAGTAGCGGACCCTGAGAAGATGTATTTACAGATACAAGAGGGAACGATTTTGTGGGAATAGAAGGAATAGTACTAATTATATAGGCTTCGGGCAATAATTAAGGTTATATTAGTATCTTAAGATAAATAACCTCAAATATTTTAAGAACATATGATTTTTAATTTGTAAACTGAATCATTATCTAGCGAATAAAGCGATTTTTTTGTCACTTATGTGTTTAAACATGAATATTCAAATTACAAATAAAGCTATAACACTTAAATATTGACATTCATAAATACCATTATAATTTGACAAATAGCCTGCGGGTAGATTTATTCACTGACAAAGAGGGACACACTGTGGGTGAAAATAAACTGGTCGATTTGAAAATACATAAAGAAATCTATATTATAAGATTTTCTTTTAATTGTGTTGATGATCAAACAACAAACACCTCGTTTTTTTTTTATTAAAGAACTGTTGATTTAAAGTTGTAAGGCAGGGGTAATAATGCACCAGTGATATATATATTACATTTTATTATCAATTAAACGTCCCCTGTTAAACCAACCAAACATTTGATTTATTGTTTTCTTTTAAAGTAATATGAAAATTTGATAAGCTATAATTAATTAATTAAGTTTCACAGAGTGACAGATTATCTACACACAATAAAAAACCAATAACAAATAGATCAATGAATGTATAACAAATATAACTTTACCTGAAATATCTGCTTTCTTCACTAAATTTCCCCTGTTATTGTAACATGTATATACCACTAAAATTTTCTAAAGCTTTTCAGATCCGCCTTCTTCATTTAAATGAGCTTTTACCGGCGTCGGCATTGAACTGGCGGGTATTATACCCCAAGGCAAAAACGTATTAACGCGGCTTTTTCTACATTATGCTATCGGCTCCATAGTTACATATAGGTCACGTTTAAATGAAGAAACTTTGCCTAAGGCAGAGATCCATAGCAACCTAACAGATGCTGTGTTCAATTTAGTTTGGCACAATACATTCATTATTTATTTATAAACGACAAAAATGTCAGCGGGCTATACTTTCATTTATCTGTCTTGTGCGTTAAACCTCTTGAAGTAATAATTTATTAATGAGGACAATATGTCATTTTCTTTCTTTAGAATGCACAAACAAAATTCTGGTATACATTTTTTGGGATGTCAGTGAATGATTCCTATAAAATATAAAGCAACACAAAAGCAGGAACAGTTGCAATTTCAGTTTGTAACGCAGATAAAGTCAGATTGTCACATGGATAAATTTTTCCATCAGCATAAGTCCGACGGCTGACCATTTTCACTCCTCCCCCCCAAAAAAAACACCAAAAAGTAGAACAAACTTTAATATCACGCTATAACAATTAAACTACTAGTACATAAAAATTCCTCCCACACAAACCGAAAAAATAATAATAAAAAAAGAGAAAATAATAAATAAACACCTCCGACCCTACCCACGAACCCACATAAAAAAAAAGAAAACGCCCACTAGTAAACACTATAACTCGTACATGGAAAAGAATAGTGTAGTAATACAAACGACTAGATACCCGGAGGTGTAAATCGATACACGGGGCTCTCATAATTGTACATAATGCAGTGGCAGATCAAGGATTTTCACCAACAAAATTGCCAAAAAGGGGGAAGTCCAGGATTCCAAAATCAGAAAGATGTACTAAAAACACATTTTTGACCATAAAGAGGCACAACCTAGCCCTAATATGATGACTAAGATAATTGTACATTCTCTGATGCGGTGACATGAAGTGTCATAACATCTACAGCAAATGCTGAATTCTGGAATTTGAGACCAAATCATAGTCAAGTCTTGAAATATTTCCAAATATCACTCAATATCATCGGTTTACGGAGACAGGTGGATAGTCCTTATCACTTAGTGTAGATTATTGGGTTATCGGATTTCAATATACTAAAATATTTCCATTATCAAAAAAAGTTCTATGGTATGAAAAAGGTATAATACACTGTTCAAAACTTTTACAAAATTTCGTTACAAATATAGAGATTTATTGTGGTAGACTAAGTACGGACGCCAATTTAGGACCTCCCAATAGTTTATATTGAATTCGAGATCACGAATTAAATAAATCTGATTGACCACGGATTGAAATCGTTTTTATGAAGTGTATAGTTCGTTATTACCAATAATAATTAGTTATCAAAAGTTAAATTCTGTGGAAAAAGTTTTTCCATATTTTTGAAATTCGTGATCACGAATTAAAGTCGATAATATTCGTGATCTCGATTCAAATTATATTCATGGAAGGTACTAATGGGCTTCGGCGTGGTATATAGTATCATTCCACCTACAGGAATTTAAAAAAAAGAAGGCATTTCACATTCAATTTGTTACGTTAATATATTTATAAACTGCTAACATTCTAACAAGTTCATGAAATTTCCTTCAACATGTTGTTTTCTTTTCAAAATGGACATATTGATAAATGTTTTAAATATACTGTTGTTGTGCAATCACTGAGTTTGGTATTTTGGAGATTTTATGGTTTGAGGCAAGACTAAACTGTTTTGATTTTCTGAAACGACATTATGAACAGTTTGTTCTGGGCATTGCTCAAGATCGTGTCTGCATGTAGCTGTTTATGACGCTGCTGTATGAACATAACTATGACGTACAACTGCCGATATTAGAAAGTACGACGACATGGTTAGATTAGGTAGTTGGAGCTTACGTGAAGTAATTTCGAGCATTCTTTGATACCATGTATTATTTTTTAGTATTGTTTTGTTTGTTATTGTGTTTTTTTGTATCTGTTATCCCGTTATTTTAAAGTTAAGTTTTTTCCTGCACTGATATTTTTATATATTCATTTATGCATATTCTGTTAGTCCATGCATGTACTAATTCGAGATTACAAAGGTGAGAATTGAGATCTATAAAACAACCTAGTCAAACCTCTACACATAGTCATGTGCTGGTCCCAGTGTAAGGAGCCGCGCAAGTGTCTGTTATTTTTGGTATAAATTTGGTGTTCAAGACTTATTCTGAAAGTTTAATTAATTCTCAAGCTTTTTAGACTTACAGCTTAACATTTGATATGTATAGACACCAGTATTTCAAAGATTTGAAAATGGGAATATATTATGTATTAAAAACATCACATTCAAAAAGTCTGAAACACTACAATAGAAGATCAGCATAGAAATATGTTGAACGCTGTATTTTTTTGTTAAACTGTTAAAAGTTGTTTTCACCGCTATACTAATCAACTACCTATACTAAGGAGAGACCAGTATGTTGTAACACTTTCCATTCGATCTATTCAGCTTTGTGTTTGATGTGTTTTTTTTTTAAATTTCCACCAAGTTAGGTTACAAATACATGTAATTCATATATTGCTTGATTATAGTTAAAAAGTGCATAAAACTTACTTGGTTTGTTTTGCGAGATTTATCGATTTTGCTCCAAGCTCCCATATTTATGTAGGATGTCTACGTATTTTGTCAGTTGCGGACAAAGGGGGATAACCAGGACATTAAATACATAGAGGCTCTTAAAACAGAGGGGGAGACACAAAGGGTCAATACAATCAGCACCAGTCAAATAAAAATTGACATGATAAAAAAAACTACGAAAATACTAACAACAGTAACGAAACATTACCAAGAAAAACTCAAGATTGAGCAACACGAACCCAGGAGTGATCATGTGTCCATACTTTTCAACTGAGCTTTGTCGTCTGCCTCAGTATCAGTTGTATTTACCTATTAGCAGTATCGGTATTTAACGTGATTAATATACCAACTCGCAATACTAGTATTTATGAATATATTTTCAATAGACAGAACACGATGTCACATGTAACAAGTGTGTCACTTTCTATGCACTCTTTAAGATGGCTGCTGCATGCAACATTTTGGAAGCTATAATCAACAATCTCCTTTCTACAGTTGGAGTCCAATTGACCAATTAAGTACCTCTTCGTAATACATTGAATGTCAAACAAAATATTTCCCCAAGTTTATCAATTGCTGTTGATACCTTGACCTGTGAATCTAAATTCTGACCTTAACTCAAAAAGGAACGTTTTACCCCCAAAGTGCATTATCAAGAGAAAATAAGAAAAAAATAAATGTTTGGTTCAAAAGATAATATCTTCCCCGAAGCAAAAGATTCTCTTAACTTCCTGTGTATTTATGTAGGTACTATATAACCTTGACCTTTGACCTACTGAAATTTTTGGGAAAATTACACATATGGTTCAAAAGATAACATCCAACTGCCAGTCGGCCCAACTTTAATCTATCAATTGCCAGTGGATCCTAGTCCATTGACCTAGTGACATCAAAATCAAGAAGCATTTGTCTTCTCATTGGGTATAACAAGTCAAAAGACTAAAGATATATTATCCGGAAGATTTGCCCAAATGTCAGTCTATTAATAGGTGCTGAGACCTTAACCTTTGTCTTATGAACCCCAAATCAATAAGGATTTTCCTTACCACAAGGGACATTATCGAACCTAGTATGGTAAAAGTTGGAAATAAAGTTCAAAAGATAGCATCCGGATACTAAACGTATGCCCAAATTCAAGGACTATTGATAGATTAACAGATGACATATTCACCCCAAAATTGTTGGTGTCTTTTGAATGCTGTCTCATTGACGTTAAAGGTCTTTCTTATTCAATAGGGCATTATCAAATCAAGTTTGGTACCGATTTTCCGATCGGCTGAAATAGATTTTGACCAGTTAACCAAAATACTGTCGCTTTTTTTGGTGTAGTGTTTATGTGCACTTCTTTTTGTCTGTTTTGTTTTAACAGCTGTATTTGTTGCTTTTCGCTGCTTTTTGTTTTTTTAACAGTTGTATTTGTTGCTTTCCTTTGCTTTTCTTGTTGCTTCAGTTGTTTTTTTTTCAAATTTCTGCCCATGATCTTAGCTGGACTTCATAGGTTTTCACAAAGAAAACACTGTATTTGTGTCGGTAAAATGATATAGGCTTCATGTAATATGATACGTAAAAAATCACAAAGTTTGATATAGCAAAATATAGAATGATTCATAATCATGCTACAGAAACAAAATAAAAAGTTCCTTCAACAAAGAATGTAAGATTTTGTACATTCGTCTTATAATATCTTTTATTTGACAATTATTATCGGGTTTCAAAGGAATAACCATCTTAACTGTAATTATATAGACAATATCTGCAAAATGACGTACACGCATTCACACATACTCACGAAATCACATATACAAAGACTTGTTGTCCAAAATTATTTATTTTGTCTTCTCTTATGTCCAAATGATATTGCATATTTCAGTCTGTCCCAAAAGAAGAAATCTCCAATTTTTAGATATGTATATGATTTGAGACAACTTTTCAAATCTGGAGTAATACCATCCAACGTTGTCATATCCTTTAACAAAATTATGAATTGACAGTTTTTATCGTGTAAACTTTGTAACATGGCAGCTCGAAACTCCATCATGCACCATTCACTTTTCAAGAACTCACTGGAAATAAGTAAGACGGAATGATAGCTGTTTTCAACACTGTTGAAAATATTATCAGTCATGCTATTGCTGATGATGTAGTCTCTATGATGAAGACATAACTTGTATGCTTTCCCGGCGTCCTTCGACTCTAGCTTTAGTAAGGCTGTGCGCATGATCCAGTCAACATCTTTCTCACTATATTGATACTGATATTTTTATATATTCATTTATGCATATTCTGTTAGTCCATGCATGTACTAATTCGAGATTACAAAGGTGAGAATTGAGATCTATAAAACAACCTAGTCAAACCTCTACACATAGTCATGTGCTGGTCCCAGTGTAAGGAGCCGCGCAAGTGTCTGTTATTTTTGGTATAAATTTGGTGTTCAAGACTTATTCTGAAAGTTTAATTAATTCTCAAGCTTTTTAGACTTACAGCTTAACATTTGATATGTATAGACACCAGTATTTCAAAGATTTGAAAATGGGAATATATTATGTATTAAAAACATCACATTCAAAAAGTCTGAAACACTACAATAGAAGATCAGCATAGAAATATGTTGAACGCTGTATTTTTTTGTTAAACTGTTAAAAGTTGTTTTCACCGCTATACTAATCAACTACCTATACTAAGGAGAGACCAGTATGTTGTAACACTTTCCATTCGATCTATTCAGCTTTGTGTTTGATGTGGTTTTTTTTTAAATTTCCACCAAATTAGGTTACAAATACATGTAATTCATATATTGCTTGATTATAGTTAAAAAGTGCATAAAACTTACTTGGTTTGTTTTGCGAGATTTATCGATTTTGCTCCAAGCTCCCATATTTATGTAGGATGTCTACGTATTTTGTCAGTTGCGGACAAAGGGGGATAACCAGGACATTAAATACATAGAGGCTCTTAAAACAGAGGGGGAGACACAAAGGGTCAATACAATCAGCACCAGTCAAATAAAAATTGACATGATAAAAAAAACTACGAAAATACTAACAACAGTAACGAAACATTACCAAGAAAAACTCAAGATTGAGCAACACGAACCCAGGAGTGATCATGTGTCCATACTTTTCAACTGAGCTTTGTCGTCTGCCTCAGTATCAGTTGTATTTACCTATTAGCAGTATCGGTATTTAACGTGATTAATATACCAACTCGCAATACTAGTATTTATGAATATATTTTCAATAGACAGAACACGATGTCACATGTAACAAGTGTGTCACTTTCTATGCACTCTTTAAGATGGCTGCTGCATGCAACATTTTGGAAGCTATAATCAACAATCTCCTTTCTACAGTTGGAGTCCAATTGACCAATTAAGTACCTCTTCGTAATACATTGAATGTCAAACAAAATATTTCCCCAAGTTTATCAATTGCTGTTGATACCTTGACCTGTGAATCTAAATTCTGACCTTAACTCAAAAAGGAACGTTTTACCCCCAAAGTGCATTATCAAGAGAAAATAAGAAAAAAATAAATGTTTGGTTCAAAAGATAATATCTTCCCCGAAGCAAAAGATTCTCTTAACTTCCTGTGTATTTATGTAGGTACTATATAACCTTGACCTTTGACCTACTGAAATTTTTGGGAAAATTACACATATGGTTCAAAAGATAACATCCAACTGCCAGTCGGCCCAACTTTAATCTATCAATTGCCAGTGGATCCTAGTCCATTGACCTAGTGACCTCAAAATCAAGAAGCATTTGTCTTCTCATTGGGTATAACAAGTCAAAAGACTAAAGATATATTATCCGGAAGCTTTGCCCAAATGTCAGTCTATTAATAGGTGCTGAGACCTTAACCTTTGTCTTATGAACCCCAAATCAATAAGGATTTTCCTTACCACAAGGGACATTATCGAACCTAGTATGGTAAAAGTTGGAAATAAAGTTCAAAAGATAGCATCCGGATACTAAACGTATGCCCAAATTCAAGGACTATTGATAGATTAACAGATGACATATTCACCCCAAAATTGTTGGTGTCTTTTGAATGCTGTCTCATTGACGTTAAAGGTCTTTCTTATTCAATAGGGCATTATCAAATCAAGTTTGGTACCGATTTTCCGATCGGCTGAAATAGATTTTGACCAGTTAACCAAAATACTATCGCTTTTTTTGGTGTAGTGTTTATGTGCACTTCTTTTTGTCTGTTTTCTTTTAACAGCTGTATTTGTTGCTTTTCGCTGCTTTTTGTTTTTTTAACAGTTGTATTTGTTGCTTTCCTTTGCTTTTCTTGTTGCTTCAGTTGTTTTTTTTTCAAATTTCTGCCCATGATCTTAGCTGATCTTCATAGGTTTTCACAAAGAAAACACTGTATTTGTGTCGGTAAAATGATATAGGCTTCATGTAATATGATACGTAAAAAATCACAAAGTTTGATATAGCAAAATATAGAATGATTCATAATCATGCTACAGAAACAAAATAAAAAGTTCCTTCAACAAAGAATGTAAGATTTTGTACATTCGTCTTATAATATCTTTTATTTGACAATTATTATCGGGTTTCAAAGGAATAACCATCTTAACTGTAATTATATAGACAATATCTGCAAAATGACGTACACGCATTCACACATACTCACGAAATCACATATACAAAGACTTGTTGTCCAAAATTATTTATTTTGTCTTCTCTTATGTCCAAATGATATTGCATATTTCAGTCTGTCCCAAAAGAAGAAATCTCCAATTTTTAGATATGTATATGAATTGAGACAACTTTTCAAATCTGGAGTAATACCATCCAACGTTGTCATATCCTTTAACAAAATTATGAATTGACAGTTTTTATCGTGTAAACTTTGTAACATGGCAGCTCGAAACTCCATCATGCACCATTCACTTTTCAAGAACTCACTGGAAATAAGTAAGACGGAATGATAGCTGTTTTCAACACTGTTGAAAATATTATCAGTCATGCTATTGCTGATGATGTAGTCTCTATGATGAAGACATAACTTGTATGCTTTCCCGGCGTCCTTCGACTCTAGCTTTAGTAAGGCTGTGCGCATGATCCAGTCAACATCTTTCTCACTATATTGATACTGATATTTTTATATATTCATTTATGCATATTCTGTTAGTCCATGCATGTACTAATTCGAGATTACAAAGGTGAGAATTGAGATCTATAAAACAACCTAGTCAAACCTCTACACATAGTCATGTGCTGGTCCCAGTGTAAGGAGCCGCGCAAGTGTCTGTTATTTTTGGTATAAATTTGGTGTTCAAGACTTATTCTGAAAGTTTAATTAATTCTCAAGCTTTTTAGACTTACAGCTTAACATTTGATATGTATAGACACCAGTATTTCAAAGATTTGAAAATGGGAATATATTATGTATTAAAAACATCACATTCAAAAAGTCTGAAACACTACAATAGAAGATCAGCATAGAAATATGTTGAACGCTGTATTTTTTTGTTAAACTGTTAAAAGTTGTTTTCACCGCTATACTAATCAACTACCTATACTAAGGAGAGACCAGTATGTTGTAACACTTTCCATTCGATCTATTCAGCTTTGTGTTTGATGTGGTTTTTTTTTAAATTTCCACCAAATTAGGTTACAAATACATGTTATTCATATATTGCTTGATTATAGTTAAAAAGTGCATAAAACTTACTTGGTTTGTTTTGCGAGATTTATCGATTTTGCTCCAAGCTCCCATATTTATGTAGGATGTCTACGTATTTTGTCAGTTGCGGACAAAGGGGGATAACCAGGACATTAAATACATAGAGGCTCTTAAAACAGAGGGGGAGACACAAAGGGTCAATACAATCAGCACCAGTCAAATAAAAATTGACATGATAAAAAAAACTACGAAAATAATAACAACAGTAACGAAACATTACCAAGAAAAACTCAAGATTGAGCAACACGAACCCAGGAGTGATCATGTGTCCATACTTTTCAACTGAGCTTTGTCGTCTGCCTCAGTATCAGTTGTATTTACCTATTAGCAGTATCGGTATTTAACGTGATTAATATACCAACTCGCAATACTAGTATTTATGAATATATTTTCAATAGACAGAACACGATGTCACATGTAACAAGTGTGTCACTTTCTATGCACTCTTTAAGATGGCTGCTGCATGCAACATTTTGGAAGCTATAATCAACAATCTCCTTTCTACAGTTGGAGTCCAATTGACCAATTAAGTACCTCTTCGTAATACATTGAATGTCAAACAAAATATTTCCCCAAGTTTATCAATTGCTGTTGATACCTTGACCTGTGAATCTAAATTCTGACCTTAACTCAAAAAGGAACGTTTTACCCCCAAAGTGCATTATCAAGAGAAAATAAGAAAAAAATAAATGTTTGGTTCAAAAGATAATATCTTCCCCGAAGCAAAAGATTCTCTTAACTTCCTGTGTATTTATGTAGGTACTATATAACCTTGACCTTTGACCTACTGAAATTTTTGGGAAAATTACACATATGGTTCAAAAGATAACATCCAACTGCCAGTCGGCCCAACTTTAATCTATCAATTGCCAGTGGATCCTAGTCCATTGACCTAGTGACCTCAAAATCAAGAAGCATTTGTCTTCTCATTGGGTATAACAAGTCAAAAGACTAAAGATATATTATCCGGAAGCTTTGCCCAAATGTCAGTCTATTAATAGGTGCTGAGACCTTAACCTTTGTCTTATGAACCCCAAATCAATAAGGATTTTCCTTACCACAAGGGACATTATCGAACCTAGTATGGTAAAAGTTGGAAATAAAGTTCAAAAGATAGCATCCGGATACTAAACGTATGCCCAAATTCAAGGACTATTGATAGATTAACAGATGACCTATTCACCCCAAAATTGTTGGTGTCTTTTGAATGCTGTCTCATTGACGTTAAAGGTCTTTCTTATTCAATAGGGCATTATCAAATCAAGTTTGGTACCGATTTTCCGATCGGCTGAAATAGATTTTGACCAGTTAACCAAAATACTATCGCTTTTTTTGGTGTAGTGTTTATGTGCACTTCTTTTTGTCTGTTTTCTTTTAACAGCTGTATTTGTTGCTTTTCGCTGCTTTTTGTTTTTTTAACAGTTGTATTTGTTGCTTTCCTTTGCTTTTCTTGTTGCTTCAGTTGTTTTTTTCTAATTTCTGCCCATGATCTTAGCTGGACTTCATAGGTTTTCACAAAGAAAACACTGTATTTGTGTCGGTAAAATGATATAGGCTTCATGTAATATGATACGTAAAAAATCACAAAGTTTGATATAGCAAAATATAGAATGATTCATAATCATGCTACAGAAACAAAATAAAAAGTTCCTTCAACAAAGAATGTAAGATTTTGTACATTCGTCTTATAATATCTTTTATTTGACAATTATTATCGGGTTTCAAAGGAATAACCATCTTAACTGTAATTATATAGACAATATCTGCAAAATGACGTACACGCATTCACACATACTCACGAAATCACATATACAAAGACTTGTTGTCCAAAATTATTTATTCTGTCTTCTCTTATGTCCAAATGATATTGCATATTTCAGTCTGTCCCAAAAGAAGAAATCTCCAATTTTTAGATATGTATATGAATTGAGACAACTTTTCAAATCTGGAGTAATACCATCCAACGTTGTCATATCCTTTAACAAAATTATGAATTGACAGTTTTTATCGTGTAAACTTTGTAACATGGCAGCTCGAAACTCCATCATGCACCATTCACTTTTCAAGAACTCACTGGAAATAAGTAAGACGGAATGATAGCTGTTTTCAACACTGTTGAAAATATTATCAGCCATGCTATTACCGATGATGTAGTCTCTATGATGAAGACATAACTTGTATGCTTTCCCGGCGTCCTTCGACTCTAGCTTTGGTAAGGCTGTGCGCATGACCCAGTCAACATCTTTCTCACTATAGGCAATAAATGCATCGTACTCTTTATCTTCGTTAGTGCCATTTTCGAATTGACATGAAAATTTTATATTTAGTCGAGTATATAAAATTATTTTGATAAGAATTCTGAAATAGATTGCCAAGAAAGTTATAATGGACACTATTATTGTTATTATGCTTATACCTAGTATTGATACGTTTATGCCAGTCTCATTGTTACGTGTGCAGTTTAAGTCTGTAAGAGACAGATTTAACAGCTGACGTCCACGGACATTTGATGGATTTGCACATTCTAGCGATCCGAGATAATCATAAGCTTTTGGCATAGTCTTTGAAGATAGGTATTCCATAACTTCAATTATATCACAATCACATAAGAAAGGATTTTCACTGATATCGACTTTAACAAACTTGTGAGTTGAGAACGAGTCAATCATACCTTTTGTCAATGAGGTTATTTTATTACGCCTTACATCTATTATCCCTACTGACTTAATCCCTTTTATGGTCCTTCCGTAATCTCGTACCAATGGAAGGGACTTTATATTATTATCGGAAAAGTCTAAATATTCCATCATTGGGAACCGTAGTCGCCAGCCTTGTAATTTATGTAGGCTGTCATATATACCATTACCAGAAAAATTTAAGATTTTGAGATTATCAGCAATGTCTGTATAAACAATCTTATCGATAACACTCCTCTCCAAGTCCTCCATTCCACTTATTTCAAAAACCTCGAGGTTGTTGTACATACAGGTTCTCTTTTGAATGTTAAAATAATGACTATGATCTGCTAGTGCGTTGGAGAAGTCGGCAAAATGAGACGTGGTGTGGATATCTTCAAATATATGCTTGGTCCTTCTCTTGGTTATAGAATAAGCATTTTCCGGTCCGCATTCTGCAGCCTTTGTCATGTGAGAATTAGCTTTTGAAAATGAGTCATGCAATTCTCTAACATTAAGACAAATTGTGACGTTTTCAATTTGCAAATATTTTACTGTGTCAGGAATGCTGTCTATTAGTGAATTCTTAAATTCAGTAAGGTAATCCTTAATAATACAGTGTTTAATGTAAATTCTATTTAGTTTATCCGCTCTGAACGGCCAAGGAAAGCGTATTCGACCATTATCACAAATGACAAATAAGTCCAATTTGATATTTGATGATAACCGAGATGTGAAATTTCTGAAGTCTGAGAACTTTAAATTGGAGTTACCTTTAATAAAACAAACAATGTTGAAGTCGGTGAAACCGGTTTGTGATATATTACATAGCCTACTCCAGTTCTCCAGAATATCAAATTGAATCATAACATCAGAAACAATAGTGTTCATAGCAGTCATATTGTCCATCTGATTCTGTTTGGCCACCAAATCATTATTTTCGGTTGTGACTATCGGGATATTTAATGCAAGTCCAAGTATACAACAACTATATGTATAAAGAAATGGGAGGTAACTGTCCATTTTGTACCGTTTTCCTTGTTTGTTTTTACACGGAATACCGGATCTAAGTGATCTTGGTCCTTATATATATAGGTAGAATTAACACTAATATTTTTCAGCGAATAAGATGTTTTAATGCATCTTTCCTGCACAGCAAACACATCAAATATTAAAATAACATAAAGCGAAACTAGGATAATGATTATATTAAAAACATTTGAATTATGATAAATTAAAAGATGGCAGAAATTTAGCACTACCATTTATTAAAACATGTCATTCAGACAGCTGTAAATCGTTTAGCTCCGGTTTAAGTCAACTTTGCAGCTGTTATAATAAATGTATAACATTAACGTAAACAACATACATGTATTAATTCATAGAAAGTAACAGCCTTCATAAAACATGCACTGATATTACATTCTCAACAGGCCATGTTTAAATGATTCTTTGTTATATTTACGATCAGCAATAAAAACATAATTCGTCTAAAATGTTTTCTTTAATTTCTTACAGTGTTTATAAACTGCTCCAGTGGCGGATCCAGAACTTTTCATAAGGGGGGGCCCGCTCCAGTCAGGCTTCAGTGATTCCCTATATAATCAACCAAATTTTTCCCACGAAAGGGGGTGCCCGGTCCCCCAGTGCCCCCCCCCCCCCCCCCCCCCTGGACCCGCCTATGTGCTCTAACAGAGTTATGAGGCTGAACGACTGAATTTTGACCGAGTGTGAATTCGCATGGTGTGTGATGCATTCATAGCATGAGACACTTACCCTGACGATCTCTCTTAATTCATTCGATTCCTTCAGTTTGTGTGTGTTGCCTTGATTTGTCTTCTTAAACGATTTATGAAATTGGGACATCGGTAATTTACTGTTGCCTTAATTTATCCTTTATCCTTGTATATCTAGCAGGCCCAAAGATAGTTTGACAGCGGGGATTTTACTTTTCTGTTGTGTCAATTATTGAAAGTCGCTGCCCAAAGTGCCTACTACATTGCCATAAAGTTTCTATTAATTGCAATCTCTATATACCTGCGCACTTTGTTTTATATCATGACCAATCAATCAGTGCACAAATCATACATTTAAGTTCGTCATAAAATAAAAATAAAAATCACAAAATTAAATCATATACAAATTACAGTTTGACACAGCACGAGGTCATGCAGCCTTTTTATGACGTCTTTACACTAACCTCGTTGGATGTGAACTGATTGATATTTTGATATGGCAGACCATGATTCGTTTCCTTCTTGAATTGGCTCTCAGCTAGCTTTCAGTAACTGCGAGTTCTCCGAAGTTAGATCACTGCTTGTCTTTTTTGTTAGTTTGTGTCAATCTGATGTTGTACAGCATTCAATAATGATGCCTCTCCCAACTGGGCCAAGTCAGAAGCAATTCAGTTCATCAGTGTTTGTCATTGGTCACTGTCCGTCACATGTGTTTTTAGTTTCTTCTTAATCATGACGTTTTCTTTCTTCTTTGAAAGGTTTCACATTTTCTCATGTTTGTGCCTTTATATGATATGGGTTTTGCACATTATTGAAGGACGTACGGTGACCTATATGTATAGTTGCTTACATTCATAGCGTTTGGACTCTAGTTGATAGTGGTCTTATTGGCAATCATACCGCATCTTCTAGTTTTATATTGTTATACACCTGCTTCTGATCCCCTTTTTAGTAAGGTGGCTTATAATTTCGTCAGTCTGGTATGTTTATAAGAACGTAACGAGACAATAAAACACATTGTATTATTGGCATTCATATTATACAATTCGTTATTTTATACATATATAGATATAAGAAGATGTGGTATGAGTGCCAATGAGACAACTCTCCATCCAAGTCAAAATTTATAAAAGTAAACCATTATAGGTCACAGTACGGTCTTCAACACGGAGCCTTGGCTCACACCGAACAGTAAGCTATAAAGGGCCCCAAAAAATCACTAGTGTAAAACCATTCAAACGGGAAAACCAACGGTCTAATCTATATAAAAAACGAGAAACGAGAAACACTTATGAACCACATCAACAAACGACAACTACTGAACATCAGATTCCTGACTTAGGACAGGTGCAAACAAATGCAGCGGGTTTAAACGTTTTAATGGTACCAAACATGTATACAACGAAGGAGAGTATTTTCTACTCAATGTATTTTTTGTGGGGTTAAAAATGGATTGCGAGTCAAAATGTCTAGATAATAATCACACGTTTTACGACTATGGAATAGTTAATATAACTGATAAATTATCTGGCTGTATCACCTCATAAGTCACACCACTTGCTCCGACTTGTCACCGCGAAAAGGAAAATTGACTTTAAACTAGAAGACTGACCATATCAGACAAATGTTTATTCAAAAGCAAATATCTTAGTATTGCCACTACTGATTCACCTGTAGATATGGAAAAGATGGGCTATTTCCCTTGGCATAAACTTCAGTTGGTAAAACCTCCAATGTATTCAAACGGTACAAGTACATCAATGATTTTTAAAATCTTTGAAGAATTTTAAACATCTTTTACAATTTTGGTGTTGTTTTACAAGTTGACAACGATCAATCAATCGAATACAATTAATACATTTGATATTTCTGCTAGTACCAACATGCCATGTAATTTCCCCCCTTTTAGTAGCTGAAGGAGATGTTCATTTATTATTGACACACAGATGTTCTCATTCACAATAGAAACTCATTCTATAAATCAAATTTTAATTTACTACACGATGTATGTAAAAAAGAGAAGATGTGGTATGATTGCCAATGAGACAACTCTCCACCTGCGCAGTCTGGATATATGTGAATCTCTTTTAATTTGCAAGTGTTCTTGTTTCGACACTTGCAATCCATATTTTTTTTAATTATCAATCACTTAGATTTTTTCGAAGAAGGAAACGACAATTACCTAGTTATAAAGATAATTTGCAAAATTATGAAAATAAGTCAAAATATTGTTTTAAGAGCATCAACTCCTATATTGTGTTACACTAGTCATTTTGGGCCCTTTATAGCTTGCTGTTCGGTGTGAGCCAAGGCTCCGTGTTGAAGGCCGTACTTTGACCTATAATTGTTAGCTTTTTATACATTGTGACTTGGATAGAGAGTTGTCTCATTGGCACTCATACCACATCTTCTTATATTTATATAATCCAATGGTTTCCGTCATACTGTGGCTTTTTTGTATACAATGTATCTGCATTTCTGAATATTTTTTGCTGTTAAGTTTCCACCTATCATAATAATCTATAATAGTTTTTGAGATAATAGGCAAAACAACTATAATTAGTCAAACATCGTCATTTACTTGCAATAATCCCTTAAATGGTCATCCAATCCTTTTGATCACATTAGCATATTTGTAGATCTTGTATTGCTGATCATTTTTGCATTCAAACAGTTTTTGTCTCGCATTGACGGCCTCGTCAACAATGTATTAGTTTGTGATTTGGTCAGTTTATGGGGAACCACTAGTGGTAGATCAATGACATTTGGTATGCAGTTGTATTACCATTGGCACATCTCATTTCCATGGAGATTATTTGCCCCGCCCCCTCAGTCATGGTCTATTCAGTGACTTTGAAACTTTTGCTTACTTAACATGTATTAGTTTAAACATGTGATTAGGTCATTTTATGAGGAAACACTAGTAGTAGGTCAATATTTGGTATGCAGTTGTATTAGCATTGTCACATCTCATTTCCATGGTCTATTGACTTTCAAACTTTTGCTTTAATAGTTTACGTGTATTAGATTGTGATTAGGTCAGCTTAATGGGGAACACTAGTGGAAGGTCAATGGTATTAGTTATGTAGATGCATTAGCATAAGCACATCTCATTTTCATGGAGATTATATGGCTCTGCCCCCTCAATCATGGTCTATTGACTTTGAATGTTTTGCATAGTTTACATGTTTGAGTTTGTTATTAGATCAGTTTTTGAGGAACCACTAATGTTAAGTCAATGGGATATTCGGTATGCAGTTGTATAAGTATTTGCAACTCTCTTTTACATTGAGATTATATGACCCCCATCCCCTCACCATGGTTTATTGACTTTGAAACTTTTACATTGTTTACATGTTAAAGTTTGTGTTTTGGTTAGTGTAAAGGCACCACTTATGATAAGTCAATGGTATTTGGTATGCAGTTTAATTTATAAGCATTGGCATTTCTCATTTCCTTGTAGGTTATTTTGTCCTGCACATTAGGTCATGGTTCATCGACTTTGAATGTTTTGCATAGTCAACATGTTTAAATATTGCCTTTTGGGTTCAATATTTGCATTATTCTACTAAAATTAAAAAAGGCGAGACATATCTCTATGTCAACAGTTTTTTCTCTATTTAATAGTTTTAATATGATACGCAAAAACATGAATAATAGCCAAAAATTGTCATTTAAGGGCAACAATTCCTTTAAGGGGCATGAGCTGTCAAATTCTTGTTTATCTATTTGACTCAAATTCTCTTATTCGATTTATAACATACCTAAAACGAATATCCAAATTAAAAAGTATGAATAACCAATTAGCAATGCATGGACTCGCGATAATATGTATCAGCATTTCGTGTGTATTTTAGTCTAGACGCCATCTAATTAACCATCGAGATGACCTCCAAAAACTGCGGACGGTCATATTACCCGATATAAACATAAATATAAATATATAGCGACCACGTGCAATTTGATTTTTCTATATATCTGTTTGATTTCATATTATAGGTTAAAATAAAATGCTCCACAGGGCGCAGCTTGGTACGACCGCTGTTCGAAGCATACCAAAGAACTCCAAAAATTCAATATTTGATGAAATCGAACAAAGTATAATTTTGGACCCTTTGGACCTCAATGTTGACCAATTTGAAAACGGGGGCCAATATCCAAAATTTAAATACGTGGTAAGATTCAGCATATCAAAGAACCCCATATATTATTTATTTTTAATTTTAAAGTTTAATTTTGGACCCCCCGAATTGGACCAACTTGAAAACTGGGCCGAAAATCGAAAATCTAAACCCATGTTTAGAATCAACATATCAAAGAACCCCAAGAATTCGTTTTTGTTAATATCAAAATAAGTTTAATTTTGGACCCTGTGAACCAATTTTACAACAGGGCCCAAAATCAAAAACCTAAACACATGTTTAGAATCAACATATCAAAGAACCCCAAGAATTCTATTTTTGTTGCAATCAAACAAAGTTTAATTTTGGACCTTATTGTGGACCAATTTAAAAACGGGGTCCAAATCCAAATACACGGTTAGATTCAGCATAATAAAGAAACCAAAAAAAATCAAGACTTTGAATTAAACCCCATTGAAATTGGTCAAGAAATAAGCAATTTATACAAAGTATTAGAAAAGTAATTTTTTGGCCCCTAGTTCTCCCAAAATCAAATAAAATCTTCCATTTGGTATGGAACCTTGTGGTACTATTTCATAGAGATTCATAGACTTATACTAAAGTTATTGTTCGGAAACCAAAATCCTTGTTTTTTTGCCCGATCCCAACCTTCCTTTTGAGGTATGGAACCATATGGTAAAATTTCATAGAGATCAATAAACTTATACACAAGTTATTGTCTGGAAACCAAATGTCTTCGGACAACCACGACATCGCCATATCATTAATACGGCCGCAAAAATGTTTCGGTCGTTTAAAAATATGTTACTCATCGTTTTACCTGCATAAGAATGATTTTTTGTGGATCGAATCAGTCAACAAAATGGTTCACTTGTGTTCCACTGTCAATGTTGACATTCTCTTCCTTTTAATAGCTGAACACGCCTAATACATGCATACTGTGACCTATCTTTAGCTAATGGGTTAAATTATTGACTTGCAATACATCAAGCTAAGTTTTTGTGATTATTTGGACAAGTTTGGGCCAAACTGACTACTTATAACGAAATATTATTTCAAAATTCCGCTTATATCAATACTTGAAACAAAAAGAATCGTATTTCAAATTTATGTTTAAATTGTAGCCATTCCTTCTTTTAGAAACACCCTTTTAGAAGTCATCTGATATTTTTGGACAGGAAGTAGGTAGATCTCGACATTCTAAGCATTTTAGCCCGCCCTGCAAGGTTTTCTCTATCTACAAGTATTATAGTTTTCAAGATATGACATTTAATACAGTTGACCCTTATGTTCTAATTATAGCAATGGTGGCCATGTTTGTTGACGGACAGGAATTAAAACATAGAGGCTCTAAAGAGCTCTAACCTAGGCCTATTTTGTATCAACAGTAGACTAGAATAAGTTTCATGACAAAAATCGCTTTCTATTTATCTTGTATTGCTAATCATTTTTTCAATTTACAATTTCTTTATTTTTTGCCCACAACACAAGAGGGTATAAAAAATTCGTCATTTAAGGACACTCCCTCCTATTTAGAATCTACTATCATCTTTGTCATTTAAAGTTTCTATCTATCTTTTATAGTTTTCAAGATAATAGTCAAAATCGTGAAAAAAATGGTAAAAATCGCCAATAAAGAGCAAGAACTCCAATAGCCGACTACGCAGTGTGGGTTTTGCTCATAGCTGAAGACCGTGCGGTGACCTATAGCTGTTAACTTTTATGTCATTTGGGCTCTGTTGGAGTGTTGTCTCATTGGAAATGATACCACATTTTATTTTTATAAGAAACTCAAATAATGAATCGACTAATGATTTTGACCGTGTTGACTTATTGTAGTTCTCGTCTTGCTGATCATTTTTGCTACACAAAGTGTCTATCTATCTTTTAGTTTTCAAGATAATTGGCAAAACCGGGAAAAATTTGTAACAAGAGTGCACATGCTGAAATGTCTCGCCTGCTTTACTGATCATTGATTTTATGTTGAGTCATAAATATGAAGCTTTACTACAAGTATCACATAAACTTACTTTTATAACATGATCCAAGAAAAATGAGGCCAAGGTCAGATAAACCAAACCGGAAATACATGTACACCTTACAATCATTCCATACACAAAATATAGTTCACCTATTGCTTATAGTTTCTAAGAAACAAACTTAACCAGGAAAATTTAACATTGACCAATGAACCATGCCAGACAGACATGTACACCTTAGAATCAATCTATGCATTAAATATAGTTGACCTATTGCCTATAGTATCCAAGAAACAAACTTAACCATGAAAATGAGGTCAAGGTCAGATGATACATGCCAGACAGACATATACACCTTCCAATCATTCCATACACCAACTATAGTTGACCCATTGCTTATAGTTAAGAAAAAGACCAAAACACAAAAACTTAACACTGAGCAATGAATCTTGAAAATGAGGTCATGGTTATAGAAAACCTGCCAGACTGACATGAACATCCTAAAATATTTCCATACACCAAATATAGTAGACCTATTGCTTATAGTATCTGATATATGGACGACCACGAAAACTAAACCTTGTTCACTGACCCATGAAATGAGGTCGAGGTCAGATGAAAACTGTCTGACAGATACGAGGACCTTGCAAGGTACGCACATACTAAATATAGTTATCCTATTACTCATAATAAGAGAGAAATAAGCATTACAAAAAATCTTACTTTTTTTTCAAGTAGTCGCTGAACCTTGAAATTGAGGTCAATGACAATAGACATATGGCAGACGGAAACTTCATAACAAAAGGCATCTATATACAAATTATGAAGCATCCAGGTCTTCCATCTTCTAAAATATAAAGCTTTTAAGTAGTTAACGCCGCCGCATCACTATCCCTTTGTCGAGCTTTCTGCGACAGAAGTCGAAGGCTCGACAAAAATCATCATTAAAGGGCAATAACTCTAATAAGGATTCGTCTGACAATTTCGGCCCTGTTGACTTATTTGAAGATCTTGTTGATCATTTTTGCTATTTAAAGTTTCTATCTGTTTATGATTTTCAAGATAAAAGGCAAAAATAAAAAATATTGTCATTTTAGGGCAACAACTATAAGAAGTCAGCCAACAGTTTTGACATAAACGCACAATAGGAAGAGCTAAAAGTCAAAAGTAAATGGGGAATGTATCCATGGGACACAGATGATGCCCCTGCTTGCATACAAGTTTAATAACATTTGGTTGAGGCAAACTAAAGTTTGAGAACGGAAACGAAAAATTCAGCAATTTTTCCATTTGTAAAGGGGCATAACTCTAGAACTGTAAAAGTGACACCACCAAAATTTGTACTTGATCTGTGTTTTGTGGTAACAAGCATTGTGTACAAGTTTCATAACATTTGGTTGAGGCAAACTAAAGTTAGAGAAGGAAACCAATTATGGGACGTACAGACAGACAAGGGTAAAACTTAATGCCCCCTCAGCTATGGCGTGGGCATAAAAAATTGTAAAATTTGTCATTTTAGGGCAATAACTCCTATAAGAAGTTGGCCAACAGTTTTCACATAAACGCACAATAGGTAGAGCTCAACATTTTTGCCAGTCAGTTTTCTCTATTTATAGTGGTTTTAAAAATGGACAAATCTTGCATTTTACCACTGTTCTATTTTTAGCCATGCCAGCCATCTTGGTCATCAGACATATTTGTTAAAATAGATACCACAATGATGATTGTGGCCAACAGAAGATGAAGACGGATGCCAAGTGATGAGGGCCAGGTGAGCTAAAAACACAAACTTTATACTAGATACCATAAGGATCTTTCATCCCAAGTTTTGAAATTGAAGATCTTTGAAAAAGTTTAAGACAGACGTCAAGCAATAGCAATAGCTCACATTGTGAAAAAAATTGTGAAAATTGTGAGTTTGGAGCAACAAATCCTGTAAAGAGTCATTGACAATTTCATTCATATTAACTTATTTGTAGATCTGGTGATCATATTAGCTAATCCAAGTTTCTGTATATGCTTTATAGCTTTGAAGATTTTGAAATTAGATTACAAAAAAAAGAGTCAATATATTCAACAATCGTGTAAATTATACAACGTTCTAATAAGCCAACATTTACAAGATTGTTACACTGTCAGAGCTAAAATATCCCCATGGCAATAGATTTAATGGAATGTAAATCTACCACTTAACATCCGACTAAGTATTACCAAAATTACTTAAACTCAAACTAAAAGCTTTAAAAAGATAAAAAACAACCAAACACAACAGGGACATGTCAGAACAACTACACATTAGACAAAATATGAAAGGTATCCAACAATTTGACACTGACCTTTAGCCATACAAAAGGTGAAGGGCAAACTTTTGTAAACAAACATTTAGAAGTAATTTCTTTACTATGTACAACATGAAATGAAATGAGATGATTTCTCTGACATAAAACATGTAAAAGTAAAAACATGATTTATAAATGGTCCACAAATAGTCTTTAAAATGATAGTCCTGATACATTCTCTCTTCTCTCATACATGGATTGTGTTCTTTTCTTTTAATATCTGGGACCTCCTACAATCACAAAGATAAACAAAATGAAATCAACATGTGCTGCTTTAGCATCAGTAGATAAAATTATTTATGGTAAATGTATATATATATCAATGTATATGCCTAATGAATTCAACAATATCCTAGTAGTTTTCACTTTTAAATTTAAGAAGTCTATCAATTATTTATGGAATACATATATATATCAATGTATATGCTAAATGAATTAAACAATATCCCAGTAGTTTGCACTTTTAAATTTAAGAAGTCTATCAACAAACAAATTAACAGCCAATTTATATATACTTCAGAGTTGCCACTACAGAACAGATCATAAAAGTGGTCATTGTTTTGTCATGTTATTCCAATAGTCTAACAGGTCTAACAGAGAGTACAGCCACTACATGTCACAAGTCATGACAGCATATACACCAATTTGTTTATATAGGTCAACATATTTCAATCACACAAGATAACCCCATTAAAATTCAATTCTGAAAAGAGGAAATTTTACTGCATTTACAGGACCAACAAAATAGATCTAGCATTTTCCCATATTGTAAAATGTCGAAACTAAGCTTTCATACAATTTTTCTTTTAGAAAGTCTTCTGTACTCATATGAATGAGAATTCAGTTTTAATTAAAACATGTTATATTCAGTTAAATATATATGTTTCCATGGGAGATAATATAAAATCGTCGACCTTTTAAAATATTGATCTGATCTCCCTTTAAAAAACTTAACGACAACATATTTGAGCTTAAATGTATATTTCACCAAGTATTTATTAAATCTTTGGGGCATGCATAGAAAAACACTATTAAAAAATATCTTATAAAGTTATAAAGGGACATAATTGAAGAACGGTAAAAGTGACAATACCCAAATTTGTACTTGATCTGAGTTTTGTGTATAAGTTTCATAACATTTGGTTGAGGCAAACTTGAGTTAGAGAACGGAAACGAAAAATTCAGCAATTTTTCCATTTGTAAAGGGACACAACTGTAGAACAGTAAAAGTGACACCACCAAAATTCAAACTTGATCTGTATTTTGTGGTAATTAGCATTGTTTATAAGTTTCATAACATTTGGTTGAGGCAAACTTGAGTTAGAGAACGGAAACGAAAAATTCAGCAATTTTTCCATTTGTAAAGGGGCATAACTCTAAAACGGTTAAAGTGACGCCACCAAAATTCTAACTTGATCTGTGTTTTGTGAAAATAAGCATTGTGTATAAGTTTCATAAAATTTGGTTGAGGCAAACTTAAGTTAGAGAACACAAAGTACGGACGGACAAGGATAAAACTTAATACGCCTCCACTACGGCAGGGACATAAAAACTTAAATTTGGAGATTTTTTTTATAGGTATTAATAAATTAAGACCTATAACTTTTCGAATGACTCTACAATATAAATGATGTGTTTAGACATTTTCCTAATAGCAATGAAATGGAATTCAAGTCTTATAGGATTGAAAGTATGCTTTATTTTATCACCTTGCACTTTGATGACTTGACTGTGGTTTTCTAAAACAGTTGGTTTAAATTTCTGACCAGTTGAACAGCTGGGTTTGATAAAACAATAGAATTTTGGTCAGAAATTGGAATGAACTGCAATAGGTGGAGAGCAACACTAAGTCTCAAGTCAAAGCAATTTTGATATGGCAAGTATAGAAACAAATAATGGACTTGTCAATATGTATTGTAATGACAATGATTACCTCTGTATCCTCCTCTCATTCCACCTCCACCACCACCTCTGTATCCACCCCCAGGGGGTCCTCGAGGAGGTCCTGAAAGACAGCAAGTGAAAAATTATTAAGAATTAATGCTTAACAAAATGTCTACAAATAACATAGAATATGAAGAAACTCCAAGAAGTCCCTATTTATTCATCTAGTTTTTTATGCACAATTCTGGAAAAATAAATATATGAAATTATCATGCCAGGGGTATCATACTTCTGAAAGGGAAACATCACCATAGAACCATTTCAGCACTTTGGTCACAAAGGCAGTATAATTAGATAAAATGCAACTGTTTGTGTTTCAACCCAGCTCATATCATGGCAGACAGATGGATCATAAATTTACCCTTGCCCCAAGTGTGGTAGAAGTTTGTTCTGTCAAGGTTTTTTTGGGTTCCATTTTATTTTATTTATTTTTTTGTCAGGGGCATGTAAAAGGTTCATCAACTTAAATGGTTACGATAGAAAATATGGATCATTAATGAACCAAACAAGATAATTCAATAAAGAACATATCAACCATGATTTTTTGGGGCATGAAAGCTTAATTACATGTGCCTAGTATCCATCATTCACTCTATTTATACACCCTTGTAAGCAATCATTTACCTCCACGTCCACCTGGCTGCATACTCTGATAGGATGGACCACCAACCCCTCGAGCTGGACCCTGCAATCCTGGTCCACCTCCACCACCTGGACCAAGGCCACGTCCAGCTGCTCTTCCCATACCTTGACCAGGGCCGGCTCCAGATAAAGGAACTCTTGCAATACCCTCCTGTAAATAGAATAAAAAATAAAACCTTGCAATTTAGACAAGATTTCCAAGTAAGCTGATTGCTTAGAATGTACATAGATGACTATCACTGTAGAAAACATCTATACATACATTTTACATTTAGAGTAACTATTATATAACTTTTTTCAATTACACTCTCTTGTGACATGTCTTAAAAGAATTTGCACATGTACATAGCATTACCAATTCAAAGCACCTATGGCTATTTGTATAAATATTTCTCTTTTTTTTATGTTATAGACAAAAAGAGAATGTGTTAATGGTTATCTGATTTATCCTACATTTTTCTTTATTATTGATTCCTTTAAAAACTTAAAAACATAGCAGTACTGTTGTAATTCCTAACTTGTTTCATCAAAATAAAAGACAGAATTGATCAAAAAACAATAAAACATTGCGAGTTTGTCCAGTAAAATTGTAAAGTACCTACATTATACTAATACTAGTACTGGAATCAGACCAAAATGCTTTGTGAGTGAGTTTGTCACATAAAATGCTGACCTACATTAATTTACAATACTCTGTACAGTGTATTTACATACATGAATATGTATGCATTTCAATTGATATTTTATAGTGTGTCTTTCTATGTTGTTATGTTACACTACTATTTCAGGTTAGGGTGAAGGTTGGCACCTGTTAAAACGTTTAAACCCACTGCATTTGTTTGCACCTGTCTTAAGTCAGGAACCTGTTCCAGTGGTTGTCGTTTGTTGATGTGGTTCTTCAGTGTTTTTCGTTTCTCGTTTTTTATATAGATTAGACCATTGGTTTTCCTGTTTGAATTGTTTTACATTTGTCATTTTGGGGCCCTTTATAGCTTGCTGTTCGGTGTGAGCCAAGGCTCCATGTTGAAGGCCGTACTTTGACCTATAATTGTTTACTTTTTACACATTGTGACTTGGATGGAGAGTTGTCTCATTGGCATTCATATCACATCTTCTTATTTCTATATGTTTCTCATTGGATCCTTTCTGAACTATCATTCAATGGAATGCATACTATTTCAGATCTGACTGATAAAAACTCATGAATTATGACTGCCTTCACCAATTTTGTAAGCAGCACATGCGCCATTAGATTCAAAATAGATTAAATACGACTTTATATTTGAATTTAATGCATCAGGTAAGAGGAATTGAGGGAGGTCACTTTCATTTTCCGAGGAAAATTTAACCATTCTTCATAGAAACTTTTCAATGATTTGTTAGACCACTCAGGCAACTACATTTGTACAATTTGAATCGTAATGCACAGAACTTTTATAAAATGTATTCGCCAAGTTGACATCTTGCAGATTTGTATACATGTCTTCTAGTTTTTTGTGTCTCATTGGTGTATACCCCAACTTCTCCTTTTACTCATATTTTAAATTTGTGCTACAGTAATATATAAATTTGTATTTTACCTCTGCAGGAGGGGGCCCTTCAACGGTCATGGAAACTAGATGTTCTCCACGTAACAATACCAAGCCTAAAACTCTTTTCTCTTCTTTATCGCTTCCTTTAGAACTCTTTGGCTTGATTTTACGGAACTCATCACAGTCTCCCAAAATTAAGTTCATGTGCTTGTCAAAAGCTTTGAAGGTTCCTATAAATGTACGGCTATCCTGCAGTGTGCATCGCATCCTGTAGTTGACATGCTGCAACATCTTAGAACTCCTTCCTACAGTCTACAAAGAAAAACAACCATATAATTATGTTATGACGAATAATGACAATCATTGAAAACATAATACGAGTATTGTTGCAAGACTATAAAATTTATACCCGTACATGGAATTAATCCACTGAAACACCCCTTAGCACATGCTACTGAACCATTATCTAACTGTTTCGGTGCTGATCTCTGAGGAGTACTAAATTCTCTGCTGAATGATTCTTGGAAGACAGGAACAAAGGTGTCTAAAGATCATGATGGTCTCCTTTTCTGACAGGAATTATCAAAATAAATCCATTTTACTTATTAACACCAATTTTGCAACCAAAATTTGTTTAATAGAAAGTTATTTTCAGATATATAGCTTTATCCTGTTCTAGAGAAATCTATACCAATGCGTTATTTTTGATGTAGTGTTTCCTGCAGATTTTGAAATGGTCAGGGTGACATTTAACTTGACAACCTTAATAGCTTCAAGGCCTATATATATACCATTACTGTTGCATATCTAACATGTAAATAAATAATACACATTATGACATGAAGTAAGATTTCTAATTTCGTTTTCTTTTTGTAATGAAGAAATAACTTAATTTCCACATAATACAAATCGATCATTCTGGAAATTCAGGTCAGTCAAATTTTACAAAGTTCAGTTTGAAAATTATTTTATTCTCTGCCAAAGTGAAGGATCTTAGGAAATCTGGGAAAACACTTTAAAAAAGAAATAGGTCATCAATATCTCGGATGGAATTGTTACTTATCTAATCATTACTTTTGAGGAAATACTTTGCACCAACAAGCACACAAAAGTTTTTGTATAATTTGTATATATGCAAATATTTCAAGCCGTCAGTGAAGATTTCATGGCAAATTTGAGAAATTCTCACTCAATCAATGGAGAAAAACGCCATCAGCGTTATGTCGTAGGAAGGCCTCACAGCAAAAAAAAATAAAGTAGCCATTCAAGACGTCATAATCATTTAAACAGACCTAGCAGGGTTTGAACTTTATTTATTTTTCAAGGAGTCATGTGGATCCCTAGTAAAATAGATTTTGGGACCCAAAGTAAATCTTAATAGCCCACAAAATTAATGGAAATTATGATTCTCAATAGAAGTGTTAACACCTAAGTTTCCTTTATAAAAGTCTATAGAACTGAGGACCGGGGACTTGAAATATTAACTTTCATTATGCATAAAAATGATCTTGTTGATATGGTTTGTTTTCATTTTGCTATGTTGTGTCACATGCTATGAAATGCAGAGGTCGACTTAACAAAATTTAAAAGTATGGCCAATAGGGCCAGTTAGAGCGTCAATTTACTGGCCCAACTCAAATAAAATTTGCCCTAATAATACTATCTAAGTGAAAATATAGTCAAATGTAATGGCCAATGGGGCCAGTAGTCTTTATGTTCCACTGGCTCTATCGAAATTCTACTGGCCTTGGGCCAGCGGGCCAGTGCTTAAGTCGACCCCTGAAATGTAGTGTATAGTAATGACAATGAAGATTTGATTTGAATTGAATTAAAAGATATTTAAATTTTACAAATTTAAGCAACTAAAATCAATAAATTGAAACAATGCATTTGCATTGAAATATAATACATTTAATTAAGGGGATCCAACCAGATGTCTCTTTAAGGGTGTGGAATGTGTATTTTTCACTTTTTTTATCATTATTCTTGTCAGCTGTGTCATTCATAATAATATAAAGGATTTCATTCATAGTTGGTACGTACAAAAATGTATCTGATCCTTGATTTGTATTAATTTCAATGGCAGACAAGGAAAATTTACAAAAAGAAACAGTGTTTTACAAGCAATTGGAAAGGAATATTACCATACATCTGAGACGAATATAACCTCAGTGGTCATGTATCAGACCAAAACATTTCTACAACGAAGTTTGAAACTATAACATTCCAACAAAGCAAAACAGCCATAAGAGTTTGACACACATGCGTTAATGAAATCCAAGTTGTGAAAACGAAGCTTTTGATTAGGTGATCCTGGCTTGAGACTGGTACCCCCGGTGTATTTGTATATTCCGAAGGCATACTGAATATTTTACGAAGGGAACCAACCTTTCCAGGTCAAACTTCAGCTTTGCGTCAGACGAAAAGCGAGTTAGGATCCCAGGCTTCAGAAAAACATAACTGTTTTAAGCTGGTTTTCAGCAGATTATTGTTCATTTGAGCATATTCCAGTTACATATGTATGTAAACATACAAGTTTCTATGAACTACACTCCCGATCATAAGAATCAAGGGATTTTAAAAATAATAATTTTCAAGCGCATTCTCCATGTGGGCTAACGAGATTACATAATTATGAGCCCACATCAAAAAGCACTTGCATATGGCGAGTGGGCGACCACTAATTTCAAACCCTGCCCTAGAAAAAAACTGTCACTATACAATTACATTTGGTTGTCTGTCTTTTTTACCATGTTAAATTAACATTGGTTCAATCGATAAGTAGATGACATCTTAGTAGTCTGAAATATGCATGAATATTGCTGATACATTATAGCGAGTCTGCAATACTAATTGTTTCTTTTGGATAGGCCCCAGGAAGACCCTACAGAGAGCGAACACATATTTGGCCACTGAATAAATCGGTTTTTGCTCTAGCGTCTAAATTCATAAATGCTGAAATGCTAAGATGAAAAGCCAAAAACCCCGTATATCTAAGTCTTCTCGCACATCTTGAGCAAGAAGTTGAGGTGAGCACGCTACCGATGTTGTTCAAATTTCCTAAATTGACAAATTACTGCTTGCAAATTCAAGTGGTTTGCAATGTTAAAGAAAACGATTTTCTACAACAGAGTTAATCTTGATCAAGAACATTTAAAAGGAAATGATGAAACAACTTCAGCGAAAATATCCAACACAAAATGGGGGTTCCATGCGCTCAAGCGTCTGTACTGTGGTTTAGTCTCAAGTCTATCGTCTTGGATATATATATAAAAGAAAAACAATAGGCATACACTTTATACGACATGAATAACATTTCAATATATGTTTAACTGCCTTGCTGTAATACATGTCTTTAAAGGGACTGTCACTACTTAACAAGAATTCACGATGAAAACAAATTAGCCGCCATAACAAAAAAATCATGCCGGTAGTAAATTTTTAAAGTGTGTTAGAAGTTATTGAAATATGCAAAACCAGAAATACCTGTGTCATTTTGATGATTTGTTGTTGTACGATTAAAAACTGGTAGTTATCATTATAATAAAATAATTTAGACGTCGATTAATTTAGATTAATGTAAGACGCCAGGCAAAAATATTCAAGACGGAAGTCGTCAGTATAGCGTTATCGCGCCACCTATGCCGGAAATTGTGCAGGTTTCCTTTCCTAGCCTGGGATCCTGGCTCATGGCTTACAGTGATGCGAAAAGGCTGGGCCAGGATGCCATGATATTCTGTTATAATCTAAATTCCAAGTATATGTCCCCATTCAAATTCATTGATCGTCAAAAAAAAGGGGGGGGGGGGGGGGGGGTTCCGGACCCCCCTCCCCTGAATCCGCCACTGACTGTGTACAAAACGACCACGTTCAGTACGAAACGACCTGCACCCCAGCGGAATATAACAACTGAAGATTGGAATCATGATTCGGTTTAACCATTATGTTAATAATAAATATTGACAGGTTTAAAAAAGAAAACAAAGGAACATTTAAACTCATCAGTCGAAAATAAAGTGACATGATTGTCACGCCATGACAAAAAAGGAAAAGACCAAAAGACAAACAACTATAATAGCATGAATAGTATACAAGTACTCAGTTATGATCAGTCCTTGCAAAATCAAAATGCAAACATACAGGAATCTTCTAAACCCAGTTTCTTTCGTCAAGTCTACGAAATGGGTCAGAGACCATCATATGTTGATTCACTAAACAATGTCAATGATAGAGCAGCAATATGCAAAATATGCATAAGTGCACATTCTTTAAGTGATTGAAAGGGGAAGACATCTTAACATTCCTAGAGAGGAAAGATACTGTCCTGTCTGTAAAAATATGGGAAATTGAGGATGAATAACATTTCTTATTACAATGCAATAGATTTACCTCAAAACGAGAAATATTAGAAAATAAAATAAATGTTATATTTAAAATACAGCGTAACATTACCACTTATGAAAAAAATATCTCTATTGATTAACAATAGCTCAGCATTATTACTTAGACTGTCTTCCTCTTTCATATCAGAGTGTCTAAATATAAGAAATAGTGAACTAATATGAAACATCAATATGTAACTTTTCATTCTATCATGATATGTTATCTTATAACTTTTCATTCTACCATGTCAATTAATATAATTATATGTATGTAATAGGTCTTAACCATTTATTGTTATTGAGTTTGTGCCAATAAAAATATTTGTATTTGTACAAAACACAACATAGAAACCTAAGACTGGGCAACACGAACCCCACCAAAGACCGAAGGGGTTGATCGAAACATAAAATTATGTCCACCATGAAATATTGTCCGGAACAATATTTCACTGTTAATTTCTGCCCATGACAATATTTCACTGTGAATTTCAGTCCATGACAATATTTCACAGTGAATTACTGCCCATGGCAATATTGCCTAATCAAGCTATTCTTCCCTGGGGAATCCACACGCCATGAAATTGTGAGTGTGTTTCTGAAATCTTTGGAATATTGTGCTTGAAAAGTCAGTTTGTGTATAACAGTGAAACGCTGCATCAAATAATTCTTCTCTATGGTACGCAAGCATGAATCATGCCCATTTTATGTATATTCATAATTGATAAGAAATAAATATTTAACTTTAGTAAACAAACATATATTTTATCATAAGCTAATTCCAAATTTGCATTCATTAATGATTAAAGATAAATATGTTAAGTGTACCATATTATACTGTTTAAATATAAGTAAAAATTAAAGTACTGACAATCACTTATAATATAGGTTTGTTATTATCAATAAAATAAAACACTTTGATAATGTCATTGTCCAAGTTATTAATTTTTATATTAAACCTCCCTATTTATAAGACAATATTTCATGACATTCCATCCATGAAATATTGTTTTAATATAAAAAAATGTAACGCTGGATAACCTCCCTTAAACATATGAAATTTGTCCTTCTCTGGACATTTTTTCATAGATGAGGATACAATGTCATGATACATAATCATGAAATATTGTCTTGAGGGACAATATTTTATAGGACAATACTTTGCTTTACATGATCTCTAGTGCTCCGGAAGGTTAAACAGATCCTGTTCCACATGTGGCATCCGTAGTGTTGCTCACGTAAGTACAAGCCCAGTGATAACTTTAAAATTTTCAAAAGGATGATTTCAAATTAACCATGCACTTGGAACTCTTGGTTTAATAGCTTCCTTTTGAGCAGTGCTCTTGAAACCTCTATCAAGGAAATCATGATAGGAAACGCAAGCCCTAACATATAGAATCAACTGGGAGATATATACTCTCCATATGCAGGAGCTGGTGCAATGTTGCTACATAGAAATGGAAAGTTCACAAATGGGGGAACTAGCACAGGTGAACTCATGCAAGAGGTTTAGACTTGAAGCCGTCAATATTGAAGTTCTGCAACACCTGTCTGAAACAGTGGTTTCCAAACATAAGTTGTACAGAAGACGAAGTTTTGAAAGGAGTAGTGGATAAAGCTTCATGCGAACGAATGTGATGAATACACAATTGCTTTTGTATAAATGATAGGTCATTAATAGAGACATCATGGAGAGTAGGTGATCGATGTATAATGTCGATGACGGAGACTTACCATGACTGCGTCTACGTCGAGGAGTCACTGAGAGTTGAAAATGTTCATCGCATTTACCGAGCTACAGGAAGGACTAAATATAATATTTATATACCATCAGTTTTGTCATTGCAATCATAATAAAGTTGAAAAAAGTTTTTACACATGGAAAATTTTCAGATGAAGTATGCAAAACGTCAAATTGCTGGTGCAAAGCAATTTTAAAAAGTTTTAATGATTTGCATTGTTGATTGTGTACACCTTTGAAAACCAAAATCATTTGTTTCAGTGAAGATATGGAAGAACTTATAGAAATTTCAGAAAAAATATTTGCAACTTATAATTTATTGTTATGGTTCATAATTATCCTAAAAAAAGAGTCCATCAGGCACAAGAGCAATGATATCTGTGTTGATATCTAGACATGCCGAGTCTTCAACAATAAAGGTGGCTCTGGATAGGGATCTTCAATTGTGCACATTCTTTATTTTTGGGGTAATTTTCTCTATTCTTTTTTCCCCATTATTCCATATTTTTTATATTATAGCACCTCGTTTTTTTCTATTCTTAAATTTTTGGCCCTTTTTCTCTGCTCTGTAACCCCCCACCATAAGCAAGCCATCACATATAATAGACGCATGTTCTTTTTTGACTTGGCCCGATTTGGTGGTGTCACATCTTACAAAGTCTCCATTCTATATAAATCTTAATAATTAATGAAAAACAACTCAAAACAATCCAAAATGGAATTTTCCATACTAGAAGGAAACATTTTTTTTAATTGGAAACAACCGGGCAATGTCACAGTCAGATAAATTCGTCCATATCTGAATTATATTGAAAATGTAAAACTGAAGACAACCTGGTAAACTATAGGTAAATTCCATTCAAAATGATTGATTTTCGTCGAAATCAAATATTATGTCACTACAATAGACTTTAATTTTTGACGGAGCACAATTCTTCTTGTAAAATACAGTCAGGTTCAATATTTGAACAGCGCGATATCCGTATATCTTTGAATGGAAGATTTAACATAATGCTTAAAGATCAATATATGAAAATGGAATTGCCTCTTTTTTATTTTTTTTAACCTTTTCGAAGTAATTCAACCTGATTTATACAATCTGAAAATTTCTCCAAACTACAGTATAGAAATAATTTTACACTACGAAATATACAGATGTGAGTGTTGAAAATTTCACTAAAATCTGGCAGACAGTTAAATAAACATTCGCCCCTCCCCAAAATAGTACCAGCCTAAAAAGATAAAAAAAAAAGTGGCGAGTATAAACCCTTTGATTTCACCATGGAAGTAATATTGAGTTCAATATTACTTCCATGATTTTACTAAGTCGTCATTTTATAAGATTTTTTTACGTTAACTTTTGTATTTTTGGTATATGATGGACGAACTGCATGACTTCCGGTTGTAATTGACTTGCCGAGAGACTTATATCAGTACTTATACATTATACGTTGCAGATTGTGGAAGAATTGTTTTCAACGATTTTATATATATTTATGGAAATTCTTTATTTGACTATAGCTAGGCATAGTGTCCTCGAGCTATCAGGTGCGCGTGATTACCTGAACACTGAAGATAGAATCAAAGTGAACTTTGTATTGTTCGAATGCTGGTAATATTGTTTGTAAATGGTACAGTTGTATATCTCCGGGATCCCATAGTATTTTCTACGCCATATAAACATTAATCATAATATGCAAGTACCACCTGATGAAATCCCGAAGGTTTTGGTTTTAAAAATTTAACAAGTGGATTTTGTATGTTTTTGTTCTGACAATCTAATTAAAATATAGATCTCTAATTTCGTTATGCTCAGTTTAATATATGAGCTTCGACGCGAGTTACGATAGATCTGGCTTCCGTTTCCAAAAACAATCGTTGTCTATTTTTTTCATTTGATTTCGGCCTGAATATGCATGATAAATAAAGGATAAAACATGTCAATATATTTCAAAAATAAAATTGTAAAAAAATGGATAAAGATCTAGGTTCAATAATTAATGACAAGCAAAAGGGGACCGTTTTACAAAACTGTTCAGCTCGCGCCACCTTTCAGTCAAATAATGGAAAATCCATTATAATAACCTGAAAAACCTTTTGCCTCTTTATCTCATTTTTTGCAGATAAGATCACAAAAGGAAATTCGTTAACCGCCCAACCCCCCTCAACCACATGCGCTTTTGGCTTCGACCCCTAGATTCTCTTTGTTTTTATAAGGACTTTTTTTTTAAAAATCTTTCTAACTTGACTTATCCTATTTTCCCTACCTACATTTTGTATTGCATTTGTCCATACAATCTTACGATAATTGTAGCCGTTTATACGTGCTGTCACCTAACTCTGATTTTCCACTACCGTTATAATGGGATGGTATACATAGACAAGAGTGAGAAAAGGAAATAAAGTTGAAACATTATTATAAAAGAAAATTAACTAAAATATCTTAAACACAAAATATACCCCCATGCACCCTTTTTCCCGTTACACATGTTGCAAACTATTCATGATATATATATTACTTTCGAAATAAAAACGGTATAATATATGAGGTACGAAGTTTATATCGTATAATCTTAGTTCAATAGTCAATCTCTGGAATGTCAGAGTTTCACAAAAAAATCTCACGACTTAAATTGATCGTAAGTCTTACACAATTCAGTATAGGCACTACTTACGATAAATTTTAGTCGTCAGATTTTTTGTGTGGCTCTTGATTTATAATGCCACAATATTATATTAGTACCTATTGACCTCGAGCTCAGTGTAATAAGTACTCATTCATGTCGACATACTTTACCTTTACATTAATTCATATTAATTTTCAATAAATGCTTCGTAGTAATCTGTATGATAATGATATATATTTTTGGCTTTCAAAACTTTTGGTCACGATCGAGATCGAGCGGTTCATAGATGAAGAAGTTATTCCAGAAATAAGTATCATAAGCAAACAATCGATATGACCCGTGTACTATATTTTGAAGCTGTCCAACCCATGGTTCACTAATAACGTTCACTTCACTGAATCATTTTATATGCGGTCGGCTAAAATAAACATCATATATCTTTTGGAAAATATAATTTATTTAATAAAAAAAAAATCCTGGTCTTTGCACTGGAAGAAAAAAAACTAATAAAAACAAAGATCAAAAATCATTAATCAATAATGTTGTAAATAAATTACACATTGTTAGTTATTGCCATTGATCAGTTGCATTAAAATTCCAATAAAAACAGGTGCCTGAATGACGTCGTCTTGACAACTAATGCAACAATCGATAGATGGCGCTGAAACAATTTGTTGCTGAAACTTGAAGGAAACATGGCTGAAAGTCTAAGAACGTCAGGAGTTAGGCAACGTTTAATTCAACCAGAAGCTGAAGATCCTGAGTGGGATCCATCGTTACCTTACGGAGGAAAAGTTTATTTAGCTAGAAAAAAGAAGCCGGACCCACTCCATGTCAGAATTATTGAGGTATTTACATTGTGTCAATAATAGTGTATTGTTTACTTATTTCTGACAACTTTCCTTAAATCCACAACACCAACGCTCCATCTTTATTTTTCATTTTTTTTACCATTTTTATTATTGTAACACACATAGTAATATGTACACCTCGATCATCATCCGATCCTGCACCACTGCCCTGCACTAACAGTCGGAACACTGAAACTTTTTAAAAGATCAAATTCAAAGATCACTATAGTCTTGCGTTAAAACTTAAATCTTGTTCAAGTTTAGGAAGGGATTGGTCATTTTCTGACAAAATGCAATCTGATTACTCACAAAACGGTTTCGGAAAAGGATTTTTTGTATCCACGTATTTTTATCTTGGTTGTACATGTTTATCAAGCCATGTAATCAGCATTCCAATAGAGAACCAACTGTGCCATTTCTCTCGCCTATACCTGTACCTTTATTTGTATGAGTAGAGGCAGATTTTCACATGGGAGGTTTGAGAATAAAATGAAAAGCATATTTTACGCTCCGCAATAAAGATGTTGTAATTTTCCGGAAGCCTCTTAAGTTGATGGCATCTTTCTCATTGAATTTGAAAATAAAGGAACTCTAAAAGTTACCACATATATATACAGTTATTCGAATAACTGGTTTTTGTTTTATTTCTCCAAATATTTAGATCTATTTGACAACATGCAGTCCATGCTGACTATTCATTTTTTAAGAAGTGGATGTCTGTAACATGTTTTAATTACTCATTTTCAAAAGTTGACTTTTTGTGGACGTCGCATGGCGGATCATGGCGACGTTTCCTTTGTCACAGAGTTTACTTGTGAAAACTTCATCAGATCTGCTGATATATACTGTGAACGTGTTGTGTATATATAAATATATTGAGCTATTTTGAAAGACGTGCATAATGTCAAATCATAAAAATACAAATAGTAAAATTTGGATACTGTAACATTAACGTGATAAAGGTCTGTTTCATTCCTTGACTGACGCACAACAATCGACAGTTAGTGTCTTTTATGAACTAACAAGACATACATGTAATCTCGTTCTTCTTACACGATTCCAATTGTTTTTACTTTTCCATATAATGTAGCAACTTTCCAGCAGCCCCTGATATTTCAGAGCATACGTTTTCCTATGGGAATTTCCTTGATAGAAAGTTGATGATCTCAACCAAGGTGCTTAACGATATCAGTATAGTTGAAGTATTTTCTTCGAAAGTTTTACTGATGGGCGCCATCATTACTTCGTTGACCGATACGAAAAATATGTGTCAAAGGTGACATTTTCAACTTGTTTTTTTTTCCTTAGTAGCAATCCTTAGCACCAAGTTTTCCCTTGTTATGAGATGTATACCAAGCCATTATATATATATAAGAGCGAGAACTCTTTATCCTCCCGGAGTTCAACCCGATTATTTTACGGGTTTCGTGTTTGTTCCATCTTCAGTTTTGTGGACCTGTTTCAAAAAAAAATATGTTTGCCTTTTGTTTCATGGTGTTGACGGTCTGTCTACTTATGACTTTAATCCCATTTGAATCTTGTTTTGGTTTCCTTTAAACATTGTTTTGGTCCCCTCGGAATCTTGTTTGTGGTTCCTTTTGAAAGTTGTTTTGGTTTGTTGGAACTTTGTTTTTCCCCATTGGAATCATTTTACTTTTTCAAGAGTTTTCATTTAATTCAAAAGCCATAAGAGAATAATGCATTTTTTTAAAAGTCAAGGTTAAGAGTGTCGTTAAATGATTGTGCATTGACGATCGTGCGATAAAAGTAGGATTTCACAATGAACGGAACATTCTTTTTTTCTCTTTAAGGAATGACTGTAATATTTTTTCTGTCTATGAAGAAATAACATCAAAAATGTGGTGCACACTAAATAACCCGCGTAGCGTGTTATTTTAAAGTGTGCACCACATTTTTTATGTTATTTCGAATAGACAGAAAAAAATATTACAGTCATTTCTTATAATTTAATTCTAAATTTCATTTTAAACCGGAGTAAACCATAAAACAACGTTGATGACGTCACGGTCACATGACAAAATTATGTCTATGAACTGATAAACAAAACAACGTCAGCCAATCAGAAGACGCGTTACATCCAAAATTAAATTATTAAAGTATAGCGTATTTTTACATATATTTGCACAAAACACGAAGGACATGTTCCGCTTCTGTAAAAAAAGATGATGCTATATGTGGCCAAAAGAAAAAAAAAAAACATGTCTTGTTCTCTATGTTTTAAAGTGGACATTTCTATTTTCTTACAGGCAATGGTTGTGATTGGGACTTTAATTTTTGCACTTTATGCATACTACTATTTCGATCACCTGCATTTCCACGTCACTTATGCATATGGATGGCTAGGTTATCCACAAGCTCAACATCAAGTCGGACAACGATATCTTCATGGTATGAACCAATTTCTTGTATTTAATTGATATGGATAACAGGAGATTTTGTTTATACATCGATGAGATTGCAACACAATGAGACAAACAAAATACATCTCTTACAACAATCGTCAACAATACAGACTGTTGTTAGCTATAAATTTATAAAAGATATGAATACATTTAAATATAGATCCCAACAAAGATCTGTCTTCAACGCCAATTTCTCCAAATAAGAAAAGAATTATTAGATATATAAGACAAAACTGACGAGGTTTACACTTAGGATCGACACATGAATATATCAGGGGGTTAAAAAGGTATGGTTTGTTTTATTTAAATCCTTTTAGTCATGACCAATTTAATGTTCCATTCTTCACAGAATGTGCACACCCAAATGAAGAAAAACTTCATATTTAATATAAAAACTCATATATACACATTGATTGATTTGTGTTTAAAGTCACTTTCAGCACTATTACGCTATTTGATGGCGGTCTGTTTTTATTGGTAGAGGAAGCCGGGGTGCCCGGAGGGAACCGCCAACCTTCGATAGGAAAACTGGCAATCCTAGTCAATTAAGCACCTGGTACATGCCGGATTCGACCTCACAACCTCAGTGTTGACAGGCTAGTGACTCAGTAGTTCGACTACTTGGACCACTAGGCCACCGAGGCCCCTTATACACATGCAGGGCCAGTGACATACGACTTTGATTTGTACGGCTCCATGGACTCGGATGAACCAAAACCGTATGTAACCATTCCCTCTTCTGTGAGGACATGCATGCTAATTAACCCCAAAATTCGATTTTGTTGATAGAGCTCCCTCCAATATTTGTCACGAAAAAAACATGATTTGAAAAAGACGGTTAGACCAAGTGACATAGACATGATAGAAGTTAAAAACCATGATATGTAACTGTATATACGACCTTCAACACTGAACAAAACCCGTACCAATCTAATAATATTCAGCTCCCGTGTTCAAGCTTTGCTTACAAGGTTTGTAAGCAAAGCTTGGATACAGGATCTGTATTTTAATTAGATTGAACCCATATCGCATAGTAAGCTATAAAAGGCCTGATATAATGACTAATGTAAAGCAATTCAAACGAGAAACTAACTGTCAATTAAATCCATACATAGCATACTTTTTATCACTTATTGCAACGACAGAACTTGGAATATAATTAGGCCTATCTGTCGGGATATAGTCGGTCGCATTAGCAATCCATTTCCTACCACTTGGATCGAAACTATCTCAAATTAGGCTTTTCTCAAAATCTTCTCGTCTGAAACGACTGATAAGACTTTAATCAAACTTTGTGTTAATGTTCCTTTGGTGAACTTGTTAATAAATCATATCCAAGGTTTTGATTCATCAAGAAAAAATTGCTGATGTTGCTAAAATAGAATAAAGGGGTCAAACTGCAGTAATGGACTTATGTCAGAGATAGAGAAACTGCAGATTGGGAAATCTGTCAGGTTAAAAATGATGTACTTTTTAGTATTATTGCTTCCTCGTGTATCTGTTATCGAGCTAGGTGAGTCTAAATGTGTGTTTCTTTCAACAGGCAAAGGAGTAGACAAACACGAGGGCAAAGCTATGGAATGGTTTAAGTAAGTATATGATTATAGGTAGTATTAAAAATGTATAATACTGTAGTAATAAGTCATTGGTGATAGCGAGTATAAGGGAGAAGATGCTATGTCTTGAAGTATACTATTGGTCGTTAAGCAACCAATACTTATTAGCCTAAAGGTTTGGGGGTAGACAACATGTGTTCCAAACATATTTGAATTTTCATTTATGGCTTAAATCTTAAAGAATTAACGTGATCAACATTTAGGAAGTTTTGTTAAAATTATGAATGCGCAGTTCTTTGTTAAGCAATTAAAAGTCGCGTGTGTAAGCTTTAGACAAAATAAATGTTAAAGAACTCGTATATATGTATACATCGCATAAAGTGCGCAAATAGAGAAAATAATCGATGCAGCATCTTATATCTCAAACTAAGATTATGATAAACAAACCAAGGTTACATAATTGTATAGACTCATCGTTTGTTTACTCATAAATTTATTTCCAATTTTTATAGATTCGGGACCATTTAGAGCTTGACCTATATGTCTTTTTGTCGTTATGTTGTTGTCTCACTGGCCGTAAATCCCACATCTCTTTTACAGTGCATTCATAAGATATCGATCGGTTGTTGTGTATGGTACCGACAACGTGATACATGATTAAGTCAATATAGAAACCCAGTTCCTTCTTTAAATGTAAACTAATTTAAAAAGAGAATTATGGTCCATTTATATGATATTGATTTCTGGTCTTTTTGTCATTTTATATATTCCTATTTCTTTGATTGAGTACTACTTAAATTTCTATACAACATCATACGTTAGGTACAATATATTCTGAATTTCTCTCCAACAGAAAGGCTGCGGACCAAGGACATCCACATGCATCTTATAATTTAGCTATCGGTCATATGAAGGGGTACAAAACTGGACTTAAACCTGGGTAAGAAAACATAGTTGTTCAGATCTAAAACGGATGCAATAGTTTTCTTGTAAACTTTTAAAGTAACTTTAGCTAATGCATTTGCTAATGCATAAACCCATACTGATATGTATGTTTTAAATAATCATTATAAGAGTGTCTGGACGGGGACCCCTTCATTATAAGAGTGTCTGGACGGGGACCCCTTCATTATAAGAGTGTCTAGACGGAGCCCAAGGGTCCTTCTTTTCTTTATTCTTTATTATTTATAAGAGTGTCTAGACGGGGCCCAAGCAGGGGTCCTTCTTTTCTTTATTCTTTATTATTTATAAGAGTGTCTAGACGGGGCCCAGGGGTCCTTCTTTTCTTTGTTCTTTATTTTTTATAAGAGTATCTAGACGGGGCCCAGGGGTCCTTCTTTTCTTTATTCTTTATTTTTTTATAACATTTTTCTCTATTCATTATTCATGTTTGCCGATTATTCTATATTCTATAGATTTTAGCACCCCATTATTCTCTATTTTCTATTTTTTTTGCCTATTTTTTTTCTTTCTGCCCGTTATTCTATACTTTTTGTCCATTATTCTCTATTCTGTAAACCTCACCTAGACCCTCTTAAAGGAATTCCATAAAAGGCATATTCCAACGGATAGAAATTATTTTAATTTTGAATAATAATTATGTATGGGAATTCAATACATTGCAAGTTATATATCTTTTTATATGTTGTTTTCAGAGAATCTCATCAGCTAATTGCCCATGCAGCTTCAAAGGGTGTAAAGGAGGCCCACAGGGTTTTGAATGAAGTTTGTGCACGAGGAGGATGTAAACATTAGAGTATACAATGTTTGTTACACAGCTATGCAAGAGAAATAAATTGATTTTAGTTAAAACTTTGTTAAACTTTAATGAATAATTGACCATCTGAACAGCCTTTTTAAACTGAATTAACAATAATGGTTACAGTTCAAAGATTGTTTAAAAACCACAGTACATGGTAATCAATTATGTTTTCCCCATCTAAATAAGTCATTATATTGATTTGTATAATTGTTAGTATTGATATTTCATGAGTTTTTATGCTTGTTATATAACTCGGGAACTTTATGATTCGACATTTTAGTGGTGGGTAATATACTATTCTAATATGCAAGGGTGGATTCCGGCGGCGCAGGGTGCACACAGCTCGCCTCACTAAAATTGAAAAAAAATATTGTTTTTGGCTTTAAACACCTCCAGCATATTTTGTTAGTGTCGCTCCCCCTCTAACCTCAAATACTGGATCTGCACCTATCTATCCATTGTATATATGTACCCAATAAGTATGTAAATTGTGTTTGCTTTAAGCAAATTTCTCTGGAATGACCATATAGATAAAGGATAAGTTGACCACTGTAAAATACATAGATGATAAAGAATATTTTTTTATCACAAAAATTATACATCTATTGTTTCGGAAAATGTTTTTTTTTTTTTTTTGTTTACATCAAAATTACAACTCTATAAATATTGTACATGTGTTAATTTAAAAATGTTTCGTCTTTGGAAATAGAAATTTTATTTTTCATGTTTGCCTTGAGTCCTTTTGAAGAGAAGGGTCGGATAGATCATTTTTTTTTTGTTTATTATGTTGTTAGTTCGCTGTCTCAACATTTTTCTCTCGTCTCCTTTTATTCATTTATAAAAAATCAACTATAGATCTCCAATTTGGTATAACCGAGGTATTCTATTGAGACGAAATCAAATTTATTTGGATCATGATAAGTTCACTTTAGTGTAACTTACCATTAATGTACGGTACCAATATTTTCTATTATAATTATTGGCGAATATCACTGGAAACTTAAAATGTCAAGTTGTAGCTGTGACTATTATACTAACAGTATAATAGTCTCAGGTTGTAGCCTGCTATTCTGATTGTATCACTGCATGCTCGTTATTTGGATCAGGTATTAAACATTTTACAGATAACTTACAGAATGCCATAAATCATTATACTCGAAACACAGTTGTAGACTTGGAACCAAAGAATGCCCTGAACGACACAATACTCTCAATTTGAAATACCATATGCAGATTTTAAATCGTATATTAGAGAATTATTGCTGTCAAATTTCTACTTTAAATAGTCTACTCTATTCGAAATTATTTATGAGTAAATGATTTGGCGTTTTATGCGAGTGCTGATCCATGATGAGCGTGCTTATAGTGCTCATTTTTAAAAAGCATTTTGTATTCCTTCTATCATGATTTATTGTATTTACTTGTATTTTATAAGTGCATTTGTTTCAGGATTATTATATTAAAAAATGGCAAAATCAGTAATACGTCCAAACTATAAAAGACCATTCCAATCAATTGTCACGGTTTTTTCTTCTTTGTTTAAAATAGTTGGATATATATATATATAGTTGGTTTTATTACAAAAATATTACTGTAAATATTTTAGCATTATGTTGATAAATAAATATATCTATTTATTCTGTTTTTTATGTGTTTTTTTCTACCCTAAATATGTCAGTTTGAAATTTGATGTCATTTTAGCCACTTTTAACCCTCATTTGCAAATGGATATGATATATGAGATTGGTCAGCGACTTCTTTATTTACCCGACATTATTAGTATTTCTTCTTATTCCAGGACTGTTATTTTTAGTAGCATCAACTCAAACTAATTAAGTGCAGACACAGAACTTTTGCGATTTTTTACCTGTAACAAGAAAGGACATTTGAGTTTAAGACACTATAGAAAACATTAAGAAGATGTGGTATGATTGCTCTCTACCGGAGACCAAAGGACATAGAAGTTAACAACTATAGATCACCGCATGGCCTTCAACAATGAGCAAAACACCGGTACGGCAAAGTCAGTTATAAAAGGCCCCGAAATACAAATGTAAAACAATTCAAACGAGAAAACCAACGGCCTATGACTATGACTAAGGCTATGGTCATTTGTGCTTTAATTTTGGTACACCTGAACTAAATTGACCGGGCATTTGTGCTTTTTATACCTATGAGATTTTACCTGTTATCTTAACAAACTTTATAAAAAAAATGGAAGATTTTCACATATTCTTTGAAAGTTCTTACGAACACACGACAAAATCAGAAAACAAATTATTCGGGTAAACGATTGCCCTGGATTCTTCAAGCAGCTTTATATAATTCGTGGATTTAAAATCGGAAACTATAGCTCAGTATTCCTCTTGTGTCCATTCTGTTGCATGTATAATCCGAGGAATAGTACAATCATGGATCATCATCGTTTATAAGCTTGTTTCAACTTGTGAAGACCGCAAGTCGATTTTTTGACAACCTGCTGTTCATTTTCATGATGTTGACTTTTAGAAAAAGTCATGATTCACGGTTACATGTATATGAATTTACTTCCATCCACCTCCTCTAACACAGTAATGTATAGGAATGGTTTATAATAAGTCTTATCTGTATTTAAATATATTAATGTATTTTGTTTTTGATATTTAATTTTTTTTTTTATACTTTTAATTATAATAACTCAAATGTTGTGTAAATAAAGCGCAAATATCCTATCAAAAAGCGCAAACGTCCCGCGCTGTTAAGGACGAGAACAATTAAATAGGTAGCTATAGGCTCTGCAATGACAATGTGCATGGATAAACCAGTTGTAGGGTGGGAAAATTTTAAAATTTGGACAGCCATTGGGAAATAGGGTATTTTATATAAGAAGCGAATCTATATTCCAATCAGATTGATTGTCGGATTTGATAGGGACAGACATTTTATCATGGAAATGACTACCTTCAGAACCCACAAATAGTTTCTGCAAGAGTTTTTTTAACGTGCAGACTTTATGACATTTCGTTACACGAGGCATCATACGTGGATGTGTATTTATACATCCTGCACAACCTAGAGGACGACCCGGCCTTGCAGGGTAGTGGTAACCTTCAGTCGGAAAAACTGGGTTTATAAATCCAACGTACATGGTACAAAAGCTATACATGCAGTGAGACTGGGTATATAAACAATATACAAGGACTTTTCTTGTTTGGACTGGGGTAGTATGCCGAGAAAGTAATCTCCAGAGGCTCAACGGTCTCAACATATAAATTATAATAGCATTTTGCACCGGCAGTAAAATTTCTCCATGCATGAATAATTATAATGCAATATCATGCTGTTTGTTCAAATGACCTATCGATTTCTTCAATTTAGGAAAATAAAAAAGTGATCAATTTGATTATAGTTACAAAATTATCGACCACGCTTCCTGTTTTATTTAATCAGAAGTGTTTCTTCAAATCTGAATAGGGTGGCCTTTTTGCCGACAAACAATGTGCAATTATAAATGTTCACAATATAATTCCCATTTCATCCTGTCATTTTGATCATATATAATTTAGACCTAAGCGAACGAATTTTCTTAATAAGGTTAATCGTATATTTATTGAAAGTATAGGATCATCACTATACTTTTTTGAACGAAGACAAAAATCTGTTTCGGACTTGATGACCAATATAACATTACATGTATTTAACTGTCAGAGTGTATCGTCTGGCTTGGCATTTTTTCAAAAAAATATTGTGGGGTCTTTTCTGGTTGGATTTTAACCATGATGATATAAGCAGAATTATCACAGTTTTGTATATTTATTTGGTTGTATTTTTGTTGTTGTTTTCTTTTTCTGATATATTTTTGGTTTAAGAAATTTGCTATATATTGACAGCCAATTTAAGTTATACAAAATATTATACGAGTCAGGAGAAAACTAAAACATATCAAGAAAAAACTATTATAATTGAAAGAATTCTTCGTCTTTCAACAACTGGTTTGTAAAAATCAAACCGTAAATGCCTTAAAAATATATTTTGAAAAAAAAATGTTTTTATATGAGATATATAGCAAAAAATTGTAGGTGACGAATACTGTTAGCCATGTACTGTATATCTGACGTTATGCAAACTCAGGCGACCCACACCCAAAGCTCCCTCTACAGTAAAAAAAATATATAACCTTTTGCACAAAAAAAAAGCATCAATTTTTCGCCTCGATCTGCTCGGCTCAATTTGTCTAGATCCAAAACATTAGTCACATGATATTTTTCCAGGAAAGCATTTTATCTGATGTAAATTGGCTTACTTCGGTTCTTTTAAAAATGAAATTTTTCTTCATTATTTTTTGTGGGGAGGGGGTGAAATTGTCATATATTTGGAAGGGGGTTTTGAATAAATTTTCATTTTCAAAGTGGGTATTGAGATAAAAAAAGACTAATTCCGTAATTTTCTTCAAGGTCTCCCAATTAATGAAAATGTCCAGTCCTTACAAGAAGAACAATTTTCATTTAAAATTTCGCGCGCACCTGTCTTTTTAAACTGGTATCTTAATTTGTTTTAGTTCTAAAACCAGTAAAAGTAATTAGATTTCTTTTCCGAACAAAAGAAAACAAAACGACATTTTACATTCTTATTTTATAAACATGAAAAAGAATTAGAAATATACTAGACTATACAATTTATAAATTACTTAAACGTATTTTTTTTGGAGGCTAAATTGTGATTAGAACGGAAATCAAGTTGACGCATGTCAAATCGAACGTTGTAACCAAGGAAAGATATTTTTTCAACACAAGGTGATCTGCAACGTAAACAACACACAGAAAAATGGTAAGAGTAACATAAATAATGTCTTCAACTTAAAATGATTCGGTAATCCATCTTCTTAAACCAAAGAAAGTTAGCTCGCAGATGATATGTTAAATAATGAAAATAGGTGAAAACACAGACAAAATATAATTTCTGCACTTTCATATATTTATGACACTTTTAGGAGAAAAAATTCGCTGAGTTATTTGAATTGTTCACTATTAGAGTCACTCGCACTTAATGACATACGATACATGAGATATTTAACATTGATTTTTACCCATGTTAAATTTTTATATATGTATCGACCATGCAACATGTACATGTATGACTCATATTTCAATACTTTTCTGGAAAAATAATACACAATAAAACGAAAAAAGGTACCTTCAATCAGATTTTGTATAGTGATCAGTAGTCTTTACATTACATGTAGTTGCTAAATTGAAATTAAAGTAAAATAAAACTATTGTAAACAGGATAGAAAGCCTTAGATAACTTTTCTTCTGACATCAGATGGGTAAAGAAAAGTTCATGCATTTAATTTTTGATGACATCATTTGAAAAGCATAAGACATTTTTATAGCAAGAAAATGTGTCCATTGTGACACCATACCCCACTCACACTATCACATAATTTTCCAAGTTCAGTGAACCATGAAATTTGGATTAAAATCCTATTACAGTGCATTCAGATATATCTGCACACCCAAGACTTTTGGCTTCACTTTGGTAATGTCATAAAACCAATAATCGGATAATATTGTGTAAACAAATTCAATGAAATTCATGACTTACTTTAATTTCATGAAATCTTCTTTTATGTATGGTTTCACCCTTAAGATTTTATGTAATGTCTCCAAGATTAGGGAAACTCCTGTTTTGACAGTTCAAATGTCTGGTGATTTGGCACATGCCTTCTAAGAATAGCTAATTTTGAATGCAGGAAAGATTTTCTACTTTGAAATGTAGTTCAGTTTGAACCAAACAGACTGCCAAGGATGCAGAGCAAAATTTATTTTATTTTGATAAAAAATGACTTAAAATGAAACCAATTTTATCTAATGATGTAATTTTTTTATGGAAAATAGTTAAATATGGTTAATCATGGGATTGCAATTATAAATTAAGATTGAACTTATCAATTTTTATCTTTGTTGTCCCTTTGGAAGACTAAAACAATTAGAAGAACGATTCTATTTGTTAAATTACAGATATGACGATATCAGATAATGTGCGATATCACCAGCTGCACGTACAAAGGGGATTCCACTGTAAATCAGCATAGATTTTAACATATTTCAGTTTCATCAACATGGATACTTTTTTATATTTCAAACTATTGCCTTCTATTTAGTGTCAAATATGGCTCTTTACAAACTTACTCCTTTATTATGTTTATAGTTCTTATTTATGAAATCTCTACATCATATAACACCTTCATTAAATTACACATCTTATATTCATCTTTTATTATTATATTTCAGTCTGAAGTAGAAGAAACATTGAAAAGAATCCAGGGCCATCGTGGGGTCATAGGAACTATCGTTGTAAATATGGAAGGTATATTGCTTAGAAATACTTTGTTCAATGGGTGGTCAAATGTAATTATAGACATGTCAGATAGACCAGTATATATTGAGTAGTCATTTTAAACTGTGCATAATTTGATAACAAGATTTTTATGTTTCTCAAACATGTTTTGCAGTGCATGAATATTTGCAGGATAAGCCAGAATTTCATAATTTTCTTAAACATGAATACATTTTGTCCTGATTTGTTCTCTTCTGACATGGATATTAAGTTTCTTTTATTATCAGTGGAATAACAATTTTTTAGTGAATGCCAGAATGGCTAAATATATATTATTAGAAGTAAGAAAATAACTTCCATCTTGACTGTAAAGAAGTGCTATTACTTCAATTAGAATTTCAACTCATGATGGTTTTCTTTTTGTTGGATGGAGTGTGCGCATGCGCCGAATTCGGACGTATCCTTTTTCATCTCCAAGAAAAGTCTTACTAAAGTTATTTGTATCCTTTGTAAAATTTATTTAAATCAATGTAAGTTGGGTAAAGGTGTTCCATTATCTATTACATTCATTGCAACATAAAAGTTAGGACCAACCAACATCAATCAACAACGAAATCCTGAGTTAGAAAGCGGTTACCTATGTAAACAAAGAACAAAATGGCGGCAAATACGAAATAGAAATCTGACAGCTCGACAGTCAAGTGGAAGTTAAGAAAGGTGTGTAGGTGAGTTCATCTTATCACCACCTTCTTACACAGCCCAAAGATGTCACAACTAATTATATTTCTATTTTTATTGTCATTTGGATACCAACTATGTCTAGCCAAAATAACAGACCAACAAAATATTTTGACAAAATCAAAACAAGGGGAGCATATGTTTACCATTATTAACAACTACAACCCAGAGTATATAAACCATTTTACCATCATTGACAACATTAGAACTGAAATACTTAGTATGAATGAGAGAAGATTAATATATCGTAAAATGATAAACCATCTCACCTATCTTTCAATGATACTAATTCTTATATCAAACGATGTAAATCTTAACCCTGGACCTGAATGTTCAAACACCAGTGGAACTGTATATCCATGTGGCACATGCGACCAACCAGTTACATGGCAAGAACGAGGTATAGTATGCGATACATGCAACCAATGGTACCACATCAGTTGCCAGGCTATGCAAACTAAGTCCTACCTAGAACATGTGAATGACTCCGCCATTGCATGGGATTGCATTATGTGTAATTGTCCAAATTACTCCACCTTCTGCTATTCTTTGGTATTCAGCACTTCAAATCATTTCAGCATACTGTCAAATATATCCATCAGCAGTCCAACATCTAGCATCATAAAACCATTACATACTTCAACACCAGAACGGAAAACACAAAAGAAAAAGGAGCAAGAAGATTCAAATCCTAAGACTATTCGAGTATTAAATGTCAACTTCCAGTCAATAAGAAACAAACAAGGCGAACTTATAAATCTTATTGAAAGCACAAAACCAGATATAATTTTTGGAACTGAAACCTGGCTTGATTCATCAATAAAAGACTCGCAATATTTTCCAGATGGGTACAATATTTACAGAAATGACAGAAACTTAAGTGGAGGGGGAGTACTCATTGCCGTCAAAGACACATACATCACTTCATCAGTACCAGAACTTCAAACTGATTGTGAAATTGCTTGGTGCAAGATGGAAATTGTCGGGCATAAAACTGTCTATCTATCTAGTTACTACAACCCCAAAACATCAAACGAAAAGGGATATAATGAATATGGAATAAGCATTGAAAGAGCCAGTAAAATACGAAATGCATTCATTATATCAGCTGGTGATTTCAACCTACCAGGCTGGGATTGGACTAACAAAGAGATCAAGATGCACACCCAATGTGCAACAAATCATGAAAAATTTGCTGATATATTGGATGATAATGGGATGGCACAGCTTGTAAATAAACCAACCAGAGGACCCAATACTCTTGATCTTGTTGTAACAAATCATCCTGAAAGCTTCATGAGAGTTGAAACCTTACCTGGGCTCTCCGACCATGAAATCATTTTCACAGAAGTTAATCTAAATCCCCGGAAATCTATTCAAAAACCAAGGATTATACCGTTATATAGAAAAGCAAATTGGGAGAATATGAAAATAGATATGAATAACTTACACCATGATATCACCCTAATGAATGAACAAAAGGCAGGAGTAAATACATTATGGACACACTTCCAAACCAAACTTGAAGAGAGCATAGAAAAAAATGTACCGAAAAAGACCGCTAGGAAAAAGGATGGTAGTCCCTGGATCACATCTGACATCAAGCGTCTCATACGAAAAAGAGACAGATGGTTCAAAAGAATGAAAAAATCGGGTAATGGAGGAGATAGAGACAAATTTAAAGAACTTAAGCGTCGTACACAGAGAGAAATTAGGAAAGCTTACTGGAATTACATCGACAGTATAGTTTCACCACCAGACCTAATTAAACCTCAAGAAAGACCAAACTGTATGAAAAGGTTCTGGACCTTTATAAAACACAAAAGGTCAGATGGGAGTAAAATACCACCTCTAAAATCAAATGGAACTTTACATTCAGAGCCAACAGAAAAAGCAGACATACTCAATGGCCAATTTCAGAAAGCCTTTTTAGACAAAACCAGCATAACAGAAAAAGAATTTCAAGAACAGTGTAACATGTCCGGAAACTTTGAACAAATCTTGGACATCAATATAACAGAAAATGGTGTGTACAAACTACTAAATAACCTTAATCCAAATAAGGCAGCTGGGCCAGACAATATAACACCAAGAGTCTTAAAGGAACTTGCATTACATATAGCACCAATACTGACAACATTATTCCGCTGCTCATATCAGACAAGCGAAGTACCTTGTATTTGGAAATCTGCAAACGTCTGTCCAGTGTATAAGAAAGGGAAGAAATACGATCCGATAAATTATAGGCCTGTCTCTCTCACTTGCATAGCATGTAAACTAATGGAGCACATCATAACTAGCCATATCATGTCTCATGCAGATACTCACAACATCATGTATCCACTTCAACATGGGTTTCAAAGGGGATTATCATGCGAATCACAACTGATTGAATTTATTGATGATGTAACTAAAAACTTAGATCAGGGGAAACAAACAGATTGTCTCATAATGGACTTCTCCAAGGCATTTGATAAGGTTAGTCATAGCCTTCTCATCCACAAACTGAAGCATTATGGGATAACCGGTAAAACAAATGAGTGGATAAACAACTTCCTCAGTGATAGAATACAGTCAGTAGTTGTAGAGGGTGAAACATCGACCTCCATACCTGTAGAGTCCGGCGTACCACAAGGATCCGTCCTGGGACCTAGCCTATTTTTGTTTTATATAAACGATATGCCCCAGGGGATTCAATCAACTGTACGACTGTTTGCCGATGACACTATTGCTTATCTCACCATCTCATCCAATGCAGATGCCGCAAACTTACAAAAGGACCTTGACCAACTGGCTGTATGGGAAACAACATGGCTTATGAAGTTCCATCCAGACAAATGTAATGTACTCACCATCTCCAAGAAGCGAACTCCATCAAAGTACAATTACACACTACATGGCCATAACCTCGAACATGTAACATCAGCTAAATACCTGGGATGCACCATTTCATCAGATCTTAAATGGGGGAAACACATAAGCTCCATCTGCTCCAAAGCCAACAACACCATTAGCTTCTTAAAAAGGAATGTTTACATCTCAAACAAGTCAATTAAAGAAAAAGCATACATGTCCCTCGTCAGGCCTACTTTAGAATATGCTAGTGCAGTATGGGATCCATACCAACAAAACGACATCCACAGATTGGACATGGTGCAAAGACGGGCAGCAAGGTATGTTACTAACAGATATCACAACACCTCATCTGTTAGTAGCATGCTTGAACATCTTGAATGGTCTACCCTACAAGAACGAAGGAAACATAGCCGCTTAATAATGATGTATAAGCTACAAAACAACTTTGTCAAAATCGATACATCCAGTAAGCTAATACCGAATGAACGCCCTTCCAGAAATAATAACGAAAAGGCACTTAGAATACCATCGTGTAAAACAACTGTACGGAAGGAGTCGTTCTATCCCAGAACAATCAGAGAGTGGAACACCTTGCCCAACTCTACTGTCTCCGCCCTGAGTCCTGAATCCTTCAAGGCTCAGCTCCATCATTAGATTAAATGCCATGTTTTTAATTGCACCTGTATATATATTAAATTGCACCCATTCTCTTTTTGTTTAATAAATTTCAAAAATATTTCATGCGCTCACTCCAAAATGTGGCAGAATAGTCAACCAGTTGACGGTGGCCGCTTACCGGAAGAAGAACCCACGGACTATGCCTATGGATGATAAAATCAGTAGTGTTTTTAAAGACCCAACACAAACATAAATGACTTTCTAAATATGCTACAACAGTTTAAACATTACAAATGATAAATATAAATGCTATAAACTTAACTGAAATGCATCAAAGCATCTTAAGAGTATATTTTCAACAATTCTACATGAAGTGGGCTTCGTGTCTTTCAAAATACTTTTAATAACTGATTATTTGATATGATTGATAATGAAATTTAACAATCGATTATCAGACTTCAGTATTTACATAATCAAGTTGATTGCTTCAACATGTTCAACTGGCCAATTCTTTGATTATAGTGGATCATAATATAAGATCATCTGTAAAGTTATGGTGTAATCTAAACCTTTTATTGACTCATCGTTCCCCCTAAATGAAAACTGCTGTTCGGGAACAAAATATTATAAAAATCTCATGTGCAGAACGTACATGTGTGTCAACACATTGCATGAGATCAGACTGTGTACATCTAATTTTTGCATTAATAATATGTCATGTCTGTGAAAGAATAATTTATAAGTTTAGTACTTAATTTGCATTGCAAGGTATTTCATAATAAAATAGTTCATCCAAACACATGAAAGAATGTAGTACTTGTTTCTCATATCTGTCAGTTATTCAATTTAAAGTTTTACTTTCATATCTATGATTATTAATGTACACTTAGGTGATTTCATATCTCTTGCACCTGTAAAAACTTGTGAAAAGAATTACAAATGTATGCATGAATTATTTTCAGGTATTCCCATTAGAACAACCCTTGATAACTCTACAACAGTACAGTATGCTGGTCTGATCACACAACTGACATCCAAAGCCAGAAGTACAGTTCGTGACATTGATCCACAGAATGACCTTACATTCCTAAGGATACGATCGAAAAAACATGAAATTATGGTTGCCCCTGGTATGTGTATAGATTGTTTTAATGCATTTTACATGTACATCATTTACATATTTTGTCCCTATGTAGATATTTCAAAAAAAGATGACAGTATAAACATTCCTTTTCAATATTTGCGTTTATGGTACCATTCATGATTAGATGAAAATATATTGAACACTGTATCATCATGTCAGTGGTTAAGAAATTTTGCATAATGTAATTATCAAAATTTGAAAAAGTCACTATCATACATTAGATTCTGATATCATAGATATTATTTGCAAGTTTTTAAATGCTTCATAAGATGATCATAAATTTTGTCCACTTTTAGTTTATGCTTTACTTTATTAATTTGTTTCTCTTTATAAACATACAAATTTAACAACTTACAACAAACTTTGCTAGTTAAATTAGTGGTTTATGTGCTTGCAAATGTGCTCTTGGTTTAGGTTATGTAGCTTTATTTATATTGTATTTGTGTGCACATACACATGACACATTTTAATCATATTTATAACACAGATTGTTTTTGTTTTTGCTTTTACTAATATTATTAACTCTAATCTGACAGATAAGATACTTTTACTAACCAGGACCAGGCTCACAGTAGATTAATTACTTTCTTTAAGAATTTATGTCTCAACACTCTATTGGGTTTTAAAGATCGGACATCTTAACCTTTTAGCTTACTACTAATATTGTATTGTTGGTCAGCCTGAAACATGTCAGCTATTGTTAGTAATGTGTAATGTCAAAGTCGGTGTGAGCCTTACCATCATAGAGTTGTTATTCAATTTGTTTGGACAAAACATTTGGGGGGTTCATAAGACCAACTGCTGCTAGTGTTTTGATTCACATTACTCTGTATCAAATCATTGAACTCTCCCTTCATACTCCAAAAAGAGGTTATTCAATGGTTATATTTTAGAAAATAATGTTAATAGGTGTGTATCCAGAAATATTTAAAAGGGGATTTTGGTTGCTTAAAAGTGTGATTAAGAAGAAAATTAAAAGAGAGGGGGTTCAAACATCCAAAACCAACTCTCAACCAATTAATGATAATTTTAAATGTGTATAATATATGCTTACATTTGTAATGAATGGTGTTTTTAAACTTTGTGTGGCTGCTAAGCTAGATAATAAAAACTGTTATGCTAAGCTTGAGTTGAGTTATTTAATCTAATAAAACATCAAATAATTTTTATGCAAATTTATAAATTTATTATAATATAATGTAAATAATTGGTAAAACATTTAAAGACAAAACAATAATATTTAAATATAATAAAATATATATATATATATCATGTATATCATGTCTATTAACCAAATGAACATATTAAAAAAATTATAAGAAATTATACAGTTAATGTAGAAATTAAATGCAAATTTTGTAGTGCACGATTTCAAAACTACTCATATTACTGAGAGCATTGCTTTAGATGTATATTTCTCTATTTATACAGAAAATGAATATTTGTTGATTGTCATCCAGAATCCTGATGCGGTGTAAAAGTTATCTCCCATAAGTATACAAGGTACTTGAACGGATGCTTGCAAAATTGTATGACATTTCAATTTTTGAGAATGGGCAATTGTTTCCTAAAGTTTTGGTTTACAATCAGTTATGCTTGTAAAAAATCCTGTTTTCCTTATGTTGATTGACTCTAGTTTTTTTTTTTTGGTTTGAAGTCTTATTTTGTTTATTTTATTATCATGATTATTGCTGATTGCAAATTGGAGTTTTTCTATGGATTTAAGTTAGTTTCGTTCTTTTGTTCAGTAATCTTTTCTTATTCTTACATGTCTATAATGATATGAAAATTTGAACAGTTTATGTTAAGACATGGATTGTTTTGGTTATGATACTGTAGTTAATTTTAATTAGTTTTATAGTATGCATGCATATTTTCTTACATTTCTTGCTCTGTACAGAAACTTACTGCTTACAGATATACACATTGTAAACTAATTACTTCACAGCTAACTCTCATAAAAACAATTTGTTTTTATATACACACGTCACAATTTATATTTATGCACACACACTTTTCTACATCTTTTTATCCTTATCCTAACCTAAGGATAGAGTTATGCACACACATTTTGCTTCCTCTTTTTGTCCTTATCCTAACTACAGCTTATTTTCAGGTAGAGACATTAGTCAACACTACATCTCATTTCTTATCATGCATGAGATGCTTAGATTCATAAGGTACACAGTGTCACTAGTTGCCATCTGACATACTATCTTTCACAGAAAATTTATAATTGTTCAGAGAGTGTTCTAGTTCATATTAAGACACTAGAAAAAAAATTCCTATTCAAAATTATCCGGAATCCCAATGTGTCCTTTTGTATGACTGAAAAAAATAAATGTATGCACTAATGTGTTGCTCTTTTAAATTAATAGTCTTGTTCTAAAATACAAAAAATTATTAGAAGAATTTTCTCCTGAGGACGGTTTTAAAAGATTTTAATGGGACAACTCACTATTGAAACAACACAGTGATGTTTTAAACTGAAGATAATAATGTTAGAGTGAATAATGTAAACATGGTAAACAGACTAATTTTATTTGACTCTTCAGAGTTGAGATAAAGAATGTATAAAGAATCTCACAACTTACACACATTTAAAATCAATGTAGCACTTAACCTGAAATAAATTACAAAGTCTACTCAAATTATTCTAAGACAGACCTTACTAAGGTATTAATTTTAAATACAAGTTATGAAATACAGTTGCTGAATAATATATTGTTCTCTATTTCAGAAAAGGAATATACATTGATCTGCATACAATCACCATATGACAATTAGGCTGTGGAACTTACATCTGGAACAAAACTTTGAATATTTCTTGTTTTAATGTTATATATATATGTACAATTTGTCTAATGTATTTACGTTTTTCGACTTTGTGACCAAAATTAAGCATTAATTTACTTCATCATTAAAGATTATTTATTGGTCCGTATGTGAATTTTATCATTATTGAATACACATATAAAAATAAGTTTTCTTGTGTTTTTGTATCTAGCAAATAAAATAATTTATCAAGGCATGACAAAAATATTAGTTTTCAAGTAATATTATTTATGGAGGTTTTCATCAGCACTAAAAGTTTGACAAGAATAGGTCAGCTGAAGTCTGCCTCTGTGTGCATGATTTTCTCACTGTGTTGAAGACCCATTGGTGGCCTGGGGCTGTTTTCTGCTCTTTAGTCAGGGTTGTTATCTCTTTGACACATTCCCCGTTTTCATTCTCAATTTATCAATGTTTTTTTTAATGTGTTTTTGTAACAACTTGTTACCAATGCTAAAACAAATACTACATATGATTGAAACCTTACTTAGATATGGTCACATTTAATGAGAGCAAGATCCCTATTGATTTTGAGGTCACTGATGACTGTTTAAGGTCAAGGTCATAGTTGCTGAAATAGATTTGTGTTAGACAATATTACTGTCTAAAATCATAACAGAAAATAATCATACACCTTAAAGTAAACAGAAAACAAAACTATACCACCAGGTCACTAAAAGCTTTTTTGATGGAAAAAGGAGGAGGGGAGGGGGGGGGGGGGTAATGCTATGTATAAATGTTTTGAATGTATAATTAAAATTGAAGCTTCCATGTTTTGAAAGTAATCTGGAGATATGGTCTGTGGAAAAATAAACTGCCTAAAAAATCTTAACTGGAAGAGCTTGTATTGTAACTACACATTTAAAGATTTCTTATTTGGCAAAACATACAAATAGAAAATTGACAGAGACAAACTATGCAATCTGAAATTTTGTACATTTAGGGAGCTGCCATTTGATTTTTATGGGGGGCTAGGATTAAAAATTTTGTCCTGGTTTTTTTTTAAGTTGTAATGTCTGTCCTGCCTTTTTATTTTTCACTCTATTCGGTCCTGCCTTTTTTTTTACATAAATTGTAATCCTGCCTTTTTTTTTTACTCAAAACTCCTGTCCTGCCAATTTTTTTCAAATTTCATCCTAGCCCCCCCATAAAAATCAAATGGTAGCTCCCTTAACTGGCTATTTTACTTTTCTACATTCTACCACTCGTATATAGTTTTTGTCTAGCCTGTGGTATGGGTCCCAGAATGTGAGAGACAGGGATTACAATGTGAAGCAAGCTATTTGTATAAATCTTTATATTTCAGAAGATATAAGATCTGGAGGCTTCATACCTTGTATGCAGATACCTTATGTTACCAAGTTTCTCACCTATTATGAGTAATAGGATAAGTATACTTGGTGTATGGGATCCTTGCAAATCATCTTGTTTTCCAACAGGGTTCATATGACCTTCATTGGTTAATGTCAAGTTTTTGTGGTTTTCTCGGTTACTTTAAACAATAGGTCAACTAGTGTATGGAATGATTGAGAAGTGTACATGTCTGGCAGGGTTCATATGACCTTGACCTCATTTTCATAGTTCATTTGTTTAAAATAAGTTTTTGTCGATTGGTTTGATTCTTATGTACTATAAGCAATAGGACCAATATATTGGGTGTATTGAATGATTGCACTGTGTACATGTCCATCTGTCCGGGTTCATATGTCCTTGACCTCATTACATTGTTCACTGTTAAGTTTATGTGTTAGTCTAGTCTATTTTTCAGGTACTATAAGCAAGATTACCACTATATTTGGTGTATGGAATGATTGTAAGGTGTATATGTCTTTCTAGCATAGTTCATCTAACCTAGATCTTATTTTTATGGATCTATGATAATGTTGAGTGTATGTGATACTTGTAGTAAAACCTTTCATCACACAGACTTTCAATATAAATTCTATCATGATCAGTACTGTTAAAGCAGGCAAGACATTTCAATGTGTGCACTCTTATCACTAAAATCCAACAAGTGTACCTCAAGAAATCATACAGAAACAAATTGCACTTCATATTTTTATACACCAGGCTACAAAGCAGCAGGGGTATATAGTCTCATACACCTGTATGTGATCTTAGATCCCAGATGCTTAATTGGACACTTTATATCACATTGCAACCATATAGTGAGAGAAACTCCCAATTGATTTGATATGTTGCTACAGAAAAATTGAAATTTAATTATCGCAAAATTGATTCATTCCTATTTGTCATTAATTCTTGTTCTCAATATACCCTGTTTAATAATGTCTAAATGTAAGTCAAGACATTAATCAGACTTGACTTTGTCTCTGCAAGGATTTGTACGGAAATACTATAGAAATACTATAGAAATACTACAGAAATACTTAGTCTCTGTTATCTTTTATTTCAAGTTTAATAGGATGGATGCGGTCAACTTTAATAGTCACCAAACCATGTATTATTTGTGAAGAAAATGAGGTTTGGGATAACACCCCTTGAACATTACATGTGATTGAAACAAAACTTAAATATATGCACCAGTATTTATTTTGGGATCACTGAGTAAAAGATCAAGGTCTATAACACTAGAACTTTTCATTGGACCGGAACCAAATTTACAGTCATATAATGAGTGAAAGATTGCTTTTAATTTTGAAATCACTGTGTCAAGGATTAAAGTACTGGCAAAAGTTACAAACAAAGAGATAAAAAATTAGTGCAGGAAAAAAGTTGCCAAATTATAACTCTGGAACGTTACATGAGATTGGAATCAAACTTAAAATATATGGTCACATAAAATGAGTGAAAGATCCCTTATTCATTTTGAGGTAACAGTGTCATTAGTCAATATCTTGTGAAACAAGTGCAGAAAGGGTGTATTCAGATATTAACCTGGCATGGAATTGCAATAAAATATACATACACGTACATGTATATTGAGGAGGGTATTTTTATTGCATTTGAAGTCAATGCTTCTAAGGTAAAGGTCATGTTAAATAAATATTAAAAAAATATTACAGAAAACTGTTTCCCAGATACATGTAATAACCTCATAACCTTGTATAGTAAACTGTTATCACAGAGATATGTCTCGCCTTTTTATACGACCGCAAAAAATTTTTTGTGGTCGTATATTGGTATGACGTTGGCGTCGACGTCGTCGTTGTCTGAAGACACATTAGTTTTCGCACTCTAACTTTAGTTTAAGTGAATGGATCTCAATGAAATTTTACCATAAGGTTCAATACCACAAAAGAAAGGTGGGGATTGATTTTGGGGGTTATGGTACCCACAGTTTAGGAATTAGGGGCCAAAAAGGGGCAAAAAATAAGCATTTTTGTAACTTCCAGACATAACTTGTGTGTAAGTGTATGGATCTCTCTGACATTGTACCACAAGGTTCCATATCACAAAGGGAATGCTGGGATTGATTTTGGGGGTAATTGTGTCCAAATTTTAGGAATTAGGGGCCAAAAAGGGGCAAAAAACAAGCATTTTTCTAGTTTCATGACAATAACTTGTGTGTAAGTGTATGGATCTCTCTGACATTGTATCACAAGGTTCCATATCACAATGGGAATGCTGGGATTGATTTTGGGGGTAATTGCCTCCAAATTTTAGGAATTAGGGGCCAAAAAGGGGAAAAAAACAAGCATTTTTCTAGTTTCATGACAATAACTTGTGTGTAAGTGTATGGATCTTTATGAAATTGTACTACAAGGTTCCATATCACAAAGGAAAAGCTGGAATTGAGTTTGGGGGTAATTGCCCAAAAAGTTTAGGAATAAGGGGCCAAAAAGGGGCCAAAAATAAGCATTTTTCTAGTTTCCAGACAATAACTTGTGTTCAAATGTATGGATCTCTCTGAAATTGTACTGCAAGGTACCATACCACAAAGGAAAGGCTGGGATTGATTTACGGGGTAATTCCCTCAAAATTTTAGTAATTAGGGGCCATAAAAGGGCAAAAAAACAAGCATTTCTCTAGTTTCAGGACAATAACTTGTGTGCAAGTGTATGGATCTTTATGAAATTGTACTGCAAGGTTCCATATCACAAAGAGAAAGCTGGGTTTGAGTTTGGGGGTAATCGCCCCAAATGTTTAGGAATTTGGGGCCAAAAAGGGGCCAAAAAACAAGCATTTTTCTAGTTTCCAGACAATAACTTGTGTTCAAGTGTATGGATCTCTCTGAAATTGTACTGCAAGGTACCATACCACAAAGGGAAAGCTGGGATTGAGTTTGGGGGTGATGAATCATAAGGGGGTTCAAAAAATAGGTTAATTAAAATTTTTTAAGTTCTTAGACCACTTTCATTCTGTGTGAGAAACCTATGCTGTGTCAAATATTTAATTACAATCCAAATTCAGTGCTGTATCAAACTTGAATGTTGTGTCCATACTTGCCCCAACTGTTCAGGGTTCGACCTCTGTGGTCGTATCAAGCTGCGCCCCAGCGGAGCATTTTATTGTAATTTTGATAATGCAAATGTTGAAATTAAAATAGCAATACTTTAACATGTAAGTTATGCAAATATTCAAAGTCTATGAACCATGACTGAAGGTACATGGCTAAACAATCTCCATGGAATGAGATGTGCCAATGCTAATACAACTGCATACCAAATACCATTGACTTATTATAAGTCGTTCCCTTTAAACAAACCTAAACACAAACATTAACTTGTAAACTATGTAAAAGTTTCAAAGTCAATGAACCATGATCAGGGGTGGGGCTATATAATTTCCATGGAAACCATGACTGAGGGGGCGGGGCCAAATATTCTCCATGGAAATTAGATGTGCTAATGCTTATATAACTGAACACCAGTTAACATTGGCCTACCACTAATGGTTCCCCTTGAACTGACCTAATCACAAACTAATACATGTTAACTTAGCAAAATTTTCAAAGTCTATAGACCATGACTAAGGGGGCGGAGCCAAAAATTCTCCATGGAAATGAGATATGCCAATGCTTATACAACTGTATACCAAATATCATTGACCTACCACTAGTGGTTCCCCATAAATGGACCTAATCACAAACGAATACATGTAAACTATGTAAAGTTTCAAAGTCAATAGACCTTGACTGAGGGGGCAGGGCCAAATAATCCCCATGGTAATGAGATGTGCCAATGCTAATACAACTGCATACCAAATATCATTGACCTACCACTAGTGGTTCACCATGAACTAGACCTAATCACAAACTAATACATTGTTGATGTCGCCGACGCCGGAAACAGCATACCTATGTCTCGCTTTTTGACTCCGTCAAGGCGAGACAATAAAAACCAACCAAACAAATATGGTCACATATAATGAGAGGAAGATACAGATTGATTATGAGGTCAATATGTAAAAGAGAGGCGAAAGATACTAGAGGGACATTCAAACTCATAAGTCGAAAATAACCTGACAACTCCATGGCTAAACTAGAGGCTCTAAAGAGCCTGTGTCGCTCACATTGGTCTATGTGCATATTCAACAAAGGACACTCTCCAACATTGTAGACGAGACTAGAATTCATGAGAAAAATCTCTGTTTTAATGATCTTGTATTGCTGATCATTTAGTCTGATTATTTTCTCTCTATCTTTAGTTTTTGCTCAAAACACAAAAGAGGGTAAAAAAATCCTCATTTAAGGGCAATCACTCCTTTAAAGAGTGATAGTCTACTAACTGTATCGGCCAAAATTTGACTTGTTAGTAGATCTTGCCTTGTGTCTATTTATGTATTATAATATTTATCATATATGGTAAAACGCAAAAAAAAGGTAAAAATCGTCATTAAAGGGCAATAACTTCAATAATGAGTCTTTTGACAATTTCCTCCATGTTGTCTTAATTGTAGATCTTGTCTTGCTTATCATTTTTGCTAACTTAAGTTTCAATCTATCTATTATAATAATTTTTATGATACAAGACAACAAGAGGCTCTCAAGAGCCTGAATCGCTCACCTGTAATTTTTTGCTTAAATCTTTCATCAATGATTATTTTTGCTTTTCGATATATATTAATGAGTGGCTTAAAAATGCCATTTAAAAGTTCTTTGTATCTGTCATATTTTCTTCAAAAGCAAAAAAATGCATGTTACCCCTATGTTCGATTTAAGCCATAGTGGCTATGATTCATGACGTACAAGGAAATATAAATACAAGATACTCTGAAACTCTTTCAAGATGAACAAATTGTGAAAAATTGTCTTTAATTGGCAATAACTCCTTAAGGGGTCAATTGACAATTTTGGTCATATAAACTTTTTCGTAGATCTTACTTTGCTGAACATTTTTGCTGTTTACAGTTTATCTTTATCTTAAATAATATTCAAGATAATAACCAAACACTGCAAAATTTTCTTAAAATAACAAATTTGGTGGCAGCAACCCAACAATGGGTTATCATATTCAACTGAAAATTTCAGGGCTGATAGAACTTGACCTAATGAACACTTTTACCCCCCATGTCAGATTTGCTCTAAATGCTTTGGTTTTTGAGATATAAGCCAAAAACTGCATTTTACCCCTATGTTCTATTTTTAGCCATGGCGGCCATGTTATTAGATGAATATCAGTAAATAAAACACAAACTTTATTCTAGATACCCTAAGGATCATTCATCTTAAGTTTGGTTGGAATTGGTTCTGTAGTTTCAGAGGAGAAGATGTTTGAAATAGTTTACACCAGACAGACGAAGACAGACGCCAAGTGATGGCAAAAGCTCACAGTTCCTTTGGAACGATGAGCTAAAAAGACCGACAGACAAACAGTAGTACACAGAACACAACATAGAAAACTAAAGACTGAGCAACACGATCCCAACCAAAAACTGGTGGTAATCTCATGTTCTCCGGAAGAGTAAGCAGATCCTGCTCCACATGTGGCACCCGTCGTGTTGATCATGTTAGTACAAACCCGGTAATAAGTCAAATTCCATAGGTCATATTCAGGAAAAGGGGGGACAGGATTGTAGTTACAACATTAGGAACTGAACAAATCCCTTATCATCTGTGAAACGGATATTCTATAAGGTCATGGTTACTAAAAATAAACTTAATAGCTTGCTGTTCAGTGTGAGCCAAGGCTCTTTGTTGAAGGCTGTACTTTGACCTATAATTGTTTATTTTTTACACATTGTGACTTGAATTGAGATCTGTCCCATTGGCGCTCATACCACATCTTATTTCTATTAAATAAGTTCAGAAACTTTTTTTTCTATGGTAAAATCCTCTGGCACAAATTAGAGTCTACAAATATCATAAATTCTGTTTATTTTATAAATATTAACATATTTGATCCTAGTAATGCATACAGGAAAAAGAAGAATAACTAGAAAGAATTTTAGAACACAGGCAGTGTAACTTGAAATTGAAGTTTACATACGTCATAATGTACACATGTAAACAAAAGTTGTTTGGCTCAAAATAAAATAAATTTGGCTGTTTAATCTTGACTGTAAATCTTTACCATTTTAAATTAATGTGCTGAATTTTGATGGTTTTTGATAATGTAGTTAATAAATGCAAAACTGTTTTCTATCCAAGGTTATACAGGCTGACTAGATAGAATTAATAACAAAAATACTTAAATTACTATTGATTTTAAACATGAAAACGATATTTAATGGATGAACACATCTGTTATCAATGTTTTCTCTTTTACTTAAAACAATAAAAATGTTCCCATACATGTATCATTTAAGGTCAAGAGGCTGTCAAAATTACTGCTGAACAGGTTTTCTTTCCATTAAATGAGTGTCATTGTTAAAGAAATCAAGGGCATACCCCCTAATTGGAAATTGTTATCACATAAAAATGACGTAAAAATTCATTTTTCAACCAATGCAGGACTTTAACTCCTAAACAGCAAAAGTGTAAAATTATTTATGAACTTTACCTAACCTTTTGTCATGAAACAAGATATAATTGTAATGAAAAGGTCAAACAGTTATTGCACTGAATTAAGGTGCTATCCAATCAACCAGAATAATTGTGATATTTATATAAGTCCCATAAGAAAAACAAATGGTTCTCTCAGATCCAGAGGGGTTGTTCTGGGTGTTGAACCCCCTCCCCCTTTTTAGTTTGACGACTCATGCTTTTGTATGGGGACATATGGTTGGAACCCTCCTTTTTTTATATTATTTGCAAGTGTTGGAACCCCCTTTTTAAAAAAATGGCTGGTTCTGCACCTGTTTCCTGTTGTCTTGATTCCTGAGAAAATTAGTTATTAAAAAGAAAGGGGTTAAAAGAAGAAGTGAGGATGCTATGCAGGCAAAAAAAATAATTATTTAAACTGTGTACAAGTTTCTCTTCAACAAATAGGTTCTGATTTTTCAGATAATATACTAACCTTAATTCAAATTTTTAAAGAATATGAAAAAAAAAAAAGAAAGATCCCCACAACCTATTATAGACTGCTGCTTTTTCATTCTTGAATTTTTAAAAGCCTCAATTTTCATCACCATTAATTTTCTTAGCACCATTGTTAAATTAATAGAATTACACAAATGAGACCAAAATGGTGCTTAATGTTAAAGAATGGTTATATTGGTGATACATCCTATTTCCATTTTAACTAATCATGATGTTACCAAAAAATGTATATGTGAATAATAAAAATCTGGTCCAAAATTGTTTCCTGATTCTGAGAAATATGATTAACTCTTTATAAATTTTTCAAGTTATTACAATGTATTTAAATATGAAATTCTAACTTATAAACGTAATATCTCAAACATTTCAATACTGAGTTGAAGAAATGCAAGCCTTAGAAGCTCAATTTGTGTCACCTGCGGTCTCAAAATTATATAATGGTTAAGTCCATGGTTTGATAAGGTAAGCTAAATATGTGCAAGCTAAATGGAATTCTGTATCTAGACACTGCTAGGAGACACACAAATATTATCTAGATAACATAATAATATGCAAACATATCATATGCTCAATTGAATTAGCTTGACTTTCCACAATTGCAGCTATCTGTTTTTAAATACATCAAACATGTCAAATGTCTTGTATAGTTCATGATTTTCAAAAAAACATTTGGATAATTTATCAAACTTTTGTACAACAATATAGAGTTCACACTAGGACATTTATATCGATTTAAACTAGATCGGTTCACTTTAGATCGGTTTAAGGGCTAATGTGAATGCTTTTGATCGATCTTTAATCGGTCTAAACTAACACACCAAAAGAGGTAGTTTAGTTTGAATCGATCTAAAGATAACCGATCTAACTTTAAATGTGAACGCAAAGATCGGTTTAAACTAGTGAGATTGAATCGAAAATAATATATGTGTATGTATAGCGACAAAACTACAAGTGTAATAACATAACACCCCAGTATATATCGGTGGTTCGTTGTTTAACCAATATTTCTCTGTTTAAAAACAGACCTTGTGTACATGCAAGTAAAGACAAACGGACAAAAAGTTGTCTTTGCCGTACCATAAATTTGTGTGTCTTCTTTTCTTCTGTTGTTTTTGTTGTATTTTTTTCAGAACCGGAGCATTTCTTCCTTGCTACAGTTTTTTGTTTCAAAATTAATGAAAACTACAAGAACACAAGTATCAAAATTTGAACTTGTGATTCAAGAGAAACAATAACTTCATCCATTTTTTTTAACAGTGTGTTTCAGTGTACCAACACATAAATTTGATTAATTATTTCTATTTATACACAATGTTTACAGTTTTACAGGTCAATTGCATTTTTAATTGTAGTGTGAAAGCAGTGGTTCAGATTAGATCGATAGAGATCATTATGATTAAAGATAATGTGAACGCTAACTGGTTTTATTTAGATCAATTCAAATTAGATCGATAAAAAAAAATGCTAGTGCGAACTAGGTCTTATATGTTAAATTGACTTAATACAAATACATGACATATGATATGGTTGTAGGTTTGTTTATTTATTCTACATTTATCCTACATTTGACAAATTTGATTTATGTAGACCATATCCTATTGTAAATCTGCTGTAAAGTTCTGTTCAATAATTTGTATATACATTAAAATGATAGGACTTCTAGAAATCTGTAAACTTATTTTGCCTGTCCCTAAATAAATATTGTCAATCAAAAATGAGGAATTATCTCCCTTTGCACTTAATTTGTATGTGCTTTTAATATCAAAAACTGTGGAAAACAGACATCCACTGTATCTGTTCAGCCTTTCCACATACATTTTTAAATTACTAAAAATACAGTGTGAACAAAAACTCTAAATTAGGAAACAGATGAGTCATTGATGAAGGATTCCCATAGAGAGGTTAAACAAGAGTGCACACGCTGAAATGTCTCGCCTTCTTTACTAACCATTGATATTATGTTTATAGTCCTAAATATAAAGCTTTACTACAACTATCACATACACTTAAAATGATCCAAGAAAATGAGGTCAAGGTCATATAAACCAAACAAGAAATACATGTACACCTTACAATCATTCAATACACTAAATATAGTTGACCTATTGTTTATAGTTTCTAAGATACAGACTTAACCAAGAAAACTAAACATTGACCAATGAACCAATAAAATGAGGTCAAGGTCAGATGAACAATGCCAGGCAGACATGTAATACAGCTTGCAATCCTTCCATACAACAAATATAGTTGACCCTATTGCTTATAGTATTAGAAAAACAGGCCAAAACACAAAAACTTAACACTGAGCAATGAACCGTGAAAATGAGGTCAAGGTCAAATAAAACCTGCAAGACTGACAGGTATATCATAAAATATTTCCATACACCAAATATAGATGACCTATTGCATAAAGTATTAGAAAAAAAGACCAAAACTCAAAAACTTAACTTTGACCACTGAACCATGAAAATGAGGTCAAGGTCAGAAGACACCTGCCAGCTAGACATGTACACCTTACAATCATTCCATACACCAAATATAGTAGACCTATGGCATACAGTATAAGAAAAACAGACCAAAACACAAAAACTTAACTATAACCACTGAACCATGAAAATGAGGTCAAGGTCAGATGACACCTGCCAGTTGGACATGTACACCTTACAGTCCTTCCATACACCGAATATACTAGACCTATTGCTTATAGTATCTGAGATATGGACTTGACCACCAAAACTTAACCTTGTTCATTGATCCATGAAATAAGGTCGAGGTCAAGTGAAAACTGTGTGACGGGCATGAGGACCTTGCAAGGTACGCACATACCAAATATAGTTGAACTATTGCATATAGTATTAGAAAAATAGACCAAAACTCAAAAACTTAACTTTGACCACTGAACCATGAAAATGAGGTCAAGGTCAGATGACACCTGCCCGCTAGACATGTACACCTTACAATCATTCCATACACCAAATATAGTAGACCTATGGCATACAGTATAAGAAAAACAGACCAAAACACAAAAACTTAACTATAACCACTGAACCATTAAAATGAGGTCAAGGTCAGATGACACCTGCCAGTTGGACATGTACACCTTACAGTCCTTCCATACACCGAATATACTAGACCTATTGCTTATAGTATCTGAGATATGGACTTGACCACCAAAACTTAACCTTGTTCATTGATCCATGAAATGAGATCGAGGTCAAGTGAAAACTGTCTGACGGGCATGAGGACCTTGCAAGGTACGCACATACCAAATATAGTTATCCTATTACTTATAATAAGAGAGAATCTAACATTACAAAAAATCTTAAGTTTTTTTTCAAGTAGTCATTGAACCATGAAAATGAGGTCAAGGACATTGGACATGTGACTGACGGAAACTTCGTAACATGAGGCATCCATATACAAAGTATGAAGCATCCAGACCTCCCACCTTCTAAAATATAAAGCTTTTAAGAAGTTAGCTAACGCCGCCGCCGCCGTAGCCGCCGCCGCCAGATCACTATCCCTATGTCGAGCTTTCTGCGACAAAAGTCGCAGGCTCGACAAAAACATATCAATATACCTGTACATTTCTTTCATTTATTTGAACATTAAAACAATGTAAATAGACCTGCTAATTAATTCGTTTTCAATGAACTTTTAACAATCTACGATTCTTTTTTACCTATCACGATAAAATGTGAAAATCTTCCTGAACAATATTTATTCTTCTTGTTTTTAAAGTAGTACAAGCTGAAAAAATTGCATGGTTTATAAGGTAGTTTTGTGCATTATAATATTCCTAATTGAATCTATAAATACTACTATGCAAAAAAAATTTGGATAATCAGAATCTTATATAAATGAGTAATTTCATCTTAGATGTCTTATCTTAAGTAAATGTATGAAGACTTTCAAAACAAACACAGAATAATTAGTGATGAGGCACAAATAACAAACATGTCCGTTTCACAAATGAAATTACAACATAGACTATCTAATCTATAAGTATCATGTCGATCGGTCCAGATATTCTGCTATTTGTAAATTTCTCCAGTCTTTAGATAGATCATCAAAATGGTTATCAAAGTCAACTAACTGTCTGTAGGAATCCGGTGTAGATAATAACATTCTGCTTAACTCTAGTGTTTCTTCATCTGTTGTCGGTCTACAATGGATACATAATTATGTTACTTCTTGTACAAGTGTGTAAACTTCATTTGAATAATCGTATAGTTTTCACCTACCTCATTTTTGTGAAAGAGTTTCTTTTAGATACCTAAATAGATATCTCAATCTTTCCATAACTTTAATTCTACATACAGCCAATATCATCTTTGATAGATAATTGATTTATGACTTCATCCAATTGCAATTTACAAAATTTCATTCTTGCCAGCACCCTTTTAACAGTATCACCAGAAGTTTTATAATTTGGATTTTTTTTCATTTTGTTTGTTTACACATCTAAATTTTGTATGTGTTTGTAGCCATATAACATGTAGTTAAACACATTAATATTACTTTAGATATCAATAAACATATGATTTCAAAATGGAACTATACAACTATACAACTGCAATTTTAACTGTTTCTTAAATCTTTGAAGAGTTGGAGAATTTAAGATGTGAGCCCCCTTCTGAATCATCAAATTGGTTTATGTCAAGAGACATGTCTAATTGTTTTTAATTGATAAGATGAAGGACTTCCCGTTACGAATTTCCTTGGAGTTCGGTATTTTTATTATTTTACTTTTAATGTCAAGAGACATGTTAATTGTTCATCAGTAGCAATACTATAAGGAAACTAAACTAATGACACAGTCACACAATGAACACCTGAATTAACATTTGTCCAATTGTATGAAAATTTCAGTATTTCTATACCTTTTATCAGTTTTGCACCAATTTGTTTCTTTAAACGTGTATATATTGTAAGCCTCTGACACTGCTAGCGGAGATACTTTATTATTATCAACCTGAAAAACAAAATCTTACATTGAAACAATTCATAGTATTACATCTTGGACATTATCACATAATTCCCAAATTTATCCAACATTAATATCTTTTTCTAAACTAAGACGCATCATTTGTATATGCGATAATATATTGGGAAAAGTTTCATGCTAAAGTTTACATCTATTTGTATCCACTTAATTTTTAGAGTCTGTTCTTGCACTAAAAAATGTGTTGCCTTGTAGAACATTTTTTTCATATTGTTTCTAATTGTCAAGACATAATTGACAAACTAAAATATTTCATTTTTCTTTTCAAAAATCATAATTCAATATTCAAAGTCCTACATTCTTTATCAAATAATTGAAATCCTTTTACTAACAAATGATCGATAAATACTCACTATAAAAATACAAGTCCTTTTACTAACAAATGATCGATAAATACTCACTATAAAAATACAAGTATCAGGGTTATTGTCGTAGATTCTTTTTCCTATTATTTTTGCTGCATTATTTAATCTGAAAGTTGAATAAAGTTATATTTTAAATTTCTAAGTAAATTTTCCACACAATAAAAGTAAATATATCAAATAGGTTATTTATAATATAGCAGGTATTTTCCGTGTTTAGAGTAGCCTTTTATAAAAGCATATACTTTTTGTGATCCCAAAAATATTTCAAAGTTGGTTACCATGATTACTAGATACTTTTGTAAACAGGAAGTCATGAGTTTGACTTTATGAACAGACAAAGTGCCCTGTTTGATAGAAAATTGTATCACATGAACAAAAATTTAAACTTCAAATATTTTATTGCGTTCATAATCATGATAATTGCATTTATTGATTAACAGGCCATTAAAAATTTTCCAATGAACGAAAGGAGCTCCTGTATTACTGAGATATCACTTTAGTTTACCAAGAAATCCACACTTACACATTATCATCAAGGTTTTCATTGGCTTGATAATATCCTGCTATCACACATCCTATACTCTTACTGTAGGCTTCAATCTGAATATACAAAATTAAACTAAGGTTAGATAACAAACTATGTTGCAGTGGCGGATCCAGAACTTTTCATAAGGGGTGCCCGCTGACTGACCTAAAGGGGGGGGGGGGCTCCAGTCATGCTTCAGTGATTCCCTATATAATCAACCAAATTTTTCCCAGGATAGGGGGGCCCCCCCTGGATCTGCCTATGTGTTGTGTATTTGCATACCAACTAGCATTCATGACGAGAATAGACAGCTCAGCTTACAGTATTTTTTATTTAATTTAAGCATTTTTTGGGTAATATAGATGTTTCTCTACTGAGCTGCATACTGAGCTGCAGTGAGGTAATACCAGAAAAAAAACTATAGATATTAACTCTCTAACATGTTCTAGCCAATGCTAATCTTGGGGACATTACTGAAAAGTTGTATCAACAAAAAGACAGTCATTTCCCTTTAACATTGTTATTTTTTCAATGCATAAATTTTAATTAGGCCAATATGTCTAAAATGTTGTGTCCACGAGGATGAATCCATGAATAGTGTCACATTAAACTTTAATGAACTTTTTATAGATTAACTGAAGTATTGTATTTGTCTTTAAATGCCTGATAAAAATTATGAAAACATATTGAAGTTATACTTTTAAAAATGACAAGAACAGTGGGTTATAAATTAAACATGTATATGACAGCAACTCAGTAGTTTCAGAGAAGATTTTTCAAAATCTTGCCTATCAGGATCAAAGGATGATATTCATTCAATTTGATATTAATTTTGGAAATTTTATTGACAAACTATAGTTATTGTGACTGCATATTGATCAATGTCAGCTGAATGAATATGAATGTCGAAGTCTCATTTTAAAGAATATGCTTGGTTATTCTTTAAATGAGGTTTATATCTGTGTTTTGGAGTATTTTGGGTAAATCTATCATGTCTATGTATGGACTTAATCCCTTTAAGGATTTTCTTATGCCATTGGCAAGAACTATATTGATCTAGAAAGTAGTTGTCCTTCATGATTTTTTCATTGTTTTTTTTTGTATTCAAATTACAAAAAGAGGCACAGATTAGACGATGACGACGACGACGACGACGATGATGATGATGATGATGGATGGCTGCTTAACGTCCAGCAGCAAATTAATATGTATATTCATAACCACGATAATGAGAACATATTAATGTAATATGAATATTAACCCTGCTTTATACCAGGCCGTGACGGATTTTTAACATGCTAGTTCACAAGGTAACAGTCTGCAGGAAGACATGTATAGAGTTCGCGAAAACTTATTTTGACCCGTCGGTCATGGGACCGACAAAGCATGATTATTTGTCAGTCCTACAAAATCTGTCAATTTTATCCTGAAATAAAATTAATAACATATTTTATGTAAAAATAACTTTATTAATATTAGTTTTATTCTTTGCACCCACAGGCAAATCAACAATGAAGGACCAGTTCAGGTCTTCTGATTGTTCTTATTTAAAGTCATCTTCACTATCCATTTCATCATCTGAATCATTTTCTCGGCTGTTACAGTATTTGTTTGCTCCATTGTAGGGTTCAATCTCGGATTGTTTGCCAGGGATGGCTCTACGAACAAATTTAGTTGGCCACGTGTAGATCGCTGCTTTGGTTTGTTTATAATAAATCTGTAAACCAGTACCGGAAATTTACAGCGGGTACATCTGATAACCGATGTAAACACTTATTGGAAACAGTTGTGGTACATCTAATAACCCATGTAAAAAAGTGCCGAAATTTGCACTACAACGGCCGTTTTTACATCGGTCATCGGGACCGGCACTAGCCTTCAAAATACTAGTCCGAGCCTTATTTTGACCGACAGGACCGACCATTTTCGCGAACTCTGCATGTCACTTTAACCCGGAAACACTGTTCTGACTCCGAGCGGCCAGTCTTTGCTCTTACTCCTTTATGCCGCATGCTTAGCAGAGAAGCAGCTTACACCAATTTTAAAGTCTTTGGTTTGACCATCTGGCACTTGAGGCGAACACGCTACCAACAAGGTGGTATCACAGATTAGAAGGACAAAATTATAGTTTTGACAAAATGAATCTATAACCATCTTTTAAGGTTTTTTTTATAATTTTCCCCTATTCTAAAAGGCTGTAAAAGGCAACTGCTCGAGGTAAGACAGTTGGAAAAAATTTCCCTGAATATACTTTATTGAGTTTTTTTGGAGTTCTCAAGAAATCATTGCACCCCATTAACTGATTATATACAGGGCTCACACTACTTCTGAATCATAGGGAGAAGTGACTTCTCTTTTTGAAACTGATAGGGAGAAGTGGTGAGATTTGAAAGAGAAGTGCTCCTTCGCGAGATGCGCTACAATGTTTTGATTTTACTATAGTATAAAGGGTCATATGTAAATAATGTTCTTTTTATATTGTTTAATTCATATCTGAGTATACAATTAAATTAACAGTTCAAATTCAAAGTTGTTTAAGTTTAGGTTCTTGTGAGAACTACCAACTAAATATCTAGCACTAAAAAGAATTTTTTTTATGTCAAAAAGGTCAAGAAGTTATAAAATATGAATTACAATTCAATTAAAAACTTGTTTATCATGTTTATAAGATTCAGTGTTTCTCATCAAAAGATATACAAAGTTAAGCTGGGCCATAATATATTGATATTATTGGTTAAGCAACTTTATTCAATATTTTGAAACAATCCATATAAATTATATGGAATAATATACATTAATCAATTAGATCTAACCAAAAGTCTGTTAATGCGTGTGGAATGTGTAATTTTTCCTTTTGGGATCAATATTCTTCAGTCAGCTGTTCCATTCATGCGTCCGTAGTTATTATTGTAAAAATACGGATTTCCGTCATAGCTGGACCGGTTCCGATCCGTAGTTAGATAATGGTTAATGGCGGACGAAGAAAATTTACAAAAATAAACGATGTTTGACAAGCTATTGGAAAGGAATATGAAGTTTTTAATGCAATAAATGGATTAAACATTTACTGGAGGCAACTTTTATCACTTTCAAATGAAGTAACAACTTATTTTGCTGCCGAAAGTTAGATTGATGTACGCTCTCTGAGTAACAAGTACCGGTAGTGCATGCAGTGATTAAAAGTTGTCTTTTTATTAAATAACCTGCTACACACTGTAAATTCAATGCTTAAACCTCGTTTCTTAAGAAAATGAATCATTTATGTCTGAATTTCTTTAATAATCAATAAATTGAAAATGTCCGATGATGAAAGCGACTGAAAGCGAGTATCATCAACAACAGGGCGACTTGTTTTCGCTTTTTAGGGTCGGGCAAAGCGAAGTGACGGATGGGAAAGCGACTTCTTCGCCCTAGTCGCCTGGTAGCGTGAGCCCTGATATATGAAATGTAAGAATGTGAATAATATATTCAAGCGATAAAATATTTATCCAGATTTAACCCTGAAACACTAGAAGTCCAGTGACTTTAAAATCATGAACGATTAATTAAATCCTTAAGTTGGTCACATTAACCGACAGCAATGTAACCAAAGAGATTCCCAAGAGTAAAATGTCTAATATAAACAGATGAACACCTGCAACAAAGCAGCCTCCAGCATCGGTGCTATACTCAAAGACAAATGAAACAGTGGAATACAGTCAACAAATCGTATGTTTTTGTGATCTTTGTGTTTTGGTTCTTCAGCTAGAAGTACACCATTGACAGCACAATGTGGATATTTAGCTGCATGAAGTAAAATCTTGCAGTAAGCTGTGCTTGTTAAAAATAAATCCGCCATGCTGGATGGCTTTCAGTTGTCTCTTTATTTAACGTAAATTACCACGATGTTACTAGAAAGTTCCGAACGGTTTTAAAAATGTCAGCGCCCAGTGTCCACCCACTTATTTATTAATTTGGTAAAAAAGACAGTTATTCACAAATTATCAATGTTTATAAAATGTTTTAATGCAGCTGCAAGACCTGCAAGTGTAAGTTGTGAAAGCGGACGAAGTACACATTTGTATAATACTAATACTTCTGATAAAAAAATTATATAGACAATAGACAATATTTATTACTATTAGCACAAATACATTTACATTAAATGGTTATGGCATTCAGTATGGAGACAATAAACTGATAATAATTAAATTGACTATAATTAAATTAATTTAGAGTGACAGTGGCATTCTCACGAAAAAAAGAGACTATAGATATGTGTGTATCGACAGTTAATACAGTATTAATGTTCATGAACGGGTGCAGATCGTTTCATAACCTGGTCGTTTCGTAACTAGTCGATTCACAACTAGCTAGTTCATTTTTTAACTGAAACGTTTCGTAACCTTATAACAATATTCAATAACATGTAGGTTATGGAAATAATGTTGAATAAATATTTCGTTTAAAAATAATAAATAGACTTATTGATGTATATATCCAAAGGTAAACTAAAAAGGTACATGTATCAGCGTGTTAGGTCCCGCTACATATAAGTACGCATATTCTCATTCAGGGATAAATATACTCAAAACCAGATGTCATGTAGTACATTGTTAAGGAGATGTGCTTTTGTTTGCTGCTTCTGCTGCTCCGGCCAACTAAGACTTTGTTTCCTGTTTAAACCAGGTTTTTTTCAGATGAAAAATCAGGCCTTTATGCCAGTATAAACATGAAAACAAAGGACAACATAGTGAAGTTAATGTTCTAAAGGAAGACGATTAACAACAACAAAAAACGCCGGTCCCCAGCCCGCGTGAAAAGGAGGAATGTTATTCAATAATTGCATGTAATAGTAAGAAAAAAAAGTAGAAAATATTTTTTTTTTTCAGATCATAAGCCATTTTTTTAATCCTCTTCTTAACCACTTTACACCTAATTACTTTTTATCACCTGTCAATAGCTGTCATAAAACCATTAAGCGTAATCACCAATTAGCCAAGAATTTAAAATTTTAAAAATTATTATTATTAGATTCACAGTTTGATCATTTTTAAGTATAAATAACACGAACAAAACTCAAGAAATTTATTTTGGCTTCAATATATAGACAATTTTGGGAGATAAACACTTCCAGAGACAAAACTAATAGAGACACACTTTATAACCATATATAATTACACGAGGTACGAAACGTCTCGGTTACAAATCAACCTAGTTACGAATCGACCAGGTAAGAAACGACCAGGTTACGAAACGACTAGCATTCTCATGAACATAAAAAACAAAAAATAAGGATACATATTAAAAAAAAATATAAATTACACAGATGTTCTCAATAAAAGACAATCATTAATAAACTTTATAGTGATTTTTATAATGACTGGCAAACTGCTATTTAAAAGTGTGGTCATATGCCTCAGTGTTATAGCTGAATGCAATTTTATAAAATTGAAATTAAAATTAGTATTAATATTTTGTATATACATGATATAGGTATCCCTCAATATATATAAATGATAATAAGACTGGTTACCTTGTGGACTAACATGTTAAAAACAGGCTCCAGCTCAGCATGTTGATCTACATGTATTAGTTCAAATAGTGGTTCATCATTGGTTATATAGATCTCGTAGGTACTTGGGGACTGGACAATTTTTTTTGGCCCTTCCCCTTTTTTCCAAAATCCGTTATTTTTTCGTTTTCTATTAATTTCAATTATTTTCGCGTTTTTCTGTATTATAAGAACATAGATCTTCTTATATCTATATAGATATACTACAAATAACTTGTATTTGCTGTTTACTATCCACGGCGGTCACTGATATATAGAATTTATGACCGCTGTTGATAGTAAACATGGACTTGATAGTAAATAACAAATACAAGTTATTAGTAGTATATTTATGTTCTTATAATTGTCCTGTCCCCAAGTACCTATGATAGATCAATATCAAATTAACATGTTCTTGTCAAAATATGCATGATTGTTGTATTTGCCACAGAACGTTATACATCAACCAGGGACAGTCTATACTAGTTGTCCCTGCATCAACCCATAATCATCCTCATCAAAGTTCATATCAGTTTGAGGACTATTTTGAGGCTCTGCCCAATAGGTCATGGTCCAGGGTATCGGGTCTGTTCGCGCCCAATACACGTTCGCACACTACACTTTGGCACCCCACACGTTCGCCTCCTGAGTCAGTTCTCACCCTACACGTTCGCACCTTTTTTTTAATTCAAAAACCTGATGAATTGTTTGATGCTTTTTAGATGTTTATATCAAAATATTGTTCATAATTAAAATTTCGGGAATTGTTTTTAAATTGATTTGATGATTAATTATTATATGTTAATTATGTATGATTACTGTTAATATGGTTTTTATGCAGCTAAACTTGGTGTTATTGTTATGTGTTTGAAAATCGTAATTGTTGTTTTAACTAGCTTTGATGTGAATTCTGCATATAGTTAGTATGTATTTAGCTTGGTATGATAAAAACAATGAAGATTCAAAATGTTATTGTTGTTGAGTTTAATAGCGGTTTGGTATCTTAACATTAAAATAATATTCAACACAAAAAACCTTTTTAGAAATTTTTTTTTATTTTGAAACAATGAAAAAAAAAATTTGTAGCAACACACTAACCAAAACACGTTTAAAAAAATATTCAACACAAAAAACGTCACTTTATTTTGAAACAATGGGAAACAAATATTATTTATAGCAATACACTATAAACCAAAACACGATTAAAAAATATTTAACACTAAAAACGTCACTTTATTTTGAAATAATGAAAAAAAAAACTATTTATAGCAATACAATAACCAAAACACGATTAAAAAATTATTTTAAAAACACAAAAATCTATTTTAAAAAGTCACTTCATTTTGAAACAATGAACAAAAAAAATATTTATAGCAATACACTAACCAAAAAAACGATTGAAAAATTATTAAACACAAAAAACAATAAAAAGGGTGCAAACGTGAAGGGTGCGAACGTGTAGGGGGCGAACCTGAATGGGAGCAAACGTGTTTTTGGGCGAACGGACCCGGATTCATGGTCCAGCGACTTTGAATAATTTAGCAATGTTGCTGTCTATCAGATTGTTTTTTTTATGAGTTTTCTGCTGACAGGCAAGACATATCTCTGTGTCAACAGTTTATTATTATAAAGTTCCAAATCTAAAAATGGATAACAGGCATTGTTTTTGTGTAAATATATATCTAAATCTATAACCTTTCAGAATGTCAAATGAATGTACATGAATTCAGTTGATGATAATTATTGGTGTTAAATGCCATGTTAACATTTGTTGTTAACTGTTCACTCCCTTATGAAAGTTTATTTAAAAAAAAAGGTAAAAGAAGGTTTGAATCTGTAGCTTGAAGTTCAAGGTTATGAGCTCTATACTTAATCTTTCAGGTTTTTCAAGCAACTGTCAAGACGATGAGCAACATTAATTACATTGTTGGTTGGATATATTGGTTATGTCCTTGTAGTTTTAAAGAGTTTTCTCATCTATTTGACATACTCTAGAGATTCCTTTCCACTCCTCTTGATATGAAGAATTCATGGTACAATGTATTGAAACAGTTATCATGGTTATAACCATTTTTTATTTGTAGTGAAGAAAAATGCAATGGTTGAGGCAGAGCCATGGTTTGACGTTAGCTGTGATGGCAGGAGTTATGGCTTCCTTAGGATCAACGTTTGCTAAGTTGGCTATGAGTGGAGATATCGTACTGTCTTATTGTCTACTCTTAGTAGGAAATCACAAGTGTCAACAGGTAAGCTGTTAAACATGAAGTCCATCACAATCTTTACCATCCATCTTCACTATCCAGAACTGGATACGGATATTGATGAATTGTTATAAGAGAATTTATAGGATGTTCAGTAAAGGTTACCTGGAGAATATAAAGTAGATGGCAATCTCATTTTTAGCCAATGATAACATGAGGGTAGGTATGCCCTTTACTGTCAGACGTCAAACGGTCATTTTTCGGCTACCACTAGCGTCAAATTGGTTAAATTTAAAATTTTACTGTGATTCGTCACAATATCCTTATCGTGCTTCATTAGAGTTCTCAAATAATTACCGTTACTGTTATTTTTGGAATAAAATTAACGTGATTCGTCAAAATCAGTCGAGTTTTTTATCGTCTTAAAGAAAGTGTACATTTTATCGTCATGCACAAAAAATTACCGTTAACGTCATTTGGCAAGATTTTTTACCATTATTTGTCATGAAGGTGCCCCCATTACGACCCTCTAACATGGGATGGACTAACAAATGCTAAAAATGGTCTTTATCAATATAATGTAAGTTCCACTGTAAATTCAGAAATAAATGTTTTATTTTAGATTTTAAAAACAATTTGGGTCATCAGAAACTACATTTGATTGATCTTTTAGTAAATTATGTAATTAGTATGTTCACGTTGATATGGGTCCATGTTGTAGATTTTCTGATATTCCTTATATAAAGACTTGTTAACTGTTGCTTATAGAGTACTGCAGTTCTTTTCACCACAATTCCTATGAGAAATTTAATTATAACTGCATGAGGATCAATTTTACCTGCAAGTTTATTTATTATTTAATTCGAAAAGTGAGGATATTGGTTGCATGTACATGTGTACCTGTAGTCATGGTAGCGGCACTGTGGGACTTTTTAAAGTTTTAATTTTTTTTAAAAGAAAACAACATATTTAAGCATGATTAGGTATTCAAAATTTTGTATCTAAGTGATGTTCTCATAATATTTGTACATCAGGTTTTTTCATATTCTTACAAGATATATCTATTATACATATACAACATGTACAAGTGATTATTTTCATGTATGGTATTTGTTGTGTAATGGTGTGTACTCTAATTTTCAGATTAGTGTGTACATACAAGTGATGTGTTTCCTAATGATATTTGTATGTAATGGAGTGATGTGGACCTTCTTCACTAGATCTTTACAGTACTGTTCATCATCAGTGGAGGCTACTGTAACTAATACAGCTTCTAATTTCTTGTTCACAGTAAGTAAAATATATATGATATGTCAATCATCTGAAATTTGGTATCCACGGCTTGTAAATTACATTTAGGCAGTACTATCATGATCACAGACCAATGAGATTTTTATTGTCCATGAAATTATACTTTTATGAAAAGTGAAAACAATTATTAAAGACAATTAAACACTCTATTATAGAGCAATAATGTTAAAAGGAATTCAAGAAAGAAGAAAACACATATTATTCTCTGAAACTGCTTTGACAGCATTAACCAACATTGTCAGGAATAATTTATAGACAGATTTTGTCTCTCCTTGACGGAGTCCAAAAAAATTGAAAAATATTATCTAGGTTTTTATGCCCCCGCCGTAGCGGTGGGGGCATTAAGTTTTACCCTTGTCCGTCTGTACGTACGTACGTACTTCCCAAAATTGGTTTCCGTTCTCTAACTTGAGTTTGCCTCAACCAAATGTTATGAAACTTATACACAATGCTTATTACCACAAAATATTATCTAGGTTTTTATGCCCCCGCCGTAGCGGTGGGGGCATTAAGTTTTACCCTTGTCCGTCCGTACGTCCCAAAATTGGTTTCCGTTCTCTAACTTGAGTTTGCCTCAACCAAATGTTATGAAACTTATACACAATGCTTATTACCACAAAACACAGATCAAGTTTGAATTTTGGTGGCGTCACTTTAACCGTTCTAGAGTTATGCCCCTTTATAAATGGAAAAATTACAAAATTTTTAGTTTCTGTTCTCTAACTTAAGTTTGCCTCAACCAAATGTTATGAAACTTATACACAAGGCTAATTACCACAAAACACAGATCGACTTTGAATTTTGGTGGCGTCACGTTTACCGTTCTAGAGTTATGCCCCTTTATAAATGGAAAAATTGCAAAATTTTTAGTTTCCGTACTCTAGCTTAAGTTTGCCTCAACCAAATATTATGAAACTTATATACAATGCTTATTATCACAAAACACAGATCAAGTTTGAATTTTTGTGGCGGCACTTTAACCGTTCTAGAGTTATGCCCCTTTATAAATGGAAAAATTGCAAAATTTTTAGTTTCTGTTCTCTAACTTAAGTTTGCCTCAACCAAATGTTATGAAACTTATACACAATGCTTATTACCACAAAACACAGATCAAGTTTGAATCTTGGTGGCGTCACTTTAACCGTTCTAGAGTTATGCCCCTTTATAAATGGAAAAAATTGCAAAATTTTTATTTTCTTCTAAATATCAAGTTATTTTTAAAATTGGAGTTATCTTCCTTTGTCCATGATTATAGTTTAATCAAATACAATCAATGCTTTATACAATGCAATGTTTAATTTTGACTTCCACTGATAAAACACAGATCAAGTTGAATTTGGGTAGTGTCACTTTAACCATTATTGAGTTATGCCCCTTTATAAATAGAAAAATTGCTGAATTTTTAGTTTCTGTTCTCTACTTAAGTTAGCCTCAACCAAATGTTATGAGACTTACACACAAAACTCAGATCAAGTTCAAATTTGGGTAGTGTCACTTTTACTGTTCTTCAGTTATGTCCCTTTATAACTATATGATATGCAAGCGGGGGCATAATCTGTATCCATATGTGGACACTATCCACATTTATTTTAAAATCTGTTACATCTATATCTAATAATTCTTCAAATATTTTAGAGGTAAGTGTATACCAACAATAAATACCTTCCATTTCTAATGATGTTTTATTAATGTTAAAATTCCTGAATTTAAGGATTACTCCCCTTTGTATTTATTCTACAAAAGTACATAAGAATTTGAACTTTAATAAATGAATCAATGGGAAATCTTTTACAGCAATATAACAGAGGAAATACCATTTTACTAACAATATTTCATTTCTTTTACAGGCATTTGTAGGTCTGTTGTTATTTGATGAAACTTTGTCATTACGATGGTGGTTTGGATCTGTACTTATCCTGTTAGGACTGATCCTGATAAATAGAGGAAATCTAAAGGATGAACAAAGGAAAGCAGATAAAAAAACAGAGTAGTCAAATAATGTTTCATGATTGTTACCAATAACAAGAAACAGGAGATTAGTCTGTCGTCTGCAATAAGATCACTAGATAGATGACCTCATGATCAAAAGCTAATGATTTGCAGTTCCTGATGTCCAGATGACAGGATTGAAATGAAAACTTGGGACCCTGATACATCGTTATTATTAACATGATTATGATATTACACATGCAGAGTAATAATTGGTATTGAATTAAATGGCAGATAAATTACGGAACTAATTTCAGTGTAAATTTATAATTATTAAATCAAACAGATTTTAAAACAATGATTTGAATATTTTATGAGCAAGTGTCCATTAGTGAAGTTGTAAGCTTATTCTGTCATTGATGAACTTGTGTTGTGTTAAGGTATACTGCATATTCTTTTATTGGAACAAAAAGCTAAAAGTTTAAACAGACTTTGCCTTAATCCTAAAGAAAAAGTGCCATCACTTGACATTTATCTTTATCATCCTCATTTGCATCTTTTACCAGTTAAGATAATGTACAGAAATTTCTTTAACAAATAGAATTTGTGTAGCCATTCATATTTTTATTTCCAGTGACCTTTTTGACCACTGAACATAGCAGATGGTTACTAAATACAATACTGTATTTCAAAAGTCCTATTTACATTATGGGGATTTTATTTGCTTTATTAGTGTGGACCGATACCAAAGGGGCAATCAGAAATCATAAGTTGAAGAAAAACAGACCACACAATGGGCAAAAGAAACAACATTCCGCACAAGTAAAACCAAAGACTGAGCAACAGAAACCTCACTAAAACTAACGGTGAACTAAAGTGCTCCTGAAGGGTCAACAGTTCCTAAAGCAACATAAACCGCAACAATACGGGTGGGGGGGGGGGGGGGGAAGAGATTAAACTATGGTGCTTCTGAAGGGTAAGCAGTAACTGGAGTAATAGAAACCCCAACAAAACTGGGGTGGGGTGGGGGGGAGTGAACTATGGTGCTCCATAAGGATCAGCAGTTCCTGCTAACATTATGCAATTCACTTTTATTCCTTTTTATAAGAAAGTTGAATAGCAGCTTGTAACAGTCAATATTTCTTCGTCATGTTGAATTTCCATACATTTATATAATTACCCTCTCAATGACCTCATGGCTACGTGTTTTCCTCTAGTGTTGAAGGTCAAGTGTTTGCTTTACCTGCTGGGTCAAACCAGAATAGACTGTAAAATTAGTATTTGCTGCTCCTTCGCTTAACATGTGACATTAATGGAGAAAAATCAAAGACTTGTTTGTTAGGATAACATGTCTGGGTGAGATGACAGGTCTTCCTGTTACCTTAAAAATAAACATGTAACTAGCACAGTAAAATCTGGCTTAACATGTCAGTCCAGTATAAAGTAGGGTTTGTATTACAATAACATGTTTTCATCCACAATATTATTACTGTGGATTCAGTTTTTTTTCGGTGTGCCTAGTTTTTGTGGATTTAGGAAAAATTATATTGTTGTGGATACTTGATTTCGTGGTTTTGCCAAAGTCTACATGCAAGCCTAAAGAAAATTTGTTCTTCGCTGAACTTTTAAACTTGTGGATCACCTGTACCAACGAAAATCAACAAACATTGGCATCCCACAAATAATAATGATTCCACAGTAATTGGATTACCTTATGTGTTGTAGAGAAGAAGAAAAACTACCACAAGCTATCTACCTATCTCATGTACACAGTGTTATATCCTTGCATTCTCATTTGCATTATAACTTTGGCCTTCACAGTCACTTTAGAAATAATTATCAATCCCTTCAAACTTCAAAATAAGCTAATATTATTTTATATTCTTCAAGTCATCACAACTATAGAGCAAATGCATCTAAGCCCCAAAATTTCGCCAAGAGCTTCTCATTAGCATATAACTTTGGCCTCCACAGCCACTTTAGTTAAATTACAATCACTTCAATCTTAATAATAAGCATATATTATTTTATTAGCTCTGCTGGCCTAAAAGGCCATGTGGGCTTTTGCAATCACTTAGCGTTGGTCATCGTTCACTTTGATCTTCTCTGAAACTTCTGTTATCAATCATTATTTTACTGAAACTACTGTTATCAATTATTATTTAACTGAAACTACTGTTATCTATCATTATTTAACTGATACTACTGTTATCAATCATTATTTAACTGAAACTACTGTTATTAATTATTATTGAATTGTAAAAGCAAAAGCGGTCAGCAAAAAGAGATCTACAAATATATCAACATGGACGAATTATCAATTGACCACTTATAGGAGTTATTGTCATTAAAAAGTAGCTTTTACTCATTTTTGCATCTTTTTTCAGAAGCAAGCATAGATCGAGAGCAGCAATGTGTAGCAAAAATGTTCAGCACAATAAGATCTACAAATAGGTCAACATGGTTGAAATCGTCAATTAACCCCTTAACAAACTATAATAGATAGAGAGAAACAGATAAACCAAAAATGTTCAGCACAATAAGATCTACAAGTCTGTCATCATGGCTGAAATTGTTAACAAACTCTTTAATAGAAGTTATTCCTCTGAATAATGATTTTATCCATATTTTGCGCTTTTTGATTTGAAAAACTAAAGGGTAAGAAGAAACATCATTAAAAAAGAAAAAATAAATCAGCAAAATAGATCTACAAGTATGTCAATATGGTCAAATTGGCACACTATAGTTCTGGGATTTATTGCCGTTAAATGAATTTTTTTTTTTACTAATTTATATATTTAATTTTGACAATTATCTCAAAAACTTTAACAAGATAGGTATTAACTGTAAACAGTAGAAATGATAATCAGTACAAGACCTAAAAAAAATTACTTAATAAAATCTATCCTCATGAGCTTTTTTGTGTTTTGGGCAAAACTAAAGAAGATAGTCAAACGGTAAACAGAAAAATTGATCAACAATACAAGATCAACAAAAGAAAGAGATTTCTGTCATGAATTATATTCTAGTTTACAATGTTGGAGAAGTCCATTGTTGAAGATGCACATAGACCTGGGTCAGAGAATAGAACCTCTAGATATATATACACTTAATTGATGTGCAGATATTTGAAGTAAAGTTGATTGAATTGGTTCTCATTTCTAATTTCTTAAAACCAGTTTATCATTCACATCCAAGTTTATTGAAAAGGTGTAAAAGAGAAAAAAATAATTATAAGATGAAGTCTATAACTATTGTTTCTTATATTGAACATTAGTCAACATACATAACATATATTGTTAATCTCACTGGTGATTTAAATATTTCAGGATATGTTTTCATTTTTTTTCTAGACTACTACAGATTTTGTGTTAAAATTTTACAATGGTCTATTCAAGTTAAAATAAGAAAGCAAGTAAATGGAAAATATTAATTCCACCGCCATTCATCAACTCGGGGGTTGGGGAGGGGTGGTGGGTGCACTTCGACTTTTTTGTGGTTGAAGTGAGTAGCTGAGACATCGAGTACCCAACCCTTTTCATATATTTCGAAAAACAAAAATAAATAACAAAAATACATACCCTTTCATATATTTTTATAAAAAAAATTAAAATATAGCTAACGTGCTTACGCTATTTCATAGAGAGATAAACAGAATTGACAAATATCTAATAGATTTAAGTTTTAAGTTTTAATCGACATCTGAATAAATTCAAATCAGACACTTGATTGTGATTAAATCAGCAACCTTGTCATAAACTTCAATTTCAGTTCTCGAACTCATCACATATCCCGAAGCTGGAAAAAACGACGTATTCCAGCAGTTCAACCAGGGGCGTGTCCAGGTAAGGGCGTAATAGGCGTACGCCCCCCCCTTTTCAAAAAAAAAAAGAATAAAAAAAATCGTTATCTGCTTATATTGTATTGAATATGGCAATTTATCATATTCATTAATTAAACACACTCTCTGATTTCTTTTTATACTGATTCCCCCATCCGATGGGTGACTTGGACACCTTTTTTAATCAACCAAAGCGGTCAGTAAATCTATACATGAAATGGTTGTTTTGTGTGACACTTCCCCAATGGCCATTCTACATCTACCCGGGGAATACTCGCTGTATATATGATACCGGGTATGTTCCGACAGAGACATATAATGTCTCTGGTTCCGACAAACGGGGTTGCATTTTCAGCTAAATTGTCTGAAATGGGGTTATGTTTTTTTCGCCTTGCATTGGAAGGGGTCAGATTTGACTATCTAGAACGGGGTATTATAAATACAATGTTACACTATTGTTTCCGATAAGAGTGAATGTTTGGTACCATTAAAACGTTTAAACCCGCTGCAACTGTTTGCACCTGTCCTAAGTCAGGAATCTGATGTTCAGTAGTTGTCGTTTGTTGATGTGGTTCATAAGTGTTTCTCGTTTCTTATATAGATTAGACCGTTGGTTTTCTCGTTTGAATGGTTTTACACTAGTAGTTTTTGGGGCCTGTTATAGCTTGCTGTTCGGTGTGAGCCAAGGCTCCGTGTTGAAGATCGTACTTTTACCTATAATGGTTTACTTTTATCTGAGACTACTATAACTTATAGTAGTCTCAGCTTTTATAAATTGTGACTTGGGTGGAGAGTTGTCTCATTGGCACTCATACCACATCTTTTTATATCTACTAAATTGAAAACAACGTTCAAACCTATGATTGTGTTGAATAAAAACCGCAATTTTTATACGTGTGCATGAAAAACAAATTTCTTGGTAAAGGGGTCTAAATACAGCACAAACAACATTTTCCAAAAGACCAAAACAGTGAAAAGGTATATTTTAACAAAACGGGTATATATAAGATTAAAATTGAGAATGGAAATGGGGAATGTGTCAAAGAGACAACAACCCGACCATAGAGTTATATATATATATCAAAAGTTCAGAAAAAGCTATCGTTAAAGATTTATTTTTTATTTTTCATGCCCATTCCATATAACCTTTTATAAGCTGAATTTACAACTTCTTCCAAAGATTTGATATCCACATGTTAATCAATACATAATTTGAATGATCCGAAGGCAGACTATTTTCACCAATTTGTCTATCATGGAGTCTGTTATAATACTTCATAATTTGATGCTAAATTGTTGAAATCCAGGAGCTTCTGACTTTCCCCACGGACCCTATACCAGGGCAACCGGAATTACGCCTCCCGTTCATAAAATCCTGGCCTAGGACTATTGAAATGTAAAGTAACGCCCTATACCATAGAATTTGGAATTTCTCGTTATTGGTCTACTGCTGTTAAGATCCATCCAATCATTTTGATATACCATAGACAATTAATGGAGAGAATTCGGCATAAAAAATATCAAACCCTGACACTTTAACTATAAAATATACATGCTCCAAGTCAGGAACCGTTATATTAGTGCATTTCACAATTATTTTATGTTTTTTAGACAAAAAAAGGTCCAAAATTTTTTTCGCCTCGTTCCGCTCGGCGAACATTGCATTCTACGCCCCCTCGTTCAAATATCATGGAAACGCCCCTGTCAACTCTACTTAAACTTACATAGTAAGTGCCCCTACGAGTTCATAAATATTGTGTTCCATTCTTTAAATATGTTAAGGGGTACAATGAGACATGGACTGAGTGACATTACTATACATTATTTTAGATGTCATGAGAAGGTTCACTCTTGTTTGTAGAAGACTACATATCTGACATATGCCAATAAAAGAGCATATACCTTATTAGCTCCTCTGGACCGAACTCTTTCAATAGTCTTCTCTGAAACTGCCGAACCCATTCATACCAAACTACTCTGGATTGACCATTGGTGTGTCTAGATAATAGTTTGTGAATTATGTTATGTTCTATCAACTTAAATGGTCACCACGGCAAAAAAAATAGAACATGGGAGTAAAATGCAAGTAGTTGTCTTATATCTTTAAAAAAAACATAAGAGACATAGAAAATGTGACGATGGATGAGAATGTCGAGATCTTCTAGCTTTCCATTTGTACCAACATTATCAGATGGCTTCTTGTAGGAGTAATTGCCCATGAATAACGATTTTCGATCAATTTTAGTTGTGTTTGCTTATTTGCTTGATAACAGCCAGATACTGCATGGCAGTAAAAATCAGCAGCAAGACGTGATCTATAACAAGAGGCTCCTACTATGGAAGTCTATATCGCTCCCCTAGCATTTTGAGCAAAAGTTTAAGTAAATGGATACAATTATAATGCAAGAATATTTTTGATGAAATAGGTACCGTGGTCGGTAAATCTTGGCATTCGGAGCATTTTCTCTCTTATTAGATTTCTCAATCTATTGTGGTTTCAGCATAAGATAATGAATGCAATTATCCGTATGTTCTATTTATAGCCTTGGCGGCCATGCATGTTTATTGATTGACCAAAAACTTTATACTAGATACCGTTAGGATAATACACCCCAAGTTGGGGTAAGCATTGGCTCAGTAATTTCATAGAAGATCTTTGAAAAGGTTTAAGACGGACGCTTAAGTGATGTCAAAAATTCATATGGTCTTTTAGGCCAGATGAGCTAAAAATGACAATATGACGTTATCCAAAAATTGATCCATTATTGGAGCTATTGTCTACAAATGATGGTTTTTGATACATTTTACGAATTTTTGCCTACTATGAAGGTATGGATGGGGTTAACAGAAAAGAGAATAATGGGGGAAAAAAATAATGGAGAAAGCAAAATATTTAAAGGAGTAAAGAATAATGGGGCGCGGAAGTATAAAGTATAACTGTGTATAAAGAAAGAATTAGGTAATACCATACTGATTACAGAAATGAGTGACGTACAGAATAAAGAAATTACATAATTACAGAAAAAAAAATATAGTTAAAATATTTTTATGAGAATTTTACAGAATAAGCGTTATTTTTCAAAAGATAAAGTAAAACCCTAAAATTAAAAGAATACAAAAATTAAGGACCTCCCATCCAGACCCTCAACTATCTTGAACCCTTAATTAGACAAAAGTATAAACATATAAAATGACCAAAATTGTCATTTAAACTGACGTGTTTAATTGGCCTCTATTGGAGTTATTGTCCTTATACGATGAGTTTTCTAGTTTGCCGATTATCTTGAATTTGATATTTTTAGGGGGAAGGGGTTTTCCATTTTAATGTATAGATTTGAGATTGTATGCTGGTTATGTTGTGTTTGTTTTGTATAATAACATTTTTTGCTTGAACATTCACTATGCCAAAAAAAAAAACCAAACATAATTGTTGTTAATTGAAAAAAATGATAATGCAAATTTTGGCTTTATATGTCTCTGCTTTTAATTCATATTTGAGCTTTATAATAACCATGATAAATGAGTTGTACAAATTAACTGTCACTCGTAAAGTTTGCGGATTTTGTCCGAGTTGAAACAACATTTCACTTTTACAATTTATCCACTAATACGTTAATTGAATTTAATTATTTTATTTTCATAATTATGCAAAGCTCAAAGCACAAAAAGGCGTATATTTTCCTCTGGGCAGTATATGGTTATAATAAGTGAAACTGATGACCTTGAGCAAGGACAATTAGTGGTGTCAGTACAATATATATATATGAGTACTACTCAAACTTCGTTTATTACACTACAACACAGATAACCAAATAAGACGTGAAAATGGCGAGCAGAGGGAAGAAGAGAGGAAAATTGGTCGAAGAATCCGTTGTAAGAATATTTATTTTTTATTTACTTATTACATAAAATGTCGTATGCTACAACATGCAACGATGCACATCCTATCCTTCACATGCATGCACGTGTCTGTCTCTTGTTATACTTTTGCAAAGCAGGTTTTTACAGAATTTGATATTGATGAAGAAGAATATGTTGATTTTGATAAACCTTTTAAACTAATAAAAAAAAATAGCTTTAAAAACTATTAAACATATTGTTAAAGAAAAGTATGATAAAATCACTCTTGAAAAACTTTCAAATATAGATCAAAACTTTACCTTTATAGTAAACTTAACACATGAAATTAAATTGGAAGACTTCTTGCACAATCTAAAAAACTTGTCAACGTTTACACAATATTCCGTCTAAGTGGCCATAACTTGTAAATTGAAATAGGTCGATATAAGAAAATTCCAAGAGAACATGGAGTGTATAATATTAGTAAATTCTAGATTATGAGAAACACTGTTTTCTTCATAGCCAAATCAGCATTAATATTAGAAATCCCCTTATAAATGCAATTATATAGACACCAAGGGGTTGAATCAGGATTTTTTTAAAAGGCGAACAGGGTAAATATTCATATTACATTACCATGTTTTCGTCCTGAATATGCATATTAACTTGCCGCTGGACGTTAAGCACCCATCCATCATCATCATCATCATAAAAGATTATATTTATTGACATTTCTGCATCTCACTAATAGAAAGATGTAACTTATGATAATGTCATCCTATGGTTGTGTTTGTATATTTTACATGAACAAATGTCCTTGTATGTTTTCTTTTCAAAACTAGATTGGAGAAAAAGAAAATATATCCAGCAGGAGAACAGGGAGAGCAAAGAAGGCTGTAAACTATGTCGAAGACTCGCCAGTTGTTAAGAAAAGAGCAAAAGATGATGCAAAACTTGAAAAAGAAATAATCAAAATAGCAAAGAAGAAAGAAACACTGAAGCGAAAATTGAACACAAAAGAAACGGAAAAATATATGGAACTAGAAAAAGAAAATTCCAAAAGTACGAAATCTAAATTACCGACAAAAGCCAGAGGTAAAATTAAAGAAATTAAAGATACCGTCGATGTTTTTGAACTTAAAGATAATGATGGAGATAATAGTGAAGCTTCAGCGGTGGAAGTTCAAAAAATACCACACAAATCAGATAATAAAACAACAAGTAAACGAAATAAAAAAGGTAAGAAGGACAAAACAGATGACAAATTGACTATTACAGAGAAAGAGACAGAACATTTAGAGCAAACAGAAAATCAGGATGAATGTGAACTTAACACAAGTGCAGTGACGGAAATTGCAAATAGCAGTAGAATTAGAGGGCATTCGAATAGGAAGCAGATCAAGGCAAATACCCGAAAACCGTTATCAAACCGAAGTGATAACAGTCAGACTGCACAAAATCAAGAGATGGTAACACACATTGGAAGTGGAACAAAGTCGAAAAGACAGCACATCGCAAAACAAAACACACAAAATGAAACACACGATCAAATTACAAAGACAATTATTACTAACACTAACGATACTGACGAAATGAATGCGAAAGAATGTCCTGTCGTTGATGATGGCGAAGATGATTCAAAGAAAGACGAAGAAAAAAATGCGAACAGTACTTTCACTCTTGGGGATATTGTAGAAACACCAAGGACTACTAACACGAGAAGCACACCAAACAGTGACAGGAACACAAAACAGAATACGTCATCCGTTGCCAAACGTATGTCTGAAGTGTTAGGGAGTATAAGAAAGGAGAGTGTAGGTGGTAATACTCCAAAGTCGGCACATTGTGCTTGTGGAGATATGATGAGCGAAATAAACGAAATTTTAGAACTTGTAACGGAACAACTGACAGACCTGAAATCCGAAATGGAAACTGTTAAGGTAATTTAACTAGAATGCAAAATAATACTAATAAAAAAATAAAAACAAAAGAGAAATATTAGTAACCATTATTTAAAGGAATAGACTTGTTTGTATGATTGTCATTTATTTTATTGTAGTCCTGTTGAAAGGGGTTAAATGAAACAGAAAGGACGACATTAATAGACGTATTGACACAAAGTATGCAAATTTGTCAACCGCTACTAAAAATCGCACAAGTTCCCGCAAAAAAGTGCATAACAATTCATAATATTTGATGTAATAAAAAAGTGTTTGTTGCATGACGTAAGAACGTTATACGAGTCTACAGATCTAGGGTTATTCGGAGACAAAGTTCGGCTAAATACCACACAGTGTAAAATAAATATTTTACGACGAGTAACAACTACCACTAGATTTACCATTGCAAGCAATAGCGGATGTCACCCTTCCCCCATTGACACTAAGCAGCAGCCATTTCGAAAATTTTAAACAGTGAATGCACATATATGCATTGCTATTCATACCTGTATTTTTTTCAGTACATTTAGAGCAATTTAGAATTTTTCACATTTCTGTCGTTTCCATGGCAACGGCGGCCATTTTGGAAATTCTAAAGACAAAAGTCTCATCTATACTTGCCAGTTAACAATCATATTTGGTTTCATTTAGTTTGGAGCATTTTGAAATTTTTGCACTTTCCATGGCAACGGTGGCCATTTTGGAAGATCCGAAGTTTGGAGCATTTTAAAAATTTTGACATTTTTGCTGGTTTCCATGGTAACAGAGACCATTCCAAAAATTTTATTGACAGGTGCCACATTGGTACATGGGAGGGAACATACCATCAAAGTTTCAATGTATTTGATCTACCATTTTAAGAGAGGAAATGCTACTTTAAGGTTTTTGGAGCATTTTGACATTTTTTGCATTGTTTCCATGGTAACGGCAGCCATTTTGGAAATTCCAAAACCAAATTCCACATCTACAAATGTTGCTCATCGTTACTGTGAAGTTTCATTAAGTTTGGAACATTTTGATATTTTTTAAATTTTGGTGTAGTTTCCATGGCAACATAGTAGTTCCAATGATTGCCAAAATCATCCAAAACCAGTAGATAGTGGACACCTACATTGTTTTAAATTTAATGATTTTAAGTTTAAGCATATCCAAATAATTCACCAAAACCAAAAACTTGATTTTTTCACATTTTTCCGTTTCAATGGTAACGGCAGCCATTTTATATGTTCCAAAGACCTACTGCAACTCGAAATTTTGTGTTCCTCCAAAAAATCTGCCGGACAAAAATCATTGGAAAAATAATAATAACAAAGAAACAGAGGAAAAGCAACATGTCACCCGACATTGTCGATCAGGTGACATAATAATCCAATAGCTTGACAACATAACGGTTTGCAATCGGTGTTCATGGAAACGAGAATTGATTTAGATCTGTTAAGTTTCCGGCCAGTTTATATGCATTTTATGCAAATGCCAACGGGTTTCAAACATAAAAATGTTTATTTGAATCGATCCTAGCTTATCATAATATACACCCAGAGCCTGATGATTTTGGCAAATAATTTCAGTTTTATTGGGTGTTTTGTAAAAATCGATTATTGTCGATCTTTATAGCCCCGTTAAACGAGGGGATCATGCAAGTTGAAATATATTCGATCAGTTGAATCAAATTGCTGATATAAAAAAAAAGCACAGAGGGAGGGGTAACAACTATGATTCTATACAAGGACGATTTAATAAATGACGAAAAAGCTATATCTCTTTTTTCCAGACAACGAATGAGTCTCTGCAAACTGATTTAGACACTAATCGCAGTGAAACAAGACAATTGAAAGAAGAGATGAACAACTTGAAAAACGCAACACTTCACCAGGTGAGTGAGTAAGGAACACAACACTTCACCAGGTAAGTGAGTAAGGAACACAACACTTCACCAGGTATGAGTAAGTTACACAACACCACCAGGTAAGTGTATGAGTAAGACACACAATAATTCTCCAGGTACATGAGTAAGAAGCAAATGTACTACTGAATGTTCATACCTGGAAAGGTAACACGATAAGGTAACTTTAGAACTTGCATCAAACATAAAGAAGTAAGTAATCGACAGCGCTTGTTATTGCTCTTCCACTTCAAGGTATGTACATGTATCTTCTTAAAACAACCTGCATGGAGCCTCGGTGGCCGAGTGGTCTTAGTAGTTACTACTGTACTCACTAGCCAGTCAACACTGAGGTTGTGAGTTCGAACCCCGCTCGTGCGGGTGCACTCGACTCCAATCTTAATTGACTAGGATTGCCAGTTTTTCTATCGAAGGTCGGTGGTTTTCTCCGGGCACTCCGGCTTCCTCCACCAATAAAAACTGGCCGCCACGAAATAGCTCAAAAGCGGTGCTTAAAAGTGGCGTTGAAACACCAAAAATCAAAATCAAATCTTAAAACAACCATGTATATTAGGAATTATATGTATCCAAATAGCATCAGCCAATTGTATCTAGATATGGTCAATCCTTTTGAGATTTGTTTTAAATAGAAAATAGCCTAATGTGCAATCCTACCAACTATCAGGATTTCAGGTTACCCAATACTCCGAGGTGTTACGTTTACAAAGTATTTTATTCATTACACTAAAAATCTACGAAAATAAAAAAAAGAATATCCTCAATGACCACAGCAGAGATTGTCATACTTTTTAAGGTTCGTTATTCGGAAGGCCCAATTGTCCGAAAATGTCCATTGGTAAGAATTATCGTTTGTCTGTAAGTTAAGCTAAATTGCTTGACTGTAGATTTTGTTATTATAGGCAACAATTGAGGCAGCACTACAAAATTTAACTCAACGTTTCATTTAAAGTTGATATTCAGTAAACAGACAAAATAATCACAAGCTATAATGAGCTTTTCAAATCGATTACATACCGGCAGTATAATTGTATTCCGCAGCTTTTGAAATGGACAGAATAGTTTTTTACTCAGATGACATTTTATTCGTGTAATTTCGACATCAACAAAACAATTTAAACATATAATGGACGGTAAGATAATAAATACATTTCAAATAAAAGTTAAAAAGCATAGTTTCAAGTCAGATTTTATAAAAAAAAGAATGCAAAATATGTGTTTTAAAACATTTTAAGTTAGAAAATTAAGCACAGAAGACAATGGCAACACAAAAAAAAGCAAAACAAATCAAGCAGTCTAACAAATTTGCATGCACTCACCACTGACGTGAGGTATTAAGATTCCATGTAAGTACCAGATTACCCAATGTGATTATAATTCCGTCTGCTTTTTATTCTTATTTAACGTTTACACACCTGATCGAGGCATTAAGACGTTTTTTTACAACGCTATGAAGGGACTCATAAACGTCACCATTCGTTCATAATTCACGTGAAATTTTGGTATTTGTGAGGGATGTTACTCGTTTTGCCCCCTCTCGCACCTAACCTTTTAAATACACCTTTGGGACATATTTGCCCAACTCTAATAAACTATTTCTCATTAACTAAAGGCTCGGGCCAAGTGAGCTAAAAATGGTTACAATCTACGTTTCATGGAATTTAAAATCAAATTCAATATTACTTCTATAATATAAAAATAAGATGTGGTATAATTGCCAATGAGACAAATCTCCCACAGAGGCCAAATGGCACAGAAGTTAACAACTATAGGTCACCGCACGACCTTCAACAATGAGCAAAACCTATACCACATAGTCAGCTATAAAAGGACCCGAATTTTCAAATGTAAAACAATTCGAACGAAAAAACTAACGGCCTAATTAATGTACAAAATAATGAACGAAAAATAAATATTTTACACAGCAACAAACGACAACCACTGAATTACAGGCTTCTGACTTTAAAGTCAACATTACACTTTTACACTGATAGCAGCAATCGCAGGCGAGACACATGGTTCCGCGGAACCCCTTACGAATTTTTCAAACGACCATTTGATTAAATAGAAAAACTTTTGTTCGAGGAGATTGTGTGGAAGTGTAGTGTAAAGAGTTGAAAAGTCAAAACTGCCAGCAGAATCAAAAGGACCATCTAAAGCACGTAATTTATCTAAAACATCCAAAGAATTGTTAACCTTACTTAATGAATAGGTTTATAAACCCGATATTATCTATATATCATATTTTGTTCATTGTGCGTCCGATATTAATTATAGTTGTTTTTTCTTTACAGCGCGAAAGCTAGCGTTCAGTCATATGTTGAACTCTTCTATTTTTGTATTTTGTAGATACAGACTAATACCACAAAGACAAGCAGTACACCAAGGGTATAACAACAATAGTGTCGTTTATCGTTTTAAAGTGAACTATCTTTATAAGATCTGATAATAAAAATTCAGACATTTGTACAAGATTTTATGTTCTTTTAATGGAACAGTCTTATAACGAAAATTTTAATACGTTTGTACCAGATCATATTTCTTTTAATAAAACTGAAAAAAAAATGATTTGATTTGATTATACTCCTCCAACAGTTATTTTGGCATTTATTTTGAAATACAGTAATATTATTCAATAAACATGTAAATTTTATTATTAACGACGTACTTTTTTCGAGAGTTTGTTTCTTGTTATCCATAACAGCACATGTTTATTGGTAATATTTCTGTATTTTCAGAAATCTCATTCAAACCAAAATGAGATTGACATGTTATGGAATCAGTGTGAAGTACAGAAAAAGACCATTCGGTCATTGCACAATGAAGTGGACAATACAAAAACTGAATTTAACCTACGTTTTGAGAAATACAAAGTAAGTATATAAATGAAATTATGTTTATCGTGGCTTATACGGATGTAGATTGTCTATATTGTTTCATACATCCGTTGCCTGAAGTTTTGCCGTCTTTTGCGGGGAGGCCTACGCCTTTCATGGATTACACGGATGCAGATTGTTTATATTGATCATACATCCGTTGCCTGTTGCCGTCTTTTGCGGGGAGTCCTACGCCTTTCATGGCTTACACGGATGCAGATTGTCTATATTGATCATACATCCGTTGCCTGAAGTTTTGCCGTCTTTTGTGGGGAGGCCTACGCCTTTCATGGATTACACGGATGCAGATTGTCTATATTGATCATACATCAGTTGCCTGTTGCCGTCTTTTGCGGGGATGCCTACGCCTGTCATTGCTTACAGGGGTGTAGATTGTCTATATTGATCATACATCCGTTGCCTGAAGCATAAATCTATATGTGGACAAAACGTCTTGATTCATTGTAGGGTGCGGGATTTTCTCGCTGTGTTGAAGACCCATTGGTGGCCTTTGGCTGTTTTCTGCTCTTTGGTCGGGTTGTTGTCTCTTTGACATATTTTCCATTTCCATTCTCAATTTTAAAACACAATTTTTGTACCACCTTGATGTGGGATATTTGTGTTGTTTTTCAACTTCGACGCCGGTGTCTTCATCACCTTAACTTTTCTGATTATATTAATTTTAGAAGTAAAACGTCAATATATGGTATACTGTATTATTGAAAATGTGTAGAATGTAAACAAAAACGACAGGTCACCGCAGGACACAGTCTTAATCAACAAGCAAAACCATACCCATACATCAAGCAAAAAAAGAAGAAGCTAATTACATAATGTGAAACATTTAATAGAGAAAAACAACGACCAGTTATAAGCTATTACATGTACATGAAATAGCTCTTAAAGATAAAAAAAACATGCAACCAATAACAATCCTGGACAACAGGCTCCTAGGATGAGATAGGCATATATTATTTTGTAGGGTTAAACATGTTGTGAGCACTCAAACAATCCATTACATTGGATAGTGGTGTTATAGTATTATAACAAACTGTAAAAACAATTGTTGAAACCCTTGAACGATTCTAACTAACCCCACTAAACCTTTCAGTTGATTCGTTCAATCAGATGTTTGTCTCTTTCAATATGTTCGAAAAACATATTTGTTTCATCAACTGAACAAATAATACAAGAAGGCATCATGATTAAATAGTAAATAATTAAAAAAAAAATACACTGAAAAACGTCATTTAAAACCACTAATAGTAATCCATCAACAAAACATATATATGTGTATACGTATGTATTTTTTTCCAAAGTGGCAAAGTGGGTTAAAACGGTCAAGATTTGGGTCTTTATACTATGGCTCTGAAAAACCTTCAACAACATGGCGGTGATAAAGCTTCCTGTCAAGTGATATCACACACTGCTATATCGAAATAATGTATGTTACCGTAAAAATTGGATTGAAGCCGAAGACGAGCACATGACATTGCGGCTGTCAAGTAAAGCAAGCATGTAAACTCCACTTTTTAAAATAGCAATTACATCGAGAGCTCATTAGGCAGCACCTGCCGCATTTTAAAAAAAAACACTGTCTAGGTGTTAAACAAGTAAAAATTATAACATTTATCAATAAATCTCTTTCTTAAATGTATATATCAGCAACAGAAATCTATTTGACTAAATTCTTTTACAGAGAGCGATGATTTTTGTATTGAGCAAGACAAGACCAGACATTACACATTCTGATGTTTCAAAATTGAGGAATTTACTCAACAAAACAGAAAAATGTTTGGATTCGACACTTGACGAGATTTGCTCATCAATGGAATCTGAAATGCCATGTTCTGCACCAAATATTGCGACCAACAATGGTCCTGTCATTTCGATTAGTTGTCCCAGCAGTCCACCAAAAGAAAACAGTAGAAATGGACATGTTTTGGTGCCACAAAAAGACGATCATAACGTTATCAAAACTGCTAATCATCTGTCAACCCCTAAAAGGAATCCTCAAGATTCAGACCCTTTCCAAACTAGACACAAAATTAGAAGGACACCTGTCTGCGAATCTAAAAAATGATCTTTATGATCAAGGTATATAATTGTTTTTATTTAGAATAAAACATTTTTTAGCATAATTTACTAATCGGACAAAAATAACTGAGAAAAAAAAACCCAATTACTTTGTGCATGTTATTTTTGATAAAAACAGGGATACTGTTTATATGGTAGTCCCTTTAAAACACTTGCTTTGAAGATTGGGATAATGAATAATTGATAATGAGAAATGATGAATACACATCGCATAAATCAACTTTACAATGATACAAATGCTCAAAGATGAGGAATACTATAAACATTTCTGGATATGGAACCATGAATGGCAAGTAACGATAGGCAAACATCCATGATAAGTCAGAATAGGCAAACATCCATGATAAGTCAGAATAGGCAAACATCCATGATAAGTCAGAATAGGCAAACATGAATAATAAGTCAGGAAGGCAGCATGAATAAGAAGTCGGGAAAGGCAAGAATGAATGAAAAGTCAAGGAAGGCAAGCATGAATGATAATTTCGAATAGGCAAGCATGAATGACAAGCAAGCATATTAAGTGTTGAATGATGAATAGGACAGCTTTTCAATCCACATGCCAAGTGTTTCATTCCATTTAGGTTAGTTTTTATTGTTGTTTAGTAATGTTTCCTTTTATTTTTAAACTGTTCATGAAAGGCATGCCAGACGTTTGTATACATAAGTGGTTATTCTTATCTTTATTGTTGAAAATGGTGTTCTCGGTCACTGTGTTATCAGCTTTATAGAAACTATATTAACTTGTATGCTACCTTTGAATAATAAAACATGATTTTGTTTATATTGAATTTGGTTGAGTCCCTTAAGTTTAGGGCAGAGGAGAATATTTTAGCGTATTGATAGATTTTAGCGAAAAAGATCGGACGTTTTAGCAAAGTATATCCCATTTTAGCGCCAGATATCTTACCCATTTAAGCGTAAAGTGAAATAAGAAATGCCCATTTTAGCGACGGAAATTTATTCATAATAGAATGATAAATTTTAAAAGGACCAAGACAGCACAACATAAAACATATCATGTTCATAAAAATATTGCTCTAAAACTTGAAAAGTTAACTGAAAAGTTCAATTGTCAATTTATGTCCCATTAAAAGTAATTGGCTCTTGATATACCCATTGTAAAATGATGTTCATAAAATTGTGATAGTCACTTTCTTATCTTTATCTTGTCTAGACTGAGGTGCAGATCCCTCGATACTTCTTATTGTATCGCCTGCGACGAAAGTCTCAGAAAACGAGACATGGGTATTACAATCCGGCGGCGGCGACGGCGTTAACTATTTGTATAAAGCTTTATAGTTCAGAAGCTAGAAGACCTAGGGACTTCATACCTTGTATGCAGATACTTTATGCTACCAAGTTTCCGTCTGTCATATGTCCATTGTCCTTGACCTCATTTTCATGGTTCAGTGACTGCTTAAAAATAATAAAATAGTTTTTATGAAAAGTGAAATACTCACTTATTACTTGGTATATGGGTTCCTTGCAAGGTCTACATGTCCATCAGGTAGGGTTCACCTGACCTTGACCTTACTCCATGGATCAGTGATTAAGGTTAAAGTTACGTGATAAAAGTCCGTATCTCAGATACTATAAGCAGAAGGTCAACTATATTTGATGTATGGAATGATTGTAAGGTGTACATTTCCAACTGGCGGGTGTCATCTAACCTTGACCTCAATTTCATGGTTCATTGGACAATGTTCAAGTTTTTGTGGTTTGGTCTATTTCTCAGATCATATAAGCAATAGGGCCATTATATATAGTGTATAGAATGATTATAAGGTGTACATGTCTGACTGGTAGGTTTTCATATAACCTTGACCTCATTTTCATGGTTCATTAAACACTGTTTAGTTTTTGTGGTTTGGTCTATTTCTCAGATATTATAAGCAACAGGTCAATCATATTTGTTGTATAGAATGATTGTAAGGTGTACATGTCTGTCTGGCTCGGTTCATATATACCTTGACCTCATTTTCATGGTTCATTGTCAATAAGTTTTCATAATTTTGTTAGTTTATCAGATACTTTGAGCAACAGATAAGTTTTCGCTAAAATTGGCTATCGAAAATACAGCTGAACGGGTTAATTCGGCGCTAAAATGGGTTATAATGTCTGCGCTAAAATGTCCCCTAGTTGTTTTATATTGTTCGCTAAAATATCCTGCGCCCGTTTAGTGATGCATAAATCTATGATACAGAAAATGCATTTACACCAATACACACAATACTAATGGATATATAAAATTCACTTGATACTCTATTAGTCATTATCAGGATAAGAACATGATAGTTTTTTTCATTGGCCATCATACCACATCTCCTTATCCTTATATCTTGGAATTCTATGAACCAATTGTTATGGAACTATACCATAATGTTAACCAGCATGTGCAGATTTGCTATCGGGGTATAGCATTTTCAAGATGGTCGTGGAAACTTTTGTCCGAAAAAGCAATATGCTCCAAAGTTAATGAAACTTCACACAAATATACTGGCATATGCAGATGTCCCATTTGACTTTGGAATTTCCAAAATGGCTGCCGTTAGCATGGAAACAGCAAAAATGTCAAAATTTTCAAAATGCTTCAAACTCAAATGAAACTTTGCAATAATGTTAATTGGCATGTGTAGATGCCCTCTTTTGACTTTGGAATTTTCAAAATGGCTGCCGTTACCATGGCAATGGGCCGGGGGACGAGAGTGCCATCCGTTATTGCTAGCAATTACAAAGCTAGTGTTATATTTCTACTCAAAACAAGATTTGTAGAATGTTTGCTGCTTTATTCAGAAATTCAACTTTAAATAATAACCAGTAAAATTGTCTCGTGACCTTTATATGGTGTATTAAATAATACAAAACACGAAAGGTTAATAATAAATTGGAAACAAAACATTTTTACAAAAAGAGAAAGTGATTTTTGTTGCCAAAGTTGAATTTCACACAGACTTAATGAAACGGACGAACATAATATGTTTAAGAGTTGTCATTCTTAGACTACACTGCATAGAGACATTCAAACTCATAAGTCGAAAATAAACTGACAACGACATCATGGCATGGCTAATAAAGACAAAGACAAACAAACAAACATTTCACAAAACACAACATAGAAAACCAAAGACTGAGCAACACGTACCCCACCTCAAACTAGGGGTGATATATGTGCTCCGGAAGGGTAAGCAGATCCTGCTCCACATGTGGCACCCGTTGTGTAATGAGTAATGAGCTACTGCTTTTCAGGGAAATTCCATGTTCGCTTATTTGAAATCCTTCACAAATTGTGCATAATAGACTTAACCTACAGTGAAGACTTTTAATGACATTGTTTTCAAGAAGTGTTTAAATTCTACTGTGTTGTATCATTGACGTTCATTCCTCATGATCTATAATTCATATTGTACCTACTCTATATGTTGCTGTAAGATATGAATGCTCGGATAGTTGTCGGGGTTCTGATAGCAACATTCACAATGTTAATTCTAAGCCTTTTTGTATTCTATATTACTTTGTCATTAAATTCCTATACTGTGGCAGCCGGTTTCTTTTTAAACAAACCTTTATACTTCAGGAGGCAAATGAGCTGCATAATCCATATACTGTTTTAAAATACCTTTTGGTCTGAAGTGTCCGATCAGCAAATGTCTTGTTCTTGACATGGATGCAAAAATGTATAGTTTTTTGTCGAGCCTTCGACTTCTGTCGCAGAAAGCGAGACATAAGGATAATGATCCAGCGGTGGCGTTAACTATTTACTTAAAAGCTTAATATTTCAAAAGGTAGTAGACCTGGATGCTTCATACTTTGTATATAGATGCCTTATTTCATATGTCCATTGTATATATATGTATATAGTGTATGGAATGATTGTAAGGTGTACACGCCCAACTAGCAGGTGTCATCTGATTGACCTTATTTTCATGGTTCAATGGTTAAAGTCAAGTCTTAGTGTTTTGGTCTGTTTTTCTAATACTGTATGTCAACTAAATTTGGTGTATGGAAATATTTTACAATGTACATGCCAGTCTGGTAGGTTTAATTTGACATTGACCTCATTTTCACGGTTCATTGCTCAGTGTTAAGTTTTTGTTTTATTGGTCTGTTTTTCTTCAACTATAAGCAGTAGATCAACTATATTTGGTGTAAAGAGTGATTGTAAGGTGTATGTCTGTCTGGCAGGTATGATCTGACCATGACCTCATTTTCATGGTTAACTGGTCAATGATAAGTTTTCCTGGTTAAGTTTGTTTTTTATATACTATATGCAATAGGTTCACTATATGTGATGCATGGAATGATTGTAAGGTGTACATATCTGTCTGGCAGTATTCACCTGACTTTGACCTCATTTTCATGGTTCATTGATTAATATAAAGTTTTCATGGTTTTGTCTGTTTCTTGTATACTATAATAAGCAATAGGTCAACTTTATTCGGCGTATGGAATGATTGTTAGGTGTACATGTCTTTCTGGCTTGGATTATCTGACCTTGATCTCATTTTCTTGGATCATGTTAAGTTTATGTGATACTTGTAGTAAAACTTTATATTTAGGACTATTAACATAAAATCAATGATCAGTAAAGCAGGCGAGACATTTCAGCGTGTGCACTTTTGTTATCACGTGAACTTTTCTGTTATAAGAATGGACTTACAAGTAAAGGTCAACTTTAGTTGGTATATATAGAATCTCTGCAATGTTTACCTGACCGTATGTCAGGATCAAGACCGCGGTAAGTTTTCGTGATAAGGTCAGTTTCTCAGATGCTATAAAAACGCCCTCTACGTACCCATGAATCCGCCGCTTCATATCCAGCGTCTGACACTTTATCCGACCTTGATTTCATTCAACAATAAAATAAGTAAATGTGGAATGTTTGCCAATGTGACAACTACCCACCAGAGACTAAAATGACGGAAAGTTAACCTGTTGGTCACCGTACGGCCTTCAGCAATGAGCAAAACCCATACCGCATAATAAATAGTTCTTTGCTTTCACTCTTATAAATTAAACTGCGCGGATGAATATTCACTACAAAAGTTGATTATTTTTTAAATTGAATTTAAATCTAAAGATCTGTCACTGCGAAAGCTAATTTGTTTCATATTGACCTTGCTTTGCCGCCGTATGCGAATAATTGGATCCATCTACTGTCAAGCGTCACACACAATATGATTACCATATTGAAATGAGTTTTAAAGAATTCTTGTCCTTTAGAACATTTCGAAATGCACTGTTTTCATAAAGATTATTTGAAATCAAAACAGTTCATTGATGGCATGATTAATGAGACTTTATCAATATCACTCACATTGCTGCTAATAAATGGTATTTACTAAAATTCTTCCTGAGAGAATAAGTTGGGAACAAAATTGCTGAACTGCATTAATACGTTCAATCAAGTACATCATTTGCATAACTAAAGATGAAAGACTTGAGGTTTCAATAACATCTTGTCCTCGAAATACATGTAATATTTGACGCTGGACGTAAGCAGCCACAAATTAATAGTTCCGAATTTTTGTCCAGTAAACTATAGATTATTGCTGATATTATAAGCAATAGATCAATTATATTAGGTGTATAGAATTATTATAAAGTGTACATGTCTGTCTGGCAGAGTTCGCGATATGACCTTGGTCCCATTTTCATGGTTCATTGGTCAATGTTAAGTTTTCGTGGTTTTGTTAGTTTATCAAATACTATAAGCAATATGTCAACTATATGTGTTGTATCGAATGATTGTAAGGTGTACATGTCTGTCTTAGGGTTCATATGACATTGACCTTATTTCATGGTCAATGTTGTACGTTTATGTGATTAGGACTTTTTTCCAGGTACTATAAGCAATAGGACCACTATATTTGGTGTATTGAATGATTGCAAAGTGTACATATCTGTCTGACATGAATCATTTGACATTGGTCTCATTTTCGTGAATCCTTGATGATGTTAAGTTTATGTGATACTTCTAGTACATTTAAAACCTTCATATTACAGACTTTCAACATAAATTCAATTATAAGTAAAGCAGGCGAGATATTTGTTTGTGTCAATACGTCACTTACCAAAATGAATTAATTTGAATCCGAAAGATAATATATACTTAGCTTTACTTCCAACAGAATTTTTTGTTTGTTTAATGATGTCCTTCTTGTACATTTTGGTATTAAAACTAAAAATTAACCAACATTTGTAAATATAGGTTTTCATCTATGTCTTCCTCAGTGCTGGTTTTATCTAACTTGATGCTTTCGCCGTTTGATACGATCCGGGTCGGCTATGATGAGAAAAAAGAAAATGTTAAGCCAGTACATAATTATTCCAAATCTATTTCATATCTTGACATACACTTTGAAATCGGACGATGGTTGGTTGGGAAAAAGAAAACTAAAATTTTCCCATAATGATATCACACATTTGTACCTGATAGTGGTCATTAGCATTTAAGCACTTCTCTAAATTTTTATATTGACACGGGACTATTAAGAGCTTGACATATAGTATAGACACTTGCCTATTGTTAAAGTATATCTGTTGACCAACAGATGTCTTTTAATTGTTTAAGTCGTTGTGGTGCTCTCTCATTGACCTATACCTTTAATCTGATTTTGATAGTGAGAGTGTTCAGCTGAAATAAATGAAGTGATTGTACAAATATAAATGGAAACAAAGCTTATATATTGTCATATTAATTTCCTGAAGATGCGTTGAATGTGAACAAAAGCACTTTTAGGACATCGAACATTGCACTGTACTTCAGCATCAAAACCATTTCTTAAATAGAACATTGTTTGAATAATTGCTAATAAGAGAGTATTGGAATGGTTCAAGTCTGCTTTAAAATAACTTCTTCTTTTTTTAAGTTCTGTAGGATCAAATTGATGGAATTATGTAGGATGTTAGTATTATTATAGATTAGATTGATGGCATTATGGAGGGTGTTAGTATTATTAAGATAAATACATTGGACTTTTATTCCGACACTTGAAAGTACAGTTGCCGCCTATATCGTTACCAATTTGCAAACCAAATAATATATATTTGGAGTATAATTATTACAAATAGAATGATCTTTTGACATTAATGAACAAAATCATTCGCCAATACAGTATAAAAAAACTATATCAAGTTTGAGTTTTCAGCAAACGTACATAGAAACAACCTGCGTATATCATGTGTTTTGTCCAGACTGTAATAAGAAACAACCTGCGTATAACATGTGTTTTGTCTAGACGGTAAATAGAAACAATTTGCGTATATCATGTGTTTTGTCTAGACGGTAATTAGAAACAACCTGCGTATATAATGTGTTTTGTCTAGACTGTAATTAGAAACAACTTTGTATATCATGTGTTTTGTTAAGACTGTAATTAGAAACAACCTGCGTATATCATGTGTTTTGTCTAAACTATATTTTAATTAAAAAACAACCTGTGCTTATCATGTGCTTTGTCTAGACTGTAATTAGATACAACCTGCGTATATTATGTGTTTATCTAGACCGTAATTAGAAACCACCTGCGTAAATCATGTGTTTTGTCTAGACTGTAATTAGAAACAAGCTGCGTATATCACGTGTTTTGTCTAGACTGTATTGTTATTAGAAAACAACCTGCGTTTATCATGTGTTTTGTCTAGACTGTATTTAGAAACAAACTTCGTATATCATGTGTTTTTTCAAGACTGTAATTAGAAACAACCTGCGTATATCATGTGTTTTGTCCAGACTGTAATTAGAAACAACCTGCGTATATCATGTGTTTTGTCCAGACTGTAATTAGAAACAACCTGCGTATAACATGTGTTTTGTCTAGGCTGTAATTAGAAACAAGCTGCGTATATCATGTGTTTTGTCCAGACTGTAATTAGAAACAACTTGAGTATATCATGTGTTTTGTCTAGAATATAATTAGAAACAATCTGCGTATAATCTACGTATATTTTATCATGCGTTTTGTCTAGAATTTAATTAGAACAAAAATGAATATTCTTCAGTGGTTATCGATGACTTCTGCCTGTCATACTTTTTCTTGTTCTTGTTTATAGTTTTATCGTAGATCATGCCGTTACTTTTCTCGTTTTAATTGACATGTAGGTGCCTTTTATAGCTGACTATTCAGTATGGATTTTGCTCATTGATGAAGGTCAAACGATGATCATTACTTACAATCGGGGTTGTTCTAATCACACTTTAAATTTAAAAAAAAATCATTCTTATTGTGCTTAAATCGTGTGGAATGGTGTACTATTTTAAGCTCATGTGAGTTAACTTATATTACAAAAATGTATTGCAACGCATCATCTAAGTCATCTAACTAAGAGAAACAATCTCATATATATTCATTATATATACCTAAATATAGATTTAAATGTTTAACGATATTATACTAGTGTGTGTATATATATCTATACCTCAGTGCATTTAAAAGATAATTATTTTTACACATTATGATCTCTATATTTAGATATTATGATCGATTATCAATAGTCGTAAGTGTATTTTATGAAATTTCTTTCTTGAAAATGAAAAGAAGACGAACTAAATCGGTATGTTGTAAATTTTGTGACTTTGAATCAAATGAAAAGCAACGAAAGCTATCGAAAAACGATGGCAGCGAAGATCAGAAAAAGGGTGGCAATAAGAGATACGTTTGCAAACAAGACAGCAGGGGAAATATACATTTCAAGGTCAGACAAATATGTGTTTTACCTTTTGATCCTGATTGCATGGCGATTACAAAAGACGGAACAGTGTGGATAGCAGACAAACAGAATCTGATAGAAATAGACACGACAAATGGAATGAAAAGGTTGAATAAGTTTTCAAATGTACATTGCATTGACCTGAGTCTTAGTTCAAAACACGAATTATACGGAATATTCGATCATCAAATCCGAAAAGTAACTAAAACTGGTATTGATAAGAAAGTATGCGACTTTTCGCCGTACACACCTATTACATTTAACATAACGCAACATGATGAAATTATTGCTTCCGTAGTGATGGACCAAAGTAAAAGGTCTTCTAGATTGAAGAAGCCGGCATCAAAGTTGGTTGTCCTTGGATTGAACGGGAAAGTTAAAGAAGAATATTGTTTTGACAGTTTGCACCGTCTTATAGCAGTAAACTGTAATTCTTTAGTAAAAGATTCCAATGGTTCTATATACTACACCTTTCAACCATTAGAAGATGACAGCAAAATCAGAATGATAAATAACAAGAAAGAAATTGTTTGGGAATATCCGGCGTCTGGGTCAAAGTCCAAGTATTTCATTCCCAACGAATTGATTGAAACTCGACTCGGTAACATCGTAGTAGCAGAAAGAGGCGAGAATAACTTGCACATCCTGGATAAGAATGGACTTGTTATTGATGTTATTGATGTCACACAGTTTGGACTTACTCGACCAGGTCTTCTTTTCCTTGATAATGACGGATATCTCTGGATGGAAGGTCTGTCTTACAACAATGACGAAGAATCCATATTGTGTGTTTTACAATATGAAGGCTGCTAACGCTTTCCGTTGTGTATAGAATGATAAACATACGAAATACGAAATCTTTATTTTATTAACACAAGACTATTGAAACAAATTGATAGAAATATATAAATATATAAATATTAAAATGTATTGTCTGTAGTGTATTTTTATTGTTGACCGTATTACAATTGTTTGGAATACAAACAGCCGATTGAATACAAAGAAGCTAATGGACGAAGGCACTTAGCACAACATTGAAATTATAGACTTACAAATATAACTAGAGGCTCTAAAGAGCCTGTGTCGCTCACCTTAGTCTATGTGCATATTAAACAAAGGACACAGATGGATTCATGACAAAATTGTGTTTTGGTGATGGTGATGTGTTTGTAGATCTTACTTTACTGAACATTCTTGCTCCTTACTATTATTTCTATCTATAATGAACTTGGCCCGGTAGTTACAGTGGAAAATACTTTGTAAAAATTTACAAAAATTTACAAAATTTATGAAAATTGTAAAAAATTGACTATAAAGGGCAATAACTCCTTAAGGGATCAATTGACAATTTTGGTCATGTTGCCTTATTTGTAGATCTAACTTTGCTGTACATTATTGCTGTTTACAGTTTATCTCTATCTATAATAATATTCAAGATAATAACCAAAAGCTGCAAAATTTTCTTAAAATTACCAATTCAGGGGCAGCAACCCAACAACGTGTTGCCTGATTGGTCTGAAAATTTCAGGGCAGGTAGATCTTGACCTAATGAACAATTTTATACTCATCAGATTTGCTCTAAATGCTTTGGTTTCAGAGATATGAGCCAAAAACTGCATTTTACCCTATGTACTATTTTTTAGCCATGTAGGCCATCTTGGTTCGCGGGCGGAGTCATCGGACACATTTTTTAAAACTAGATACCCTAATGATGATTGTGGACAAGTTTGGTTAAATTTGTCTTAGTAGTTTCAGAGGAGAAGATTTTTGTAAAAAATTACAAAAATTTAGGAAAAATGGTTAAAAGTTGACTATAAAGGGCAATAACTCCTTAAGGGGTCAACTGACTATTTTTGTCATGTGACTTATTTGTAGATCTTACTTTGCTGAACATTATTGCTGTTTACAGTTTATCTCTATCTATAATAATATTCAAGATAACAACCAAAAACGGCAAAATTTCCTTAAAATTACCAATTCAGGGGCAGCAACCCAACAACGTGTTGCCTGATTGGTCTGAAAATTTCAGGGCAGATAGATCTTGACCTAATGAACAATTTTATTCTCATCAGATTTGCTCTTAATGCTTTGGGTTTAGAGATATGAGCCAAAAACTGCATTTTACCCTATGTACTATTTTTTAGCCATGTCGGCCATCTTGGTTCGCGGGCGGAGTCATCGGACACATTTTTTAAACTAGATACCCTAATGATGATTGTGGACAAGTTTGGTTAAATTTGTCTTAGTAGTTTCAGAGGAGAAGATTTTTGTAAAAGATTACAAAAATTTAGGAAAAATGGTTAAAAGTTGACTATAAAGGGCAATAACTCCTTAAGGGGTCAACTGACCATTTTGGTCAAGTTGACTTATTTGTAGATCTTACTTTGCTGAACATTATTGCTGTTTACAGCTTATCTCTATCTATAATAATATTCAAGATAATAACCAAAAACTGCAAAATTTCCTTAAAATTACCAATTCAGGGGCAGCAACCCAACAACGTGTTGTCCGATTCATCTGAAAATTTCAGGGCAGATAGATCTTGACCTGATAAACAATTTTATCCCATGTCAGATTTGCTCTAAATGCTTTGGTTTCAGAGATATAAGCCAAAATCTACATTTTACCCCTATGTACTATTTTTAGCCATGGTGGCCATCTTGGTTGGTTGGCCGGGTCACCGGACACATTTTTTAAACTAGATACCCCAATGATGATTGTGGCCAAGTTTGGTCAAATTTGGCCCAGTAGTTTCAGAGGAGAAGATTTTTGTAAAAGTTAACGACGACGGACGGCGACGACGGACGACGACGACAGACGACGGACGCCAAGTGATGAGAAAAGCTCACTTGGCCCTTTGGGCCAGGTGAGCTAAAAATGAACACGTGACCCAAAATACCAATCAACCTTATTTGTCTTAATTATAATAGATACATGTATTCATAAAAAGTGAATAACAAAAATACCAAACTCCAAGGGAAATTCAAAACGGAAAGTCCATTATCAAATAGCAAAATCGAATGCTCAAACACATCAAACGAATGGAAAACAACTGTCATATTCCTGACTTGTTACAGGCATTTCCTAATGTAGAAAGTGGTGGGTTAAACCTGGTTCTATAGCTAGCTAAACCTCTCAAATGTATGACAGTCGCATAGAATTCCATTATATTGACAACAATGCGTGAGCAAAACAAACAGACATAATAGGTAAAAATGTCAAAAATTTGGGTACAGCAGTCAACATTTTAATATAATCTTAATCACTATAAAACAAATAATTATTTCAACAAAGAAAAACAAAATGGCATGTAGACACTCTATCGACAAAGTACATAAGCAAAATTGAAAGACAAGAGAACACAAATTTGACCATAGCACAATAACACAATGGCGGGATGTATAAGTACCGAGCCACGCCAAAAGTATTAACCAAAAATGGACTAAACAGTAAAGGTGTAAAATGTGCAAGGACAATAACAAGAACACTATAACACGTAATTAAGATGATAAACAACGTCAGTACCTAGAATCTATACTTCAAGACCATAATGTATTATTTGTGGAGTTGATACGGAATATTTATCAACAAGGTGTTGGTATCTTCCATTGAACCTTTTAAGAAAAAAGGACGAGACATTCTTTGACATATTCTTGACTCATCAACTTTTTGCTCAGCCAATGGTGACGTTTTATAAAGTCTGAGTAGCAGCTACAAGCTCTTGAATACCTAATAAGTTGGGAAATATATATTCCATATGCAGGTGAAGTTGGTATATTGCTGCTAAGATGAGGGAAATTTATAATTTCAAAATTAAAATCGTTTCGTTTGTCATAGATTCTGGTACTGAGATGACCGCTTATGTCAAATTCGAGGTATAAGTCTAAAAATTAGGTAGAGGAAGCCGTGTCTGTTGATTTCTTTAATTTCTAGTTCTGGAGGATATATTAATGGAACCCAATCAGAAAAGTTGATTGTTAATGGAAAGAACATCATCAATATACCTGAATTTGAAATTAATGATCTAGCTTCTTTGATCTTCTTGTTTTGACAAGTGTCTGAAGGAACTCCGACTCATACGAAAACAAGAATAGGTCGGCATGGAGAGGCGCACATACGTACAGTTCGTCCCCATAGGAATGCCGACAATTTGTTGAAAAAGTCTACCTCCAAATTCAACAAATATGTTGTCAATAGGAAACTCAAGCATACTGATCACTTGTTCCTCTGTGTAGCATGTTTTACCTTTTTGTTCACTATTAACAAAATATGCCGTATGGTATCCCAAAGCAATAGAGTATGCTACCATTTTTGTCGAGCCTGCGACATTTATGTCGCGAAAGCGAGACATAGCGATCCTAAATTCCGTCGTCGATGTCGGCGTCGTCAACATTTAGGTTCAGTCTGTGGTTAAAGTTTTTTTAGACATCAATAATTTTGTCAAACCTTCATGGAAATTTAAGAAATTTGGACAGAAGTTTGTTTATGAGCAAAATACAGTATCCAGAGGAAAATTTTGAAAACATTTATTTTCATTTTTCAGTATTTTACTGATAAATGGATAAACAGTTAACAGTTAGAATCAGTCTGAGGTTAAAGTTTTTCAGTCATCAATAACTTTGTCAAACCTTCATATGCAATCTTATGAAATTGGGACAGAAGCTTGTTTATGTTTTACTTGTTTTAGTATTCAGAGCAAAGTTTTGAAAATATTTATTTTCATTTTTCCGTATTTTACTGATAAATAAACTTACAGTTATAAAGTAGAAACAGTATAGGGTTAAAGTCTGTTACACATCAATTACTTTGTCAAACCTTCATAGAATTTTATGAAACTTTGGCAGAAGCTTTTTGTTATGATTAAGAGATAATGTCTGAAGCTAACTTTTGAAAATATATTTTCATTTTCAGAATTTATCTGATAGATGGACTTAGTTATTTTACAGTTAACATCTACAGACAGTCTGGGATTAATTTTTTTTTTTGACATGATAAATTTGTAAACCTTATGGATTGTTATGAAACTTTGACAGAAGCTTGTCTTAGCATCTTAAGAAAAGTTTGATTTCTTTTTAAATTCTGTATTTTACTGTTAAATGGACTCACTCAACATTACATTTTAACACTGACAGCACCAATCATAGGCGAGACACAGGGTTCCGTAGAACCCCCTTACGAATTTTCATATTGAAAAGCATTGTGGATTATTTCTTTACGACGATGTTTTCAATTTCACATGTGGAATGGTGGTATACAGTATTGAAAAATCAAAAGTTTTTATAGAATTAATTTCCAGAGAAAGATCGTGATTGAAAATTATAAAAGAGAGGCGAAGGATACCAAAGGGACATTCAAACTCATAAGTCAAAAATAAACTGACAACGCCATGGCTCAAAAAGAAAAAGTATGGTGGCCGGTTAAGGCCATTTCGCGTTTTCGCCCTTCATATTCTATAGGGCGAAAACGCGAAAAGGCGAAAAAGCGAAAAGATGAAGTCGAAAACACAAAAACGCCAAAACGCGAAGTCGAAAACGCGAAATCGGAAAGAAAAAATATTTCGCGTTTTCGACTTCGCGTTTTCGCGTTTTAGACTTTGCGTATTCGCGTTTTCGCCCTATAGAATATGAAGGACGAAAACGCGAAAACGCGAAAACGCGAAATGGCCTTAACCGGCCACCATAAAAAAAGTTTAAAGCTGACTGCTTCCCTCTACATCATTGTTTTATTCTACATTTTGTTTTTATTATATTAGGCGATGCTCTTCGGCGCAATGACAAACAGGCTTTCTCGACGAAAGATAAGGATAATGACAGGCATGGCAGTGAAAATTGTGCAAAATTCTATAAAGGAGCTTGGTGGTATAACGGTATAACGACTGTATTGATTCTAATCTAAATGGGCTGTATCTACGAAATAAAAAGGATAACAAAGGAATGCGTATTCGCGTTTTCGCCCTATAGAATATGAAGGACGAAAACGCGAAAACGCGAAAACGCGAAATGGCCTTAACCGGTCACCATAAAAAAGACAAACAGACAAACAGCAGTACACAAAATACAACATAGAAAACCAAAGACTGAGCAATACGAACCCAACCAAAAACATGGGGTGATCATAACTTTTGCTTATGTTGAGGTGAATATATTGTATATTATAAACACGACAAAAATTCCATACATAAAGGCATAAAAGACTCGTAACACGTACAGTGCGTTTGTAAAAGAAACCAGAAAATACAGATTTTAATTATGGCATTGTCTTACACCAGTAATATTTTTCGTCCAAATTTTGGTTCTTTTATTTTCTTTTATCTTTCTCCATTACGAACTACGAACTTTTGATTCGGTTATATTTGAGATAAATGTAAAAAAAAATATCCTCCCGAACATCTATACTGTAGAAAGTATTTTGATATTTCAAATGTTATACGGTAATACATACTATAGGTTTATGGTAACATCTTTGGAAAAAAAGAAGAAAGTGATATACAGAACAATACAGTTAACATATTCCAATCGATAATTTGTTCACAAATAAAATCTTGTACTTAAGTTTCTTTTTAGCGATTTCGACCTTCATGCATTTAGTTTGATTAAAGGGAAAAAAGCTTTTCGGATACAGATACCATAATTTAGTGTCCATTGAGTGTAATAAAGGATTGAAATCTATTCAAATCAAATTTCATTTTGAATTGATGAACTTCTAGCACTTAACGAGTGCTTATAGTATATTCTGCGTAGATTTTTTTTTCTAGGAATAAAAAAAAACCAGACTTTTCTTTATCGAATTGATTTAAACTGATAATTTCAGACAAAGAGCTTATTTGAAGAGGTAAAAACTTGTTAAAAGTATAAGTATCACACAATATTGTCATGAAGAGGATTACAACTCATTTTACTCTCACGTGATTCACGAACGTTATACAAACATGACTGAAGTAATTTAAGTGGTCTGTCAATGTCAGACTATGCATTCACAGATTATGTTGGTGTTGATAGAGAGGAGTCCTCTCTTTAGTTATTACTTGATTTGTACGCTGACTTCCAATTTATTGTTGTTTTCTTTGAAGTTTACGCGCTTAAACAATTGATCTCACTATTTTTAAAAGAAATAGACTGCAATTATTTACCTATTGATGAATCTAAGAACTGGAGGAGAAAACTTTTACTCAAATGTCTTCAATTCAGGTAGTAATAATTCAAAACTGCACTGATAATTGCAAATTAACCAAGTTTTGTATTTTTTGTAAATTAGTAAGGAAAAAGATGGGAACCACTATTTAAAATTTTATTTTGATTTCATGGTTTTCTAGCAAAAGTAATTAATTTCTATAGGTGATTAAATGCCGCATTTGCAATCAATACTTACATTTGAAAAAAAAATGAATCCCGCATTTCTTAGTTCAACGAAATTACATATTATGAACAGGAATCTAAAGAAATTATATTTAGGTTCAGCTAAAGATTGACTTGAAAATTGCTATTTGTTGACAAAATTTGTTTAATAGTAATAGATCTTTTATCTCGCATCGACGAAGTCGCGAAATCAAGACTAATGCGTGCTGTTGTAAAGATTACATGTCTGCCTGACCATGACCTCATGTTCATGTATAGTTTATTGATCAGTGTTAAGTTTTTGAGGTTTTGTCGGCTTTTGAGAACTATAGTCAGTAGGTCAACTATATTTGGTGTATGGAATGAGTGCAAGGTGTATATGTCTGTCTGGCAGGGTCCATCTGACATTGACCTCATTATATAAATCATTGATAATGTTGTATTAATGTGATACTTGTAGTAAACCTTTTATCTTAAAGACTTTCAACATAAACTCAATCATGATCCGTGAAACAGGCGAGACATTTTATCGTGTGCAGTCTTGAAATAGAATATATGAAACTTTTGAAATGTGAATTTTAGTTCAATTTTAAACACATATTGAGAATGTTCTTGTTGTAAAGTATATTGATGCCAAATTAGTCCTAATTCTTTGTACGTGAAAACAAAAAACCCAAAGAATTGTAGTAAGATTTTGCTGATCATGAAACTTTTTCTGTATACATAATGAATATTTTGACAACATCTTAATAATTCTTTATTGTCATATTTAAGTAAAATATTATACTTGTGACAAATACAAATAAAAACAACAACAAAAAATAAACTGATTTGAAAACATATACAAGCAAAAAAAAACTAAGAGTCCTCTGTCCACAGCTCAAAACACTGTTTTATATAAAACTTATTGTCTTTTTATAGAACATGTAGGAAGAGGTATTCAGTGCAAATTAAGATAAGATTATATAATACTAATTCTTTGTATAATAATTGTCTTTGTATTCTTATAACACGTAGGAGCAATCTTTATCAAATCAACTTAAAATAATGTCAAGCAGTTTTTTCTATCATAGTTAATCTTTCACCAGTGGGCAACAAGTCAACGAGTGCATCTCTTGAATGTTAAAACTTCGGTCAAGACATGTTATCTATGAGATATAAAGATTTATTGATTGTTGGTTGCTGAACGTCCAGTGGCAAATGTTTCATGCATGTTCAGGACGAAAGGTATAAAGACAGTTAATACTTATTTGGATATCGTTTTAAGAAAAGTTCTTTTATTTTCACGGTTTTCTGTTCATTCAAAGTCATCATATACATGTAATGGTGAGTACAACCAATAAACCGACATATTTCGAATAAAAATGCGGATATATTTCTTGGATCTAAGAAAAAATCAGCTTCTACTCTCCCCATTCCTTTATAATAAAATTCTGTTTTGAAATATACATGAACAGCATGTTTTAGTAGTTAGTCAAGAAGTCAGTCACACTTTTTTTTAAATAGACACTCACAAGTTTTGACAATCAATCAAGTATTGTGCTAAATCAGTTTTGGCTATTTTTAATACGTTTTGGCTTTTATGTATTTGGTTATTCAAGTGCATGCATGGTTGATCCAGACACGCGTCTCCAGATTTCACGTTTCTGTGATTCATAACAGCAAAGTACTACGATGAGAAGGACGCAATCAGCCTCAAGTTTCCTCTTCGAACAATTCATTCGCATAATGTAATAGTCCGAAGCATCTAACTGTTACACCTAACCTGAGAGGCCCGAAATTATTTACAATGTCACCAATATCTTCCATATATACCAGCTTAATATAATTAAAATCATTTACTCCTCTTTAAACCTGTTATTCTGTAGAATTGACCTTTTTCTGCGATATAATTATTTTTAGAGCAGTAAATTAACTTCACACAATAGTCAACTATTTTAATGTAGTACAAATTTCAACCAGAACTGTAGGTTTTTTTGTTAAGATATACTTCTTAATAGCAAAATTGGTAAGAATTATTTCTAGATCGAAGAAATATGATATACTTGTACTAAAGTAAGGAGGAATGAAAAGTTTAAAAGAATTTACAATTACAAGACTATTTCAAAGTGTCAATATGAAAAAAAAGAACTTATTCTACACAGAAAATACATTCAATTAAATGACATTCTTCCCAATTAAAGTCAAGAAAAGCCATTAAAAACTTCTCAAATTTCAGACAATTGTTTCCGCCAGCTTGGTTTAAAATGGGGTTTACGATGTAAAAATATCTGAGGTTTGACATCTATTAAAACGTTTTACCGACTTGATTAACGCAAAAAAAAAAACCCAACAAAATCTGTCCATTATCTATGCTGACCTTCATGTCTACATGAAACATAATACAAACGTGACGAGAAAAAAAATGACTGCTACTTTTATCTGGCTCCAAAAGAAAGAAGGGTAATCTATACGTCTAGTACTCACTTCCACAAATCTGAAGATGGTTTAAATAGTTTAATCTGAAAAGTGGAAATCCCTGTAAGAAAATTTGAATTACTACACAAGATAAACTTGCAACCTATTTTAGAAATAAATAACCTGGCGTGGTACACTAGAACTGAAGATAAATAAAATTGCCCAAGACAGGAAGATAATATATGAATATTCTCCCCACAACATGCATAAGGGTTTTTCTCATTGTTGAAGGCCGTACGGTTGCTTATAATTCCTTGCATCCACTTCTTTTGAACTTTGGTGAATAGTTGTCTCATTGGCAATAATACCACATCTCTTAATTGTTATATCGAAAATAATTGTGGAACTAAATTGAAAACAATTTTTGTCGCAAAAACAAAAAGCCGGAGTAGCAACAGTTGAAAAAAGAAAATTTTAACTATAAAATTCTCCCGTCTTATCAAATATATCTCCTAGTACATATGTTTATAAATCCTGTTTTACATATATGGTATACATGTGTTTAATGAATATTCAAAAAGGTGTTTAATGTCAAAAATTCGTAAAGGGTTCCGATCCCGGTGTCTAGCTTGCGGTGTTTAAGTGTAATGTTGACTATAAAAGTGTGTCTATTTATCAGTAAAATACAGAATTAAAAAATATGAAATGTTTCTTTGGATTCTATTTCTTGATCTTGAAGATGAGCTTCTGTTTAAATGTCATAACAATCCATGACGGTTTACAAATTTATCATATAAAATTTTTTAACCCCAGACTCTATCTAAATGTTAAATGAATAAAAAAATAAGTCCATTTATCAGAAAAACGGAAAATGAAAAAACAAAACACACATTATTTGGATAGTTTTTTACGCTCTTTGATCATAAAATAACTTCTGTCCGGCTTACTTAAAATTCCAAGATGGTTTGACAAAGTTATTGATGACTGAAAAACTTCAGCCTTAGACTGTATCTAAATGTAAACTGTATATAAAAACTCAGTCCATATCTCAGTAAAATACAGAAAAATGAAAATAGATATTTTCCCAACTTTGATCTGTCGTTTTTTCATAAAGAAAGCTTCTTTCCAAATTCCAGAAAGGTTTGATAAAGTTATCGGTGCCTCAAAATATATTTAACCACAGACTGAAACTAAATATTGACGACGCAGCTGCGGCCGCCAACGGAATCTAGGATCGATGTGTCTCTCTTCCACGATATTAATGTCACATATACTGGCCAAGATGTCCTCAGTGATGCAAACGTCTTTTTTTTTGTAATATATACGTATAGCATTATAAAGCATGTTCTGCATTTGTGTAAAGAAACATAATATTTAATCTAAACTAATTTAATTTAATTTTCAAGCTAGTAAATTTTCTCTTTCAGTTTTATTCTCCCAAGAAAGTTTATCTTATTTGCCATTAGAAGTATGTACATGTAGTAGTATACATGTAATTACCACATTCCTTCCTCATTTAGAGTATACCACGGGAAGGAATCATGTCACTATGATGTAATACAATTATACAACATCGACTTTTCTGAAGTCTCTTTCGCAAGTATCATTCGATGATCCTATCCTATGAACATTTTGACATGGATTCCTTTTTTGGGCGATTTTTAGACTTTAGTAATATATGCTTAACGATAAAAGATAACTATTGCAAATCTGCAGCACAATATCATGCGAATGGAAAACTGAACACTAAATGTCAACGGCAGCAGATTTGTTTTGTTTGAGTTCAATTATTTCCGGATACTAAATAACAAAACTGCCTTGTATGGAAAAAAGAGTGAAACATTCACTGATTGATATAATATAAATGTATTTCTCAGCATAGACGTTCAACATAAACTTAAAGATTTAGTCTGTTCAAATTAAAATAAGATTATATAGTAATATTTATGACTTTTCATACATTCAGGAGCAATCAGTTTGAAAAGCCATTTAAAAGATTAGCATTAACCTTTTCCTAGCACCAACAAAGGACAGGATATATAAAACAATGTTGGCAGACGCTGAAATGACTCGCATACTTAACTAGTCGTGATTAGTTTTTATTTAAAGGTTTTACTACATAAAATAATTCATGTAAATAACGTCAAGGTTAGAGATACCCTGCCCACCGACATTTAATACCTTACAATCATTCCATACACTAAAAAGTAGTAACCTATTGCTAATACAAACAGTCTTAGACATCAACCAATGAACAAGAAAAAGAGGTCGATGTCGGAGGAACCTTGCCATACGAGCATGTACACCATACACGCATAATAGACGTACTGCTGACAGTATATGAGAAACAGACCGATTTACGAAATTTCGTGAAAATGATGGCAAAGTCAGACGAACCCTGCCACACAGCTGTGTACCACTTGCAATCATTTCATACATGCACTATATCTGTATATAGTTGACCTATAGCTTAAAGTATATGGCAGACCATATAGAGACATATAATATAATATAGTTGACTTATTGCTGATAGGTTTGAGAAAACGATCAAAATACGGAAACTAAACACTGACCAATGAACCATGAAATGAGGTCAAGGTCAGATGATACCTGCTGAAAAGACATGTGCACTTAATAAGCATTCCATAACCAAATATAGTTGACCTACAGTAACTGTTATATATAGCATCTGAGAAACAGACCTAATCAAGTAACTTTACCTTTGATAACTGATCCATGAGATGAGGTTGAGCCTTGTCTGACAGACATGTAAACCTTGTAAGGATCCATTTACCAAATATAATATTATCCTATTACTCATAATGAGCCAAAGACAATGGACATTTGACAGATAGAAATTTCGTAACACAGGGCACCTATATACAAGGTATGAAGCATCTTAGTCTGCTACCTTCTGAAATATAAAGCTTTAGTTTTCTATGTTGTGTATTGTTTTTTGTCTTTTCATCGTTTTTCGGTTTTGCCATGGCGTCTTCATTTTTTTTTTCTCGACTTTTCAGTTTGAATGTTCTTTCGGTATCTTTCGCCTCTCTTTATACAAATTAGTATCTCTGTCTTGCATTCTGTGACCTGTGTTGCAGGCAAGGAAAAAGATTACTACAATATATCACTTGATATCAAGTAAGAAGAGACCTACTGCACAACCAATGTATTCTTGATTAAAAAATACTTTGAATAATGGGTATAAACACTATTATGTATCATTCTGTGTATAAAATAGAAAATGGAAACGTGGAATATGTCAAAGGGACAACAACCCGACCAAAGAGCAGAAAACAACCCAAAGGTACCAAGGGTCTTTAATGCTGCCAGAAAATCCTTCACCCAGAGGATGGCTTGAGCTGGCTTCTAAACAATAATGTATACTAGTTCAGCGAAATGGACAACACATTTACAAATAAACCAAAATTAAAAAAAAAACATACAAGACTTACAAAGCCTAGAGGTTCCTGACTTGGGGCAGGCGCAAAAATGCAGCGAGGTTAAACATGTTTTGTGAGGTCTCAACCATCCCCCTATACCTCTAGCCAGTGTGGAATAAACAAACACACAGAAATATGCAGAGTCAAACTCAGTTTAAAAAAGTCTGAGTCTGATGTTAAAATACGTAAAATGACAATGATACATAAATTAACAAAGGACTACTTGCAGTTACTGACATGCAATTCAAATCAAATCAAATCAAATCAAAAGCTTCATTTAAAGTCGGCTTGTCACATAACAATAACATAAGCTCTTACAGCTTTTATAACCGACAAATATATACATTTACCCAATAAACATACACATCGGTATAAGGACATCATTCGTAAATATAGCTCAACATGCAGACTTCTTATACGTTCAGGTATTTCACATCCAATTTTTTATGGAAATATTCTTTATAAAGCACAAAAATGTCAGTATTCACCTCTGAAGCTAACAAAACCTTTAAATAGACTTATTAAGAAGGGATATAGTTACGATACTGTTGTCAGGTCATTAAAGATTGCATATTTTGGCGTTAATATTGATTCACTTATAGGGTCTTTGCATCGGCACTAAACACATTTATTTAATCAAAGCGCGAAAGCGCTGTAAAGGCAGTTAATTACAGGTTGTGTGTATTTTAAGTCCAGTTATATCATTATCTTGCATAGTACAGTGTACTTATCAGAGGTGGCTTTCAGTATTTAAGATTTAGAGTTCTCTAATGATATTGAACAAGTTTTATGAATGTCATATTCTGAGCACTATATGAAGGCGTTTGTTCTCACTTGTTTATGAACTTGTGCATTATATCCAGTTAGTACCTTTTTTATCTATGTTTATAGTCAAATTAGTTATCAAAGGTACCAGGATTATAATTAAATACGCCAGACTCGCGTTTCGTCTACATAAGACTCATCAGTGACGCTCAGATCAAAATAGTTATAAAGCCAAACAAGTACAAAGTTGAAGAGCATTGAGGACCCAAACTTCCAAAAAATTGTGCCAAATACGGCTAAGGTAATCTATTCCTTGGATAAGAAAATCCTTAGTTTTTCGGAAAATTTCAAAGTTTTGTAACAGGAAGTTTATAAAAATGACCATATAATTGATATTCAAATACTGTTTAAAATAGTTAGGCATTTTCTTTTTAGAAATAAGTAAATGTTATCAACTGTATTTTATTCAACTCTGCAAATGTGGTTTGTTACTGGTAAGTATGGATGATAGTTGTTTCATTGGCAATCATAACACATCTCCTTATTTATATAATGATCTATATTCAACGACCTCAGGTACAAAAAAAAATGTATGTAACTAAACTGTGATGGGAAACCTTTGACTTCTTTCTTTTATATAAACTTTTGATTTGGTACCATAGAACTATGTAGAATAAATGTACATTGCAACATGTCAACTCTTTCAATGACAATACTTTTTTAGAAACTATAACTCCAAGCAAAATTATATTTCCAAGTTTAAAGTAATTTATGAATGAAAAAAGGAGTTCTTAATTAAGAAATAAACTGATTCGCTGAGCGCAGCTGGATACACCGCAGAGGTCCAACCCTGAACAGTTGGGGCAAAAATGGACACAATATTCAAGCTTGATACAGGTCTGTATTTGGATTGTAATTAAATATTTTACATATTATAGTTTCTGAATAAATGTAGTCAAAGAACTTGAAATCGGTTATATGAATTGAATTTATATTCAATTAAAGATTTCTTGCTGTTGTGCAATAAACTGTGCTGTTGCGCAATACTTAATAAATCTGTTGCCAGACTATAAAGAATAAAGTTCAATTTCTTCTCAATGTCATATTTGAAATTTATGAAAATCTATAGGGAGATTACATCAATAGCTATAAATAATTCACCCAAGTTTCATGCGAACTGCTTAAAGCATTTTTGAGTTGTTGTCCAACAACAGTGCACACGCTGAAATGTCTCGCCTTCTTTACTAATCACTGATATTATGTTGATAGTCCTTAATATAAAGCTTTATTACAACTGTCACATAAACTTAACATTAACCAAGAAAACTAAACATTGACCAATGAACCATGAAAATGAGGTCAAGGTCAGATGAACCATGCCAGGCAGGCATGTACAGCTAACAATTCTTCCATACAACAAATATAGTTGACCTATTGCTTATAGTTTAAGAAAAACAGACCAAAACACAACTAGATACGCCCGCAGAGGTCCAACCCTGAACAGTTGGGGCAAAAATGGACACAATATTCAAGCTTGATTCAGGTCTGAATTTGGATTGTAATTAAATATTTGACATATTATAGGTTTCTGAATAAATGTAGTCAAAGATCTTGAAATTGGTTATATGAATTGAATATGCAATTAAAGATTTCTTGCTGTTGCGCAATACTTAGTAAACCTGTTGTCAGACTATAAACAAATAAAGTTCAATTAATGCTCAATGTCATATTAGAAATTTATGAAAATAAAAAGGGAGCTTACAACAATAGATATAAACAATTCACCAAAGTTTCATGAGAATTGGTGACAGCATATTTGAGTTATTGTTCGAAAACTGGAAAATCACCCCTTTTTTTAATGAATAAAACCCCATAACTCAGAAATGTAAAATGTAAAATTTATAAAATTCTAAAGGGAGCTTACATCAATACATACAAACAATTCACCAAAGTTTCATAAGAATTGCTGTAAGCATTTTAGAGTTTTTGTCCGAAAACTGGAAAATCCCCCCTTTTTTTATGAATAAAACCCTGTAACTCGGAAAAGTAAAATCTAAAATTTATAAAAATCGAAAGAGAGCTCATGTCAATAGATATAAACAATTCACCACAATTTCTTGCAAGTTGGTGAAAGCATTCTTGACTTATTGTCCGAAAACTGGAAAATCCCCCTTTTTTTAATGAATAAAACCCCATAACTCGGAAACGTAAAATTTTATAAAAAATGAAAGGGAGCTCACGTCAATAGATATAAACAATTCACCAAAGTTTTATGCAAATTGGTAAAAGCATTTTTGAGTTAATGTCCGACATGTTGACGACGGACTGACAGACGGACAACGGTATACCATAATACGTCCCGTAAACGGGCGTATAAAAACTTAACAGAGCAATGAACTGTGAAAATGAGGTCAAGGTCAAATAAAACCTGCGCGACTGACATAAAGATCATAAAATATTTCCATACACCAAATATAGTTGACCTATTGCATATAGTATTAGAAAAAAAGACCAAAACTCAAAATCTTAACATTGACCACTGAACCATGAAAATGAGGTCACGGTCAAATGACACCTGCCAGCTAGACATGAACATCTTACAATCATGCCATACACCAAATATAGTAGACCTATTGCATACAGTATAAGAAAAACAGACCAAAACACAAAAACTTAACTATAACTACTGAACCATGAAAATGAGGTCAAGGTCAGATGACACCTGCCAGTTGGACATGTACACTTTACAGTCCTTCCATACACCGAATATACTTGACCTATTGCTTATAGTATCTGAGATATGGACTTGACCACCAAAACTTAACCTTGTTCACTGATCCATGAAATGAGGTCGAGGTCAAGTGAAAACTGTCTGACGGGCATGAGGACCTTGCAAGGTCGCACATACCAAACATAGTTATCCTACTACTTATAATAAGAGAGAATTTAACATTACAAAAAATGTTAACTTTTTTTTCAAGTAGTCACTGAACTGTGAAAATGAGGTCAAGGACATTGGACATGTGGCTGACGGAAACTTCGTAACATGAGGCATCCATATACAAAGTATGAAGCATCCAGGTCTTCCACCTTCTAAAATATAAAGCTTTTAAAAAGTAAGCTAACGCCGCCGCCGCCCCATCACTATCCCTATGTCGAGCTTTCTGCGACAAAAGTCGCAGGCTCGACAAAAACTGGAAAATCCCAATAAAACACCATAACTCAGAAATGTAAAATCTAAAATTTATAATATTCTAAAGGGAGCTTACGGATTGATAATTTAGTCTTAGATGCAAGATTTTTATATCAGTTGTTAGTGGCTTTGAACTAGCTGTCAGTAACTGCAAGTACTCTCAGATCTGTACTTTCTTTTTCTTGTTTGGATGTACAACCTACCCGACCACATCCACTTGTATTTGTATTTATCCATCTGATGAGTTAAGCCTCTTTCAAGTGATTTTTATAGTTCGTTCTTATATTGTACTGTTACACCACTGTCCCAGGTTAGGGGGAAGGTTGGGATCCCGTTAACATGTTTAACCCCGACACATTCTGTATGTACATGTATGTGCCTGTCCCAAGTCAGGAGCCTGTAATTCAGTGGTTGTCGTTTGTTTATGTGTTGCATATTTGTTATATTCGTTCATTTTTTGTACATAAATTAGGCCGTTAGTTTTCTTGTTTGAATTGTTTTACATTGTCATTTCGGGCCTTTTATAGCTGACTATGCGGTATGGGCTTTGCTCATTGTTGAAGGCCATACTGTGACCTATAGCTGTTAATTTCTGTGTCATTTGGTCTCTTGTGAGAGTTATCTCATTGGCAATCATACCACATCTTCTTTTTTATATTTACATCAACAGATATAAACAATTCACCAAAGTCAAGGTGAGACAACAAAACTTAGAGGTAAGATCTCTGAAATTTTCTACACGGTACAAGTTTTTCTCATTGTTGGAGATTGTACGGTGACAGTAACACCTGTAACTGCTTAAACCCATTTCTTATGCACTTTAGTTCGATAAACTCACTGAATATCATACCACATCTCCTTATTTTTATATGCATTACAATTTACATGTGCATGTAATTATCAATATATATATATCAGAACAAAATTCATTGCGTCACTTTTATTTCTGCATCCTTTGGCACAATACAAGTTTTAAAATTACACAACATAAAACAATTAAATGTTATTTCAGATGAAAGTTTTGTTTCAGTTCCATTCATAGGATTTGTTAGAATTTTGTATGTTTTGCCAAGTCCAATAATTCGCTCTATGTGCACATGTTAATTGGAGACTTTTCTATCCCGTATAAGAGTTTTGGAACTAATTCTGTTTCTTTTTTTGAAAAAAGTTAGCAAACAAATCTTGCACATTTAAACCTTTGTCTGCCATCACACTGTCACCTGGATCACATAACTGAACTACATTTTGTATTCTACATCTTTCAACTATTTCATAGTCACTGGTAGAACCAACATATGCAGTAGAGACATAGTTGACTAAACCACCAGGCGTCGAACATACAAGTATTTTCAGTGTTTCTGTTTTTATATGATGAAAAGGTTGCCTGAGCTCTAGGAGCTTTAGTTTTATCACGGGATATTCTGTGCTGTCAATAATAATCCAAGTCTTAGGAAACTTTTATTTGAAGTTGGATGGCGAAAAATGCCTGACTTAACCACTAGATGGCCAAGTGTTAGCCTCACACCACTGTTTAGGCATAAAAACAATCCATGTATATACACAATATTCTTAACACTAGATTCAATCTAGAATCTAGAAAGTTCAAAGTTGGTTGTATAATGCCTCAATTTCATCAAAGTCATAAAAAAACTGATTTTCAACTGACACCCTATCAATTTGAAAATATATGTATCTCGAACAATGTGCTGTTGGACCAAGTGTGGTCAAAACAAATAAAAATTTAGTATACAACTCTAAACTGGTATAAAAATGCATGGCTGTGTCACGTGTCTTCATTTCAAAATTCTCTGCTGAAAACATAGACATTGATGGTGTTTGCGTAATTCCATCTTTGAAGCTCAACATTAGCTCATATCAGCAGTTGGTGGTGGACAGTCATAAATCCTTTCTGCAGTATGAATGACTTCTTCAGGAAAACCAACTTTACAATCAAAACTTTCCTCTAGATTTCTACTACAATATTCATCAAGTTTAGTTCTTTTGTTTTCACAGGAAACTGCCCTGATTTTTCTTTTTGCGGACGATTCAGTCTCTTGCTTGGTCCAGGAAAATAGGCTGGGAATGGCAGTAGACTTAGGTCTCTGTATGGTGGGTTTGCGCCCTGAAAAAGGTTATAAAACATTAGTTTTTTGATAATTAAATGAACTTCCATTAGCAATGTATACTTTGTATTACCTGGCGAAATATTAACTAGATTTATTCATTACAATCTGGATAAAACTATGTTTGCCTGATTCAATGTATGTTATGTAAATCCAAAGGACAAACAATGAGAGACTTATGCAACAAACGTACATTGTTTGTACCTAAATAACTATAATATTGATGAGAGCATGTCATTGTTTTGTTCCTGTTAACATTGTCATTGATATTTTTCAAGAAAGTCTATGAGGCATAGCTTATGCATTCCTGTCATTACTACATTAGCATAATTAGTGCTAAAATAATTCTCAGTATGATATACCTCTTGTAAGAAATCATTATAACTGTAGCAATCACCAAAAAATCTCAAACAGATCACATTGAATCGTAATCCAAAAAATTATGACGTCTTGAATTAACCACCCCCTTTTATTCTAAAACGATAATTGCGGTTGTAAACAGGCTTTGGTTTATTCGCATGGCGATTACATATATAACTATATATTTCAAAAAGAAAATAGAGTTTTACCATGAATAGTTTCCTGCACGTAGTCTTTTTCAGTAAAATGTGCCTTGCAAACAACAGCTGATTGAGATGGACTCCACGATGAAATCGTGTTCTCGTCCAATCTGCGTTTGGGCCATGGCGTTGATCCAACTTTTCCTTCTTTTTAAGTCATTTGGAAATGCATGTCCTTCTCTTAAATGACATCCAGATACACAACAACAAGTACTTGGCATCGTTAATTCAAAATGTAACTGAAATAGTTGCACAGTGCAGAAACCGGAAGTTGAGGAACAGGATCGGCTACCACGGCGCCACCTATTCAGGAACGATAATTTGCTACTTTATATAACTTCGAAATAACAATAACGTTAGACGGGTTCACGTGCATAAACAGAAATGCGCTTTAAATTGTATAATATAATTAATGTTCAGTCGACTCTTAATTATTATATCAACGACTGAAATGATTTATAAACATCTAGATTGCAGATAACACTCGAAATTAACCCGAGCTCTTTCCACACGGAATTCAAATAATTCTAGTTTGTCAATCGGTTGACTGCTTATAATGCAAAATACAAATATATCAAAAGTTTTTAAAACTAACAAAACACAATGATCGTTTCTCTATTTCCCAATGTAAATGAAATGAAACAAAAAACATTTTATATCACAATAAGAAGAGGAGAGAATTCAACATTTCCGGATCTACTTGGAGCCTAATGACCCCCCACGTAGATAAGTTGGATATCGCGGAAGGAAGAATTAACCCGGCAACAAGAAAGGCATTAAAGCACTGCCTTTAAAAACCAGCTGTTGGCATGACACGGGTTATGTTCTTCTCATATATGTTATGATGGTATGATACTAAACCCATAACGGGAAGGATTGTGCCTGATATTCATATGATGAAGACATAATCTTTCAATCAGTTTAATTGAAGTCTGCAGCTGGCATGTCAGTTACTGCTAGTAGTCTGTTGTTATTTATGTATTATTGTCATTTTGTTTATTTTCTTTGGTTACATCTTCTGACATCAGACTCGGACTTCTCTTGAACTGAATTTTAATGTGCGTATTGTTATGCGTTTACTTTTCTACATTGGCTAGAGGTATAGGGGGAGGGTTGAGATCTCATAAACATGTTTAACCCCGCCGCATTTTTGCGCCTGTCCCAAGTCAGGAGCCTCTAGCCTTTGTCAGTCTTGTATTATTTTTAATTTTAGTTTCTTGTGTACAATTTGGAGTTTAGTATGGCGTTCATTATCACTGAACTAGTATATATATATTTGTTTAGGGGCCAGCTAAAGGACGCCTCCGGGTGCGGGAATTTCTCGCTGCATTGAAGACCTGTTGGTGACCTTCTGCTGTTGTCTGTTCTATGGTCGGGTTGTTGTCTCTTTGACACATTCCCCATTTCCATTCTCAATTTTACAATACACATACACAATACTAATATTAAAACATAAGCTCCAGACCTCAATTTAACTGATTAAACAATTATGCCTTCATCATATGAAAATCAACCACAATCCCTCCCAATAGAGGTTTAGTATCATGCCATCATAAATTGTACAAGAACATAACCTGTATCATGCCAATAACCAATGCAAAGACCCTATGAGTGAATCAATATTAATTCTTAAAAAATACCTTTTTTTGCTGTATATAAAACAATAAAAGTAATATAAACGGACCAATACCGAACTATAGTCCTTCTAATAATCGGCATTAAACACTGAATGTTCAATTCTGTGTGAATGTCATTTTTTGGGTATGAAACCTTTAAAACATTTATAAGACATATAATACAATATAGTTGACTTATTGCTGATAGGTTTGAGAAAACGATCAAAATACGGAAACTAAACACTGACCAATGAACCATGAAATGAGGTCAAGGTCAGATGATACCTGCTGAAAAGACATGTGCACTTAATAAGCATTCCATAACCAAATATAGTTGACCTACAGTAACTGTTATATATAGCATCTGAGAAACAGACCTAATCAAGTAACTTTACCTTTGATAACTGATCCATGAGATGAGGTTGAGCCTTGTCTGACAGACATGTAAACCTTGTAAGGATCCATTTACCAAATATAATATTATCCTATTACTCATAATGAGCCAAAGACAATGGACATTTGACAGATAGAAATTTCGTAACACAGGGCACCTATATACAAGGTATGAAGCATCTTAGTCTGCTACCTTCTGAAATATAAAGCTTTAGTTTTCTATGTTGTGTATTGTTTTTTGTCTTTTCATCGTTTTTCGGTTTTGCCATGGCGTCTTCATTTTTTTTTTCTCGACTTTTCAGTTTGAATGTTCTTTCGGTATCTTTCGCCTCTCTTTATACAAATTAGTATCTCTGTCTTGCATTCTGTGACCTGTGTTGCAGGCAAGGAAAAACATTACTCCAATATATCACTTGATATCAAGTAAGAAGAGATCTACTGCACAACCAACTTATTCATGATTAAAAAATACTTTGAATAATGGGTCAACACTATGTATCATTCTGTGTATAAAATAGAAAATGGAAACGTTGATTATATCAAAGGGACAACAACCCGACCAAAGAGCAGAAAACAACCCAAAGCCACCAAGGGTCTTTAATGCTGCCAGAAAATCCTTCACCCAGAGGATGGCTTCAGCTGGCTTCTAAACAATAATGTATACTAGTTCAGCAAAATGGACAACACATTTACAAATAAACCAAAATTAAAAAAAAAACATACAAGACTTACAAAGCCTAGAGGTTCCTGACTTGGGGCAGGCGCAAAAATGCAGCAAGGTTAAACATGTTTTGTGAGGTCTCAACCATCCCCCTATACCTCTAGCCAGTGTGGAATAAACAAACACACAGAAATATGCAGAGTCAAACTCAGTTTAAAAAAGTCTGAGTCTGATGTTAAAATACGTAAAATGACAATGATACATAAATTAACAAAGGACTACTTGCAGTTACTGACATGCAAATCAAATCAAATCAAAAGCTTCATTTAAAGTCGGCATGTCACATAACAATAACATAAGCTCTTAGAGCTTTTATAACCGACAAATACATACATTTACCCAATAAACATACACAATACACATACACAATACTAATATTAAAACATAAGCTCCAGACTGCAATTAAACTGATTAAAAGATTATGTCTTCATCATATGAAAATCAATCACAATCCCTCCCAATAGAGGTTTAGTATCAAACCATCATAAATTGTACAAGAACATAACCTGTATCATGCCAATAACCAATGCAAAGACCCTATGAGTGAATCAATATTAGTTCTTAAAAAATGCCATTTTTTTGCATATAAAACGATAAAAATAATATAAACGGACTAATATCGTACTAGTCCTTCTAATAATCTGCAGTAAAACTGTAAGTTCAAATTCTGTGAATGTCATTTTTTGGGTAGGAAACCTTTAAAACAACATATTAAAGAGACTAATTCAAATAGCTTTATTAAAATATCTTCAACATAAAATATAGTAAATAACTGTTTTTATATGTAAATTAGAACAAAATACTGTCATCTTTCCGCTAAAGTAATCTTTAACAAACAATAATATATAACAAGGAGTCCAAATGTAGCAGATTTATGATTACTTCATTGATGTAAAATATGTACCTACTAGCTGTTTTTTCAGTAACACACATATATATGTACAATAAATTTATAAATCTAATACTATCAATATTTACATTAAACGCCACTTTTGATATATGATGTCACTTCCCCAAGTAATTTTTTTTATTTATATAGAAAGTAAGAGTACCAGTAAATTTTATTTAGAATCAGCACATACTTACAATCAACAATAAAGATGAGCTTAGGAAAGCTCTTACAACCAACAATAACATATATACAAACAAGAATGTGTCCATAGTACACGGATGCCCCACTCACACTATCATTTTCTATGTTCAGTGCTAAAACTCTAATTTGGCATTAAAATTAGAAAGATCATATCATAAGGAACATGTGTACTAAGTTTCAAGTTGATTGGACTTCAACTTCATCAAAAACTACCTTGACCAAAAACTTTAACCGGAAGTGGGACAAACTGACAAACAGAAACGAACAAACGAACGGACACACAGACCGAAAAACATAATGCCCCTCTACTACCGCAGGTGGGGCATAAAAATCTTGATAAAACAAAGTATCAACTTAAATAAGTACATATAAGCATAAAAATGTTATCATGTATAATTATCAAATAAGATGAGTGCACATAAGCATATAAATGTTAGCACATATTATTATCAAATAAGATGAGTGCACATAAGCATATAAATGTTAGCACATATAATTATCAAATAAGATGAGCACACATAAGCATATAAATGTTAGCACATATAATTATCAAATAAGATGAGCGCACATAAGCATATACATGTTAGCTAATATAATTATCAAAATGATGAGCACACATAAGCATATAAATATTAGCCAATATTATTATTAAATAAGATGAGCACACATAAGCATATAAATGTTAGCACATATAATTATCAAATAAGATGAGCACACATAAGTATATAAATGTTAGCACATATAATTATCAAATAAGATGAACACACATAAGCATCAGATTGTAACAATTCTGTCAAAGTAAAAGTGTAATATTGACAGTTCAGGAAAAAAACTCACACATCCTTTTAGGACAGGTGAGCTGATATAAAACACTGAAAAATAGGAGTTTCTATTTTTGTTCAGTATATTATCAAAGAAGAATTTTTAACAAAAGACAAACCTTAAGAACTTTGCTAAAAAAAATAAATACTTTTTTGTTACCACATAAATTCAACAGATATTTATGTAATTTTTTGAAAAATAAATATTGACAGGCGTTAATGGTGATGTGAATGTTGAGAACTCCAGAGAATTCCTGTTCAGTCAACCCATCCATTATTAAGTCTTGTGAATGCTTCAACTAGTATGTCACGATCTTCCTTCAGCAAAAAGTCTCTTGGTTTTGAGTAGAATATTGTAGCTTTACCTCCTTCACATAATTTATTCTTTACATCAGTCAAATGACCAGTTTTGATTTCAAGCACTGTAAATGTCACCTGTAAATATTTATTAATAAGAATTATTTGGTTATAATTTGCAAATGATTTGTAAACACTGAGTATACTAGGAAGAGGATTTGAATGAAACATTTTACCATTATCTACATATATTTATTATGCACTTTCAATTGCTGTTTTGCAATCTGGTTATACAGACACTTTGAGTTATTTTTGTCTACCCTTCACTTTAAGTACAAGAATATGACAAGGCTCTGTCCAAAATTTGTTACTTTTGGTAATTATTAAATCAACCAATGAAATGTTTGCTTTTCAGTCTCTTGTAAGTCAAGTGTGGACACAGAATCAGCATTTCAATTAGATTGGATTTTTTAAGATCCCATTGCAAGTTCGATGAACTAGGAGTAGAGCTAAACATGTATATCCCTGCTGCCTATGGTCATTGAACCCTATAATGACAATTCCTATATTTTGCTTCTGGGAAACCTAAAAGGTTTAAGGTATAAAGTTGTTCAATAGCTTCATATAAATAAAGGCAACATGAAGCTTGTTATTGCTCACCTGACCTAAATTTGTTTATTGATACTGGTAAAAACATATATGCTTAACTCAGAACAATCATACAATAAAAGAGCAGAGTTCAATAATTATTTTCCAAATTGTCCGTGACATTGCTGATATTAACCTTTAATTTGATAAAAAAAACTGGCAAAAAAGTGTACATGTGAGAGCACTTGCAATGCAAATTTCCATATAATTAATATTTCTAAGGGCATAAATCTTTTAAAAATAATTGATCTGCACTGATTTTCGAACTCCTCCGAGACATCACTGATATAAACCTACAATATAAGTTTCATAAAAATCTGGCAAGAATTATACACATGAGAGCGCTAACAATGCAACTTTCCATATTTTTATTTCTAAGGGCCATAACTCTTTTAAAAATTATTGATTGGCTCTGATTTTCGAACTTGTCCGAGACATTGCTGATATAAACCTACAATACAAGTTTCATAAAAATCTGGCAAGAATTGTACACATGAAAGCGCTAACAATGCAATTTTCCATATAATTAATGTTTGCAAGGGGCATAACTCTTTGAAAAATTATTGATCCCTACTGATTTTCAAATTCGTCCAAGACATTGCTGATATAAAACAGATGGATAGAGGCCCGGTATTTCTATGTCCCCCGCAATGCGTTAAGCGAGGGTCAATTAGCTGAGACAGATGTCAGATAGATACTACTATCAATAAATACATGTACATGTAGTATATGCATTACATCTGTTACACTGTATGTATCAAGGAGTGTGCAACTTTGTCCAATATCATAGTCTCTAATTTGTTGATATTAATTTGCACCCACCACAGCACAAACATAGCATTGTCAACAGCTAGAATTCTGCTGAACCAGTGCTAGGGGCAAATCCCCTGTAATACAATCTTAAACTTCCAGTAGTGAAGTGTGTTCTTTGATAAAGTCCTCTCAAAGTTTCTGTTCAAGAACAACAATAAAAGCACCAACCAAAAGCATGAAAAGTATGGACTGTCAAAGTGTATACATGTGTATGTTTTTTGTTACATGAATTCATAAACAATATCCTGTTTCAAAATTTTTGAGATACACTTGCAGCTAGGGATTAAAATTTCTTAACTTCACTAACTTTTGATAGTAAATGTTGTTTTTGGTGATAATTATTTTTTTTACATACATGTTGCTGTACAGCTTTTAGAAAGAATGTAATCAGCACCCTACAATATGTACAAGCTGCAGTATTTTTGTTCAGGCTCATACTGTATGACTATACTTGTTATTCAATTATAAGATGATGTGAGTGCTACATACTTCAGTTCCAACTACTATTATCCCAGGGAGATACTCTCTTAGACCATCTGTTCCTTCCAGTTGTTCTGTGAAAAACTGGTCAAGTAAGAGCAAGTCTCCTCCGTGTTTTGCTAATATATCTGGGTTAAACCATTGTAATATTGGCTTTCCAGCATGAATTGACAATTCATTCTCACTAGCTTCACTACTTGAATTTGAATGTCTTCTTTTTTCATGTTCCATTCCAACATAGTTTTTATTGATTGAATATTCTAAGTTTTTAACCTAAAATATAAAAATACATTGTTCATTTTGACTTACAGTAAACATGGTAAAAGTGTTAACATTAAAAATTTGTTAAATTATTAAAACTAATGATGATGATTGCTTACAAGGGCTTTTCTGGACAGTTGAGTTGATTATTTAGACAACTGACCCTATTTGGCTTTTTATAAATTTTAAATTATAATAGTTACTTTAAATCTGTTCACATAGAAATGGAAAAGGTCACATTATTCATCATACCTCTACAACTGATACAACATGAGGCTGTCTCCTTTTTCCTGTAACAGTCTTTGAAAGAATATCAACAGAATAAGCTCCTGGGACTAAAATTATATCTGACTTTGCTGTAACTTGAACTCTCTTGTCAAAACAAATCTCTGTGTTCCCAACAAATGCTGAACCTGGTCTTAAAAGAAAAAAAAACCAATGAAATCAACCTTACATAGTCGATGGTCCTGTTCAATTGAAAATGCCTATGTATCATATCATTCAAACATAAATGGGGAATGCATCCTTGGGACACAGATGATGCCCCCGCTTGCATATAACGTTATAAAGGGACATAACTCAAGAACTGTAAAAGTGACGCTACCCAAATTTGTACTTGATCTGAGTTTTGTGGTAATAAGCATTGTTTATAAGTTTCATAACATTTGGTTGAGGCAAACTAAAGTTAGAGAACAGAAACGAAAATTTCAGCAATTTTTCCATTTGTAAAGGGGCATAACTCTAGAACAGTAAAAGTGATGCCACCACAATTCAAACTTGATCTGTGTTTTGTGGTAATAAGCATTGTGTATAAGTTTCATAACATTTGGTTGAGGCAAACTAAAGTTAGAGAACAGAAACGAAAATTTCAGCAATTTTTCCATTTGTAAAGGGGCATAACTCTAGAACAGTAAAAGTGATGCCACCACAATTCAAACTTGATCTGTGTTTTGTGGTAATAAGCATTGTGTATAAGTTTCATAACATTTGGTTGAGACAAACTATAGTTAAAAGAGAACGGAAACGAAAAATTCAGCAATTTTTCCATTTGTAAAGGGGCATAACTCTAGAACGGTAAAAGTGACGCCACCAAAATTTAAACTTGATCTGCGTTATGTGGTAATAAGCATTGTGTATAAGTTTCATAACATTTGGTTGAGGCAAACTAAAAGAGAACGGAAACACATTTTGGGACGTACGTACGTACCTAGAGGGACAAGGGTAAAACTTAATGCCCCCTCCACTACGGCGGGGGCATAAAAATAATGCTAAAATATGGCAGAAAGAGAACATTTACCGAAACTGCATTATCAAGAGGCATTTTTTCTTGTATTTCAGCCTTTTATTTATGCACAATACATGGAATACTTGCATGACTTGTATTTTCTTAACTTAACTTTTTATAATGATCTTACTACAAACAGTTGTGTTCAAATTTTAAAAGATGTGGTTGCAGTATTCTCAACTTCAAGTCATTGAACATGTGAAGGGAAACTTCAAATCTAACTAAATCTATGCCATAACTTAGAAACCATACATCATAATAACAATTAGCAGTTTCAGAATCCAAAGGACCATGTTGGTACACCAAAATGAAAATAACATCAAGTCATTGGTTGAATTTCAATTGTTTTGGACATTGTAAGCCAATCACAGCATCTTGGTGTACACTTTTGAAATATTACTCAGAATACAATAGATTCTGAAATGGCAAATTGAAAACAACTTTTGTTGAATGTTTCCTGACATTCAAAAGTTGAACATTAAAAATGTTTAGTCCAGGTCTTAAACTAGGGAATTTTTGAAACATTATTGTGTTATCCAATTTAAAACAATTCCGCAATTGCTTTTATTGAAAATAACTGATGCCTCACTGTTTTGGTGGAAATATAGAAATGAAAGAAGAGCATTTTTTATTTCAGGAAAATTTAAAGGTGCATCCAACATTTTAGTATGTTTCCTAGGGGTGCCAAAGAATGCCAAGGCAGGATCTTACTACATCTATCTAAGCTATTTTCCACATCAGACATCAGACATTGTGAAAGGGGCAGTTAAAGAACAAAAAAACTTATTGACAAGCCATTGTTTGCTTCTGACTGGAGTAGCCTATCTCCCCTTAACCCCATCCTTTAGCAGTAAATCATTGGAAAGGTCAATCAATATTTTTTTTCTGTGTCTAATTTGATATAAAAGTTTGTGAATTCAAAATTTCCATCAGTTTAAATCGGAATAGAATGGAAGACCATACAAAGTTGAGCATACAATTAAATATATCAAAGTTGTGTCGGCCATTTGTTTTTTTTCAGGGTTACTGTACTTTGAAGCTTAGAAAACCTATCAGTTCATTACATAAGTTTGAGAAGACACCATTTCCTACAGTTTTCTTTGGAATGGATTAAAACTTGACAGACTAATCTGATTTAAATCACTTGTCTCACTTCAGGTCCTCTAGTTTATAGCAAGTGAGTGGTTTGATTTTAATCAGAATGTTGACAGAATTGCTCATGCATTATTCTCTCTAAGGTTTTTGAACCCTATAATTATGCTTATCCTTCTTTCAAATGTTTTCTAATAAAGTTTAGGTCAGCATGATTCTGTAAACATGTAAACTAATAGAGGAAAACAAAATGCAACAATTCATCATTGCAAGGATGATATTTGAAATCTCTAGGGCAAACACTGATGTATCCCCTACATTTTTTCATGTTTTTGTTGCCCAATGTTATTCTATAGATGTATTTACAATTGTATGCAAATTTGTCCGCCATTACTTAAAATCACAGAAGTTCCTGTAAAATTTGACATCACAATTTAAAAAAAATTGACGTCATAATTAATAAAGATCTGTGCCATGAGTGCATGATAAGCCCGTCGTCAACTGGACAGTTTTCAACAATTTTTCAACTAATAAATTTCCATAACTCCGCAATGTCATATCAGAAATTTATAAAAAATAAAAGGGAGCTTATTTCAATAGATATAAACAAGCCACCAAAGTTTCATGATAACTGCTAAAAGCGTTTTTGAGTTATTGTCTGAAATACTGGAAAATCCCCCATTTTTTATGAATGAAGTCCCAATACTCGAAAACATAAAATCATAATTTTTTTTAAATCGAAAGGGAACTTATGTCAATAAATTACATATATAAACAATCCACTAAAGTTTCATGAAAATAGTTCAAAGCTTTTTTGAGTTAAAGTCAGAAAACTGGGTAATCCTCCATTTTTTATGAATAAAATCCCATAACTCGGAAACGTAAAATCTAAAATTTATAAAAATCGAAAGGGAGCTTACGTCATTGGTCATAGATATAAACAATTCACCAAAATTTCATGATAATTGCTAAAAGCATTTTTGAGTTATTGTCCGAAATACTGGAAAATCCCCCCTTTTTATATGACTGCAAAAACATTTTGTGGTCGTATATTGGTATGACGTTGGCGTCGTCGCTGTCTGAAGACACATTGGTTTTCACACTATAACTTTAGTTTAAGTGAATGGATCTCTATAAAATTTTACCATAAGGTTCAATACCACAAAAGGAAGGTTGGGATTGATTTTGGGGGTTATGGTACCAACAGTTAAGGAATTAGGGGCCAAAAATAAGCATTTTTGTAACTTCCAGACATAACTTGTGTGTTAGTGTATGGATCTCTCTGACATTGTACCACAAGGTTCCATATCACAAAGGGATTGCTGGGATTCATTTTGGGGGTAGTTGCCTCCAAATTTTAGGAATTAGGGGCCAAAAAAGGGGTAAAAAACAAGCATTTTTCTAGTTTCATGACAATAACTTGTGTGTAAGTGTATGGATCTTTTTGAAATTGTACTACAAGGTTCCACATCACAAAGGGAAAGCTGGGTTTGAGTTTGGGGGTAATTACCCAAAACATTTAGGAAAAAGGGGTCAAAAAGTGCCAAAAATAAGCATTTTTCTAGTTTCCAGACAATAACTTGTGTTCAAGTATATGGATCTCTCTGAAATTGTACTGCAAGTTACCATACCACAAAGGGAAGGCTGGGATTGATAATGGGGGTAATTGTCTCAAAATTTTAGGAATTAGGGGCCAAAAAGGGGCCTAAAATAAGCATTTTTCTAGATTCAGGACAATAATTTGTGTGTACTGTAAGTGTATGGATCTTTATGAAATTGTACTACAAGGTTCCATATCACAAAGGGAAAGCTGGGTTTGACCTTGGGGGTAATTGCCCTAAACGTTTAGGAATTTGGGGCCAAAAAGGGGCCAAAAAACAAGCATTTTTCTAGTTTCCAGACAATAACTTGTGTTCAAGTGTATGGATCTCTCTGAAATTGTACTGCAAGGTACCATACCACAAAGGGAAGGCTGGGATTGAGTTTGGGGGTGATGAATCATAAGGGGGTTCAAAAAATTGGGGGGGGGGGATTTTTTTTTCCTATTTTTTCTTTAAAATTTTCCATTTTAAATTGGTTATTTCTGATTTATATATAAAAGCAAATAATAATGATATGGTTTGAATAGGTAAATTAAATTTTTTTAAGTTCTTAGACCACATTCATTCTGTGTCAGAAACCTATGCTGTGTCAAATATTTAATTACAATCCAAATTCAGTGCTGTATCAAGCTTGAATGTTGTGTCCATACTTGCCCCAACTGTTCAGGGTTCGACCTCTGCGATCGTATCAAGCTGTGCCCAGCAGAGCATTTTATTTACGAATAAAGTCCCAATACACGAAAACATAAAATCAGAATTTTTTTAAAACGAAAGGGAACTTATGTCAATATATATAAACAATCCACTTAAGTTTCATGAAAATTGTTCAAAGCTTTTTTGAGTTATAGTCAGAAAACTGGAAAATCCCCATTTTTTATGAATAAAATCCCATAACTCGGAAACGTAAAATCTAAAATTTATAAAAATCGAAAAGGAGCTTACGTCAATAGATATAAACAATTCACCAAAGTTTCATGAAAATTAGTGAAACCGTTTTTGAGTTATTGTCCGACATGTTGATGACAGACAGACGGACAACGGTTTACCATAAAACGTCCCTTAAAAGTATGTATAAAAAGTGATTGTTGCTTGACGTCAGAAGGTTATTTGGAGACAGATCTAAGGTCATTCAGAGACAACATTCAGCTAAATACCAAAAGTGTAAATGTATTTATTACATCAGACTATTATGAATATTCGTGGATGTTAAATCTCCTACATTTATGACAGTGAGTATACACTGGTATAGAATCAATGAAACTTAAACAGAATTGCTTCATTCCATTGTACACAAATGTATATTGAATAAAAGAACAGAGTTCAAATGTCCCCTGCATTTACACATTGTTTATATGCCCAAGGTCAATAACTTCAGAAAAAAGTTTTTGTGTCCATTTAAACTTTTTCATAATTATCTTACAGAAATGAAGATCTGAGATTGCTAATAATGTTATTTTCCATATATTTTCTATTTCCAAGGCACATAACTCCTGTAAACTAATTAGTCAGCACTGTTTAAACTCCATGCTGGTATAAACCTTTGATATAAATTTCATAAATTCCAACAAGAAATGTAGGTGTGAGAGTGCTAATATAATGCAATTTACCATATAATTCATATTTCCAAGGGCATGAAGGGCTAAACTACATAAGAAATAGTTGATCTGCACTGATTTTAGAAATTGTACAAGACATCTCTGATAAAACATATGACATGTATGATATAAATAATAAATTCATGTGTAAAAAAACTGTAAATTAACTAATTATTCATTTCTTTAGTTGTTACAATATGATCCATTGTACAGTGTACTTGTATGATAACATTATACAAAACTGTAAAATACTCACAGAGGCAGCAGTTTACACAATTTAGAGAATTCTTTGACCATATCCACAAACATATCTTCTGGCACACCACCAACAGATTTTCTATATCCTTTTCTATCAAAACAATGGGCATCCTGATATGCTATCATTACTTGAACAGCGTTGATGAAATTAATTGGATCTGCAATATCTAATTTGTGCCTGAAATTAAAGATAAAGCCTTGAATACCTTAAATGCTGCAATAAAACTAGCATAAACATGCTAAAGAGCACAAAGAATGATTATGAAAAGAAGTCAGAAAGGCTTTCTGAATTCTTGTCATATAAAAATAAGGAGGTGTGAAATGGTTTGTTAATGATACATGTACAACTATCCACCAAAGTTTAAATGGAGTGGATGTAAGCAATTATAGGCAACTGTACGGCTTTCAACAATGAGAAAAACCCATACCGTATAGTCCCCTATAACATGTATAAAAGGCCCAGACATGAAAAATGTGAAACATCTCAATTGAGAAAACTAATTGCCTTATTCATAACAAAACAATTTTGTAAAGAACAAATATGACAGACATGAGCCAACGACAACCACTGAACTACAGGCTCCTGACTTGAGACAGGCACATAAAGAATGTGGCAGGATTAAACATGTTTATGAGGGCTCAACCCTCCCCATTCCTGGAACAGTGGTGTAACAGCACCATAAACATGATAAAAAACAAACTGTAAAAAAAGGTTGGTACAAGGCACAACTAGAGGCTCTCAAGAGCCTGTGTCGCTCACCTGTATTTACTGATGCTTTGGAAATCATGTAAAAAAAGGTTAAAATCATAATTAATAGTATTAGATATTAGAATGATATCTAAGATAATAACAAAAAACTGCAAAATTTTTGTAAAATTACTAACTCAGGGGCAGCAACCCAACAACGGGTTGTCAGATTTGTCTAAAAATTTTCAGGGCAGATAAATATAGAACTGATGAACACTTTTGCCACCTGTCAGATTTGCTCTAAATGCTTTAGTTTCAGAGATATAAACCAAAAACTGCATTTTACCCCTATGTTCTATTTTTAACCAAGTCGGCCATGATGGTTGGAAGGCGGGGTCATCGGACAAATTTTTTAAACTAGATACCCTAATAATGATTATGGCCAAGTATGGTTAAATTTGTCTCAGTAGTTTCAGAGAAGAAGATTTTTGTAAAAGATTACAAAAATTTACAAAAAATTGTTAAAAATTGACTATTAAGGGCAATAACTCCTAAAGGGGTCGACTGACAATTTTGGTCATGGCAACTTATTTGTAGATCTTACTTTGCTGAACATTATTGCTTATTACAGTTTATCTCTATCTATAATAATATTCAAGATAATAACCAAAAACTGCAAAATTTCCTTAAAATTACCAATTCAGGGGCAGCAACCCAACAACAGGTTGTCAGATTTGTCTGAAAATTTTCAGCCAGATAGATCTTGACCTGATAATCAGTTTTACCCTATGTCAGAATTACTCTAAATGCTTTGGTTTCAGAGATATAAGCCAAAATCTATATTTTACCCCTATGTTCTACTTTTAGCCATGGCGGCCATCTTGGTTGGTTGGCGGGGTCATCGGACACATTTTTTAAACTAGATATCCTAATGATGATTGTGGCCAAGTTTGGTTAAATTTTGCACATTGGTTTCAGAGGAGAAGATTTTTGTAAAAAGCTAAAGACGACGGACGCCAAGTGATGAGAAAAGATCACTTGGCCTTTTGGCCAGGTGAGCTAAAAAAACAACTTACATAAAAGCAATAGATAGACACAAAGCACTGAAATAAGAGTAATCACAGTTACTGAAAGTTAGTTCAAAGCCAATTGCAACTTACATACATAAATAAATCATATTCTCCTAGAATAAAGTATCAATCATTATAGATCCAACGGATTTAGTGTTAAGATGTCGTAATCAGTGACTATATTTAATCTGTAAAATTTAAAGGCATTTCTAAAATTGAGAATGGAAATGAGGAATGTGTCGAAGAGACAACAACCCAATTAAAGAGCAGAAAATGGGTCTTCAACACAGCGAGGAAATCCCTAAACCGGAGGCGGGCTTCAGCTGGCCCTAAACAAAAATGTGTACTAGTTCAGTGAAAATGGACATTACACTAAACTCCAAAACATATAAATGAACTAAAATTAAAAAACATACAAGACTAACAAAGGCCAGAGGCTCCCGACTTGGGACAGACGCAAAGTTGTGGCTGGGTTAAACATGTTTTGTGAGATCTCAACCCTCCCCTATACCTCTAGCCAATGTAGAATGTAGCCAACATGCATGTTATTGGCCAATCGACTTAAGATTTATGAAAAATCCATAATTTCAAAATGTATATATTGAATCAATTAACAAGATTAAGGGATCTATTTTTGCCTGCAAGATTCAATCTATAAAATATATCATGTGTTACGATTGCCAATGAGACAACTATCTAACAGAGTTCAAAAGAAGCAGATTTAAGCAATAATACATGCTATAGACCACTGTACATGCTGTATGACCTTTAAAAATGAGTTAAACCCATATTGAATATAATACATGTACATGTAGTAATTACCCATAAAAAGCTCTGACACAACAAAATATAAAATATTCAACATGTTCAAACCAGAAAATCCAAAATGAAAACAAACTCGAGAGACAACTACTGAATTGGATTCAACAACATATTGTCTGCAAAAAATTTCAATTTATATATAAAATTGGCCAAAGCATTTTAGTACATCATTGTACATGTAGGTTGAAGGGTGAAAATAGAAAAGCATGAAGAGCAAGAAAGGGGGCCGGCCCGGGGGTGATTATCTAAATGAAATCTTTTTAAATCATCCTAATATTGTTTCATTCACATTTGGGAAAGAGAGGCACTTGCCTAGAAAAAATTTTCAGGTGTTACAATTATTTTGCCTCCACACTGAAACAGACACAAACTCAGAACTCAAGTATGTTTTAGCTACATGTTCATGTACTTCACAACAGAAAACAAATGTACAAGGTACATGTACACGTAGGTTAACAAAAGCGTGTGCCATTATTTACAAAAAACTAAGTTACAAGGAGGTACACTTTTGACTAATATTGTCTTCTAAGCGATTCTTTACTGGTCTAGTACCAGTTACCGTCAAATATTCACAGTTTTTCTCAAATAACTTTCAACAGGAAATACTGATGGAAATATTCTTTTAGCAGGAAAAAGGTTACCAAACGTTATGTCTAGGACCATATATATATCATGTATATAGACTCAGAACTTAATTCCTCTTCAACGAAAAGCTTGAACTTGCATAGTTACAAGGACCAGTTACCATCAGTTAAGAATCTAGTTCCTAAATTATAGAAATGACATATTTATAAGAAAATTATTGTCATATTTTACTGTTTTTATGCAAACAGAGATCATGGAGATGGAGGTTTGTCAAACATGTCGAATAAACCAACAATATTGTCATTCCGCCCATAAATTCTGAATATCTCAGACTTTTACTCAATCTGAACTTATCTCGAATTTATGTCACCTGAAATCAACATGTTACACTACATTCATGACATTGAAAGGGGTCATAGAAATTGATTCTAAAATTAATTAACTTTTTTTATTCCTTTGAAGGAATATTTTATGTCCTAAGTAAGGTTTTGCTTTCACTTTATCTGAAAACCGTCAGTTTTCTTAAATCGAGGGCGCCATAAAGTGATGACATCATGTCCCCGCACGCATATCTCCCCACTACACATGCTACATGTACATTTGTATGTGATAAAAGAACAAAAAAAAAATAAAGATTTCCGAGTCTTGATTGATCAAACAAATTGAAAACCAAGTTTATAAAAATAAAATAAGAGCATTTTTATCATGTTTATAAAGATAATAGCAGTATGCTGTATTTACACAACGAGTCTGTTATTGCATAAAATGCAAGGTGACGGTAACTGGTCCTCGACCAATATTCTAAAAATACAGAGTCTTTGACGACTTCTACAGTTTTTTCTGTTGCCTTTTTCTCTTAGTAGTCTGATATGATATGTAATATTTTCAAGAATAATGTTTTTTTGTTGTTTCAACAATTACATGTACATGATGTACCTGAGTTCTAACTGTAGATGAAGATTGTCCAAATCTTTCTCTATTTGCTTGGACACTGGAATTAATACACTTTCACGTTTATCAGTGGTTAATTGGAGTAGTTCTTTAGCAGACATACTGAATGACATACTATCCTGCACATTATTTACATGTTCTTTATCTTTTTCCGTCAGTGGTCCAAAATTGCCAGTTTTCTCAAAAATAAGATCTAGAACACCTAAGGGTGATGGAAAATAGTCATCACTGTAAATAACACCTACTAAATCAAGACAAGCTATATTCCAATGACATGTTGAGGAAGGTATGATCTTCAATTTTCCAAATACATATGGAGAATCATAACCTTCTTCCGATGAACTTGAGGACGAACCTCTTCTGTCTCTGTATCTCCTTTTGTTTTTTCTTGCATTATATCGCGACAACATATTAAATAATCCCGAACTGTCATCAGATTGAGAAGTTTGTATCATAATTTCTTCGGATGTCAAATTTTGAGGCTGAGTTTCATCTGTGTCTTCACTACTTCTTTCCATATTAATTAAAATTTCATATCTCGCGCTTCCGGGACCACATGTCCATGTTGGGCTCACCTCTCTGAACCGTGTAATGCTCGAGTCGTATCCGGAGTAGCAGTTAATTTATTCCGACCCCTGATTAAAAAAAACAAGTTATAAATTTTATATTAGTGGCTTCTGGAAGCGCTTAACTGGATTTTCCTCATAAGGAACGCTCAAAGCTATGTAGTATATAATGTATTTGTAAAGCAAAATATTGTCCTATAAAATATTGTCCACCAAGACAATATTTCATGACTATGTATCATGAAATTTTGTTCTCATCTATGAAATTATGTCCAGAGAAGGGAATATTTTCATTGTGAAATTTTGTCTGTATATAGACAATATTTCACCGATGAATACTATGAAATTTAGTCCTGGTAAAGGGAGGTTATTTTTTGTGTGAATTGAGACAATATTTCATAGACAGATTGTCATAAATTTTGTCTCATGAATGGGAGGTTATCATGGCAGTGGAAATGAAATACAAGTATTGGACAAGGACATTCCAATTATTCATGTACCTCCAAAACGCCGTTGAAAAAGATCCGCCAATCTAGTATATACAAATACTATAGTACATTCAATTTTGGATTGTCAGTACATTACTTGTATCTTTACAGTATTATGTTGTACAATGGAACATATGTTAGACAATTCTTTAATCTATTAACAATTTATTAAGTATCTATGGAAATTTTAATCTAGCTTATATCAAAATAAATATTAGTTTGAAATAAAAAGTACTTGCTTCACAATATGATTTCAGTTATAAATCTAAAAATGTGCATTCTACATGCTCAAGTGTACTGTTTTTATTTTTTTAATAATTTGATTAAGAAATATTTTCATGGACAGTATTTCACAGTGAACGTATTGTCCCCCATGAAATATTGTCCGTCGGACACTATTTCATAGTGCAATATTGTCATGGACAGAATTTCATAGTGAAATATTGCCCAGAAGGAGGTGACAAAATTTCATGGACAAGGACACTATTTCATAATGAAATATTGTCCTGGACAGTATTTCATTATAAAAAAGTGTCCATGGACACTATTTTATATGAAATTTTGTCCGACAGACAATATTTCATGGGGACAACATTTTATCTTACATATTCACCAAATATTGGGCGCAAGAGGCCATTAGTGGTACAGTATCCGACAATCCATGCAATCGATTGTATCGACAATTTATTTTTTATAGTTTAAATAGCTTGTCAACTGTATTCGATCGTATCATTTTGTCTATTCAATCAATTGTTGTACCAAATATACATACTTCTTTCGTGTCAGTATATATCAACTCATTCAACTGTACGATCATTATAATAAATTCTGTCAACTGTATCTTCATATTATGAACAGAGCACGACCGTATCGATCGCATTCAATCGATACGATTGTGCAACGATTGATCAATATGATCTACTCAGTCAACTCTATATATTTATATTATGAACCTAACACGATCGTATCGATCGTATTCAATCGATACGATCATGTGCCACGGTTGATCAATGTAATCAACCCAGTCAACTGTATCTGCATATTTTGAACGGAGCACGATCGATACGTATCGTTCGTATTCAATCGATACGATTGTGCCATGGTTGATCAATATAAACAACTCAGTAAAATCTATATTAATATCATGAACCTAGCACGATCGTATTCAATCGATGTTTTGTACATTAATGGATCTGTAATTGGCAAGTTTTCAACGATACAATTGTGCCACGGTTGATCAATATAATCAACTCAACCAACTTATCTTCATATGATAAACGATGGTATAAGACGCGGCGACTTTAGTAAAGAATTCCGCTCAAACCGGTGCTAGGGACCGTCTTTAAACTAGGATTGAGGTGAGAATGTTTTTCTATGTGTTGAAAATATTTCAAGATATAGAACAGCAATAAAAGCTGTTCCTGTGCAGCAACTTATGAACATTTAGCGATTTGTTTCCTGGTTATGTTCATCATATCCATTCTTACACATTATTTTGACAGAGTTTTTCTCTTGTGCCGTGTGGAGGTCGTAGAAATCTTTCCCATGCTTCAGGTGTATATATATATAGTATAACTAATCATGTTTAATCGTTATCAATCGTATTAATAGTTACCATAAACAAATTGGGTTGATTGATTCGACATATAACGTTCAATCGTTATCGATCGTATCTATCGTTACGATCGAGTCTTCATCATAATCAAATTGAGATGATTGAATCGACAAATGATGTTCAATCGTTATCAATCTTATCAATTTGTTACGATCGAGTAGTGGTAATACCCAATCTGTGAAGGTTGATTCGACAGATGATGTTCAATCGTTATCGATAGTTACGATTATGAATACGTCTTAAACAAATCGGGTTGATTGATTCGACATATGACGTTCAATAGTTATCGATAGTATCTATCGTTACGATTGAGTCTTCATCATGAATAGATTGTCGAATACTGTACCTTAATGAAAAATAGTTGGCATGCATTTTGTAGCCAGACACACCATGACGGACACAATGATAAATTATAAATATTCAATATAATAATTCAGTTTAAAGGCTTAATTCAATACAAATGATCGTTTTCTAATGTAAAATGCCACAAATGTAAATTTTATTTAGATAAAATTTTCTAAAACACAAATTATACTGTAATTTTTTGGTATTGGCATTGTATTTGATAGGCACCGCGGACACATCCATCTAGAACACCAATACCAATATTTAATACTCAAATCATTCCCGTGTAAAGCTAGATATGTTATTCAAGACAGAGAGTTAATCGTCGTTACAATTTTATATACTGCAAATCACATTGAATAATTGATATAACTCATATGCAGTAAGTACCAAGAGTCGATGTTTAACTGTGTGACGGGTGATCAAGCCCTTAATCAGGGACGGTGCCACAGAATATACAAGTATTGTTATGCTCGGTGCAGAATAATGTTGAAATGTATGCAATAACATATTTTTGTACACAAGTTAAAATTTCAAAATTGATTTTTTTTATGCCTGAATTTTGCATAAAACATTGAATTAAAAAAATAAATGACAAAAATCATATGCAATGAAGTCTCGTTTAATTTTCTATGAAATCTGAGACTACTATAACACATGTCTCAGATGAAATAAAAAGATCTATTAAATATAAAATTTGAATTTAAAATATTTTTTTTAAACAGTCATCGTGAAACATTAATATTTGGTTATTTTTTTAAGCAAAAATCAACTTTTCGAAGAATTTTTCATAATATTCATACTTTCTTAAAGTTCTTTATGATATATATTTCTTCGGTAGTGTACACGGGAAAGACAATTTTATTTATTTGTCCATTTTAGAAAACTTGTGTATATCACTAAAACTAAACTCTGGACATACATGTGTACACAGGATGTTAATGTCACCTGATGGCTCTTGGTTGGACACGATTCCTTTACATTACCTGATAATTTGTTGTTATGTAATATTATAACTTTAATCTGTGTTAACCTGTTCGTATATTGGTCAGGACGCATTACATTTGCGCGCATTTGGGGATTAAATTTTTTTACGTTTGCGCGCATCTTTTGATTACATTTGCGCGCATTAAATTTACAGGTAACACAGGTAAATAAAAAGGTAATTTATAATAAATATGTCGATAGTTATTAATTTTAAACATGTCTATAATTTTAAATCATATATTTTTCATATTCATTCTAATAAAAAATAAATTAAGTGAGTTCATGTATTTTGTGTTTCTTGACATTATTTTAGAATTTCAAAACCACCACTTTTATATCAAACTAAGAGGGCTTGAAACATCAGCAGTTGTACGTAGAAGTGAGAAGAAAAAAAAACTGAGTATCTCGGAGAACTTAATTGAATGAATTTATTTTCTCAAACCAGTTGGCTTCAAATATTCAGCACGTACATACAGGTAAACTCTGTAATATTTTTCTTATAAATTTCAGTGGTAAGTTTTTTTACTTCACTCTTGAAATAATTTATATTTTATCAAGAAATTTAGAAATCAAACATCAGAATATCAACGAAGAAGTTAACAGAAACAGCACAAATTATGCATGAAAAATACATGCAAACCTCCAAACACATCCGCCATTTTGAAAAATCCCGAAAAAAAATCACTTTTTCAACTGATGTGGGACGCAATTTGCCTTCGATTTAAACTGTTTTAAGTAGAATCATTTCGCCAGATATATGTTTTAATATTCTCAATCGAGTTGCAAAGTATTACTTTTATTTACGGAATTTGAGAATTTGATGTACAAGTAGAGATGGGGTCGTTAGATTTACCATTGAGTCAACGGGTAAATGACAAGAAAAAGTACGATTTTTTACGAATCTCGATGACGTAATTAAACGTCTCCAAAGTCACGTGATGTCTTACTTAGTTGGAGATGACTTCATCTGGCGTACAAAATGATAAAACCTGGCAAGTTTTATATATATATTTATGACCAATATGACGAATAGCAGCAAACCCGAATAATTCAGTCGTTATATTCCACTGCTCTACGAAGGCTACATTAGCTGCAGATCACAAAATAGTCGAACTGAAGGATCTTAGTAAACAACTGAGGCAGGATGTGCCGAAAATGAAGCTTAAATCAACAAGCTGTAAAATGCACAATTCTCAAACATATTGTTTATATTGCAAAACATGTGAAGAACTAGTATGTCCTACATGCATACCGTCGCATCAAAATCATAAGCTACGAGGAATAGAATTAATTTTTCAGGAAAAAATGAATGATATTGAAAATCTGAATAAAGAACTAAAAATATCTTTATCACAAAAAGTCGAAAGTTTAAAGGAGGCTAGGCGCACAAAAGAAGCAAACTTCCATGAAGTGAAAGATGAGATCAAGAAGGAAGAGGATCGCTTAATAGTTCAGCTTAAAAATAAGACAAATATTGAGTTGAATGGACTGGAAAAGAAATGGAGACTAGACGATAAAGCATTATCAGAGAAAGAAACCGATATTAATTTAAATCTGACAGAGTTAAGTGATAGCTTAAAGTCTATTCAGTCCGAAATTGAAAAAGGAGAAACTGTCAATGTCGCTTCCTTGATTAATACAACCGAAGCCTCACAAAAATTAAGATTGAGTGAATGTACTGAGCCAGTTATACAATTGTTGGATTTTATTCCGGGAAATGTCGATTTGACGAAGATAACATCTAAAATTTTAGGGACCTTTACAAGTTATACGCTGATTAAATCTTTCCAACTACCAATTTATCCATTCCGCATGGCTCATGCTAATAATGGTAATGTTTGGATATCCGACGGATCGCAACTTGTAGAATATAATGCCAGCGACAAGATGGAGACATTGAGAAGTATAGAATGCAATTACTGTGAGTTAGGACACTTAACTGAGTCAAATGACATACTTTTTCTGACTGAACATGAAATAAATAAATTCAATGAATTCGGAACAATGAAAAAGATATATGATTTTGCGCCATACAAGTCAACGACATTTCACGTTTCAAATGAGAATGAACTTACTGTTACTTTGTAGTTGCAGGAAACAAAGCAATCGAACAAGAAGTATCCATCGAAAATCGTTGTCCTAACCATGAGTGGCAAAATCAAAAAAGAGTATAATTTCAGCGAACCTGTTATCGTTGATTGCAATTCTATAGTAAAAACATCTGATGGATTATTTTGCTTTACATCGCAAGTAGCACGGGACAATACTTTCAGAAAGGTTAAGATGATGAATAAAAATCGTAATATTATTTGGGAATACCCATTGAATTTATCTAAGGAGACTACGACCGATAACTTCATTCCAGTCCAATTAATCGAGTCCCGAGAAGGTAATATAATTATGACGGAACGTACTTCAAGTGCCTTGCATATATTAGATAAAGCTGGACAGATTTTGAAAGTTATATCTACCCTTCAATTTGGCATACAACACCCAAGCCGAATTGCATATAATTGCAACGGCAATCTCTGGATCATTGGTAAATGCTCTAACCTAGAGAACTCAGTATTGTGCGTTCTGGAAATTATGGGATTTTGATCAATTATGAAATCATTTACACCCTGATTGCATCATTTGTATCAACATACAGTATTTACATCTTATTTTGGTGATGCAATTTCAAATGAAACATCAGTTCAATATAACTAAATTATATTATAATTACAATATCTTTTAAATATCTGATTCAATGAATTTTAAATAGTCTAAGCAATGAAAGATGTGTCGAGCTATACTCCAATATATTGTTATTGTGACGTAAATATCCTCGTTAAAAGGTAACTTCTAAAGGACTTTTAAAGGGGAATTAGCTACGAGATATAAAAAATAAAAATTTATCATTTTTTTTTGTTAATAAAAGTGAGATAGTGAAGTTATAATTTGCCTTTAGCAGCCAGTTTGGTTCAATTTTGTCAAAATATGCTTAGAAACATTGCAGATGAATTATTCACTTGTAACTTGAATCCGTATTCATGTGACCTTCAATTTAGCCCCTTAGCTAGAGATGGGTTACGCATAAACTAGGCGTGTTAAGCTATTAAAAGGAAAATATAAATAAGAAGATGTGGTATGAGTGCCAATGAGACAACTCTCCATCCAAGTCACAATGTGTAAAAATTTAACAATTATAGGTCAAAGAATGGCCTTCAACACGGAGCCTTGGCTCACACCGAACAGCAAGCTATAAAGGGCCCCAAAATGACTAGTGTGAAACAATTCAAACAGGAAAACCAACAATCTTATCTATATAAAAAACGAGAAACCAGAAACATTTATGAACCACATCAACAAACGACATCCACTGAACAACAGGCTCATGACTTAGGAAAGGAATTTTATCAAATGAAAAGAATATGAAAAATAAGTATATAAAAAAAGGAAAATAATTCAATAAAAAAAAAGAATGTCAACATTGAAAGTTAAACAAGGGTTAACCATTTGGTTGACTGATTTGATCAATAAAAACTCATTCTTATACAGGTAAAAACGATGATTAACATATTTTTTAACCTATAATATGAAATCAAACAGACCTTGAAAAAACCAATTGCACGTGTTCGCTATCTATATTTATGTTTATATCAGGTTATATGACTTCGCAGGTCACCTCGATGGTTAATTAGATGGCGTCTAGACTAAAATACATACGAAATGCTGATACATATTATCGAGTCCATTCATCGTAAATTGTTTATTTTAGATTATTTATAATTTGGATATACGTTTTAGTATGTTATAAATCAAATATGAAAATTTGAGTCAAATCGGTGAACATAAATTTGACAACGAATGCCCTTTTTAGTGGTTCTTGAATTTATCTAAGTAGTCTGAAATATTCCTAACAGTGTTACTTATATCCATTTTCTTAAAATGGCACTTTTCTTTTTTGTATTTCATAACTATAACCACTTATAGACATTTATCTCGTTATTGTGGCACCCTTTGTATTATGATTATAGGAAAATGTAATGCACATCGTTTATGAAATTATGCAACTTAAATAATCGTAGTTGTGCTAAAGCTTAGATTGCAATTCCCTTAGATATAATTCATGTGCCTGTTGGACTTCTTTTAAACTGAGTTTTACTGTGCGTATTGCTGTGTGGTTGTTTATTGGTTAGAGGTATACGGAGAGGGTTGAGATATCTCAAAACATGTTTAACCCGCTGCATATTTGCACCTGTCCCAAGTCAGGAACTTCTTTCCTTTGTAAGTCTTGTGTGTTTTTTTTTCAATTTTGGTTCATTTGTATGTTTCGGAGTTTAGTGTAGCGTCCATTTAGCTGAACCGTTAGTAGACATAATTGTTTAGGGACCAACTGAAGCCCTCCTCCTGGTGCGGGATGTTCTGGCTGCGTTGAACACACATTGGTGGCCTTGGGCTGTTTTTTGTTATCTTCGGTTGGGTTGTTATCTCTTTGACACATTCCCCATTTTTATTCTCTATCCTATTCGTCTCAAACGATCTCAGGCTGTCTTGTCTATGTTTCTTGTTTGTCTTTTTTGCTTTCCGACGGTCAATAGTTTTTGCTTTTCAAACTTGTATTCTCGAACAAGTACAAGTACAAAAAAGCAATCATTTGTTTGTATACCGTTTATTTGTATAACAGCTGATTGCAGGACCATTTCCTTCATAAGTGATTGTATATCATATTAATCCCTCGGTGCCTTATGTAGTTAAGTTTTATAACCACTGAATTACCAATTATACTGTTTTGGGGGAACCTGAGACGGAGATATTATAATTTAACGTTCATATATATAATCCGAAATATTTATTGATACCTGTATTTACTGTTTCCTTTTTTAATATTGGTGTTGTTTTGTAGACTTTTTAGCCGTACATATAATTATTTATTGTGTACAATATCGTTTTCATAACAATCCAGCGCCCTCCGAAGAAAGTTGGTTGACTATAATCTACACGTTTTACATAATATATATATATATATATATATATATATATATATATATATATATATATAAGTCTGAAAATTACACCCAACAGTGTTAGAATTAGACTTTTATGCTGACAAATTTTTGTCCCTCAACGGGATTCGAACTCACACCTTTGATACACTACAGCACCAATCGCTTAGCCTCATGTCCAGCGCTCTAGACCACACGACCACATCCGCTATATTAAAATATAACTTCAATAGTCGTAGTGTTACCTTGTCACGTAAGGCGAATCTAGAGATAGACATAAGACATGTGTTTTAAGCGTGTGAAGATGTTATATTATTATTTAATACACAATGTATTTGTTATTTGTCAACAATCTAACTCAACAATTTTTATATACCGTATGGGATAATGATTCAATTCATTATACAGTCACTAGAAATAAGTATATCATACAAACAAGTCTAAGCAAGTGACAACCATACAATATATATGCCCACTGGATCTCAGTGTGTTTGAGACACAGGGTTAATACAAATATTTATATAAGTCTGAAAATTACACCCAACAGTGTTAGAATTAGACTTTTATGCTGACAAATTTTTGTCCCTCAACGGGATTCGAACTCACACCTTTGATACACTACAGCACCAATCGCTTAGCCTCATGTCCAGCGCTCTAGACCACACGACCACATCCGCTATATTAAAATATAACTTCAATAGTCGTAGTGTTACCTTGTCACGTAAGGCGAATCTAGAGATAGACATAAGACATGTGTTTTAAGCGTGTGAAGATGTTATATTATTATTTAATACACAATGTATTTGTTATTTGTCAGCAATCTAACTCAACAATTTTTATATACCGTATGGGATAATGATTCAATTCATTATACAGTCACTAGAAATAAGTATATCATACAAACAAGTCTAAGCAAGTGACAACCATACAATATATATGCCCACTGGATCTCAGTGTGTTTGAGACACAGGGTTAATACAAATATTTATATAAGTCTGAAAATTACACCCAACAGTGTTAGAATTAGACTTTTATGCTGACAAATTTTTGTCCCTCAACGGGATTCGAACTCACACCTTTGATACACTACAGCACCAATCGCTTAGCCTCATGTCCAGCGCTCTAGACCACACGACCACATCCGCTATATTAAAATATAACTTCAATAGTCGTAGTGTTACCTTGTCACGTAAGGCGAATCTAGAGATAGACATAAGACATGTGTTTTAAGCGTGTGAAGATGTTATATTATTATTTAATACACAATGTATTTGTTATTTGTCAACAATCTAACTCAACAATTTTTATATACCGTATGGGATAATGATTCAATTCATTATACAGTCACTAGAAATAAGTATATCATACAAACAAGTCTAAGCAAGTGACAACCATACAATATATATGCCCACTGGATCTCAGTGTGTTTGAGACACAGGGTTAATACAAATATTTATATAAGTCTGAAAATTACACCCAACAGTGTTAGAATTAGACTTTTATGCTGACAAATTTTTGTCCCTCAACGGGATTCGAACTCACACCTTTGATACACTACAGCACCAATCGCTTAGCCTCATGTCCAGCGCTCTAGACCACACGACCACATCCGCTATATTAAAATATAACTTCAATAGTCGTAGTGTTACCTTGTCACGTAAGGCGAATCTAGAGATAGACATAAGACATGTGTTTTAAGCGTGTGAAGATGTTATATTATTATTTAATACACAATGTATTTGTTATTTGTCAGCAATCTAACTCAACAATTTTTATATACCGTATGGGATAATGATTCAATTCATTATACAGTCACTAGAAATAAGTATATCATACAAACAAGTCTAAGCAAGTGACAACCATACAATATATATGCCCACTGGATCTCAGTGTGTTTGAGACACAGGGTTAATACAAATATTTATATAAGTCTGAAAATTACACCCAACAGTGTTAGAATTAGACTTTTATGCTGACAAATTTTTGTCCCTCAACGGGATTCGAACTCACACCTTTGATACACTACAGCACCAATCGCTTAGCCTCATGTCCAGCGCTCTAGACCACACGACCACATCCGCTATATTAAAATATAACTTCAATAGTCGTAGTGTTACCTTGTCACGTAAGGCGAATCTAGAGATAGACATAAGACATGTGTTTTAAGCGTGTGAAGATGTTATATTATTATTTAATACACAATGTATTTGTTATTTGTCAGCAATCTAACTCAACAATTTTTATATATATATATATATATATATATAGATTCTTACATTGATACCAGTGGATTATCGGATTTATCCAATCGAGATAGTTAAAATATCAATTTTAAAGTCCGAGCCTCGGCGAGGACTTTAAAATTTATAATTTAACTATCGAGATTGGATAAATCTGATAATCCACGAGTAACTATGTAAGAATCTGTTTCTCTAATGATTAAAAAACAAATTTTTATATTTTGTTTAACGAAATCCCCTTCGAGTGCCTTCCACATTCCATGACGTTGTCAATTTCATTAACACCTGTTGCCATATTTTGATTCACCTAGTGTGCTGATAAAGGTTATGACCCTTAAATTCATCCAATCATCTTCTGAGATCACCGGCAATCACACGTTGATTAAAGTTTTTTATACAATGGGTTCGGAAAGGGATAAATTTCCATAGAATTAGAGAAATATATATATATATATATATAGAGAGAGAGAGATTATTTTGGTTGTAGTTTTATTATGGTTTATTTAGCGTCTCCAATGAAAGTGCCAAAATTAAACACACGAAAAAATTAAGCAAACACTAAAAATTGGAATGCCAAAATCGCGTACCCATATTTTATGCTATCATATCTTCCGTATATTTGCTATAATTGTATACATAATAGCCAAATCTGCAAATAAATACTGGGTATAATTTGACAACAACACTATATAATTTTAACTTAATTGTCAATTGTCTAAAATTATAAAGAAAACACAATACCGTATCAAATTCTATTCACACATGTCATAAATATGCAAGGCTATCGACATTGCTGATTAGACGCCGTTATTGATCATAAGTTCATCAGCAGTCCTTCTAATCCTTGATCTTCAATAAATTAACATGTACTGCAAGATGCATAAGGATTCAAATTTAAATCCTTGATCGCCAATAGATAAACATGAACTGCAAGAGAGATGATGATAAAAATTTATTTCATATGATATTTGTAATAATAAATAATCTATTTAAAAAGTGATTTTAATGTTTTAAATTTAATTGTCAATAAGATGTATAAATTTTATTTTCATATTTTCTTACAGCTTTGAACCCCGAGATACGGAATTATTTGCAATTACATCCGTATCCAATTCCATCATTTCGTTAACTTTGTCGTGTTCCTAGGTTGTATAGGTCATTGATATTTTGACAATATACGGGTAAACATCAATTGAACAAAGCACCAAAATTACACACACCGAAATAAAACACATGCCGTTTTGAGAGAAAACCTCCAAAATATCCCGACGCCTAAATTTCCCAATTTACGGTATTGTAATATGCTCCTTATGAGCCAATTCAATGAAAATAAAACATATACTTCTATACAGATGTTTGCAATTCTCATATATACACACTATTTGATACCTTAAAATGTGTTGCACGATTGCTTGATCCAAAACTTGTACCATCGATAACAACTTGAAAGTAAATACACTTTATCGCTTATATTTTCGTATTTCACGATTATCTAATTATAAAAGTATAGCTTTTGCCCGTGTGTTGTATGATTGTTATTTCTTGTCATGTCTATGGATTTAATTCATTTCATCATAATTTTACATGAACACATTGACTAAAACAATTTCAATTGAATTAAATTAACCAAAACAGAAATGTTACATTTGAAACATTAAATGACTTGATAAATTATTCATCACATCGATTTCACCGTCCTCATCATTGCAAAGATTATCAACAAAAATACCGAACTTCAAGGTAAATTAAAAAGAGAGGGAAGTCAATAATACCTGACAAAATCAAACGCTCTACTATATCAACCAACAGAACAAATGGAAAACAACCGTCATACTCCTGACATGGTACAGGCATTTCCTGAAGAAAATGGTGGGTTAAACTAGGTTTTATAGATAGCTGAACATCCTACTTGTATGCCACGTGTTTATAGTTCTGATATATTCATAATATTAGGCGAGCAACCTAACCATACATAATTGGTAAATGTGACAATAATTCGAATCCAGTAGCCAAAACAGTGTAAACATACATCAGAGACATACAAACACAACTGATTTTAAAATTCAAACAAATATACAAATAAATTTGACTAAGATGCCAACAAAAACAAGGTTTTTGTAGTTGATAGTACATTTAGTTTGGTAAAATATTATTTCATATACATTTTTCTAATAATTGGGATCCAGCAGCCAAAACTGTATAAACATACATCACAGACATCAAAACACAAATAACTTAAACAATTCAAACAATATATGAGTGTCCTACCATCGGCAATAATTTCAGTGTGACCTATGACTTTTTTCTGGCCTTCCCTGTAATTTGTAACAAGATTTGACCATGCTACAAAGGTGAAACGTTTGTAGCAGAAAGATGTAATAAGGGAACACAGGAGTGCGTACTTTAAAGGGCACGTAAAGGGGAATTAGCTGTCTAATTTATGCCGACCGAATTTATTCAAACTCTGAATTTGCTTTCGTTTTTCATATAAAATGTGCCTCGGACATCGCTTTGACACCTCACAAAAGCATTTTAAAAATTTTAATTGTTTTAAGTACGTCCATCCATATCCGTGTTTAAAAAAATTGGTATTATTTGTATGTAAAAATATACAATGCCTTATATTACATGTTCATTGGTAGTTCATTCTAACATCAGATCTTGATCTCATTAGCTCATTAGTCTGTTTTCTGAACACATTCAACTGTTCCAATTATTATCAGCTAGTAAAGATATGAAATAATCTAAAGCTAGAGGTCGAAGAGATTTATAAGTAAAGTAGCTTTGATGTAAGATAAATTATAAGTCCAAAGATAGAACAATGCATAATCGAGATAACCCCAATTAGACGAAAAAAACATATTCTTAATCACAAAGACGTATGATCATGTAATCACAAAGTCATATGATCATGTATACCAAAGGTTTGTTTTCCTATCAAAAGTATATAATCAAATTTTTACATAGCTGCATGGCAATAAAGAAACATATTTTAGAATTTCTTTAAAAAATGGTTATAGAAGGTTCATTCAAAAGTCATACTTTTTTACTGCCATATTGTTGTTAAAAAAAGAAATAAATATCAATGATAGATGTTGGATAAATTAAATAATATGATGATGCAAAAGAACTCTAGACACATCAAGAGATGAACATACGGTCATAGAAAATTAAAAAAAGACTTAGTTACGATGCGAAACGCAAAGCTCTAAATCGCGCCGTGTCTAGAAAAGTTGCTAGAAAGAAAGCTACAAAAAACCCAAATAAAGATATAACTGAAGACAAATATTGATGTAGCTACTGTACAGGAAAGGCATATAAACAACCGGCAGTCCTAATACATCAATATTTAATTTTCAGATTGTTTGTTTGTATTGTATTGTTTCATAGTTTTTGCTATTTAGAAATTTTTGTTAGTTGTTTTCCATTTTTTTTCAAGCTCTACCACATCCGTTCCATTGCTATTCGATGATGTTTTTAATTTCGACTGCACAAAAAACTCAGGAACATATAAAGGTGAACATTCAAGTCTTCAACCAAAACCAAAAAACAAAATGTGATGATCTAAATTCCTCCTAATGTAGAAAAATTGTGATAACATTAATCAACGACTATAAAAAACTATCTCTACATGCTGAATATTCAATAGAAAATTGGGAAAGCCCATTTTAAAGAACTATAACTACCCATGGAGTAACTATTTTGAGTACTCAATATTTTGAGTTTACATTAATATTATTTAATCAGCAGTAAAAAGAAAAGAAGCAATTTAAGTAAAGCTGCTATGAAGATTGTAGGATACCAAGAATGACTAATTTGTTTTATGAATTTTGAAAACAAATTGGTTGCATAACGTAAAATGCATATATACATAAAGATGGAAATACACAAATCTAAAAAAAAAAAAAAAAAAAAAAATTAACCCGCCAGGAACTTCAACTCATATGAAAATAAGAAGAGGTCGCCTCGCACAGTTTATTCCATAGGAATGCCGACAATTTATTGAAAAAGTCTAACTCCAAATTCAACAAATATTTTGTCAATAAGAAACTCCAGCATACTGATCACTTTTTCCTCTGAGTAGCATGTTTTACCAGTTTTGTTCACTTTTAACAAAATATGCTGTATGGTATTTTAAAGCAAAAAATCTAAAGCGTATGCTACCATTTTTATATCGAAAAGCATTGCGAATTATTTCATTTAGACGATTTTTCAATTTCACATGGGGAATGGTGGTATAAAGGGTTGAAAAGTCAAAAGTCTTGATAGAGTTAATTTTAGAGAAAGATCAAGATTTATAATTATCCAGAAGTTCTTTAGAATTTTTATTTAGAATCCACAAATCGTTAATACCATTATGTGAGTAAACAGTTTCACATTATTTCTGAAGACTACGGACAGAATGTTTGTCAATCTAATGGGCAATTCCTTTGTAGAACATGCAGATGAGCCGGCAATGTACCGTTGTTTGTACGGAATTTTGTGGAGCTGAGTTATCCAATACAAACATGGTAAGTCCTTAGATTTGCTGTTCAATGTAATGTTCATTAAAAACATGAAGGACTTATGATTCGCTAAAATCTCATCCTTGTCAAATGATATGTTTTTGTATGTGGGATTACCTGAGTGCTCATTTATTCCTAATCCTTTTAAAAGACACTCGTAGTAGTACGATTTACATACAAAACAATATTATTTGAAGATTTGTCCGCAACAGCAATTTGTTTGGAACAACAACATATTTATCGTGAAGAGATGATAGACATTTCACAGCTCATCTGTCTATGAAAACGGACTTTAGTCGATCATTCACACAGTTTTTCAACTTCTGAATTCGACTTTTTATCAGATAACTGATTGTTTTAACCCATTTTGACAAAATGTCCAGTTCAACTTCTTCTCTTTTAATTCATGCTCAGTCGTATTCCTCAATGGAATCCATAAATATTTTGAAGTTATAGTTCCAATTGATGTGTCGGGGTTCTCTGAGCTTAGGACCATCAGATATCACCTTTCGGAGATGTTCATGTTGAATTATGTTTAGATCCACAGTACTAACTTAGCAAGAGGGGCTGTAAATATAAGGCGAGTGGGAACAGTCACATGTCAGAGGTTTTTTTTATGTATTCTTCTAAATCAAGGTCCTGCAATGCTTGCTTATAGTTGAATACTCTAGGTGCAATGGTTTTGGTTTAAATATAGAATACAATAGGAACAGACTGATTTTAAAAGTGAAATTTTAGATGCTACTTCTTTGTGATGAAGAACGTTGCTGATGTTGATAACATCAATTCCTTTATGAGAAAACTGACCTGGAAGATATTTTCTATTTTGATCATGTGATGGTTCCGATCTTACTGGTTTGAAAAGACGGAAAAGAGCTACATCACAAAGTATACTGACCAGTCTGTATATTGGAGAAAATGTATTTGTGCATCCCTTGTTAAGTGCATAATCTCTCAAACATTTTAGAAAATTAACTGGCAGTGAAAAAAGAATAGTTCTAATGTAATGTAACCCTAGCGGACGATAAAGATGTGAAAAAAGGTCATCAAAGCTACCAGCCACTGCAGGCTGGACTTGACAAATTTCATACTCCTTTGGTGTCATCATTGCAACCATATGTCATTTTTGTACCTAGTTCCATTATCCAGAATTTTCTCAATCTTTTCGGAACGGAGTACTTAATATAGGGCTATTGGTGTGGTGTGCTTTCATAGATAAAGAAGGATCATGGTCCGGTTGATTAAAATGGTTAAAAAGAATCCTGAATGGCTGGTCTTTATTATCAGACCGGTGTTGATTCATCCTTTTATCCAAAGTTTGTCGAGTTTTACCAACATAAAGTAGCCTACACAAAGTAATTCAATTACGTAAACGACATTGTCCATGGAACAGTCCAGAGACTCAAAAGATTTTGTATAATAAGTCTATCCTGTTAAGTTACTAGTGAAATCTGTAGAAGTTACTTCATTTCTAGGTTATAAAAATTTCGATGATGTCAATGAAAATGTATGTACCAGTTAAATAATTTGAAAAAGAGGGAAGAGATAAATTCCGACAAATGCTTTGAATGTATGTTCTATTATAGTTGACAACACCATTTTTGTTTAAATGATTCTGAGATTACTCTTTACATTATTAACATGTTTTAAATCATTTGATATGTGTTCGTGAACATTCACGCAATGACATAATTGAACGTTATCTATTAAACGGAATACAATAACACTATTTGTTATCACTTAACCACAACCGAATAAAGGGCAATGCGTTTTCATTGAGAAATGTTGATTATCCATTGATGAAGTAAGGGAGTATTGGTAAGCATGCTACACTGGCTATAAGTCTGTCAAATGACAAAAATCGCGCTCCTTTGTGTATTTCATTATAACGTTCAATAAAAGGAAATGCGAGTCTACGTCAAAAGAACGGATATAACTACAGAAATAACACAACAAAACGCCGCAACTGTGTAGGTATCACATAGCCGAGTCAGAGAAGTGGCACTATCACAACCATAGAATCAAGATCAAATTATACCGTTTTAAAACAAAAATAAAATTATAACTTAGACAATAACTATGACAGGCAGGAATATAATTTTGGGTTAAATGAAAATTTAAATTTCGTCAGTCTGGTAATGCTTTTTCTGAACTCTGCTGCTTAGTATAGGACTACAACAAAGAACTTATAATTTCTAGTTGCTTGACGATTCTTTTATTGTTGGAGTTCATTTATTTACAACATAAAAAATGACAATTTAATTTGTCATGCAGTCACATATTCTTTTTGTTTTTTTCCCAACCACTTTATATTTATCAAATCTACTATCAATTGACATTATTGGATAGCCGCGGCAGCGTGCTGGGTCCACAGTGATTTCAATATATACATTTCAATCTGATATGTGATGGAAATAAGATACATGAATTAAAAAAGTATACTGATTTTTACTATTTTCCTTTGTCTTTACTGACTTATACAAATCTTAAATACTTATGAAAACGCGACTGTTTATAATTAGGTTTGTGTTTATCTTTATCTTTGTGTTTTGTGTACTATTGTTTTTCTGTTTGTCTTTTTCTTTTTTAGCCATGGTGTTGTCAGTTTATTTTCGACTTATGAGTTTGAATGTCCCTTTGGTATTTTTCGCCTGTCTTTATGAGATTTGACTACGGATTAGACTTTGTTACACTATGTCTGACTCATAGATATAGACAGATACAGACCAAGTAAATCTTGAAGTAGTGCAACTACTTGGAAAAATCTTTATCTGTAATTCATCTTGAACTTGTAATTATATCAAATCTTAATTTATACAGACAATGACCTTGAAGAATCATAAGAATTATGTTTTACTGCATAACAATTAAATTCATCACATGTAGATTTTACGACGGGAACTTATTTTTATATCATCTACATTAAAATTAGCTCAAACAGTGTTAGTTTGCGAGTAATGTATAACTAAAACGATTCTAACATGAAAATTGCTAAACTGTACTTTTATGCTTCAAATGTTCAACAAATATTCACTCGAAACCGAAGCAAGTTACAGATCACAAACTAGTTGCGATGAAGTATCTTAGTTAACAACATTAACAGGAGGTACCAAAAACTAACCTTAATATAACAAGCTGTCAAATACATAAATCTCAGATGTACTGTTTTTATTGTAAGACATGTGAAGTATTAACCTTTTCTAGTTGCACATCGTTGTCACATCAAAATCATATTCTGAGAGGAGTAGAATAGATTTTGTTCGAGATGAAATACATTATATTGAAAATATGAACAAAGAACTAAAAATATCTGTATCACAAAAAATATAAAATCTAAAAGAGACTAGGCGAATAAAAGAAATAAATTTCCATTAGGTGAAAATTGACATTAAGAAAGAAAAGGATCACTTAATAATTCACATAAGCTCACAAATTAGACAACATACAAATATTGAGATGATAGGATTAGAAAAGAAATGGAAACCACTCTGTTTGTAGAGCTTACCGAGTTACGCGATAGTGCACAATCTATCCTGTCAGAAATGGAAAAAGGTGAACTTGCAAATGTTGTTTCCTTAGTAAAGACGACTAAGGCTTCATAAGAGTCATTAGTATTGCATGAATGTTACGAGCAATTATACAATTATACAATTGTTAGATTTTATTCCAGCAGGAAATACTGATTTTGGAAAGGCAGCATCTAACCTTTCAGGGAGTTTTATAAGTTATACAAAGATTAAATCTTTCTAACAACCAATAGACCCATTCTGCATTGCTCTTTCTAATAATGGAAACGTCTGCATTACTGACAGATCAGAACTTGTAGAGTGTTAAACAAGCGATAACATGGAAATTGTGAGGAGTATAGAATGCAGTCGTTCCGAATTGGGATGCTCAACAGAGTGAAGTGATTAACTTTTCTGACTGAACATGAAATAAGAAATTAAATGCTTTCGGAATTATGAAAAAAATTTACGGTTTTTCACCATACAAGTCAAAAACATTTCATGTTTCAAAGGAGAATGAGTTACAGTTGGCAGACCAATCGAACAAGAAATACCTGTCGAGAATAGTTGTCCATGATATGAATGGCAAAATTAAATAAGAGTATAATATTTCAACGAAGCTGTAATCGTAGATTGTAATTTTATGGTGAAAACATCTGACGGATTATACTGTTTTTTCATACTCAGGAAACACGAGATAATACACTTAGAAAGAATACAATGATGAACAAAAATCGTAATATTGCCTGGAAATACCCATTAAATTTATCTAACGAGACTACGATCAATAATTTCTTTCCTGGGCAACATACCGAGTCACGCGAAGGAAATATGATAATGGCGGAACTTACCTGCAGCGCCCTGAATATATTAGATAAAACTGGGCAGATTCTTAAAAAAAGTATCTGCCCTTCAGTTTGAAATACAAGTCCAAGCTTAACTGCGCCTGATTGCAACGTCAATTTATGGATTGCCGGTAGATGCTCTAAAGTTGAAAACCTTATATTGTGCGTTCTGGAAACTACAGGATTTTGATCAATTATGAAATCGGGAAAATAATAAAATGATTCACAATCAAACTGCTTCATAAATTAAGACTGTGTAAAAATACAGAATTTGAATATATTTTTGGAAAACATGTTCCATGAATTACATATGAAACAACTATTTAAAGGGGCATTCATGTTCACCGATTTGACTCAAATTCTCATATTTGATTTATAAAATACTAAAACGTATATCCAAATTATTAAAAAGTCTAAAATAAACAATGTACGATGCATGGACTCGATAATATATATCAACATTCCATATGTATTTTAGTCTAGACACCATCTAATTAACCATCGAGGTGACCTCCGAAGACTGCCGACGGTCATAAAACCCGATATTAACATTTATAATGATATAAATAGATAGCGAACATGTGCAATTGGATTTTTCTAGGTCTATTTGATTTCATATTATAGGTTGAAAAATATGTTAATCAGCGTTTTTACCTGTATAAGAATGAGATTTTGTGGATCGAATCAGTCAACCAAATGGTTTACCCTTGTTTCACTTTCAATGATGACATTATTTTCCTTTTAATAGCTGAACACGTCTAGTTTATTCGTAACCCATATCTAGGTAAGGGGTTAAATTGAAGTTCACATGAATACGGATTCAATAAGGTCCAACTATTCACTTGCAAGTGAATAATTCATTAGCAATGTTTCTTAGCTTATTTTGACAAAATTGAACCAAACTGGATGCTAAAAGCGAATTATTATTTCACTATTTCACTTTCAAAATGTTTTAGCCAAAAAAAAATCATACTTTAATTTTCTATATCTCGTAGCTAATGTCCCTTTAATATTCTTATAATTTGAATACAGTATTTTAAATTTATACATGTGATTAAGTTGTGTTTAGCGATATAACCATGATAACAGTATATGTTGTATTGTACCGCAGACATCCTCTTTTATACAATGGAATTCTCTTTAATGTTCGGATATTCTAGCTTTGAATAAAAAGATGCGTATGACTGCAACTCAGTTGCTCTCACCAGTTGCAATTGATTAAAACACGCTTTGTACATGTTGTAGTGTTCTATGTTCTATGTGTGTGCCTTGTGTATATGATGATTTGAATGTTTAAGTATTTCATAAATTAGCAAATAGTGTGTTATGTGATTTTCCTATTTGCTTACTTTGTCATTTTATCAAACGAAATTTGGATAAAAAATCGCCAACAAAATCAACATCATTCACTACCAAAACAACTAACTTTAATGTCTCCTTTTCCGTTGCAGTTGTTTTGCAGGGGGGATGGGCATGATCATGTTTGTCTTTCATCGAATAATGTCTTTTGGTTGATCTAAGTAAGGATTGCCAATTTCCATGCCTAAGGTCGGTGAGTTTTAGTTATTTATCTTATTTCAGTGATCGATATACATTTGAAACAGGATCTTGAGGATAAACTCATCATAGATACCGGGATTAAAATTTGGTAATCCAGACACGAGTTTCGTCTACATAAGACTCATCAGTGACGCTCTAATAAAAAAAAAATGAATAGACAAAATAAATAACAAAGTATAAGAACATTGAGGACCCAAAATTACGAAAGGTTTAGCAAAATACAGCTAATGTTGTCTATTCCTGGGATAGAACATCCTTAGTTTTTTAAAACAAAAATTAAATGTTCTAAACAGTTAATTTATAATTATGACCATATAGTATCTTTTTCTTCTCTTATATGCATGTTCATGAAAAAAAACCCTCAAGTTTGCGTCGTATTTCTAAACCATTAAAGTCTTTGTCGTGAATATTGAAAAGAGAAAAGGTTGATTATAGTTTTTATGAAATGATCTTCATATGTTAAAAAAGCAATTAAAACAATTTGTTTGCAAATACAAGTCTGTAATTTTAGAATTTAGTTTGTTTCTGAACATTTCTTTTTTTTTGTTTTGGCCGATAAAAGATTTAACATATTTAAAACACATCGTCAAGCTGTAGTTTGAGCATTTAAAGAAAATATCAGTAAAGGAAAATACCAGCATAAAATTGAATATTCAATAGAAAATGTGAAACCATATATGTTACAAGGACTAGAACTGCCACTGGAGTAAACTTTATTGAGTATTGAAAGTATCGTGTTAACATTTAAAATTGTTTAATTAGTTGTAACAAGAAATCAAACAATTTAAATCAAGCTGCAATGAAGGGAAGAAAATACATAATGTATGATACTAAATTGCAAATGTATTTAATAAATTCAAAAGGATACATCCAAACACTAAAAAAATGCTGATACATTTTCATATATGAATAAAGATGAAAATAGAATAATCTAAAAAAAGTGTTTCCATCAGTTCTTGCCAACAAATACAGTCTCACAGGTACCGGATTCGTTGCTAAGGTTAAATGAATTGATCGGCTCATTTGGAAATCTGCAAATCTTATTTCAGTACTAACCATTTGTTTACATGGACAATATCCGGTATTGATACAATTTAGACCAAGAAGAGCAGATATTCTCTAAAACAATCCATCTTTTAAAAATAAACTGTTTTCAACACGTGTACCGTGGTAATATGACTAGTTTAATAACTGATAGAATGTTAGCCAGAGTAAGAGAATATTCAAATTACCTTTAATCCAATAAATCAATGTAAAATCATGAGGATACACTTGTAGTTGTAGGAAACATGCCATTAAAAACTGTTTTCCAAATGGTCAAGATGAAGTTTTCTTGATATTTCACAGAATAAGTAATGCAATGTGTTTGTAGTCATTTCCTTCTGTGAGGTAAAAATTTCGATGACGTCAATGAAACTGTATGTAACAGTTTAAATAATTTAAAAAAAAAGCAAGAGTTACATCTGGCAAAATTCATTGAGTGAATTTTCTGTAAAGGATGGCATGCCGTTTTTGATTAAACCTTTCTTAAATGGCTCTCTAAGTGATCAATTGCATTTGATAAATGTTCCTGAACATTTATTCAATGGCATCATTAAAAGTTATCCATGAAATGAAATAAAATAACAGCATTTGATATCATTTAACTACAACCGAAAGAAGGGGAATGCCATTCCCACTACGAAACCTTGAAAGCTATATTGTTCTGAAGAATACCTGGAAGAAACCTGCTGTTTATATTATTTGTTCCATCTGGCCGGATGTATTTTCACCTGGGTCTGTCATGTATAAATGAAGTAAGGAAATATTGAATATCCGTTTAACTATTGTAAACATGATACACTGGTTATATGGCTCCCTCCGTGCTTGTTATTATTAATTAGGCAAGAGGAAATGCGGGGGCCTACGTCAAACGGATGGACTTTTATTTTTCATATGTGAGGGTTTTTAGTTATATGTCTTATTTCACTGATATACAATTTTAAAAGGGCCATAACAAATGAACAGTGAAAAAATACAAAATTGTTATTTGACTAAGTTACTTCAGAATTGTCATTCTTTTCCTGAATGTTTCTTTGACAATTTGCCATGAATATTTATTTGGAAAGTAATTTAACTAGGTAATTGGTTGTTCATGGAAATTTTGTGAATTTGGACACTTGAAATTAACCCTCTGCAACAGTAAATCATAATTAATGAAAAGTTTTTATCGTGCTGATATGCGTAGTAGCCTTGGCTGTCAACATTGCAATTTGCTGTTAATTTTCATCACCAAAATATATAGCGGAAAAGTGAGAGCTCAACGATAAAACATCGAATTTTTGGAAAACTCAAAATGATTTAAAAGGTTAAAAAATAACACAAAATGCAGTAGGTTTTATATTAAAGATCTATATGGTAACGTTTATACGGTAGGTGCTTCATAGGGTGTTGAAATTTCCATTTCTCGAAACCAATACCCATACTTTGGATTTAATTTACTCCAAATAAACCATTTCCAAAGTTGTCTCAACATATAAATCTGCACTTACCGTAGTTTTAACCGCAAAAAGCACCTAAAAAAAACACTAAAGTTTTAGAGATGCTGTTTCTTTGACGCATATCCGCAACTCCTTGTATTCAGTTTATCTAAATTTACCTCTATTATCTAGTATGGTGCTCACAACCGACGTTTGAGACCAACTTGTCTGGATAGATAGATTTAAGTATAAGCGTTAATATATCAGTAAAATCGATGATAAAATTACAGAGCCCAATCTTTCTTGTCATCTTTAACATAATTAATCAAGCTTACTGCAATTATTTTTATCTACAATCATATCTGGCTTAATCTCAGCAATTTATCGTGAAATATTTATAAATCCGTCTAAGAACACATATGATATTTGGAAATTATTGATTAAGTCTGAACCTTCTAATTTCATTTATGAAAGTACAGAAAAGCCGTTCGGACGCGCGAAAATGAAAAATAATTATTAATGGAATATCTGTTATCTTAATTTATGGATTATCTTTGTTGCAGGTGGAACACTGATGTTTAATTCGTCGTAATTACTATTCAGTTTTCCTTCATAGCTCATGACACTGAAAGCCAGTTGCCAGTTTGTCCTACCTGTTATGAGCATCACCACGACTGCCGCGTTGAAATAGGATCCCCCAAAACACCTGAGTTAAGTCCCATTGTTTAATGGGAGTAGTGATGCCATATTGAAAAATAATTGCTTGTTTAATTTGTTTGGGATATTTGTTTAATCTAGAATGAACAAAAATGAAGTTTTGCCTAAAGATGTCCTTTGGTTCTTAGTGTCATTGCATTTCTCTCATTTTGATATATACATATTTTACCCACGCCTTCTTTTATTCAGTTTCATAATTTGTAATGTTATGTAGTAAATAATCATTGATAAACACCTAACATCGAGAAAAAAGAAGTCGATCATATAGCACAAAAATAAGATCAATTCCTAACAGTTATTATACATGTTATATAAACTCAATTATGTATGCAACTTCGTTCTTAAGTACCATCGTGATATTTGCAACCATATCACAATAAAAATCTAACATAATTGTCACATCATTAAGTTTGATAGCAATGAAGCAGATATATATCCGCATTTGGTTATCAAAGGATTCAAAAACAGTAAAAGTTGCACTTACACATTATGTCAATTATCTGTATCTAAATGGGACAACCGGTACAGAATGCGATAAGTACAGTCCTAATCGGTTTTACGACGAGGATAATGTTTCTTCCCTTATTACTTGCTGTAAAAACTGCCAGGATAAATATAATTTTATTGCAAAGAAGATAATAGAAAATATTATGGTAAAGTACATTCAATTTTAAGGAATATCACACTATTTGGATCGATAGGAATGGAAGTTGGCCATTGAAAACAATTTCTAGAATTATTCCATGACATACTTGAATTCATATCTTAACACTTAACAAAATCTTTTTTGCCCGCAGCCTGTTTTAATGTATATACTTTCGGTAATTTTTATGTAATGTTCTCTTCGAAATGTAGAGATTTGGAGATGATAGTAAAGATATGGTATATAGGAACCATCTTAAAAGTAGACCATAACAGTGTAATGAAACATTTATAATGCGGTCATTTTCTCATTTTCTGTACATTTCCGTTAAAATGTATAAACTAATCAAAAAACTGAGTTGCCTCTAACCCTTGCATGCGACTGGCCAGATAAGTACAAGATATTGGAAATTTTCGATTTTCAATGTTCTATCACTTCGTAATCAAGTTGGACTTCTGTTTTTATTTCGAGCGTCACTTATCGGTCTGATATCTTGGATAACGTTTTAAGGAATACATATTTTTACCGTCCAGCAAATATGCACAATGCAAATAACTTTTATCTGAATATTTTTAATCAACGGTCATACATCTAAATGCATAAAGTCCAGACAACATTGGGAATGAATACAATTGAACTCGCATGAAACCCAAATGGATGCGACGACTAGGGAAGCATACACTAATCAAATGTCGCACTTTTTCAGACCACATTGCATGAATGGTAAAAGAGAGACAGACGGTACCAGATGGATATTCAAACTCACAAGTGGAAGACAAACTGACAACACCATGGCACTTAAACGAAAAAAGACGAAATGACAAACCACAACATCGAAAACTATAATCTGGGCAACACGAACCAAACCGACAACAAGGATTGATCCAAGGTGCTCTGGAAGGGTAAGCAGATCCTACTCCGGTTATGGCACCCCGTCGCTTTGCTCATTTTAGTACAAATTCGATTATACCAGTAAGTATCATTTGGTGTTGAACCATTCGTGGAATGGCAGAGTCAGGAACATTGCTGAACTGGTAGTAAAGTAAGAGAAACATGTAAGTATCACGTGGGATTCATGAAAAACATTTAAGTAACTATTGAAGACAGATAGTGAAACTTTATAACGAGCAAACACTAACTTTATAGCGACCGAAGAACTCATGAAGTCATACAGCAAGTGGTTATCTTGGGCAACTGGTAAGTTATTGCTATAATGGGAAATTAAATTCTTTATGAATTAAGAATTCTTAGAGATGATAATTGTGAATAAGGAACAGATGATTTTTTCACATAACATCAGTATTCGCTATTGGAAATACGTATTTAATATAAAACCTTACTGTAACCTGTTTAACGAAATTGGGTGGGTATATTGATACAAGATGTCCGTTCGTCTGTCCGAACCCATATCTTTTAAACCAAATATTGAAATTCGATGAAACTTTCACTTAATTTTCATTACGCAATTGACTTGTAAAAATCCTATTTTACTTTTTGATTAAATTCTTTCTAGAAGCAAAACATGGACTTTTCAATTTTATGTTATAGGGGTGATTATCCCCCTTCCCAACTCCTCCTAAAGAAGTAAACGGATTTTAATTAAACGTTCACAAATTATTCATGACATAATGCCATTAAATATCTCTTATTTTAGTTTCCAAAATCAAAGCATAGACTTTGCCCTTTCATATAATGATTATAACACCCGCATCCACTTTTCCTCTTAAGCCAGAGAATTGATTGCAATCAAACAGTCACAGATTCTTTATGACAAAATGCAATTTTCACATCCTATTTTACTTTTTGATCGGAATCATGTTTGTGATTTCCCTCACCAAAGCATAGTATTTGCTATTGCTTTATTTGGAGGTATCTATTTTGTATCCGCAACTCTTCCTAAACAGCTCATTACAATTTATTGAAAAATTAATTATCACAATCATAACCCTATAATCCTATTGTGCACCTCCTATTTTGTTTATGATCTCAATTATGTTTGGGGTTTTCCTAGCCAAAAACATGGATTTTGCAAGGGGTAGGGGTATCATTTTGTGAGCTTTTCTAAAAGAACATATGTTTTTTTACAAGAAGCAATTATGAGAAAATGATTCGATCAAAATAGGCTACTAGTATTTTTTATAAGAATGAATTGTCCCTTCAGATTCATTGACACAAATGAAAATAGATATTAGCTTGGACTTATGTACACCAACTTAAATACTACTTGTCAAATGTTGTAGATTTATTCATTGATGTATATTGGATCTGTGTGAACATTTGTCTGGTTATCAAGGTAAAATAACAACACAAAACTTGTGAAAATACCATGAACTCCAAAAGGAGCGAGTGCGTCGACAGGGTAAGAGTGTATCCTGCTATGCGTGTAGCACCCGCCATGCGAATCAACACTCAGTCAAAATGTCAAAAAGTGAACAGGCCACAATTGTTAAAATTACAGATTAGATGACTCTTCTTCTAAAGATTTAAGGCCGCGAAAACATGTTACTAATGAGTTTAAACACAGACATATTGTATCGTTCAACAAATTCGTGAAGGAGACCGTAAAACTTCTGTAGTGGTGATTCCATTAGTTCTTCCTTATATATCTGTTTAAGCAGTTTTTGTGTTAGGAGCATATCCTGCCTATGAAATATATAAAATGAAATTAAGTGATTGCAAATTATACGTTATTTAGCAGAAATTTCAGACCTAGTTAATTTTAAGTCTCTGTAACTCTTATTTATCCTTTGTCTAGACGAATTTTGAATAAATATGCCAGATACTATCAAGAATCTGATGATTTTTTTAATGACAGACAACATTATGCAAAGCCGATCACATACGAGGTTCCACACTTTGGACAGACAGTTTAATGTATTGCAGGATTAAAGTGTTTCTAGCGGTCCCTTTGTTTGTCTCAGTCGATGAATTAGCACGAAATACACAGATTGCACATTTAAACAATCCAGGAAAAGGGTTTGCCTCATCAGTATCAAAATTAACGACAACAAGTCTATATGTAACACATACTATACAATGCTATACTAAATAACGCTTATATTTTGCTAATATATTAGTTACTCAAAGCTTGATGTACTTATCCTGGAATAAACATCATACCGTCATGCCTTTTAGATGGTTTTTGTAAGATTTTCATAAGTTAAAGGATACATAGAAATAGAACAAATACACTATAATTTATTAATCATATTTTCTTTTGAAATATTTATGATATATTTATTAATCCATTTTGGATACATGACTTCATTTAACATACTCTGAGAATTTGACCCTTTTATCGAAAATTGTGAAATTAAAACAAAATGAAAGCATTGTTCGTGGAGTTCTGCAAATAATCATTCTACTTGAATTTTGTTAAATCAAGGCCATGTGTTAATGATGTGAATTGATCTTTTAACGACAAATTGTCAACCCGTGTATTTCGTGATTTCACTAGAGACTGTCGTGATAACAATTGTTCTGTAAAAAGAGTTCATTATTTAAAACAACCCGGTCGCGAGTCAGTTTTCTGTCAGGAATGTAAAAGTTGTTTTTCACTCGTTCTTTGCTTGATAACGTTTGATTTTGTCAGTTTTCATGGAATTTACTTTTTAAATTTGCCTTGGAGTTCGGTATTCTACTGTTTTACTATTTTTTAGATTAAAACTTGAAATTATTATTTTAAGAAAGAGTATTCTCTCAAATATGCGATATACAAAATAACGGTGAATACGACGAAAGTATAAGACTCGAAATGATTAGGAGCTTGACCTATTGAATAGAGAGTGTGTTTAGTTGAAGGCCATTCATAATTTTGTTGACTCCTTTTTTTATTGGGACAGTGGATTGCTTTTTACTTGACAAACGGTGAGCTCGACTCCAATCTTAATTGACTTGAATTGTAATTTTTCCTACCAAAGGTCGATGGTTCTCTCCGGCCGCTCCAGCTTCCTCCATCAATAAAAAATGATCACCACGAAATAGCACAATACTGCTGAAAGTGACATTCAACACCAATCAATCAATCAATCTATCTACTTGACATACAAACATCGCCATACTTTTTTTAAAATGAGTGTGTCGGCTGCTTTCTACTTAGCAAACATCAACAATTTCTTTTTATTTTGTCTGTGGGTTGCTTTCTAATTCGCGTACACCCAACACTTTCTTTTTATTGTGTCTGTAGGTTGTATTATACTTGGCCTATCCTATACCTTTTTTATTTCATATCAGTAAATATTCCAAATAAAATAGGTTTAACAAAAAGCACAAATTTTTTCTACATTTTACCAATAATTGGCAAGTATATATGATTCTTTTTAAAAACATATCCTTTAAATATAAATGTCCTCCTACAAAACACTCAGTAAAGCCTGTATAGTAAAACAAAAAGGTATCAACGTCATTAAGTGTAAATGTGAAAATCAGAGACTTTTAATTTTGCAGATAGTTTAAAATTAAACATAATAGGGTTTATTTTTTCTATGCTTGAAGAACAATCAAGATTGAAAGCCTAAAAGTGATTGTGACTATATTAATTCTGTGATATGACCTTGACTGTACTGGAAACATGATTTTCTAAATGTCTTTATGATTTAAAACCCGTGTACGGTATAATTCGTTGCTGATTCCATCATGTAAATAGAGTTCATTTTCTACTGGTGTTTGGATCCTATATTGTTTACTGTCAATCTTGCTTAATTCTATCCTAATGTTATTGTCCCAAAGAATGTTTAAATTAGGACAACGTTATAGGTTTTTGCTCATCATGGCTTATGTGCTGTAATAAATGTTTTATCTATTTTCGTTTTTTATTGTTATTTTGATACTTAACACTTCTGTTTTTGACCGATACGTACATAACACTATACTCTACTAAGTGATTAAACTGAACCAATGCTAATTAATGTATATTTTCCGCCAGATATAGGTTTCTCCCTATATCATCAGAAGTAATGACACTAGATTTATAGAAGACAGGACGACAATTACATAAGAAAAATCCCTCTTAAAGCGGCATGAAATATAGAAAGAGCAAATATTGGACGAGGAGTACAAGTACACTGTATATTTCAACCTATTTAATCGTGTATAGTTGAATTTATGTTAATGCGTGTATTAAATGCTTTCTTTGGTTCCCCAAATAACAAAACTTGTTACCATTTTGATGTTTAACCAGTTATTTATGGTGTTTAGAGACGTCACATGATAAACAGTACAGATAATAATAAATTTATGTAATGCCCTAAACAAACTATATAGAAAAACAAAAGAAACACTTTTTGTTAAATGTTTTGTCTTGTGTATTGGATGTTGAGTAGTGTTTCCTGCTTATGCTAGTTTTTATAATTGATTCTGAAATGACTTGTATATAAGCTGATTCTTTGTGAAGAAGACTTAATGAGACCATGAATAAATGTCATACATGTAAGTTGTTTTGTATGATAATCAATTTTCCCGAAACAGTGCTACATATAAAGGTATATTTGTCAGTCGTGAGGATTTTATATTCCCACAAAAAAGGGCGATTGATATGAAAGGGATATTCAAACTCATAAGTGGAAGATAAACGAACAAGGCCATGGCAAAACATTAAAAACGACGGAAAGGCAAAAACAACATAGAAATCTTAAGACTGAACAGCACATACACCACCAAAACTCAGGTAGATAACGGGTGCTCCGGTAGGATAAGGAGATCCTGCTCCACGCGTGGCACCCGTCTTTTTTCCATATAAGTTCAACCTCAAATTCGAGGAAAAGAGAACGGGATTGTGGTAACATATCAGTCGTCATCCGTGAAACGAATATTCCATAGCGGTCAACCAACTCACGGCGGCGTCTGTAAAATTTTCGAAGGTATGATTTCAACTTCATCTCTTGGAACTCTTGGTTTAATAGCCTCTTTATAAGCAGTAGAAGCTATCATTATATGTGGGATATTCAAACTTCTGAATACATTGTTTATTATTTATCACGGTCATTGTTGATCTGTGTTCCTTTACAGGCAAAGCAATAAAAAAAAAACCCAGCAAACTTTACCAGATGTCAATTTTTAGGACAGGAAAACATGTATTTTATTATATATTTCATTGCTATTGATCTTTTTAATTGAATTCATTTGTTACATACACGTATGCTGTTGTGTTTTGATATACATACGAACTTATATCTGATGGTGACAAAAGTTGATATCCACGAATGATATATTATTCAAGTTATTCCCATGACAACCTCCATCATAAGACATCTTATTAGTCTGTCTTTTTTATTTAATATATATAAGAGAATTTATCTAGAGAATTAGTTATCTCCTCAGCAATATATTAATCATTAAACCAAACGTTTTAAGAGCAAATATTAAATAAAAATCTCTTGAAGTTGTTTATAAATATTGTAGCAACAATATTTCCTAGCCTACTCTACATTAAACCGCTTGTAATTATTATTTCCATTTCAAATAACTGTTGTGATGGAAATCATTACATGATGTCGGTTGTTATATGTTAGTAACTCTTTTTATATAAGTAACTATATCTTTTAACGTAATATTAGCAAATAATGATATCTTTTACCTCTCTTAAAAAACTACACCGATAGACAAAGGTTTAAAAAAAACTGGAACCCACTTACTGTTGGCGACAAAGAGGGAGTGTCTATGGTTTTCACCAAAACAAAAGGATAACAATTTGTTTTAAGAATATAGTACATATGTAAATAAAATACGTTTGAAATCTATGTTGGTGCAAAACTTCACGTTCTTTATACAATCATTTATTTTTTATCAAGAAGTTGAATTTTTTTCGTTGCGACAAAAATCATGCAAATTATGTTAAATACTCTTTTGTTGGTTGACCGTTATGGAATATCCGTTTCACAGATGATAGCGGATATGTTCCAAACGTCGAAACTACAATCCCGTCCCCTTTTCTCCGAATGTGACCTACCGAATCAGACTTATTACCGGGTTTGTATTAACATGAGCAACATTTGGAGCAGGATCTGCTTACCCTTCCGGAGCACCTGATATCACCCCCAGTTTTTGGTGGGGTTCGTGTTGCTCAGTCTTTAGTTTTATATGTTGTGTTTTGTGTACTATTGTTTGTCTGTTGGTCTTTTTCTTTTTCAGCCATGGCGTTGTCAGTTTATTTTCGACCTATGAGTTTGAATGTCCCTAAACCAACATAAAAGTCAAAAGTACGTAATGAAGATTTTCGATAGTCTACCAGTTCCGAAAACATTATATGCCTGTGTGTAGTACTTTCTATACGAGGAATTATACAAACAGGACCGGGACGACGTTATGCATAAATTCAAGGTCACGTATGGTTAGGAAAGGTAATGCTGAAATTCATATATAGTTGAGGTCAACTGAAAGGACATAATTACAAGTAGGATATTTAACAAATGCCGTACCTATAACCGTGACAGTCAATAATCAAATCTTTCTCTTTGGTGTCTTTGACGTGGATTTCCGAAAAAGTGGCCACCGTTATATATGTAGGTTGGGAACTTTATTATACATACAAGACATGTTTCTGGAATAAACTTCGTTTATAGCTGACTATGCGGTATGGGTTTTGCTCATTGTTGAAGGCCGAGCGGTGACTTATAGTATGTCATTTGGTCTATGGTAGAGAGTTGTCTAATTAGCAATCATTCTACCTCTTAATATTTCTATATTCATCAAACATGCTTATAACTATAATAAACATACGTTTGGAAAGACCAACAGAGCATTAAAAATGCATAAAAAACACACAAAACCGATTTATGTCACTTTAGCTTGCGAAAGTTGCCTTGTATTTAATACCAATTAAAGTAAACATCTTAAAACCATGTACACGTTTAACGTATGTTCGTTCTAGGGAACATGATAAACATAAAAAAAAAGAATAAAACTCGACTAAAGAGTATGCAATCTATATTTTTATTTTCCAAAAGTATAACCGACTGCGTTACAGTCATACTCTACGAATCATCATTGATGTGGTCTTCATTGACTGTTTTCCTTTCCAATGAGACCAACGCATTCCTTTGTAATCCTTTTTATTTCCTAGATAAAGTCCGTTCAGATTAGCGTCATGACAATCTTTATACCACCAAGCCCCTTTATAAACTTCGGCACAATCACTGCTATGACTGTCATTATCCCTATCTTTTGTCGAGAAAGCCTGTTTGTCATGCCTCTTTAGAGAATCACCTAATATTATATAAAAATAAAATTGTTTAGAATCGACAATGATGTTAATGAAAGCAGCTATTTTAAACTCCCCCTTATTCTGCAATTTTGGTTAGATCTATCAATGTTTTGAAACATTCAGTCTTTTGAAACATTCAGTCAAGCTGGCATGTCAATAACTGCTAGTAGTCTGTTGTTATTTATGTATTATTGTCATTTTTTTTTTGTTTTGTTTCCTATTCTGACATCGGACTCGGACTTCTCTTAAACTGAGTTTTACTGTGCGTACTGTTGTGCGTTTGTTTTTTCTACATTGGCTAGAGGTATAGGGGGAGGGTTGAGATCTGAAAAAACATGTTTAACCCAGCCGCATTTTTGCACCTGTCCTAAGTCAGGAGCCTCTGGCCTTTGTTAGTCTTGTATCATTTAGTTTCTTGTGTATAATTTGGAGTTTAGTATGACGTCCATTATCACTGAACTTGTATACATATTTGTTTAGGGGCAATTTCTGATGATGGACCAAATCATTTTGAAGACTATAGGTCTCTATATAATATTGAAAAAAGTTTTATCAACAATTATTAAAGTCTTTCTATCTCTGATTAAGAAACAAACAGTGGAGCAAAAACTCATTTAAAAAATGTCAGTATTACCTGCCGTTCCACTATAACCATTTACTGTTAGTCTGTACTTGGCTGACTTGTCGCCAATGTAGAAGGTAGAATATTTTGCGTATGCTTTATCGCCATTAAAATCCTCCAGATTGACTCTGAGCTCATAATGTCCTTTCGATGTTAGTTTGTACAGTTTATCATTACCTCTTAATCATAAAGAAAGGAAAGATATGCTGAGATGAATATCATGTGTATTTTCATTATACCCCCGTTTACATTCGAATCTACAAACATTATTTAAATTGATCATGGTCGTTTATGAGAACTTCCAAACATTTATGATATCAACCCTCATTCAAAACGGTAATATCAAACATGACAGCTAAAATAGGAATAACTGCATCTATATGATGTCGTCGCTACACGTTTAAAGTTGAAACGAATGTTTCCGTTGTTTTAGTTTCGAATAAGTTGATGGTATTTTTTTAGAGGATCTATTTTGTTGCATTTGTATAGAACCTTGTTTACGAAACATGATAGATAACTTTAAATTGTTAATTGTACAATATAAACTTGTTGCATTTTGTCAGCACATCCTGAATTTCAACAGATCTCATGTAGAAGTTCATGCATCAGTTTAAAATAAAATTTCAATGTCAAAAGAACATTGATAATGGATTGCTCTAGGGATATGTATCTTTCGACTACTTGATGCATATGGAAAACGTGTTTCACGTTATTCTCAACGTTATTTGATGAAAATACTAACCTAGCCAAAATTCCGTTTTCAGATTACCAAATCCGTTTACATATTCTTCCCATCCTCGGTAGAAATCTACTTTACCGTCTTGTCTACGCTGAAAAACCTATAATTCAAAATATATCTGTACAATGTATATGAAACGTAAAATTTTTTGAAGTATATCATGTTAGTTATGATTTAACTAAATGCACCAAATACATGTATAATACATATAAAATATGCCCATTTAAGAATAAAAATACGAAATTGACCGCGGTAATAGTCATAAATATCAGTCAATCATTTTACAGTAGAGAACACTATTATCATAAAGCAACAAATATAATGCGTTAGTCGCATGATTTCTTTACCCCTCTTCAATTAATTTTAAAATATTTATTACCGTCCATCCTCCCCCATCCGTCTTCATATCACAGTACGCCTTAAATCCAGCGCCACCTGCCGGGTAGATTTTGTAGACCCCACTTCTGTAATGTTTTCGGTCTAAATCCGAGCAGTCCTGATTTTTTTGCTCTGAAATAGCATAGAAGCTATTTTAGAGTATATGTATTTCGGTATAAAGCATATTAAGATTACAAAATACAATTGTTTTTCCTAGTCGCAACACTAGTAGCAAATTTTCGAGAAACAGATTTTGGCATATTGATTTCCAGTACGAATCCTTGTTAGAATAAAATTAAAAATTATTTTGCCAATATCTTTTAGCTCAAAAAATAAGTCAACACGTTGTTTTTCTTTCGGTCAAATTGTACTGATCAACCTTGCCTTTCAATTCTGCACTGAAAGTTAAATATCTCATTGCAATCTACAAATGACTTTTTAGTTCCTTTAGGGCAAATAATAATATTATATTATATTTTCCTTTTGTTACATGGAAGGGTCCAAAAAGGTGTATAGTAATAATAAATATCGGGTACACACTCCTAACAATCATGTAGGAATTTCCTTATTCTCGATAATCAGTAGCATACTATCTTCATTAAGTGCCCATGTTACTCAGTGGTTTATTGTAACCTTAAAGAATAAAACAACGTACAATTTATCCAATCTAACTAAAAATGCTATATTGTACATGAACATTGGATATATATAGTTATTCAGATGCTTATGTGTACAAAATAAGAGCGAAGGATTACTTGTTTATATTACATGTTAGAATATTAAATAGACAAGGAATCTATATACCTAAAGCTAAATTTTAACTGATTTAGTTTAATGCAGAAGTGTGTTACCTGAAGGCAGTAAAGATCTGTATTTACCAGTTGACAAGATGCTAAGTACTCGTTCAGCTGTTTTTCCATAAAAACAAACACCTTAAAAACAATATTCAATTTAGTGTGAATATGTAAAAAATAAAAAAGTAATAAAAAGATAAACAATTCAAGTAATAAAACAATCAATGTCAAATGTATATAAAATCAAACACACCAGTTTCACTGTATCATAAATACCAGAATCAGAAGTTGATGTTAGAAGATTTCTATTGGCATTTGTTATTGTTATCACCACTATCAATACAAAAATAGACAACAGTATGAACGGTGTATGTATGCTAGATTGATACATTTTGAACGTAACTTGCATACAATTGAAACTAGTACACTATTTATACCTAGAGTTTTAATAACAGTTGCGTGACTAATTTTCGTAACAGATTGGAGAGTTTAACATTTCTAAGAACAGTATTATTTTTTTTTACGAATTTACACTACTTCCTTGTCTGTTTCTAATAATGTTTTATTTTAACGTATACTGTGTTCGTTCATTGATCTGACCATTTTAAATACTTTGTGGCCTCTACCTTTCAATCAAACTTTATGATGAGACTTCTTTAAAATTTATAAGGATTTGTTTCAATTTTTTTCTTGCAATGTCTTTATCATGATTAGTTAGCTTTTGAAGTACCGTATTGTTTTGTTCAAGTAAGTGATCATCCTGTCGGATCTTACATTGTGCAATTGTTATTTGTTTATTGTTGATAGTTTATTGTAATTTTATGACATACGGCCAAAACAGGTTAAGGGGGCGGTTTTGCCGAATTAAAACTAGTTTAACCCACATTTGTGTTTGTTTTCAAAAGGTGAACATTTGAACAATTACCAGCAATAAGGCCATTCTATGAAATATACTCCGATGCAATGTAGACATTCTTTTGTTTATCTATATGAACATTTCGTAAACGATTATACAATACTAGAGATGATAGACTTTTATATTATCCAACTCTGTTTTGCGATGGTCTTGACCTGATTTCGACCAAAACTGTAACAAAGAATATAGAAATATACCAATAGAAAAATTGGTGGGACATGATTATCTCTAAATCATTTTACATTGGCACCTTTTTCCTTTCAAAAATTATAAAAAAATAACAAGGATTTTATAAGATTTTCAAAAATGGCCTTTTAAAAAATATGTCATAAAATTATTCAGAACGTATAGTCACTTATGTCGAATAAGAACTGTTAACTATTTTGAAGAGCCATTACCTGTACCCATACGTACACTCTCAGAGACGAGGGAATCAAATAGACAAGTATGACATAAAAAGTATACGAGCAATTGCAATAACATAAAAAAGAAAATATAAAGCTATGTTTTAGAAATGTTTCAAACTGTATGTATTTCGGAGGTATTCCATATATTCAAATTTTTTTGTGGATATTCAAATTTTGGTATAATTTAGAAAAAATTCCGGATAGAATAGACTTTTTATGTGACTGTATAAACAAAAAGAAGACAGTCAATAATTTCCGACACATTGAATCAAAATAATTGTCTTTCATTTAAGAACACATAATTTTAAAATAAAAGCAATGAGTTAGAGGGAAGTATGAGGGAAGGGTGAGATGTCTTCGTGCGAAGCATTACCTTGGGATCCAGAGTTTGTGGTATCCGACTAGGTGTGCCCCTCAAGGCCACATCAGAGTAAAATCAAAGATATTTACACGTTATTGTCCTGCATAGTGTAGCAGAGTGATTTTCAGGATAATTTTGTCTATTGTAAAAATCATTTATTAAATTACTTGTTTTAACTTTTTTTGAATATTGAGTTAGAATTTGCAAACCTTAATTTTGTGTAATAGTAATATGCACTTTATTTTTCTATGAATATTCATGGCTTTTTACTTGAATCGTTGTATCTGATTGGTTATTAGTATTTGCTGTCAAGTTTAATTTCTTCTGTTTTGGACCAAGTTGATTTCCGCGGGACGATAGCCATGAAAGGCGTTTAGATTTATGCTCCGATTATATTAACCAGAAAAATAGTTACCTATATACCTTATTATTACTTTGCACAAGCAAAATTTATTGTCTAATGTAAGTTCACTTCTTTATTAACAATATTCATATTTTTCATGTAAATAACAAGTTCTGTTAATTTATATAGATGTTTGGCTTTGAGCGTTCCTGATGAAGGTAAATCCAGAAAAGCGCTTCGGACGCATGAAATTATTAAACGTGTTGTTTTCAATGTTTTTTTAAAGTTTCTCATATCGTTCTCCTCATATCGCATGCATGCACAAACAGGAAAGATGTACATTTGTGTCATTTATTTTGTCTCTAATTTCTATAGTTGTAAATACTTGTATGTTTTATTTTTGTCTATTTATTTATCATCGAATACTTTTAAAAAACAACCAAGATGTCACTTAATCTACTACACATATGTTCTTTAAATTGTCAGGGGTTGAGAAAACATGAAAAAAGAATTAGACTAAAAGAATGGATGAGACAACAGAAATGCAATATTATATTTTTACAAGAAACTCATTTTTCGGATAATTCTATAGACAAAGAATTCACGGGAGAATTATATCATAGTTTTGGAAGTACACAAGCAAAGGGTGTTTCGATTTACATTAACAAAATAATTAAACATGAAATTATTGACAAGTATGTAGATCAAGAGGGAAGAATTGTTTTAATCAACATAGAAATTGATAAAAATATATTTACTTTTGTTAACCTTTACGCCCCAAACACATGTAAAGATAGAAATATATTCTTTAAACAAGCTTTAAGTGTCATTGAAAAATATAGCCTTGGTATACTTATTATAGGGGGAGATATGAATGAAACGCTTAATATAAAAGATAGAAAAAGTAATAGAAATGATAAACAAAAAATAAAAAATAAGACAAATGCGTTGAAAAGTTTAATAAAAAAACTAAAAGTTATAGACATCTGGAGAGTAATAAATCCAAATAAAACACAATATACCTGTAGAAGAAAAAATAATGAAGTAGCTAGTAGAATTGATTATTTTCTTGTTAGTCAAGACGTGAGACCTAGAGTACTCCACACTGATATAAGACCCGCTACAATTGAATATACAGACCATCTAGCGATTTCACTTAAGATAAATCATTGTCAGGGGGAGAAAGGAAAGAGTTATTTCAAATTAAACAATAGTATTCTTAAAGACGAATAATACAAAATGAAAATAAACACTTTAATAGATAAATATGAAAAATTAAGAGACCGAAAAGGTTTAGCAATCGTGTGGGATCTGTTTAAAATAGAGGTAAAGGAGACGACTATTGAACATTGTACAATTAAAGCTAAAAATAAAAGAGATGAAATTAAAGAATTAGATCAAGAACTAAAACTTTTGAATGAAATTCAGGATAATGTCCTTGATGAAGAGAAAAATAGTAACATAATAGATTCAATAAAGAAAACAGAAGAAATGTTACAAACTCTATATTCTGATAAAATAAAAGGGGCACAAATAAGATCAAGAGTTAAATGGGTAGAAGAAGGCGAAAAAAATACAAAATATTTTTTGGGATTAGAGAAATCGAGACAGACAAGAAAAAATATTACTGCTATTAGGGACAGTGAAGGGGAAATAACTGAGGATCAAAGTAAAATATTAGAAACGGGGAGGAATTATTATGTAAATTTATATACGTCAACTAAGCCAGATTTGGGAGAAATTGAGAATTATATTGAAAATACAAAAATAAACAGCAAACTAACTACACACGAAAGTAATGAAATTGAAGGAAAGCTAACAATAGAGGAATGTACAAATTCTGTTTTTAAAATGAAACTTAACAAAACACCGGGCATTGATGGTCTTCCAATTGAATTTTATAGATCTTTCTGGTCCAACTCAAAATATTTTGCTGTAGATGTCTTTAACCATTGTTATGAGAAAAAAAGAATTGACAAATTCACAGAAACTAGGATTAATTACCCTTATTTACAAGAAAAATGACCCGTTAAATTTAGACAATTATAGACCAATTACTTTATTAAATGTAGATACCAAAATTATAGCATATTCTCTTGCACAAAGACTTAAACCAGTATTGCATAAAATCATTCACAGTGATCAAAACGGATATATTGGATTTAATATTAGACAAATCCAAGATATTATAGACTATTCAGAAAAATTCAACGTAGACGGGGCAATTCTTTTTTATAGATTTTTCAAAGGCATTTGACTCGTTAGAATGGGAATTTATGTATTGTTCATTAAAGAAATTTGGCTTTCAGAAATCTTTATTGAAGTGGATAAATACTTTATATACAGATATAAAGGGTTGTATATTAAATAATGGGTGGATTTCAAGACCCTTCAGCATTGAGCGCGGGATCCGTCAAGGGTGTCCCGCGAGTTCTATAATTTTCGTTATTGCTGTTGAAAATTTAGCCTGTAGATTAAGACAAGATAAAAAATTTAAAGGTTTTCAAATCAAACTAGATAATAAAACTCATACTCTAAAGTTAAGCCAGCTTGCAGATGACACCACTTTATTTTTAAATTCAAAACAAGAAGTTTCATTAACTTTGAACATTATCGAAATTTTCGGATCACTTTCAGGCCTAAAGCTTAATCGAAATAAAACAGAGGGGATATGGCTCGGAAATTTAAAATCCTGTAAAGATAAAGTTGAAAACATTAAGTGGACACAAGAACCGATAAAAGTATTAGGAATATATTTTGGACTTAATAAAAATGAGTGTAAAAAATTAAACTTGCAAAGACAATACGAAAAATCGGAAAAAATAATTAAAGATTGGAATAAAAGAAAATTAACTATGTTAGGTAAAATAACTCTTGTTAAATCACTAATCCTACCAAAGATAACCTATGTTGCATCAGTAACAGAAATTGATAAAGAATATCTCGCAAAATTAAAAAAAATAATATATAGTTTTATATGAAATAATAAACCAGAAAAAGTTAAAAGAGCTATAATAAGTAAAAATTATCTTGCCGGCGGGCTTAAAATGATAGACATAGATAAATATATAGAATCCATAAATATTAATTGGGTAAAAAGACTCATTGATAATGAAGACTCATCACCCAATTGGAAAGTCTTACCAAAATTTTACTTAGACAAGTTTGGACAAGAATTCCTTATATTTAAAATGGACTTTAACAATATTAATCTAATCAATAAACTAAAAGAAATTGTTCCAGAATTTTACTTAAAAATAATTATATCATGGATAAACTCAAAATCTGAAAAAGTATCAAATCGACTAACATATAAGCATATCAGACAGCAACTAATATGGGGCAATAAGCATATCAAATTAAATGGTAAATGTCTTATTTTTAAAAATTGGATAAACAGCAACATTTTATTTGTAAATGACATAATTGATGATAAAGGAAAAATTAATCAAAATAAGATTTTAGATAAACTATCTTGCCATGCTAATTGGTTTTCGGAATATACTAAATTGATGAAAGCAATACCAAAACAGTGGTTACAAGAGCTCATAAAAGAAGAGTCAATCAAAACAAAAGTTGCTACCTACTCCGAATTTAAATTCAAAGATAGAGAAGGAAAAATGGTACCAATAAAAATGTTTTCCTTGAAAGATATCAACATCTCGCTTTTAAATAGATATTATGAGAAAGCAATAGGATTTCAAAAATGGGACAGAATTCTAAATTTAGATAACAATACAAGGAAAAGAGAACAAATGCTGTACTTCATCTTTAACTATATCCAAGATAATAAATTGAGAATGTTAAGATGGAAATTTCTACATTACATTTTACCAACCAAACAATTACTTTTCTCTTGGAAAATAACTAAAAATCCTCTCTGTAATATATGTAATGTCATTGAAGATTATGATCATTACTTTCTGACATGCAAATATCTAAAATCATTTTGGGATCAAATAAAACTAATACTAGACAAACTTAAAATAGGACATCATATAATATCACTGGCATCACTTTTGTATGGATATAAGATAAACGATACAAATTATTACAATATCAACGATTTTCTAACAATCATACTTTTACTATATATAAAGTGTATTACATATCCGAGCAGAAAACAAAACAAATTAATGTCTTTGAAATTTTTAAAAGTGAACTTCTCCAACATTACGAAATATTGACAAATAAACAAGGCAAATATAAAAACTTCTACAATTTGGTTGCAGAAAAAAAAAATTTATCTTCTTAACTAAGATTTATAATATATCATAGTAATTTCTTTTTATTCTGTTACACATTATTTATTAGCAAAACTGTATGTTGTGTACTAACAATTACTAACCTTATGAAATGCTATATACTAACGTCAACGAGACCGGGATAAGGTACCGGTACTTTATGTATCTCTAACAAATGTACATTTCAAATAAAATTATATAGAATTTAAAAAAAAAAAAAAAAAAAAAAAAAAAAAAAAAAAAAAAAAAAAAGATGTACATGAGAGTATTTTCATTAAACTAAGGGTATATGATTTTATAGTCTACGGTTTATTTGTCACGGAAGAATTAGATTGTTCATTTGCATACATTACTATTTGATTATTGTCACGAATGGTCTATATTTAATAAATTGAGGCTTCCTAAACAAAAGACAGAAAAGTGTTTCCATCTATATAAATTAATAGTTTTGTATAGAGTAGATCTTAAAAAGTACAAATATGAACGAGTAAAGAATATTTGTACTATTGTACATATGCATATTTTTATAATTCTAGTCCGAGTATTTATGCTCACATCTTTGGGTTTCAGGACTCCAATTGATTTAGTATATAGAATACCTACGATTACGTGATGCGCTGTTAACCCTACCAGTTAATCTCCACAAGTGGTAAGAGTATATAGCTTGGCATTTTTTATAGCCGAACATCATTATGTATAGAAAACAAGACTTATCTTTCGTAGATTTGGAGATTTTAACAAATCATTAATATTGACGTCACTACTCTTTATGAGTATGATATTTGCAATGCAACTTTATGATTGTTGTATGATAGAATGTAGTTAATAATCATAAGTAATATATATTTTAATGAAGTTATTGTTTACAAATGCAGCTATAGTATTGATTACAAACTGTACATGCTGTACATAAAGTAGTCAATAGTAATTAAGGGTCAAGCAAACAATAAAAGTGCTCGTGACACAGAAATCAAGTTCCACGATTGTAAACTTTGAAAACTGTCATACTGCAACACATATTACTTGATACTTAGTGAATAACAGTTGAAATGTTTTATTTAATATTCTATTTCTTTAATATATTATCTGTGATATTTCGTAATAGTACTTATGTTCTATGAAATATCTAGTTATTTATATATATGTTATATTGCTATTTCAGAATTAGTTTTAACTGCTGGTAATAAACCAACAAAACCCTAGATCTTGGTTACGGTTAATCCTAAGCATAGGAATCCATCTACTACAGATGTATGTAAGATTTTACACTTGGCATAGAATAGCCTTTTTTATGCATATGATACCTGATGTTGGAATTAGACCAGCCATCAATCAATCAATATGTTTTACTTGCAAAGAGACACTTATTAAGAGGGACGACAGATACCAGAGGGACAGTCAAACTCATAGATCGAAAACAAACTGACAACGCTGTTGTGCCACGATTATTTACAGTAACATTTTTAGCATTCATTTCATTCGTTTTTCCCGGCGTATATTTTCCGCGAAACTGGGTAATACTTATTTTCACTTTTGTACACTTGCTTGTTATGCGGAATAATCTTTCATAGTTACAACATAATTACCTTATTCAGAAGTTATTAATGCATCCTATTTAATCCATATTTATCCTTTTATAATGTTAGAATTATCCAAAATCACACTTGTCAACTAGGACGTCACTTTGGTTTACTTTCATATTAGTGTACACATGTACTATTTTTAGCGTGTATTGAGTGACGTCGTCTTACAAACGTTTTGAGAAAGATAGTTTCAGTTTCAAATTATAGCCGCTGGCGAACAGCTGATTTTTAGATAGTGACCCAGATTTATTTATTCAGGTATTTTGGCACACACTGCAATTCTATTCACATATATTGTAATTTATTAATAACTATTATTAATGGTATTAGCTTTTAATAAAGCTGCTTTTATTTATTTAAACAAATCTTATTCCTTGATTATCCAAAGTTTGGACTTCAAAACAGTTTTATTACTTTGACTTTTTAATTGATATTTGTATAATATCTGCCAAACCATTTACAATAACGGTTGGCGTTTCAATTGGTGGCAGCGGTAAAAACAACATTTAAAGTAAAAAGGAAGGAAAAAAGTAATACATAAAAAAAAACCATACAAATCAGCTTATATTGAAACTCAAAGTGTGGTTTACATATAAAATTATTAAACACCAAGAGTTATTGAAATTCAAGGTGTATTTTTCCATATAAATTATTGAACACCAAGAGTTATTGAAATTCAAGGTGTATTTTTCCATATAAATTATTGAGCACCAAGAGTTATTGAAATTCAAGGTGTATTTTTCCATATAAATTATTGAACACCAAGAGTTTATTGAAATTCAAGGTGTATTTTTCCATATAAATTATTGAACACCAAGAGTTATTGAAATTCAAGGTGTATTTTTCCATATAAATTATTGAACACCAAGAGCTTATTGAAATTCAAGGTGTATTTTTCCATATAAATTATTGAACACCAAGAGTTATTGAAATTCAAGGTGTATTTTTCCATATAAATTATTGAACACCAAGAGTTATTGAAATTCAAGTGTATTTTTCCATATAAATTATTGAACACCAAGACTTATTGAAATTCAAGGTGTATTTTTCCATATAAATTATTGAACACCAAGAGTTATTGAAATTCAAGGTGTATTTTTCTATATAAATTATTGAACACCAAGAGCTTATTGAAATTCAAGGTGTATTTTTTCATATAAATTATTGAACACCAAGAGTTATAGAAATTCAAGGTGTATAATTCCATATAAAATAATTGAACACTAAGAGAGACTGAAACACACAGTGTATTTCTCTAAAAATATTTTAACATTAAGGGTAACTGAAATTAAGTATTAATTCAGTCTGGTATATTAAATATGAATTTAAGACACAGACAATTACCACTTCCTATGTTTTTAAATAATAGAGGGGGAGGGTCCCCAAGAGCTCCCTTATATAGTGTTAATTCCAATTTTTCGGACTTAACAAGAGAAAATGAGAGACAATTTGTTTCAAATAGAGGGTTATCAAATATGCCAAGTTTACATGGTTCTTCAAGTCAACCTACCTTGCCTGCTTTGACCAGTAATAATTCATTAAATGAACCGGGGGTGTCAATGATAAGAGACAGTGCACTGAGCATTAATGTTCCTGTACAGACTGCACTGAGCACAAACGTTCAACATCAGAGTGCATCAAGCACATATATTCAAACTCAAGGTGCACCTAGCACATGCATTTCATCACAAAGTGCACTGAGCACTGGTCATTATACCCAAAGTGCACTGAGCACCGGTCCATATACCCAAAGTACACTGAGCACTGGTCCTTATACCCAAAGTGCACTAAGCACTGGTCCATATACACAAAGTGCACTGAGCACTGGTCCATATAACCAAAGTGCACAGAGCATTGGTTCATATACCCAAAGTGCAACAAGCACATTTGTTCAAAACAGTAGCGCTTCAAACACTTATGCAAAAGTACAAGGTGTACCAAGCACATGGTCCTTTTCCACGGGAGGAATAAGCACATCTTATGCATCTAATCCATTTCATGATCAGACAAAGACGGCTAATATACCACAAATTACATCATTCAGTGACACCAGTTTCAACAGACCAATCAGCCATAATAACAGTGATGACCAACAAGAAGTATTTAAATTGAGAGAGAAAATAAGGGAAATTGAAAATGAAAGAGATTATTACAGACAGCAGAATAACCAACCAGATAATACAAGACAGCAACATTTTCAATCAGAAAATACAAGACAGCCGAATATCCAACCAGATAATGCAAGACAGCAAAATTTTCAAATTGAAAATGAAAGAGATTATTACAGACAGCAGAATAACCAACCAGATAATATAAGACAGCAAAATTTTCAATCAGAGAATACAGGACAGCAAAATTTTCAACCAAATTATACTAGACAGCAAAACAACCAAATGAGATACCGAACAGACTCCACATCTAGCATGCAAGATAGTTATCACTCAAGACTACCATTCTACAATGGAAGAAGTGACTGGAGTACATTTCAGATGCAATTCGAAATAATTGCTGAAAGAAATAATTTGGATCCAAGACGTCAAGCTGAGGAAATATTACTGGTGCTTAAAGATGAAGCTGCAAAATTTGCATCAGAGCTACCGTATGACACAAGGAGCTCGTTTCGACTTTTATCCAAAGATATGGAAAGAAGATTTGGAGATAACAACCTGCCTGAAACCTACAGAAAAGAGTTGCAATTTACAAGAAAAAATTTCAAGGAGTCAATAAATGAATATGCTGCTCGCATTCAGACAATGGTCAGGAAGGCATATCCAGGCATGGATAATCAACTGTTCAACAATATATCAATTGAACATATGTTAAATGGATTAAATGATCAAAGTATTGCCTATGATGTATTGACAAAAAGACCTAAAACTATGGAGGAAACAATCAATCTTGTAGTATGGCATACTACATGCAAAAATGGACTGAGAAGCAAAACTCAAATAAGGCAAATTGAAATTGAAGAAGAAGAAACGTCTTTTGATGCTGATCAGTCTGATGACATAGAAGTGAGACGAGTTGGAGGTAAACGATTTGTTACAGAGGAGCGTCTTAATCAGTTTGGTAGAGAGATGAAAGAAAGTATCACGACTGAAGTAACCAAGTCTACTGAGAACATAATGAACACAAGACTACCAACATCAAATACATACCAGCCTAAGAAGAATTTTAACAGTCAAAATTCAAGAAGGCATAACAAGGACAAAAACCAGAAGCAAAACAACACAAGATGCTATGCATGTAATGAAGAAGGACATTATGCAAGGTCATTACCTAACCAGAAACAGACACAAGGACAGGTTTCAGACGGAAATCCGTTAAACTAAAACGGGCTGAGACTAATGGCCAAGTGTCAGCCCGCAATTGCAAAATTAAAACAGACTTAGTATATATAAACCAGACAAATGAGGATCAAGTAGATAGAAACATTGAATGTGTGTTTCTTGGTAAGGGGATTGAAAATCAAATGGTGAACTCTGCCAGTAAGAAAGAAAATACAGATTTTGTTGCTGAGCCTATACCGGAGGACCAAGGTCTCTCTTTAAATGGTGATAGTGGTCAGGATACAGGTGCTGAAAAGGACGTGATATTCAACAATAAGGAGGAAATTGTAATTGATCGCGTAACAGCAGCCAATATTAAGCTACCAATGGAAGTCAGTAATCAAAAAGTAAAAGCTGTAATTGATATTGGAGCAGAAATTACTGTTTTAAATGAAGATGCTGAGTCAGCAGATTTAATATTGATCTACTTTTTGAGGAATTCGAGATACAGAAAGGAAACAAAGAACAACTTCAAAAGGATTTAAGTCCTTTGACTCCTGTGAGGGAAACAAAGATTGTGGAGGTAATGCCTGGGATGACGTCAGGACAAAGTACCTCAACTGCTGTATTGACTCCTATGGTGAAAAAGGAGAATGTTGACGTTGTGATATCCAGATAGACAGAGTGAGGTCTGTAACCATAAAAGTCCCCATAAGTATTAATGGGCAGGTGACCAAAGCTGTTTTGGATACAGGAGCGGAAGTAACAGTTCTTAATAGCAGTCTGTATTTTGGGATTCCAGAGGAAAAGAGACCACTATTAAAGAAAGCGACCAGAAAGCTAGTAGTAGCTGAAGCAGGGAAAAACATGGAGACCCATGGAATAACGACCATGAATGTTAAGCTTGGGAACCATGAATTTTCTTGGGAAATGTATGTTGCGCCTATAGGTGATGGTATTCTTCTTGGGTGTGATATTGTAGATGAACTGGACATTACAATAAACTCCAAGAAGGGAATACAGGTAGACGGCAAGTGGATAGAATGTCACACCGAGAGAAAGGTGGACGACCAGATAGCAAGAGTATTAACTGAAAATGTAACCGTTCCAGCCAATTCAGAAATTATATTGTCTGGTGGGATTGGTGATATTGATTTTATAGATACCAGATATTCCATGCTACAACCAGTGGTTGAGGATAGTCGAAAAATTATGGATGCACATTGGAATACGAGAAATAGGAAGACTAAAACAAAAAACTCCCTGGAGGTGAAATTTGATAGGTGCAGAAATATGGCCGATATTTCTACCATACCAGATCATTTCAAGGAACCACTGACAGACACAGTAAAGAATTGTACATTTGATGTACATGTAGGAAATAGACAGGAAATAAACCAATTTGTGAAAAACCATCCAAAGGGATATACTGAAGGACTGCAGAAGGACCATGACATTAAAATGAACAAGTATCTAAGTGAAAACTAATGATGAAGAAAGAAGATTTGAAGTTCTGTGTGTCTTGTGCACTCAAAGAAGTGGAAAGACCTTATAATTTGCATGATTTATATTGAACTTTTTAATGAATGATCGACTTGACTTGTGAAAATTTTTTAACATATTATGCTATTTTATTTTATATTAATTCTGGGGACAGAATTCTTTTTCTTGATGGGAGGCAGTGTTGTGCCACGATTATTAACAGTAACATTTTTAGCATTCATTTCATTCGTTTTTCCCGGCGTATATTTTCCGCGAAACTGGGTAATACTTATTTTCACTTTTGCACACTTGCTTGTTATGCGGAATAATCTTTCATAGTTACAACATAATTACCTTATTCAGAAGTTATTAATGCATCCTATTTAATCCATATTTATCCTTTTATAATGTTAGAATTATCCAAAATCACACTTGTCAACTAGGACGTCACTTTGGTTTACTTTCATATTAGTGTACACATGTACTATTTTTAGCGTGTATTGAGTGACGTCGTCTTACAAACGTTTTGAGAAAGATAGTTTCAGTTTCAAATTATAGCCGCTGGCGAACAGCTGATTTTTAGATAGTGACCCAGATTTATTTATTCAGGTATTTTGGCACACACTGCAATTCTATTCACATATATTGTAATTTATTAATAACTATTATTAATGATATTAGCTTTTAATAAAGCTGCTTTTATTTATTTAAACAAATCTTATTCCTTGATTATCCAAAGTTTGGACTTCAAAACAGTTTTATTACTTTGACTTTTTAATTGATATTTGTATAATATCTGCCAAACCATTTACAATAACGGTTGGCGTTTCAAACGCCATGGCCAAAAATAAAAAGACAAACAGACAAACAACAGCACAGATGACACAACACAGAAAACCAAAGACTAAACAACACGAACCCCACCAAAAACTGGGGGTGATCTCAGGTGCTCCGGAAGGGTAAGCAGATCCTGCTCCACATGTGGCACTCGTCGTGTAGCTTATGTTATTACAAATCCGGTAAATAGTCTAATTCGGTAAGTCAGCATTCGTAAATTCTTAAGAATTGAGGACCGTCTTAATAGTTATAAGAAACAAATAAAAGTGAACATAATAAGCCTATTTCTAGAATAAGAAACAAACTTCAATTACTTTCAAAGCGGTTTTTGTTTGTACCGGCCAACAAAGAAGCCAACATTATGCTGGTGGTATGCCGTAATACTACACGGACGTTCAATTCTGTTCCGTGCGCTCCACATACAGTCATATAGTAAACAAACGTATCATAACCACATCACAGCTAAAGGCCTCTTCTTACAGTGTGTTTAATAGTTCCTTAACTACTACCAAAGAACTTATCATTACTTTTGCAATAAAATATATGAGAATGGTGGAATTAACTATTTTTGGAGTGTAAAAAATTCTTTGGATGTTTTAGATAAATTACGTTCTTTTGATTCTGTTGACAGTTTTGACTTTTCAACTCTTTACACTACACTTCAAAACAATCTTATCGAACAAAAGTTTTCCTATTTAATCAAATGGTCGTTTGGTAAATCTGAATGCAAATATATTCGCCGCAACTCATTTAAAGCCTTCTTCTCTAATGAGAAAGGTAAATATGCTAGATATACTTACTGGCGGTGTTATGAGATGATTGAAGCTGTCAATTTTCTTCTTGATATTATGAACGTTTCGGCAATAAAGTTTATCGACAGTTTGTAGGTATTCCTATGGGCATCAATTGGGCCCCTTTAATAGCAGGCTTGTTCTTGTACTGTTATGAAACACAGTTATTATCAAACCCAGTAAAGACCCGTCTAAATTGCATTTAATTGATAAATTCAACGTACAACACTTACCGTTATCTTGATGACATTTTTTTCGTTAAATTTGTTAAATATACTAACGACATTTACCCAAAGGAACGGTAATAACTGTCCTTTCCTAGGTTTAGATATTTCAGTTTTACACGGGAAACTCTTCTTACGTTGTACTGTTAAACCATTGTCCCAGGTTAGGGGGAGAGTTGGCGCCTCAAACTAGTTTAACCCCGCCACATTCTGTATGTGCCTGTCCCAAGTCAGGAGCCTCTAATTCAGTGGTTGTCGTTTGTTGCTGTGTTACAAATTTTTTTCGTAATTATTTTGTACATAATTCGGCCGTCAGTTTTCTCGTTTGAATTGTTTTGAATTTGTCATTTCAGGGTCTTTTATATCTGCCTATACGGCCGTACGATGATCTATAATTGTTAGTTTCTGTGTCATTTTGTCTCTTTAGGAGAGTTGTCTAATTGGCAATCATACCACGTCTTCTTTTTTTATATTAGTTGTTAAAAATCCTATAAGTACTGAAATTGATACTATTTTTTCAAGTGTGAATGGCGAACAACAAACAATCGTATGGCCTTCAAAAGTCTAATTCAGTAGGTAAAATTCAAGGAAAAGGGGGCGGGATTGTTGTAACCACAATTGTAACATATCAGTCGTCATCTCTGAAACATATATTCCATAACGGTCAACCAACTCATGATGGCGTCTGTAATATTTTCAACTTCATCTCTTGGAACTCTTAGTTGGATAGATTCCTTGTAAGCAGCAGAAGCTAGCATTATATGCGGGATATTAAGATTTCTGAATACATTGTTTATTGTTTAGTACCGTCATTTTTTTTTAACTGTTTTCCTTTACAGGCATAGTAAATAGAAATTAACAGCAAACTGTAGCAGAGGTCAATTTTCGTACAGGAAAAAATGTATTTTATTATATGATTTATACTTATTGATCGTTTAATTGCTTTTATTTGTTATATACATGTATGCTATTTTTTGATATATCATACGTAATAGTATTTAATGGTAATAAAAATGGATTTCCATGATTAATCTTTTATTCAAGTCATTTCCATGACAACCTCTATCATAAGAAAACTTATTAGTCTGTCTTTTCTATTTAATACATATAAAAAAAATTATCTAGGGAATCAGTTTTCACCTCAGCACTATATTAATCATTTTACCAAATATTTTTAGTGCAAATATTAAATAAAAATCTCGTAAAGTTGATTTTGATAACTATTTGAGCAACAATATTTGGTAGGTTGCTCTACAATAAACTCTGCATTTCAAAATCATGACATGATGTCGGTTGAGTATTGTTATAGGTTGATAATTTTTTTTATAAATGAACCTTTATCTTTTAACTAAATATTAGCTAATAAAGCTATCTTTTACTTATCTTAAAAAGTAGACTGATACACAAAGGTTTGTGAAAGTGTTATCTTGTAACTGTTGGCGTTAAAGAAGTAGTTCCTACGGTTTTAGAATTTTTTTTAAAAGTATACAGTACATCTGAATATAAAATACGTATGAAATCTATTATGTTGCAAATCTTGGCGTTCTTTATACAATACTTTTTTTTTATCAAGCGGTTGAATTTTTATTGTTGTAACAAAAAATCATTTGAAAACCCGCCCCGTATTCACATAACCCTGGATTAACATAACAAATGTACAGGCGTGCAAACTTCTATTAAATAAGAAGAATGTTTTTATTAAAACAGCATGGAGACGTGATATAAATCCGATACCCTTACAAATTCGGCTAAAAAAGAGAGTTTGTATAGAAGTTGTAGAGAGATACGTCAAGTCCACCACGTGAATTTACGACTACTTTTTTTATAGGCAGTATGAAATAAATGAAATTGTGAGTGTGTAGTTTAAGTCATATATAATTCACCGTCAACAAATGTGGTCAGCCGACAGTGCCATTAAAGGGTGCACAACAGAACAAAACGTAGAAATAACAAACCAAATAATATTAAATAACATAAGAGACTGCTAGAGTAGGCATACCAATTTGCATACATACAACACACTATTTTTCTTACATTATGTTTCAATATTTTATTCATTTATCAATGCGTTTAAGTCAATAGAATAACAGAACAAGTTGATCTTCCGAGCCTCAACTCTAAATACAGATCCTTACCGATCATTTTATTCATTTATCAATGCGTTTAAGTCGATAGAATAACAGAACAAGTTGATCTTCCGAGCCTCAACTCTAAATACAGATCCTTACCGATTTACATACGATACTTTCAAAAGTGCTATTTTTCCACTAATTGATTATCAAAGATCATGAGCGTATCAGGCAAATGAAACGAATTCAGTTCGAAAACTGTAGTGACAATGAAGTTAATATCATTATTTTCCATATTTGCGAACATGTGCTTAAAGAAGGTATAGGTCGTCGCTCGTGACATGAGTAAACAGTCATGTATACTTAATGAGCTCTGGTCTAAGGTATGACAGAAACTTAGTGTTTGTACACTTACCTACATTTGTTAGAGTCACGGGAATACAACGAAACACACTAATGTATTGATATCTACAAATCCCCGCATTTTAACAGATTTTCAGTTCATAACTTTTGTAGATACTGATCTTTTAAATTCCGCTTGTTTTTTTCTGATATTCCTGATAAGATAACAGAAAGCATATGATAGTTTGGTTTCGTTGTATTAAACAATAGTTTGATAACACTGAATGGTTCGCTTTACGGCCAGTGGTAAATATTGTAATATTTAACGCAACACTTTAAAGCTATCCTAAACCTCTAACTTCTTACCATAAATATGAGTCGTTACACATTTTGATGATATTGAATATGTTTAAGTCATATTTGATTATTTAAAGTATCCGTTTAATAACATGTTTCTACATGATTTGACTTGGGTAACTTAAAAAAATGCAGAATCGATATAATATACAGATTGGATAATAAATACAATAGGTTTTTACACATAGAAACAGTACCGGTATATTCAAACCTAAAAAGCCAGTTCTATTTTATTTGGTATTTTTAGGCATAAGCTTAGTTATCGGGATCGATCGGTAATTATTACACACAAAGGGTCATAAAAGTATTTGTTGTTGTAATACCGTTTGTTTATCTCTATTATCCCATATCTCATATTAGTAAAAGTGTTTGCTTACGTTTTATTACACAACCTAATTATTTTATCCAGTTACGACATCACTATACTAAGAAGGCGTGCAAAACATTCTGCTCTATACAACTGGCGTTATTAGCAGAGCCTACCTATATCAATTTGTTCATGTATTTTTGTCCTTAATATTGTTGAAATATTTGCTACTGTACGTTAAGCAAACAACAATCAATCATGTTAAATCTTACTTTAGATGTAAATTTTGTTAAATACTTTTTTCCGAAAATCTTTAGTTTGAGAAAAAATACTAAACCAACATAAAGTCGAAAGAACGTAAAGAAGATTTTCGATAGTCTACCAAGTCCGTAAACATTATATGACCATGGTGCAGTATTCTACAATCGATTAATTCGACAATTGCGTTTTATAGTATAAATATCTTGTAAACTGTATTCGATTGTATCAATAGGTCGATTCAATTAATTGTTGTACCATATTAACATACTTCTTTCGGATCAGGATAAATAAACTCAGTCAACTGTACGATCAGTATAATCAATGCTGTCAATTATATCGTCATATTATGAACGGAGCACGATCGTATGGATCGTATTCAATCTATACGATTGAGCAGCCAAAGTTGATCAATATAATTAATCCAGTCAACTGTTTATTCATAATATGAAGGAGAATGATCGTATCGATCGTATTCAATCGATACGATTGTGCCATTGTTGATCAATGTATTCAACTCAGTCAACTGTATCTTCATATTATGAACGGAACACGATCGTATTCAATCGATACGATTGTGCCACAGTTGATCAATGTTATCAATCCAGACGACTGTATCTTCATATTGTGAATGGAGCACAATCGTATCGATCGTATTTGATCGATACGAAAGTGCCACGGTTGATCAATATAATTAACCAATTCAACTGTGCATTCACATAACGAACAGAGTATGTCTCCTGTGCCATGTGGAGGTCGTAGAAAACTTCCCCGTGTTTGAGGAGTATATATAGTATAACTAATTAAAATGAACCGTTATCGATCGTATTGATTGATTCGACATATAACGTTCAATCTTTATCGATCGTATCTATGGTTACGATCGAGTCTTCCTCGTAAACAAATTAAATTGATTGAATCGACAAACGATGTTCAATCGTTGTCGATTGTATTGATCGTTACGATCGAGTAGTGGTCATAATCTCACTGTGATGGTGGATTCGACAAATGATGTTCAATCGTTTTCGATAGTTGCAATTGAGAATTCGTCTTTAACACATTGGGTTGATTGATTCGACAACAGTTGTTCAATCATTATCAACCGTTACGATCGAGTCATCATCATAAACAAATTAAGTTGATTGATTCAACAAACGATGGTAATCAGTTGAGTTGATTGATTCAACAAATGTTATTCAATCGTTACTGATCGTGTCGTTCGTTAAAGATTTTTTGAATAAATCGATCGTTCAGGTTGCACTTTGTAAAAAAAACCAGCTGTTTCACAAACCACGCTTCTTTTGGGGAGATATATAATATTCATAGATTTTTTGTTTTGTTTTCGTACTGGTTCCAAGATATGATCTCTATGTTTCACCTCATAAAGACATACCTTGGAAATGTTACCAGTATGCATACACATGGATAGCGGTGAAATTGAATTATGAGGAAGACCCAAAGTGGTGGGGTAGTAGAATTTTAGTATAAGTTTAAGTACTTAGAAGTTCCGGGCATTTAAATGTTGAAAATATGCCGCACAACCCTATATTTTGACCTTTGAAAAAAATTGTAGTGCATATGAACTTTCCATTCTGGGATATATTTTTTTTATGAAATTTAATAGTAAAAGTGGCACATTTTTAGCCGTAAAAGGAGTTCCTATGGGAAATTGCATTGTCTATATTTACAGAAGTGCCGTACTTTGACCTATAATGGTTAACTTTTACAAATTGTGACTTGGATGGAGAGTTGTCTCATTGGCACTCATACCACATCTTCTTATATCTACTTAAGTTGTCTATTCAGTTCATTCTTTTCAACTGAATTGAATTATAAAAAAGCAGGAAAAATCAACTGTCAATTACTGTAACTTAATGGACTGAACCAAGGTATGCATTAATTAGTGTCTCGTATGGTTAGGAAAGTTGATGCTGAAATTCATGTATAGTAGATGTCAACTATAAGGACATTATTACAAGTGGGATATTCAAAAATTGTGACCACCGTTATATATATATATATATATACAAGTCTAAATTGAAAACAACGTTCAAACCTATGATTGCGTTGGATAAAAACCGCAATTTTTATACGTGTGCATGCAAAACAAATTTCTTGTTAGATGGGTCTAAATACAGCACAAACAACATTTTCCAAAAGACCAAAAAAGTGAAAAAAGTATATTTTAACAAAACGCATTTGACTAACAGGTCGAACAACAAATGTTCTTAAACCCTGCTGACTGCCATGAGCGATTTCCAAATAAACGGTTCACCGATGTAATAAATGGATCTTAATTATAAATTTAATACTAAACAGAAAACAATAAATTTGCGGAAAAGATGATATACCGCAAACAAAAGGTGCAAAGGTTTTTGTACACCATATCCGGATTTCGACAATTAATGTCTCTTCAGTGATGTTAGGAATCGAAACGGTATTTAGAAAGCCATACAATTTACCTCAATTTAGGATAGACTCTTGAATTTTGAGGAGTCAGAATAGGATGAACGGATCATATAAACCCGAAGGCAAATACAATACAAGCCCAAACGAAAAAATATAAACAAGTCTAAATTGAAAACAACGTTCAAACCTATGATTGCGTTGGATAAATACCGCAAATTTTATACGTGTGCATGCAAAACAAATTTCTTGTTAGAGGGGTCTAAATACAGCACAAACAACATTTTCCAAAAGACCAAAAAAGTGAAAAAAGTATATTTTAACAAAACGCATTTGACTAACAGGTCGAACAACAAATGTTCTTAAACCCTGCTGACTGCCATTGGCGATTGCCAAATAAACGGATCACCGATGTAATAAATGGATCTTAATTATAAATTTAATACTAAACAGAAAACAATAAACTTGCGGAAAAGATGATATACCGCAAACAAAAGGTGCAAAGGTTTTTGTACACCATATCCGGATTTCGACAATTAATGTCTCTTCAGTAATGTTAGGAATCGAAACGGTATTTGGAAAGCCATACAATTTACCTCAATTTAGGATAGACTCTTGAATTTTGAGGAGTCAGAATAGGATGAACGGATCATATAAACCCGAAGGCAAATACAATACAAGCCCAAACGAAAAAATATAAACAAGTCTAAATTGAAAACAACGTTCAAACCTATGATTGCGTTTGATAAAAACCGCAATTTTTATACGTGTGCATGCAAAACAAATTTCTTGTTAGAGGGGTCTAAATACAGCACAAACAACATTTTCCAAAAGACCAAAAAAGTGAAAAAGTATATTTTAACAAAACGCATTTGACTAACAGGTCGAACAACAAATGTTCTTAAACCCTGCTGACTGCCATTGGCGATTGCCAAATAAACGGATCACCGATGTAATAAATGGATATATATATATATATATATATAGGTTGGACACTTTATCATACATACATGACGTGTTTCTGGAATAAACTAATTTTATAGCTGACTATGCGGTATGGGTTATGCTCATTGTGAAAGACCGAACGGTGACTTATAGTTGTTAACTTCTATGTCATTTGGTCTATGGTGGAGAGTTGTCTCATGTCAATCGTACCACATCTTCCTTCTTTCATATTCATCAAGCATGCTCATAATTTTAATAAACAAACGTTTGGAAAGACAAAGAGAGCATTAAAAAATACCCAAAAGAACACACAGACCTTTTAATGTCATTTTAGCCTGCGAAAGTTGCCAAGTATTTAATAACAATCAAAGTTAACATATGAAAACCATGTACACCTTTAAGGTATAATTATTCTAGTGAACATCATAGCCATAAAACAAGATAAACCCGGACAACAGAGTATGCAATCTACTAGTATATTTTTATTTTTCAAATGTATAACCGACTGCGTTACAGTCATACTCTACGAAACATCATTGATGTGGTCTTCATTGACTGTTCTCCTTTCCACTGACTCCAACGCATTCCTTTGTTATCCTTTTTATTTCCTAGATACAGTCCGTTAAGATTAGCATTATTACAGGCTTTATACCACCAAGCTCCTTTGCACATTTTAGCACAATTGCTGCTATAGCTGTCATTATCCTTATCTTTTGTGGAGAAAGCTTGTTTATCATGGTGCCGAAGAGCATCACCTAATATATTTTGTAATATCATATAAAAAAAAATGTTCAGAATTGACAATGATGTAAATAAAGGCAGACAGCTTTTTGACCTCCCCCTTATTCTTCAATTTTGGTTATCTCTACCAATGTTTTGAAATATTCATTCAAACTTTTTTTTAATCTAAACTACATTTATAATAAATGTCATCAACTTAAGAAGCAATGCTCGCAAATATACATTATAATATATTGCCTATTAAGTTACACAAACAAAGTGCTTGAATTTGTGAAAGAAATATAACAAATAAAAAAGGTAATGATAGTTTGATGTTGAATGCAAGAAACTGATTCCGAACATTCATACTATGCATGTTTTTCGATTATTGTTTTTTTTCAAACACCAGGCCGTTAGTTTTATCATTTAAATTGTTATTAATTTTGGTATGTCGAAACCTTTTCTTACTTGCTAGGAGTTCGGTATTTCTATTTTTTTACTTTTTACTATCACTCAAAGTTTTTTCTGGTTCCAATGATAGTTTACATTGAAAGAACTCCAAAATGTATATGGTTTCTCTGAGGGAGATACGTTTCTAATTCTGACTGTATCTTAGATTATTTAACAGTATAGCTAGCTATAAAACCAGGTTTAATCCAACATTTTCTTCGGTTAGTACCTATGCCAAGTCAGGAGCGGGTCTTATGCAGGTTATATTTATGGTTAAGGAGTAAGATTGCAAAACATATAATCTTAAATGTTTTTAAAAAATGTCCCCAGAGCACTTCCACCAAATATGTAATATGTCGTAACAAACAATTAGACACAAACCTTTCGTTTTTAACTGTTACGTTTAATTCTGAGTAGAAGGGATAACAAGTCAAGTTTATCAAGTCAAGTGACGTAGACGATAATTTTCTGCTGATGGACAAAATACCTTATTTCGAAAGATTATATGCCTTTATGACTTTCAGTTTATTAATAACACCGACATTATACTAACGTCAAAATCAAAGGGAAATAAATTTTGTAAAATGACACCGTGGATCGCGTTGGTCCAAATTAATTACATCTTAAGGACAAACTATTTGGAGAAAGTAAATCAATGTCTTTCATGGTTGAGAGGAGAAGCAATAACTTGAAAAAAACCTTTTGCGGGAAGATAACTCCCACAGGGATAAGTATTTAATTACAAAGGGTCAATAGTGAAATCGTAATCGCCGATCTATATCTTTTGTTAAATGTCTTTCGGTATTAAAAATACTATTTTTTTTTCATTAATAGGGAAGAAAATTTTTTTTAAGAACAAACCCTAAAAGTCTTGCCATAGGATTTTGTATGTCTGTTCTAAACGTTTTCGAAGATTGATGAAGCATCCTTGGACCGAAGTATCGAACTGTCCTAAGATCTGCACATTATTGAGGAAATCTTGACTATTTCACGACATATTTGAAAATGCACATCGAAGCTCAGGACTATCTAAAATTTCAGTGTGCCCTAATCCTGTACTACATATTGGCATAGAAGTTGATAGTAGAATAAGTAAAAAATTTAAAATAATTTTGTAAGATTAAAATGCATCAGAATTAACCAATTCACATAATAAGTAAAACATTATTTATGATAATTTTTCATTGTTAGTTTGCGAAGAAAAAATACACGAAATTTATTTATACGTTTTGATAAGAAATGATTGAGTTTGCTTAACATAGTAGGGTAAGTGTTAAATTGGTGTCCTTAACATACGATAAATTCTTAGTAATATCCTTAGTTGAGACATCTTTGATTAATCCATAAAAGGACTAAGACGTCGACATGTCTGAAGATAATCTAAAGACTTGTTTAAATTCTTTGACACCAATTACATTGCAACAGTCGCGAAAACTGTTGAAATAAAGAATTTCAGAACCATATAATTCTAAATAAATGACTCAAAAATTTCCATCACTGATTGAGAAAAATACAAGTGGACACAAAACTGATTTTAGAAATGTAAGTATTACCTGCCGTTCCACTTTAACCATTCACTGTCAGCCTGTAATTTGTTGACTTGTCGGCAATGTAGAAGGTAGAATATTTTGCGTATGCTCTATCGCCATTAAAATCCCCCAGGTTGACTCTGAGCTCATACTGTCCTCAAGATGTTAGTTTATATAGTTTATCATTACCTTTTAAAATAACAAAGAAAGGAAATGAATATTGAGATGAATACTAGAATGAATTTTTATTATACCCCTTTCAAATTCAAATCTACAGACAATATTTAAATTTATCATTTCGTTCATTATAAATGACAACATCTGTGATATTTACACTAATACAATATTTAAAAGCAGAAAAATGGAAAAAACGTTATACCAAACAGGATAGCTAAAATTGATACGAATGCACTATACGATGAATGAAGTCGTTTCAACGTTAAAGATGGAATTATTCTTTTCCATTCTTTTAATTCAAAAACTTCGAATTAGTTTTTCGGTATTTTTATTTTCGGGATAAATTATGTTGCATTTTTGAAAAACTGTTCACCAAATATGATCGATGATTTAGAAAATTGTTGATTGTACTATATATACTTGCATTTCACAGCGGTATATCATGTTACTTTTATTGTTCGTCCCTTAGTTTATTCATTGTGTATTTACATTGTATCATAGATCAGATTTATTTGTTCAGTGTACGTTCACTGGTGTTAATATGTCTTTTGATCGAGTTAAGCCATTTCAATTGATATTTTATAGTGTGTCTTTCTATGTTGTGATGTTACATTATTGATTCAGATAAGGGTGAAGGTTTAGTACCATTAAAACGTGTAACCCCGCTGCAATTGTTTGCACCTGTCCTAAGTCAGGAATCTTATGTTCAGGAGTTATCGTTTGTTGATGTGGTTCATAAGTGTTTCTCGTTTCTCGTTTTTTATATAGATTAGACCGTTGGTTTTCCCGTTTGAATGGTTTTACACTAGTAATTTTTTGGGCCCTTTATAGCTTGCTGTTCGGTGTGAGCCAATGCTCCGTGTTGAAGACCGTACTTTGACCTATAATGGTTTACTTTTATAAATTTTGAATTGGATGGGGAGTTGTCTCATTGGCACTTATACCACATCTTCTTATATCTATTGTAGCATTCTGTCAGTACGTATTAAACTTCGACAAATTTTAAGTATGCGCTCATGTCTAAGATAAACAAAAAACAACATTGATAACGGATTGCTCTAGTGACATGTATCTTTCGCAAGTGAAAAGCGTTATCCTCGAAGTTATTTGGTGAAAATACTAACCTAACCAAAATTCAGATCTCAGATCCATTCGCATATTCTTCCCTTCCTCGGTAGAAATCTACTTTACCATCTTGTCTTCGCTGAAAAACTTAAAATTTAAAATATTGTTGTTATGGTACTTTAAATGATGTATTTAGAAGAAATGTAACATAATTTGGCGTACAGAATGTTAGTAATGCATTAACTGTATGAGACAAATACATATATATAAGATATGCGCATATATAAACATATACAAATTCATCAAAGATACCGTGCTAAATAAAGATCAATCGATATACGTGCGTGTCCACAAGTGCAACAATTCAATAGTTTTGACAAGTATCAGTTTAACTCGGAGCGGCAGTGGAAGCATTTCCTAAAAGTGAACATAATCTAGTCTGACATATGATACATTTTTAAACATATTACATGTACATGCTTGAAATATTCGTACTATAATAAATTATACGGGGAAAAATATATTAAATACAAGAAATTGAAATACTAGACATTAGTTAACTCACAAACGGATACCTCCGCCCAACAATACTATTAGGATTTAAAGGGAGTAATTTTAATCATCTCCCCTGTATGAAATTTACAATTACATAAGGCAAGCCCACTTCCTTTTTTTGAGAGATTCATATGTAATCTGGAAACTTACATCCCAGCTCCTATGTTCTACCATGGGTGATCTGAGCCTAATTAATCCTACCAAATCACCCTGGCTTGAGTTTCTTTGTTCTGCATGCTTTCCTTTGTTCTGTAACATTTTGGTGGGAATGTCAAATCCACAATAAAACTTAGAATTATTTATACGGAAAAGACTAACTATCAAAATTTATGTAGAAAAAATCCAATGTCTATGGTAGGAATCGAACTGAAGCCTTTTAGCATATAGACCCACGATTCATACCCCTAAACCAGGATGACTGGATACAAACTCTCTGTTAATTTAACATATTTAAACATTGTGTCCTTGGCTCATAAAGGGTATATACTATATAGTTAGTTTTTTTTTATCTAATCTAGAACAGCTGGGATGTTAAATAGTTATCCCATTCGGACTTGGTGTGTCAGTGTCTCCGGCCATCGGGGTGATCTTACACGGACACACCGCGTCATCATGGGATAACTATTACTTATATTCCCCGTGGTATTGTGACGAATTCAATTTGTACTATCAATCCTTTTTTTGGAATAAAATAACATATTTGAAAACTACTTCAGACACATTTATTTTTTCTAAATCTTAAAATGTTCATCAGAAGAAATTTATGATTATAAATTTTTATTTCATATTACAGATCAACTTAGTCTATTTAACCGTCTAAAGTTATATTGAAATAAACTTATATAATACATGTATTTTACAAGTAGGTAACAAATTACCTAAATGGCCAGTAAATGGAAATATTTGATAAATAAGCTTTCCGGACAAAGAACATACTATGAAATATACTGTGATGCAATGTAGCTAATTTGTGTTTATCTAAGTGAAATCTGGAAAATAATTATACAATACTGGAGATGATACTGATAGACTATTTTTTGTTGCAAATAAACTCATCATAATTATGTAACAGGATTACAATTTTGTACGTCAGACGAGCGTTTCATCTACAAAAGACACAGTAGCTCTGTACTACTATGGTCATTACTAGAATTTGAACAGAATTTAAAAAAAACAAAGAAATTGTTCCAGATAAAAATACAAAAATGGAATGGCACATACGGGGTCACCCATTGGACTTACTTTTAAGGTAAATTATGTTTTCATTGCAAAGTCACTTTATTTTATTTGTGTAAGTCACAACGAAAACAAATAAAATTATCAACAACTATATGGATACAAAAACATATACATATCTTAAGGGTCTATTCATTTTAAAATAGTCGTGAAAAAGATGAGAAGACACAAATGGTGAAGCCAAGAACCATATACAAGTCGAAGAACAACAGACACAAGTCAACATGTGAACAACAAAACTCTACATAAAAATGCTAGTTGTAAATTTACAAAAACATTTCAGTAAAAATAATCAGTCCTGCACTAAATATATCTGTATCAACAATTCATATGTATATACAATTTTGCTGTCGCATATAACATATAAGATTAATCACTTTCATCTTTTTGTTAGGCTAAGTAAAAATGAAGCCGCCCCAATACTCAATGCTCATGGAACAACTATTTAATATTTAGTAGATATTTGGGCACCGGGCCTAATATAGTATGTTCCTTTTAATTCTGTAATTCTAGTGAAGTTTGTTTCTTCTGATTTTCTTCTGTGACACTATTGTAATAGAATGTATATGCTAATTCTAAAATAATTTTTCATGGTGAAAACTTTTCGTATTATTTGTCATTGATATGATGGAGAAAAAAAAGAACAGTGGTGTACTCTAAATAATAGTTTAAATTCACCAGGTGTTGTAATACCTGTCTCAAGTCAGATTCCTCAACCATTAATAACTGAACCTTTTTATGAAAATAAGTCCTAAACATATAACTGAGTATAGCAATAGTGTATTCAATTTTTGGTACTTTCTGTTTACTTTTATGTGAAATGTATTCACAATATGTCAACACAAGTGTTGACTAAGAACTGCATACTATGTGAAACATACCTGTTTAACATGGATGTACAAATCGTATGCTGAATTCTTATATATATTTACATTTGGTATTTGTTGTGCTGTTGAATTGCTATTTCTATGAATCACAGAAAAACTGTGTTTATTGTTTGTGATGATTGCATATGGAAATCGATCTTTCATCCTCAAGATTTTTCACATCCTCTTTTCTATTCCTTTGAGTGGGTTGACTAGGGTATTGTGACATGGTCTTCTCGAAACCAACAGTAAATAAGAAATATTTAAGAGGGGCGACCATTTGCTTGTTCGGGATTAAAATTGAAAGCCGCGTATAGACGGAACGTTATTGAAAAAAAAGACTTACCACCAAATGCATGTGTAATCTGCTTACCCTTTGTTTATAAATTGTACGAAAAAAAAAGTTTATTTTTAACCTGGGGCAAAAATTAGCCAAATGAAGTACAGACTTTTGGGAATTTACGGTTTTCTATGTTTTTTAGCTTCGTGTTAAAATTGGACTTGATTCGACCATAACTAATGATTCCGATATCTTGGATGACTTTGTAAGGGTTCTACCGTCTATCATAAATGCACATATGTTTTGATTAACGATCGATCATACATTTCAAAGAATATAGTCCATAGACCCCGGTTTCATAGACAAAAATGGGAATGACAATCGAACTCGCATGAACTCCAAACGAAGGCATCGACTAGGTAAGCAAACATTGATCACATGCTCTACTATTCCAGATCACACTTAAGGATAAAAGAAAGGCGGAAGATACAAAAGGGATATTCAATTTCATAAGTCGAGGACATAATACAACACCATGGTAAATAAAAAAGAAAACGACGAAAAGAAAAACAAAAGTCTACAAAACACAGAATAAAAACTAAAGAATGGGCAACACGAACACCATCAAATATCGCGGGAATGCAAAGTGCTACACATGTGGCACCCCGACGCGTTTCTCATGCAAGTACAAATTCGGTGATAAGTCTTAATAGGTGTTGTCACAATCGTGGAATGGCAAAGGCCATTTATTCGTCCGGACCAATATCATCTGTATCAAGGAGTGAAGTTAAACAAAACGTTCACACAATCCTTATTACGTTATGTACTTTTTGCATCTCTTTTTCTACTTTTTAAACAGAAAATTACTGGGCTTTCTTATAGCAAAACATTGACTTTTTGATTTTTATATTTGAGGGGGTGAACATGCACCCGCTGCAACTCCTTCTAAAAAAGAGATAGGATAACAGTGAATATATACTATCTTGCATTTATGTACGCCAACTTAAATAACTATCGTCAAATGTTGTAGATATATTTGTATTGATATACTGGATATGTGTGTACATTTATCTTGTTATCACAAACAATATTACAAAAATAAAACAATAATGAAAATGCCACAACCGAAAAAATTACAGATTTGAAGTCTTTTCTGGTATCGCTAGTGAGTAGAGAAACAGATATATCGTATCGGTCAACACATTCTTGATAGAGACCTTAAAATTTGCGTAGTGCGATTCCATTTGTTCTTCCTCATAACTCTATTTGAGCAGTTTGCTTGTAAGCAACTTATCTCGTCAATAAAGTCTTTTTTCTATGCATTAAATTGTTTACGAGTTATACTTCATTTAGCAGAAATATACCGATATAGTTAATCATAAGTCTCTGTAACTAATAATAGTCCTTTGTCTAGAAGAGTTTTAAATAAAATGGCAAGATATTATCAAACAATTTATGAATCCTTTAAGAGCAGACACCATTGCAAGGCCGACCAATTACTAGGTTCCTCACTAAAGACAGACATTTTAATACATTTGCAGGATTAATATGTGTGTAGCCGTCCTTAAGGTTGAATCAGTCGATGAGATAGCAATAAATGCACATAGAAGTGCACATTTAGACCATTGAGGAAAAGTACTTGGTTCAGTATTAGAAATGACGACAAAAAAAAGGCTGCAAGTAACACATGCAGTACAACGTCATACCAAAGAATGCTTATATTTTATTGGAATGTTAATTCAAGGCTAGGTGCTTAGATTACTTAATATCCTGGTATGAAAATCAATTCTTCATAAACTATAATTAGCTTTTGTAAGATATCTAAATTTGAAAAAAATGTAGCATTCTTTGATATATACATGAATGTACTGGAAACCTGACTTTGTAAATGTCTTTATGATTTAAAACCAGTGTACCGTACACTTCATTGCTGACTCCATCATGTAAATCATGTTCATTTTCTACTGCTATTTGAATCATATATTGTCTACTGTCAATTTTGATTAATTCCTTCCTAATGTTATTGTCTCAAAGAATGTTCAAATTAGGACAAAATTATAGATTTTGCTTATCATGGCGGTTGTTGTCTAATGAATGTTTTATTTATTTTCGTTTTTTATTGTTATTCTGATACTTAACACTTCTGTTTTTGACCGATGCATATATGAACACTAAGCTCTTCTAAGTCAGTAAACTGAACCAATGCTAATATTTATTTTCTTAGATATAGGTTTCTGCGTTTCTTCATCAGTAGCAATGAGACTAGACTTGTAGAAGACAGGACGACAATGAAATAAGTAAAACCCTCATAAAACGACATGAAAAAAGAAAATTAAAAAATAGCAAAGAACAAAAAGAGGACAAGGGGTACAAGTACACAGTACATTTTAAATTGTCTTTCGAAAAAAAAAACTTTCTAAATAACAAAACTTTAATGATTACTCATAACATACCATGTGGATGAATTCAACTCAATCAGTTGGCATCCTTGTTTTAATGCTTCGTTTTTTGCAGCCACCCTCTATCAAGGATATCATGATAAGAAATGCAAGCTTTTGAATATCGTATCTAAGCGTCATAAACAGTACAGTTATTTGTGTAATGCCCTAAACAAACTATACAGAAAAACAAAATGAACGCCATTTGTTAAATGTTTTTCCTTGCGTGTTTGATAATATTAGGGTTTCCTGTTTTAGCTAGATTTTATATTTTAGTTTGTAGTTACAATTGTATATAAGCTGATTCTATCTGAAGAGGTCTATTGAGACCATGCACACATGTCATATATGTAGGTTTTTCTGTTGAATAATTACTTTTAACGAAGAAGCGCTACATATGAAGGTCATTTGCCAGGCGTGAGGATTTTATATTCCTCATTAAAAGAGTGGCAAACGATATTAATTGGAAAATCAAACGCACAAGTCAAAGTAAAAAGGACAATACAATGGCAAAATAAAACGAGAAACGACAAAAAGACAAACAACAATTAACAAAACACAACCTAGAAAACTAAAGAATAAGCAGCACGAACCCCACCAAAACCGGGAGTGATAACAGGTGCCCCTGTAGGATAAGAAGATACTGCTCTACGTGTAGTACCCATTGTGTTGCTAATGTAGGTACAAACCTGGTAATAAGTCTAATTTGGTTAGTCACATTTGAGGAAATGAGGACGGGATTGTGGTTACGACAATTGGAACATATCAGTCGTCAACATAGCAACAGATTTTCCATAACGGTCAACCAATTCATGATGGCGTCTGTGAAATTTCGAAGGGATGATTTCAAATTCATCTCTTTGGACTCTTGGTTTAATTGCTTTCTTGTTTGCAGCAAAATCTAACAATATATGAATACATTGAAGTTTAGTGCGGTCATTGTTGATCTCTATTTCGTTGCAGCAAAGCAATAGAAATAAATAGCAAATTGCACGAGATGTCAATTTGTGTACAGTAAAAACAATGTGTTTTAGTATATGTTTCATACTTATTGTTCTTTTTCAGTAATCTATAAATCATTTTACGAAATGCTTTTATAGCAAATATTTGATAAATATCGCGTGAGGTAGCTTACGATGACTATTGTAGCAGAACTAATTGTTACCTTACTCTAAACTAAATCGGTAGTAATAAGGTCTTTTCACTTTTCGTGGAAAGACCTTTTGTTTTTTTTTCTGATTAATTTTTTTCTTCTGCCGTCTGTGATGTTTTTTGTTTTGTTTCAAGACATATTGAAAAGAGTTTCTGCCCATGATATCGTACATTGATTACTGTTTCACCATTGATTCTGCGTTACCGAACACTTATTCTTAAAGGCGTAATCTGCAGTGCCTTCTTTTTCTTGTTATCTTTTTTTCCCTTCAACCGTAAAAGATATCGACAAAATGTTTGATTCAAATTGTTTGTTTAATCTTTAGGATTCTTCGGTTAAGTTTGACCAAAGTAATCCAATGACATCTTATTGGAGTTTTACCTTTTAAATTTGACATAAGTGATATGTTGAATTAACTCATACACCGTTAGTCATAGAGACCTAAAGTCTTTTGATATGTAGTTCCTGGTCCATTAGGAGGAACTTAAGGTCAAGGTCATGTTCTTATTCCATAAATGTGATAGTTATCTTTATTACACAGAAACCGTAACAGTTAATAATGAAATTTTGCCAAATAAATGGTAACAACATGGTGCAACTTTGATGCATTTGAGTCGAAGTGTTTCGATGACCTTTCATATGAGTCCCCTCTTTTATATTTGAAATCAGTATTAATCGAGATAAGATGAGGTGGAATGACCTTCAATTGTTCTCTGAATAATTGGTTTCTAATTATTATTTGCATTTCAAACAACTTTCATGATGCAAATCATGACTTGATGTCGGTTGAGTAAAAATTGTGCTTAGAACATGAACACTTGTATCACATGTTTAGTTCTAAACGTGTTTAGGTATTTGTGTAATATATAAGCACATTTTAAAGTAAATATACACATGTCTTTAGGTGTTAGACCACCAATTAACCCTCTCCAATTTAGAACATATGTAAAAATTGCACTTCCCTGACACAAAATAGTGCTTTTGGTGTCAATGTTTACTTAAACTAAATAACAAATTTGCAGACAATAAACTGTTGGTGAAGGAAAGAAATATATTTAAACCATTTTAAGCCAAACAATACTTGTCCATGAGTTTGCATAAAAAATTGACGATTAATGTGTTACATAGTATACTTTTCTTAAAGATTTTCAGAAAACCAAGGGTTATTTCTAGTAGTAGATGACTTCCGAACGTGTTTCCCTACAAGACTTTAAATATTGGTTGAAAATTGGCATGTAGAAAGGCGATACATGTACAATTCAGGATATACATAGTCTTTATGAAGTTAAACTTTTGAATTGGTGGTTTGATACCTTTAACATGAACACTTCTACATGTGTTTTAGAATTAAAGTGTTCAGAACAAGATCCTTAACACAATCCTTAACACGTTTTCAACCTAAACGTGGTTAGAGCTGATGAGACATGTTTAGACCTAGACGTTCAACAAAAAATGCACAAAACATATGTTTAGGAATGTGGTAAGAACCTTAAGACCATTTTCACAATGTAACACTTTTTACAAAAGTACAGTTATCTTTTAACGAAATAAAAGCAAATAATTCTATATATTTTTTTTTATCTTAGTAAGACAACTTCTCTGATATACAAAGTGTTATAGAAATGGTCTTCATCTCTCTGTTTATCTCACATATCCCTTATTACCTAACAGTAAGAATACGCTATGTTTCTTGAGTGGCTCAAAAAAATGCTGGATCGATATTCTATGAATTATGTATTCAAAATTTGGCAAAAAAATATAATTTGTTAAAAGGAAATTGACAAAATGCTTTGTTATTATTGAAATAACATGGAAAATAACATACATAAAAATAATCTTTTGCAGTAGGTTATTGGCAAAAAATCTAATTACATTTAAAAAAGTTTATTTCCACCGAGAATGAGGAAGTATCATACACAGAAAACATTAATTGTCGATGTAAAACTGTTATTGGTGTTAAAACTAGAAAAAAAAAAAAAAAAAAAAAAAAAAAAAACACACACACACACACACATACATACACACATTATAAGATTTTTGTACACTCAGCACGTGTTTTTGGAAAAACCTACATCAAGTTACTTATAATCATGCATAGAGCATTAACAATCTTAAAGAGCATATAAAACCGTTTAATATAAAAATAAGGAGATGTGGTATGATTTCCAATGAGACAACTATCCACCAAAGTTCTAATGAAGTGGATGTAAGCAATTACAGTCTACTGTACGGCATTCAACAATGAGAAAAATTCACACCGAATAGTCGGCTATAAAAGGCCCCGACATGAAAAATATGAAACAATTCAATTGAGAAAACTAACGGCCTAATTCATAAAAAAACAATTTAAGAAAAACAAATATGTCAACTTTGTCTGAAGGAGTTTCCATGTATTTAATATTAACCAAAGTAAACCTCTGTATACATGTACACAATAATCAAAAACAAGATAAACTTCTATATTTTATTTTTTTCAAATTCGTTGCAGTCTATGCTACAGTCTAACTCTATGAATCATCATCGACGTACTATTCATTGACTGTGCTTATTTCCTAGCCCCCAACACAATCCTTTGTTATCCTTTTTATTTCCTAGATACAACATGTTAAGATTAGAATCATTAGTCGTTATACCACCAAGCTCTTTTATAGAATGTTGCACAATTTTTACTGCTATGTTTGTCATTTTCCTTACCTTTTGTCGAGAAGGCCTGTTTGTCATGGCGCTGAAGAGCATCGCCTTATATGATAAACAAATGTAGGATAAAAAAAATGATGTAGAGGAAACCAGCCAGCTTTGAACTGTCCTTTATTCTATAATTTTGGCAATCCCTACTGATGGTTTGAAATATGCAGTCAGAATTATTTTCAAACTCATAAAATTCATAAAAAATTCATCAACTCAACTGGCAATACTTACAAATATACATAATTAAATTTTCCTATAAAATTCCACATGCAAAGCACTTGACGTTGTGACAAGTAATGTAACGAAATTAATATTTATTGCGTTTTGAAAGTGGACTATAAAAAAAGGAATATAAGAACTAATTCAATATAGATTTTAGAAAACATAAGTATTAAAAATATTTTATCAAATTACAATTTATTTAATCTTCGCTCTCAGAAAAAAATGCATAAGGTCATGTCAACGCCACACGCTAGTTATTTAACATTTTTGTTTAAAAACAGGAACAATAACATTTATTTGTGAAATACAAATCATTATCTCTTCTGTCTTTTTGGGGGAAATTCACACACATTTTATAACTTAATTTTCAAAACATTAATTTGTGTGCAATTAATGAAAGCAAAAACAAATTAAAAAGCATTTGTTTATAAAACAAGTGCAGATATTTTCACATATTGCATATTCACTTGATTAATAATGCAAGGAAGACATAGCTAACTTACGGCGTGAAGAGAAGGCTTATCAAACACCGATTCCAAACATACATAGTATGTATGCTGTATGTTTTGGTTATCTCTTAATGTTTTGAAATATTAAGTCAAAGTTATTTTTAGTCTATATAAAATTTAACAATTAATTACACCTTATATAAGAATGCCGGATTTTGATTGGTTGTTAGACAGTGTATTTTCCGCATATTCTAACATTTTGTCCTCATTTCAAACGAACTTACCTGTTTTTTCATCACTGCCGGTGAATTTGCCTCAAATTCCCCTCTCTGCCGTGGTATTTGCCATTTTGGATATTCCTTTTTTACCCTCGCGAGCCTGTTCCCGCCAAAATTATTCGGAACCTTTCTCACTTTATCCCGACAACATGGTAAAGCACTATTGATTGAGTTAAACCGAAAACTGTCAGAAATATACATATTAAGAGGGGAAAAATGTCTATACAAATGAACGATTTAATGATGGAATAACAATGACGTTTACACATATATATATACCATGACGTTACAAAAAAACATCACTAACGCATATAAGTACATGTATAATTCCCGCGGTACTACGATTTCCCTTCACATGTACAGACAGTTTCAATCAAAATCTATTCGGTGTAATTAAACAGATATATCATGTTATGGAGGGGTATTTGCGAAAAATACCAGTCTTGGGACCAAATTTCCCTCGCCTAGCAGCTTGGGAAATTTCACCGTCCCTTGACTGGTATTTTTCGCAAATACCCCTCCATAACATGATATATCTGTTCAAAATTCATCAATTAAAGTAGCCACACCGTTAGTTTTTGTGTTTGAATTGTTTTACATTTGTTTGACCTTTTTCAACGTCATATATCCAACTTAATGCAAAAAAAAGATATTATAATATCTTTATACAGAATTTTGGCCTTGACCTAGATTAAAAGGTCATAGGTCGTGGATCTTAAATGAAAAAAAGGTCATCAGGTCTGTTATATTTATGGTTAAGGTTTTATACTTACCAAACAGGTTATCTTAACTATTCAAAGAGGAGAAAACTATAAAAAGTCCCCAGAGCACGTCGATCTAAATGTATTGAAGTTTTGACACGAATTGACAAAAACCTGTTATCGTGTACTGTTATGGTTTAAGAGGAGTAGCAATTAGAAGGCAAGTTTAAAATGTCGAACGTCATCTAGACTCTTGACCTTATTTGTTTTGCTGATGGACTAAATACCTCATTTTGGAAAACTTTGGGTCGATTTGGTCCAAATTGATGACATCTGAAGGATGTAACAAACAATATGGAAAAGGTAAATTGATGCCTTTTACGGTTTAAGAGGAGTAGCAATTACCAGAAAAAAAACTAACAGCGTACGGGGAAATAACTCCCACAGGGATAAATATTCGGTTACACTGGGTCAATGTTTAAATTGTAATAACTGTTCGATATACTACCTTTCTGCATGTTGCGAAAAAAAAAACATACTAGAAATCATTTTCATTACGGCAGAGAAAAAATAAAAATTAACACTTCATGCTTTTGTATCTTTCTTTTTTTTCTATACATTTTCGTAAATTGATGAATGCAGTTTTGGACCAAACTATCGAAGCTGCACATAATTGTGGAAATCTAGACTGTCTGACGATGTATCTAATAATGCACATCGAAGCTTAGTCCAATAAAAACAACTATGCCCTAATCCAGTAAACAGTAGAATAAATAAAAAAAAAGTAACACAAAATAATTGTGTAAGATTAAAATGCATCAGAATTAACCAATTCAAGTAGAATGATATCGATAATAGTTTTTATTTGTTATTTAAAAAAAAAACACACAAAATAAATTAATACGTTTTGATTGAATGTACTCAACATAAATATGATAAACGTGTAAGTTTTGAATTGGTGCCCTTAACTTAGGATGAATTTTTAGAAATATACTTAGTGGAGACATGTTAAAGACATAACACTTATACATGTCCAAAGTTACCTTAGACAAACATGACCTTGGGGAAAGGGTTAAGTGTAATGATTAATCCATTACGTGTTAACATTGCAGCTATCGCGAAAATCGTTGAATTAGAGAATAATTTTCGAAAACAGTATATTTGAGAATCATATAATTCTGTATAAAAGACTATCAACAATTATTAAAGTTTTTCCATTACTGATTGAGAAAATAAAATAGTGGACACAAACTGATTGTAGTATTACCTGCCGTTCCACTACAACCATTAACTGTAAGTCTGTAGTTGGTTGACCTGTCGCCGATGAAGAAGTAAGAATATTTCGCATAGGCTTTATCACCATTAAAATCCGCCAGATTGATTCTGAGTTCAAACTGTCTTCGAGATGTTGATTTATGTAGTTCATCATTACCTTTAAAAATCAGAGTAAAAGGAATTGAAATATTGAGATGAAAATGTACTTGAATTATAACCCCTTTTAAATTCAAACGTATACACATTATTCAATTTTATCATATTCGTCTATGAGAGGCGAAAGATACCAAGGAAATATTCAAACTAATAAGTCGAACAATTTAATGGCAAAAAATCTAAAAAATCAAAAGATAAACAGTTAACAAAACACAACAAAGAAAACTAAAGACTGAGTAACACGAACCCCACAAAAAATCAGGAGTGATCTCAGGTGCTCCGGAAGGGTCAGCATATCCTGCTCTACATGTTGTACTTGTCTTGTTGCTCATGAAAGTACAAACCTTGTTTTATATGTCAAAAATGTATGATATTAACACTCAAAACCAAAAGACCAAAATGGAAAAACGGTCATTCAAAATAGGAAGGAGTGCATTTATATGTGGTTGAAGTCGTTACAAGGTTAAATTAGAAATTTTGTTTTCTGTTCTTTTAATTTCAAGAGCCTCGAAAAAGTGGTAGGAATTTTTATATTAGGATAAATTATGTTGCTTTTTGAAGAACTGTTTTCCAAAAATATGATCGAGAATATAAACTTGTAGCATTTTTTCAGCACGTCTTACATTTCGACAGATTTTACATACAAATGAGGCGAAATTAACCAAAGGGATATTCAAAATTACAAGTAAAAAAAACGGACTATGCCATGGGAAAAAAACGGACTATGCCATGGGAAAAAAACGGACTATGCCATGGGAAAAAAACCGGACTATGCCATGGGAAAAAAACGAAAAAAGACAACACAAGTACTCAAACACAACATAGAAAAAAAGGACTGAGCAAAACAAACCCCCCCCCCCAAAAAAAAAAGGGGGATCCTAGGTGTTCCTGAATGGTACACAGATCCTACTTCACATGTGGCAACATTCGTGTTGCTCATGTTAGTTCAAACCAGGTGAAAAAAGTATATTTCGGTATAGGTCACAATCAAGAAAAATAGGATGGGATTGTGATTACGACAATTGGATACATATCCGTCTTCATCTGAGAAACAGATATTCCATGATGATCGACCAACTCGTGATGACATCTGAGTGTCACTGATGAGTCTTATGTAGACGAAACGCTCGTCTGCCATATCAAATTATAAGCCAGGTACCTTTGATAACTATTGTAAAATATTCAAAGGGATGATTTCAACTTGTCCAGTTGAAACTCTAGGTTAATAGCTTCCTTGTTATCAACAATCTATAATAGAGGTACTCATGATTGGAAATGTAAGCCCTGAAATATTTTTTCAAGTGAGGGATATTTACTTCATATGTAGGCGCTGCAGGAATTTTGCTACATAGAAATTCAAAGTTTACAATTGGAATGCTAAAATCATCTCTCTTGTGGTAAAGTTTTGTTATCAACGACCCTCAAGTTCATGCCTAAGTTTGGATAAAAACTTAAATGTATAACAACATTGATAGCGGATTGCTGTAAGGACATGCATCTTTCGACACCTCGATGCTAGTTATTCTCGAAGTTATTTGGTTAATTACTGACCGAACTAAAATTCCGTTTTCAGATTACCAAATCCATTTTCATATTCTTCCCATCCTTCGTAGAAATCTACTTTACCGTCTTGTCTTCGCTGAAAAACCTAGAATTGAAAATATGTACATATATGAAACGTAAAGTAATTTGAAGTATATCATGTTAGTTATGATTTTACTGAATGAACCAAATACATGTATGATACGTTTACGATATGTCCATATGACCATATAAAATTCGAAACAGACCACCGTAATAACTATTAATATTAATCTAAAGATAGTTATTTAAAAAAGATATACTGCAAGGTCTGCCAATCATTTTACAGTTAAGAATACTATTGTCATAAAGCAACGAATATAATGCATTTGTCGCATGATTCCTTTACTACCTTCAGAAGTAACTCCCACTTTCTAAATTAATGTATTAATTACCGTCCATCCTCCCCCATCCGTCTCCATATCACAGTAAACCTTAACACCAGCGCCACCTGCCGGATAGATTTTGTAGACTCCACTTCTGTAATGTTTTTGTCTAAATCCGAGCAGTCCCAAATATTTTTCTCTGAAATAACTATGTACTTTCGGTATAAAGAATAATAAGATTGCAAAATACAATTGTTTTCCCATTTGCAACACTAGTAGCACTTTTCGAGATCAGACTTTAACAAACTGATTTTTAGCACGACACCTTTTTAGAATCAAATTGAAAAAAAATCTTTTGTTAATATTTTTTAGTAAAAGAATAAAGCGTCTCGTTGTTTTTCGTTTGTCAACTTTGTCTGTCAGCGTGTATTTGTTTCGTCTAACAAAAGTTCCCATTGAAAATTTGTTATAAATCGATTCCATTATACCTGTTCCTGTTCAAACAACTATTCTATATCTTTTATTCCGTTTGGAACAAATACTGTAATATTTGTTGCAGTGGAAATAATTTAACAGAATATTTCGTCCACTTGGAACTTATATTATGAAGAAACGTCTATTTCATGACAGCCTTTCAATTCTGCACTAAAAGTAAAATATCTCATCGTAGTTAAAAAATGATTTCTGAGTTCCTTTAGGGTAAATTATGATTTTATTCTTTTCAATTGGTATATGGAAGGGTCTAAAAGATGTCTAGTGATAATAAATATCGGGTACACACAACGACCAATCATGTAGGATTTTCCTTACTCTCGAAAATGAGTAGCATATTATCTTCATTTTGTGCCCATGTTACTCCTTGGTTTATTGATTGTAACATTAATTAATAAAACAACATGGCGTTAAACTTATTTGTTACCCAGATTTGTTTTCGCTTAATGGAATGATGACTATTGAACAGCGGTATAGTAATGTTGCCTTTATTTACCATTTATCCAATCTAACTTATAATGCTATATTATACATCATCATTGAATATATGTAGTTATTTAAATATATATGTGTACATAATAAGAACGGAAGATTACTTCTTTATAGTACATATTAGAGAATTAGCTTAGACAAGGAATATATACCTGAAGTTTAATTACAACTGATTTGTTTAATGTAAAAGTGTGTTACCAGAAGGCAGTAAAGTTCTGTATTTACCAGTTGCCAAGATGCTAAGTACTCGTTCAAAAATATGAACAATTTAGGGTAAATATGTAAAAAAAACATAATAAAAAGATAAACAATTTGAATAAAAAGCCATCAATGCATAATGTATATAGATTTAACCAGACTTTTCACTGTTTTATAATTACCAGAATCAGAAGTTGATGGTAGAAGATTTCTATTGGCATTTGTTATTGTTATCATCACTATCAATATAAAAACAAAGAACAGTATGAACGGTTTTTGTATGCTAGATTGATACATATTGGACGAAGCTTGCATAAACCTAAAACTAGTACACGACTTATACGTTGAATTTTAATGTCAAAATTTGCAAAGTTGCATGACTAATTATCGTAACAGATTGGAGTGTTTAACATTTCTAAAAACAGTATTATATTTTTACGAGTTTACATTATGTATAACATTTGTCTTGAACTGATTTTGACCAATACAATAATAAAATACATGGAAATATACTTGGCTTTGATAATTTCAGACGAATATACCAAAATGGAATGGAACGGAAGTGTCTCTCCTCCTTTCAAATTCTTAATATTCATTTAATTTCCATGTTTATCTGTATAGATAAAGGCGACAGTAATTTACCGATGTTTAATGGAATTATACTGGTAAAAATATCTTAAGACGTATTCACAAACACAGTAATGCATGTACAGTTGGCTATGAAGATATACTAGTTACATGTTCAGAGCTAGGCAAACTGGCAATATTTAAGCACACTGGTCGTTGGAACTCTACATATTTTCAATCCTTTGTTTATAAAAATAAGAAGATAACGAAAATAAAGTTTGATTGCCAATCAGACAACTATCCAACAGAGATCAAATAACGTAGATGTACATTGTAAGCAACTGTAGGTCACTGAAAGGAGTTCAACAATTAGCAGATTAATACCGTATGGTTAGATATAAAATAATTCGACATTCCAATATGTAAATAATTCAATATAGAAAAACCAACGGTTTGATTACTATTTGATTTTTGTGGAGTAAAGGGTACCGGGCATGCTGTTGTTTATTCCTGTTTAATCCTGTCTCTGGAATCGGCTGGTGGATTTATTGTTATTGCGTTGTGGTCTATTAAGCCAATATTTATTTACTCATGTTCAAATTTTATTAATAAATTAAGATTAAATTCCCTTGAACATTGGTTAAAATTTTATTAATATTTGATTCGTAACATACAATAACGCTAATCCAAATTACAAAAAGAGCTAACAATGCATGGGCTCGTTGTAATGTATCATCATTTCGTGCGTATTTTTGACTAGATTTAATCATCGAGTTTACCTCCTAAGATAGCTGATGGTAATTCGAGCCGATATAAACATAGATATTGATATACATAGACTGAGAAGCACGTGGAGTTGTGTTATAAAGATTTTTTCAAGGTCTGTTTGATTTCATTGTATAGATTTAAACAAAAATTTAATCATGGTTTTACCTTGATTTGATACGAACAGCCATTTTGCTGTTCGTGATTAATAAATACAAAACCACGATCGAATTGAATGGGGACGTTACATCGAATGCTGCATGTATGGAACTCTTGCAAAAACTGAACATCTACATCAATGACTTGACAAATAATGATGATAAAGGACAAATCATTCCACCTTTCATAAACTTTGGTTAAATATTACTATGAGTTATTCTAATATTAAAGTATAAAATGGACAAGGGTCACTGTTTGATTTAGTAAGAAAGGGTTCAGGTGGATAAAGTCATATTTTATACATATTTAAAATCTGGATAGTATACAAAACATTTATCATCCAAATGTTTGCAGATATTATAAAAAACAAGATTGGACAATATGAACTCCCTTAAATCGGGCAGTAAAACAAATTACTTGGAAAAAGGTTATCACATCCTGGTCTAAATAAGAAACCCTTCCAGCCATCATATAAGGTAAAAGAGAATATACGTACAGAATTCTATCAAATATTTACAAAATGTAATAAAAAATATTTATGCAACATGAAAATATGAGATAAATTAAAACATTTATTGACTAATTAAATATTCAAATCCGAAATAGAACGAAAACTAGAATATTGTAAAATATGTATTTAACCCTTTATGAGATTGCATTTGGGTATAATATGTTTTTTAATTACAAAAAAGTGGAAGACATTTTGATTGTTTGTTCAATCAGTATCACAATAATATCTTCAATACCTATAGAAATAGAGTCATAGATACTTAATGAGTGACGGGTGCCACATGTGGAGCAGGATCTACTTACCCTTCCGAAGCACCTGAGATCACCCCCAGTTTTTGGTTGGGTTCGTGTTGCTTAGTCTTTAGTTTTCTATGTTGTGTCATCTGTACTATTATTTGTCTGTTTGCCTTTTTATTTTTGTCTACAGCGTTGTCAGTTTGTTTTCGAATGAGTTTGACTGTCCCTCTGGTATCTTTCGTCCCTCTTTTAATGTATGTTTGTAGATAGTTACATACAATTATTTATCTCTTTCGAGGCGTCAGTAATTGAACAGTATATGCAATTTTAATGGAAACGGGGGATGTGTCAAAGAGACAACAACCCGACCAAAGAGCAGAAAACAGCCTCATTGACACTCATACCACATCTCCTTATATCTATATATATTTAATGTGATCCCAACCCCGGAAGCTGGCTTTAGCTTTTAGATAAATATGCCTGAAGTGATGAACATAGAGAAGTTATCGGTTTGACACATACTTCATTATCTTGTAATGTTGATATTGGCATAAAAAACTCATCAAATATACCAGGCTGGTAATATTGGACACCAGACGCGTGTTTTGTCGTTTAAATCATATACGAAGTTGAAGAAATGAAAGATATTAACAAACTAGAGGCTCTCGGTCTATGTGCATATGTGCATATTCAACAAAGGACACTCTCCAACAATGTAGACGAGAATAGAATTCATGACAAAAATCTCTGGTTTGTTGATCTTTAATTGCTGATCATTTAGTCTGTATAGTTTCTCTCTAACTTCTTTAGTTGTTACTCTAAACACAAAAGAGGGTAACAAAAACCCTCATTTTAGGGCAATCACTCCTATAAAGAGTGACAGTCTACTAACTATATCGGCAAAATTGACTTGTTAGCAGATCTTGCCTTGCTGATCTTTTTTGTGATTTAAAGTGTATTAATCTGCTATAATTTTTATAATATAAGGCAAAACGCAAAACAATGGTAAAAAAGGGCAATAACTCCAAGTAGGAGTCGTCGGACGATTTCTTCTATTTGTTTTAACTGTAGCTCTTGCCTTGCTGATAATTTTTCTTATATAAGTTTCTATCTATCTATTATAATTTTTAAGATATAAGGCAAAAAAAAAAAACGCCAAAAAAATGGTAAAAATCGTCATCAAAGGACAATAACTCTGAGAAGGAGTCGACTGACGATTTTTACCATGTTTGACTCATTTTTAGAACTTTTCTTGATGATCATTTTTGCATTTAAAGTTTCTCTTTATCTATAATTGTAGTTTTTGAGATAAAAGGTAAAATGGGAAAAAATGAAAAATTTGTAATTTAAGGGCAATAACTCCTATAAGAAGTCATCTGACAGTTTTGACGTATTTGAACAATTGGAAGAGCTCAACATTTTGAACATTTCTGCCCCTGTTAGAATTTTCTGTTTATGACGGTTTTCCAAATAATAGACAAGACTTGCATTTTACCCCTATGTCTACTTTTTAGCCAAGTCGGCCATCTTGGTTGGCAAGCGGTTTCATCGGAATAAATTTTTAAAACTTAATAATCCAATGATGATTGTGGCCATGTTTGGGTAAATTTGGTCCAGCAGTTTCAGAGGAGAAGATTTTTGTAAAAGTTAACAGACGACGACGGACGCCAAGTGATGAGAAAAGCTCACTTGGCCCGTTCGGCCTAATGAGCTAAAAATGAAAACCATGAAGCCTTATCATAAGTAAGTTATCATTTCAGGAGAATTTGTTACTCAAGAAATATCATCTACAAATCTAAATTATTTTTTTTATCCTCCGCTTCATTTAAAATGACTGTGTTGTGAAAATGCCCCAAACAGAATTTGAATGGTAGCCTATATGTATTCCATACATTATAACAATAACTTAAAAACAAATTTAAATAAAAAAAACAAGGTTATATGTATGTTCGTTGACAAAGATAAATCATTTAAAAGCATGCATTTGTTGCAAAGACATCCGCCTTCTTGTATCAATAAATTTTTAATGATCTAATTTCCTGCTGAAGGAATATTTTCATGTCACTGTGTAGGAATCAAAACTTTATTTCATTCTTTCAGTTTTCCTGATTAAAGTCAATTATTAAATCACGATTACAGTTCATTACGGGAGCGTCTAAATAAAGTCACATATTAGGGCTCTGTGCTCTGTAGTTAAAAAATTAAAATGATCGATCTTCAGTTGATGGACAGATACAAATGTTTAGAAGCGAATACTAATCTTTTAGACAACTGGTTTTATTTAGTTTCGTTTTATCTGGCTAGAGTTGTTAGTATGAATTTGATTTTCGGACATGATGTCAATGTCTTCAACTTTGATTTTCTGTCTTTTGGATTTTCCCCTTCTCTCCCCTTTGTTGCCTCCTACATTGGTTTAGATAGTACAAAAATATTATGTATGATTAATTTGAATAGAATTTAACAATATACTTCCAGTAACTTTTTCACAACATAAAAACGCCATTAAAGCCTCTGTTAAACTCATCAAGCTACATGTATAAAAGTGCTGATTTATGTAAAATCAAGGGAAAAATACAAAAAGGGAATACGTAACATATTGACAAATAATAACTGAAAAGTATACCAGAAATTGATGAATGGCTTCATAAAAAGATTCTTACAATTACATAAAAAGGAAAAAAAGAAATTTTAGAAATGATTTACACTTTGTGGTTTCGCATGTTTTCCATATATTGAAACAATTCTATAAGGATAAATAAATAACACTTTAGGTCGTATGTTTATTTATAAAAAGATATATAAAACGTTATAACCACGCATCCTTTTGAGGATATTCGCCTTCTGTGATCATTAAAAATAAATAACCGGACAGAATAGACCTTTTATGTCACTGTATTTAGAAAAAATAGTTTGATTCCTGGCTGATTAAATCGAAATATAAGATTTAAAAACGCATCATTTTAAAGTAAAAGCAATGCATGATCAGTTCGGAGTTTGAGGGAAGGGTGAGATGTCTTCATTCAAAGCATCACCTTGTGATCTAACGTTTTTGAAATCCGACTAGGTGTACCCCCCAAGGACACAGCGATGTGAGATAGATAACTTTTACACATCATGGTCCTGAATATGTATGTAAGATTTGACACTTGACATAGAACAGCCTTTATTATGCATATAATACTTGATGTTGGACTTAAACCAGCCATCAATCAATCAATGTGCTTTACTTGCAAAAAGTGTACTTTAGGATTTTGTTGTCAAACTTAAATCGCAGATACAGAGACTTGGTTTTATTCATTAGACACTACGTTAAGCATTCGTAAATTATTTGGTATGGAGAAATGCTTGAGTTACTAAAATCATACAAGTACGGAAATTGATTCTAAAGTGTCAAGGCGAACAAAAAATCGAATTGCCTCCAAAAATAACTTGCTCAGATTACGAATAACACATGTAACAAGTAGATGTCTTAAATATTAGTAGTGTTTCACAATTTTGGGTTCCCTGGTTGATAATTTAAATGAGCTGATACTTGCCGACCAGTGAGTCAATATCAAATGCTAAAGTACAGAGTTGAAGAGCAGTGAGGATTCAAATATAGAATAGTCCATAAGAGCATGAATAAATGACATATGTAAGTTTTACTGTTTAAATAACTATTTCACCGGAAGAGAGCTACATATGACAGTTATATGCCAGGCATGATGACCCCCCAAACCCCCAAAAAAGTTTCCATTATATATGGTATATTTCAATTGATGAATACCGTGGAATTTAGAACAGCCATTGCTGTTCTCTATTCCTTAACAGACGAAAGAACACAAAATAAAGAGCAAACTGTTCCCTATCTCAATCTAAAACATAAAAAGAAAAATGGTATTTGATTGTATGTTTCATAATTATCGATCTTTTTATTGTGTCATACATTTGTTCTATTTTGTTTTGATATACTATACGTCTTTTCTTTCAATGGTTAGAAAGATGTATTGACATGAATAATGGATTATTCAAGTAATTTTGAGGTCAATACCCTTATAAAAACGTTTTTAGCCTTTGTTTATATATAAGATTTAATCTAGGGAATTAGTTTGAAGCATTATTCCTTAAAGAGGGACGAAAGATACCAGAGGGACAGTCAAACTCATAAATTGAAAACAAACTGACAACGCCATGGAGAAAAATAAAAAGACAAACAGACAAATAATAGTACATATGACACAACATAGAAAACTAAAGACTAAGCAATACGAACCCCACCAAAAACTGGAGGTGATCTCATGTGCTCCGGAAGGGTAAGCAGATCCTGCTCCACATGTGGCACCCGTCGTGTTGCTTGTGTTATTACAAATCCGGTAAATAGTCTTATTCGGTAGGTCACATTCGTGAAAGGGAAGGGATTTGTAGTTACGACATAAAGAACATATCCGATATCATCTGTGAAACGGTTATTCCATAACGATCAACCAACTCGTGATGGCGTCCGTAAAATTTACGAAGGGATGATTTCAACTTCACCATTTGGAACTCTCGTGAGCAGCAATCCTCTATCAAAGAAATCATGATAGGAAATATAAGCCCTGGAATATCGTATCAATTGGGAGATATATACTCCGTATGCAGGCGCTGCTGAAATGTTGCTACATAGAAATGAAAAGTTCACAATTGGGAAGCTGAAATCATCTCTTTTGTCGTAAAGTTTTGTTTTCAACCGACCCTCATTGTTAATTTCTAGATGTAAGTCAAGATATGAGGCAGACTTAACTGTATCTGTAGTATCCTTTATCTCTAGTTCGATGGGAAAGATTCGTTCAACATAGTCACCAAATTTTGTATTATTTAGTGAGAGAACATTATTTATATAGCGGAACGTAAAGTTAAAGGATATTGCTAACTTCTTATCTTTCTTTCTAAGAAGTTCCTGTATGAAGTCAGCCTCATAATAATAAAGAAACAAGTCGGCAGGAAGAGGGGCACAATTAGTTCCCATTGGTATTCCGACAGTCTGTTGAAAAACACGTCCTCCAAACGTAACAAATATGTTGTCAATCAAGAAATCAAGCATCTTGGTAATGTCAGTTTCAGAGAATTTTTTGTTTGAATCAGAGTGATTCTTTACAAAGTAAGATTTATCCCTCCCCAAGACAAGATACTTGTATCTACGTTCGCCATTCTTTTTAATGAAACAAAGTAATACTAACTCTTTCAATTTGTCTTTTAGTTTGGAATCGGGAATACTTGTGTAAAGAGTAGAAAAGCCAAAAATCTTAATACTATTGCAAGATGAGAGAGTCTTAGATTGTATGTACTCTTAAAGATCTTTGGAATTTTTTAGTATCCACATCTGATTCACGCCACCTCTAGAATAGGCAGTTTCACAATAATTTTGGAGCCCGGCTTTGATTGCTGATAAAATAGATGTTAATAATTTAGAAAGAGGTTTCGTGGAGCACTTGGAAGACCCAGCAATATACCGTTGTTTGTAAGGACACTTATGTAGTTTAGGTATCCAATACAGTGATGGAAGATCCAGTTCTTCATCTTCGGTTGAAATTCCAAAGGAACATAGAACAGACCTATGATAATCCAGGATTTCCTCTATGGTAAGTGTCGTGAGGGTATATGTTGAGTTTCCAAATGAATTGTCAAAACCTAATTCATTTATCAAGCAGTTTATGTAATGATATTTACACACAAAAACGATGTTGTTTGAGGCTTTATCTGCGGGGACAATAACATATTTGTCATGGAGGTAGGACAAGTGTTTTGTAACATTTGGGTCTTTAAAAATTGACGTAGCGTGGATATTGATAGACCCATTTAGTTTCTTAATTTGGATTTGCATCAACGACCTCACAGCCTTAATCCATTCGGAAAGAGTATCTACGTCTTCTTTCTCGCGTTTAGCCCATTGCCTGGCATAATACTCGCGACTGAGTCCATCAGTATTTTGAAGTTGTATTTCCAATTGATGGATTTAGGCTCACGATATTTCGGACCTTTGGATAACAAATTTCGCAGGGACGTGTTATTGACAATGTTTAGGTCTCCGGTAATAACGTGGCCAGCCGGATTATATGTGAATTGGGAACTAGCACAGGCGCAATCAGGAGGTTTAGACTTGAAGTCGTCAATGTTGAGATCCTGCAAAACGTGTTTGTAATTGAAAATTTTAGTTGCAATTGGTTTGGTATAGCTATAAGAATTGGTACAGGCTGATCTTTAAAATAAGGAGGTATTTTCGACTGAACTTATTTATGATGAACGATATTGCCTAAGTTGACGCCATCGAGACTTTTGTTGGCAAAGGAAAGTTTAAGAAAAGATCTTTTCTCTTTTTCAATGCGAACTGGTTTTAAAAGTCTGTGACTTGCAATATCCGAAATGATAGCTGTAAGTTTGTATTGGTTTGAATGAGGGTTTGTGACAGTGGTTTCCAAACATAAATTGAACAGAGAATGAAGTTTTAAAATGGGTAATGAATAAAGTTTCGTGCGAATGTGATGAATACCTAACGGCTTTTGTATAAATGGCAGCAAGTCATTAATAGAGACATCATGCAAAGTAGGTGATGTATGATGACGATGACCATGACTGCGTCTACGTCGAGGAGTAGAGTTGAAAATATTCATCACATTCACCGAGCTACAGGAAGGACTAGATAGAATACCTATACCATCAATTTTATCATTGCAACCACATGGTGTCGCAGTTCCCAAATGTCGAATGCAGTAGTCTTCCTTTTGTCTACGGAGAGGCGTTGCAAGTTGAGGATTGTTAGTCTTGTGTTTCCATGCAAATCGTTTTAATGCTGTCTAATAATCATTTTATCAAAGGTTTTAAAGAGCTAATATTAGATAAAGATCGTGTAAAGTTGCGTACGATGAATTTTCAGTACGTAAGCCTTCTCCCAATTTTAACTTGTGTAATTATTATTTGCAATTCAAATGAATATCGTGATGTAAATCATGACAGGATGTAAGTATATAAGTTTTGAGTATTGTTAAAGTCTGGTAACTATTTCTATAAAAGCACTTATAACTATTAACTCAATAAAAACAAAGAAGAATGTAAAAGAATCAAGAGTTTTCAGTGGGATGGCCGATTAGGAGCATTGGTAACAGGTAATATTGATAATAATAGATACCCACAGCCTACATAGATCAACTAACGCTAGATGATCAACATGAGTTGAATATGTAAAGAAAAATTGCCGTGGTATGATTACCTGATATGTTTTCTTTAAAGCATCTTGGTTGAACTTTGCTTCACTATTATTGTTTGTTTGTAATTAGCTGCACGTTCAGACATAAGATATACGTTTAATAACAAACAACTACATTAAAGCCTAAAATGTTTTGTAAATAAAATATTAAAAGGATAAATAATACACTCAAATATGTTTTCCCCAGATAATAGACAGAGGACCAAATTTGATTCAGTTAAATGTGAAAATCGAACATTTTATGTATTTTAAAATTTAGAAATTTGGAAATTTTGCTATTTAAAAATTCTTTGAAATCAAAACATTGCAGTAATTATTATATTCCTTTTCAGCGACATATTTGTATTTTATGTTTTGGAAAGAGAAAATATACAATGGGATCGTGTAAAATAGGAACAAAATGTCTAAACATATATTTGGAAGCAAGTTCTATAAACAAACTTTTCTTTCTTTCCTATTTAGGAGGTTATCGGTGGACGAGTGGTTTAAACAGTCCAACTACTGTATCACTACCCTTTCAACACTGAGGTTGTGAGTTCGAAACCTACTCGTGGCAGGTGCTCTCGACCTCAATCTTAACTGACTAAGATTATAAAAACAAGGAGATGTGGTATGACTGCCAATGAGACAACTTTGTACCAAAATTCACATGAAGTGGATGTAACCAATTATAGGCATCCGTACGGCCTTCTACAATGAGAAAAACCCATACCGTATAGTTGGCTATAAAAGGCGTCGACATGGAAAATGTGAAACAATTCAAACAAGAAAACTAACGGCCTAATTTATAATAAAACAATTCATGAAAAAAAAACAAATATAACAGACATGAACCAACGACAACCACTGAACTACAGCCTCCTGACTTGGAACAAACACATATTGAATGTGGCGGGATTAAACATAAAAATAAGAAGATATGTGATTGCTAATGGAACAAATTTTCATAAGAGACCAAATGACAAAGAAATTATACATGTTGGTTAAGAATTGTCCGTTTTCCTGCTGAAGGACTAAGTTTCTCTCCGGGCACTCCGGCGTCCTTCACCAATAAAAAATGACCACAACGAAGTAGCAAACAGTGGTGAAAGTGGCATTAAACACGAACCAATCAATCAATCTTTTCTATTTTTCATTAATTCGTCCATTTGACATATTGATTGTCTTCAGGTGTTTGTGTTTCTTCTTTATTATTTTCATTCACTTGAATAGCATGAGAACATTTTCATTTTATCAAGATTTTCAAATTCAACAAATGATAATTCTTACTAAATGGATTGATATAACATGATGTGTATATACCTCCCAACAGCTTTATCTTTTTTATACAGCCCTTATATTTGAATTGATGTTGTATGATTGCCAATGTGATAACTATCCACCACAGATCAACGGATTTAAAACATAGACACTGTACGGCCTGAACAATGAGCAAAGCCCGTGATGTATATGTTAAAAGCTATAAAAGGGCACGGAATGACAAAATGTAAAACAATTCAAATGACCAAAACCAACAGCTGATTTATGCTAAAAACTATGAGCAAACTACAAATATGACAGACAGCAACCAACGACAACCACTGAATTACAGACTCCTGACATAGGAAAGGAGAATATGGCGCGGTTATACATGTTTATAAGATTTTAAACTCTATTCCTGTATGTAATGGAATTATTTGTAGCCCTTTGTGTCCCTGTTTGGCGAATTTTATAACAGTGTACTATTATTTGTCTGTTTGTCTTTTTATTTTTTAGCCATGGCGTTGTCAGTTTATTTTCGATCTATGAGTTTGAGTATGAGTGAGTCCCTCTGGTATCTTTTGCCCCTCTTTGTGTCCCTGTTTGGCGAATTTTATAACAGATGGACTTATCATTAAGGATATTGTCGAAATTTATTTTAAAAGGTTCTGCTTCATATTAATGTTTGCCTTGAACAAGAAACATTGTTTTTTATACTTAACGTTTTTAATTTTTCTTTTTGTGACGGTGATGATCTTATGTTCCTTTTTATCATTTAACTTTCAGTTAGGTACAATAGAATAACTGTTATTATCATAAAGTATTCTCTCTATATAGGAGTGTTGCAACTATAAGTATTTACTATAACGACCTAACATATTTGATAACTGACATACCATTGTAGCAAAAATTGTCATAGTTCGTAATGCAAAACAAATATGCAATATATTATTAACTTTTGAAATTTGATAATAGCATTAACAAATCTCAAATGGTCTAAAATGTTTATTAAATATATCCACAGAGTACGAACAAACGGTGCAATGAGAAAAGATGATTGTTTAGTATATTTATAAGAAACACGTTGAAATGCTGCGTTTCAGCAATATAGCACTAAAGCACACGTAAAATAAAACTGTCAAACAAAAAGAATACAATTAAATACTGTTTCATAATTTATTTAAGACAAACAGTTTTTTTTCTCCTCTCAGGTAAGTAATCCGTGTTACATTTTTACAAAGAATTAAAAATACCAGTCAAAACATACCCATGAATTTGTTTAATTGTAAATATTATGGACACATTTCTTCTTGGTTACTCTGTTGGTGATAACTGTGATTTTTTTAATTAAATGCACTTCGGTTTCTTGTCTATATTCTGAAAAAAACTACTAAAATTAATGTTTTACCAACTACCATTCGCATATTGATTATATTGATTCCTTGATCTACGACATCCAACAAAGGTTTTCAATATTCTGAAGAACAGGCAAAATGGGCACCTCTCTTTTCCTACATTCTTGTAAAATTGCTTGAGAATGATTTAAAATTTTTTTTTACTGAAAGGGACTTTCCACCTCCTCTGTTCGAAATTATTGCTGTATTCTGTCTTAGCAAAACTCGAGTTTCTACATATCGAATTGGATCTAGTGTGTTTCCTACATTCTCTGAGAATATTTGTACAAAGTATCTATACTATCAACAACTTATATAACTGTACATATTGGTTTAAACATGTCTACTGTTGTTTTCACCACTATTTCCTAACGATATCAGCAATTTACACGGTGATGTTTTAACCATTACTTTCTGCCGATATCAATGCAAAATCTAGGGTAAGTTATAATATACAAATAAGACTTGGTATGGTTTCTAATGACACAACAACGTTTTATCTGGCTAGAGTTGTTAGTATGAATTTGATTTTCGGACATGATGTCAATGTCTTCAACTTTGATTTTCTGTCTTTTGGATTTTCCCCTTCTCTCCCCTTTGTTGCCTCCTACATTGGTTTAGATAGTACAAAAATATTATGTATGATTAATTTGAATAGAATTTAACAATATACTTCCAGTAACTTTTTCACAACATAAAAACGCCATTAAAGCCTCTGTTAAACTCATCAAGCTACATGTATAAAAGTGCTGATTTATGTAAAATCAAGGGAAAAATACAAAAAGGGAATACGTAACATATTGACAAATAATAACTGAAAAGAATACCAGAAATTGATGAATGGCTTCATAAAAAGATTCTTACAATTACATAAAAAGGAAAAAAAGAAATTTTAGAAATGATTTACACTTTGTGGTTTCGCATGTTTTCCATATATTGAAACAATTCTATAAGGATAAATAAATAACACTTTAGGTCGTATGTTTATTTATAAAAAGATATATAAAACGTTATAACCACGCATCCTTTTGAGGATATTCGCCTTCTGTGATCATTAAAAATAAATAACCGGACAGAATAGACCTTTTATGTCACTGTATTTAGAAAAAATAGTTTGATTCCTGGCTGATTAAATCGAAATATAAGATTTAAAAACGCATCATTTTAAAGTAAAAGCAATGCATGATCAGTTCGGAGTTTGAGGGAAGGGTGAGATGTCTTCATTCAAAGCATCACCTTGTGATCTAACGTTTTTGAAATCCGACTAGGTGTACCCCCCAAGGACACAGCGATGTGAGATAGATAACTTTTACACATCATGGTCCTGAATATGTATGTAAGATTTGACACTTGACATAGAACAGCCTTTATTATGCATATAATACTTGATGTTGGACTTAAACCAGCCATCAATCAATCAATGTGCTTTACTTGCAAAAAGTGTACTTTAGGATTTTGTTGTCAAACTTAAATCGCAGATACAGAGACTTGGTTTTATTCATTAGACACTACGTTAAGCATTCGTAAATTATTTGGTATGGAGAAATGCTTGAGTTACTAAAATCATACAAGTACGGAAATTGATTCTAAAGTGTCAAGGCGAACAAAAAATCGAATTGCCTCCAAAAATAACTTGCTCAGATTACGAATAACACATGTAACAAGTAGATGTCTTAAATATTAGTAGTGTTTCACAATTTTGGGTTCCCTGGTTGATAATTTAAATGAGCTGATACTTGCCGACCAGTGAGTCAATATCAAATGCTAAAGTACAGAGTTGAAGAGCAGTGAGGATTCAAATATAGAATAGTCCATAAGAGCATGAATAAATGACATATGTAAGTTTTACTGTTTAAATAACTATTTCACCGGAAGAGAGCTACATATGACAGTTATATGCCAGGCATGATGACCCCCCAAACCCCCAAAAAAGTTTCCATTATATATGGTATATTTCAATTGATGAATACCGTGGAATTTAGAACAGCCATTGCTGTTCTCTATTCCTTAACAGACGAAAGAACACAAAATAAAGAGCAAACTGTTCCCTATCTCAATCTAAAACATAAAAAGAAAAATGGTATTTGATTGTATGTTTCATAATTATCGATCTTTTTATTGTGTCATACATTTGTTCTATTTTGTTTTGATATACTATACGTCTTTTCTTTCAATGGTTAGAAAGATGTATTGACATGAATAATGGATTATTCAAGTAATTTTGAGGTCAATACCCTTATAAAAACGTTTTTAGCCTTTGTTTATATATAAGATTTAATCTAGGGAATTAGTTTGAAGCATTATTCCTTAAAGAGGGACGAAAGATACCAGAGGGACAGTCAAACTCATAAATTGAAAACAAACTGACAACGCCATGGAGAAAAATAAAAAGACAAACAGACAAATAATAGTACATATGACACAACATAGAAAACTAAAGACTAAGCAATACGAACCCCACCAAAAACTGGAGGTGATCTCATGTGCTCCGGAAGGGTAAGCAGATCCTGCTCCACATGTGGCACCCGTCGTGTTGCTTGTGTTATTACAAATCCGGTAAATAGTCTTATTCGGTAGGTCACATTCGTGAAAGGGAAGGGATTTGTAGTTACGACATAAAGAACATATCCGATATCATCTGTGAAACGGTTATTCCATAACGATCAACCAACTCGTGATGGCGTCCGTAAAATTTACGAAGGGATGATTTCAACTTCACCATTTGGAACTCTCGTGAGCAGCAATCCTCTATCAAAGAAATCATGATAGGAAATATAAGCCCTGGAATATCGTATCAATTGGGAGATATATACTCCGTATGCAGGCGCTGCTGAAATGTTGCTACATAGAAATGAAAAGTTCACAATTGGGAAGCTGAAATCATCTCTTTTGTCGTAAAGTTTTGTTTTCAACCGACCCTCATTGTTTATTTCTAGATGTAAGTCAAGATATGAGGCAGACTTAACTGTATCTGTAGTATCCTTTATCTCTAGTTCGATGGGATAGATTCGTTCAACATAGTCACCAAATTTTGTATTATTTAGTGAGAGAACATTATTTATATAGCGGAACGTAAAGTTAAAGGATATTGCTAACTTCTTATCTTTCTTTCTAAGAAGTTCCTGTATGAAGTCAGCCTCATAATAATAAAGAAACAAGTCGGCAGGAAGAGGGGCACAATTGGTTCCCATTGGTATTCCGACAGTCTGTTGAAAAACACGTCCTCCAAACGTAACAAATATGTTGTCAATCAAGAAATCAAGCATCTTGGTAATGTCAGTTTCAGAGAATTTTTTGTTTGAATCAGAGTGATTCTTTACAAAGTAAGATTTATCCCTCCCCAAGACAAGATACTTGTATCTACGTTCGCCATTCTTTTTAATGAAACAAAGTAATACTAACTCTTTCAATTTGTCTTTTAGTTTGGAATCGGGAATACTTGTGTAAAGAGTAGAAAAGCCAAAAATCTTAATACTATTGCAAGATGAGAGAGTCTTAGATTGTATGTACTCTTAAAGATCTTTGGAATTTTTTAGTATCCACATCTGATTCACGCCACCTCTAGAATAGGCAGTTTCACAATAATTTTGGAGCCCGGCTTTGATTGCTGATAAAATAGATGTTAATAATTTAGAAAGAGGTTTCGTGGAGCACTTGGAAGACCCAGCAATATACCGTTGTTTGTAAGGACACTTATGTAGTTTAGGTATCCAATACAGTGATGGAAGATCCAGTTCTTCATCTTCGGTTGAAATTCCAAAGGAACATAGAACAGACCTATGATTATCCAGGATTTCCTCTATGGTAAGTGTCGTGAGGGTATATGTTGAGTTTCCAAATGAATTGTCAAAACCTAATTCATTTATCAAGCAGTTTATGTAATGATATTTACACACAAAAACGATGTTGTTTGAGGCTTTATCTGCGGGGACAATAACATATTTGTCATGGAGGTAGGACAAGTGTTTTGTAACATTTGGGTCTTTAAAAATTGACGTAGCGTGGATATTGATAGACCCATTTAGTTTCTTAATTTGGATTTGCATCAACGACCTCACAGCCTTAATCCATTCGGAAAGAGTATCTACGTCTTCTTTCTCGCGTTTAGCCCATTGCCTGGCATAATACTCGCGACTGAGTCCATCAGTATTTTGAAGTTGTATTTCCAATTGATGGATTTAGGCTCACGATATTTCGGACCTTTGGATAACAAATTTCGCAGGGACGTGTTATTGACAATGTTTAGGTCTCCGGTAATAACGTGGCCAGCCGGATTATATGTGAATTGGGAACTAGCACAGGTGCAATCAGGAGGTTTAGACTTGAAGTCGTCAATGTTGAGATCCTGCAAAACGTGTTTGTAATTGAAAATTTTAGTTGCAATTGGTTTGGTATAGATATAAGAATTGGTACAGGCTGATCTTTAAAATAAGGAGGTATTTTCGACTGAACTTATTTATGATGAATGATATTGCCTAAGTTGACGCCATCGAGACTTTTGTTGGCAAAGGAAAGTTTAAGAAAAGATCTTTTCTCTTTTTCAATGCGAACTGGTTTTAAAAGTCTGTGACTTGCAATATCCGAAATGATAGCTGTAAGTTTGTATTGGTTTGAATGAGGGTTTGTGACAGTGGTTTCCAAACATAAATTGAACAGAGAATGAAGTTTTAAAATGGGTAATGAATAAAGTTTCGTGCGAATGTGATGAATACCTAACGGCTTTTGTATAAATGGCAGCAAGTCATTAATAGAGACATCATGCAAAGTAGGTGATGTATGATGACGATGACCATGACTGCGTCTACGTCGAGGAGTAGAGTTGAAAATATTCATCACATTCACCGAGCTACAGGAAGGACTAGATAGAATACCTATACCATCAATTTTATCATTGCAACCACATGGTGTCGCAGTTCCCAAATGTCGAATGCAGTAGTCTTCCTTTTGTCTACGGAGAGGCGTTGCAAGTTGAGGATTGTTAGTCTTGTGTTTCCATGCAAATCGTTTTAATGCTGTCTAATAATCATTTTATCAAAGGTTTTAAAGAGCTAATATTAGATAAAGATCGTGTAAAGTTGCGTACGATGAATTTTCAGTACGTAAGCCTTCTCCCAATTTTAACTTGTGTAATTATTATTTGCAATTCAAATGAATATCGTGATGTAAATCATGACAGGATGTAAGTATATAAGTTTTGAGTATTGTTAAAGTCTGGTAACTATTTCTATAAAAGCACTTATAACTATTAACTCAATAAAAACAAAGAAGAATGTAAAAGAATCAAGAGTTTTCAGTGGGATGGCCGATTAGGAGCATTGGTAACAGGTAATATTGATAATAATAGATACCCACAGCCTACATAGATCAACTAACGCTAGATGATCAACATGAGTTGAATATGTAAAGAAAAATTGCCGTGGTATGATTACCTGATATGTTTTCTTTAAAGCATCTTGGTTGAACTTTGCTTCACTATTATTGTTTGTTTGTAATTAGCTGCACGTTCAGACATAAGATATACGTTTAATAACAAACAACTACATTAAAGCCTAAAATGTTTTGTAAATAAAATATTAAAAGGATAAATAATACACTCAAATATGTTTTCCCCAGATAATAGACAGAGGACCAAATTTGATTCAGTTAAATGTGAAAATCGAACATTTTATGTATTTTAAAATTTAGAAATTTGGAAATTTTGCTATTTAAAAATTCTTTGAAATCAAAACATTGCAGTAATTATTATATTCCTTTTCAGCGACATATTTGTATTTTATGTTTTGGAAAGAGAAAATATACAATGGGATCGTGTAAAATAGGAACAAAATGTCTAAACATATATTTGGAAGCAAGTTCTATAAACAAACTTTTCTTTCTTTCCTATTTAGGAGGTTATCGGTGGACGAGTGGTTTAAACAGTCCAACTACTGTATCACTACCCTTTCAACACTGAGGTTGTGAGTTCGAAACCTACTCGTGGCAGGTGCTCTCGACCTCAATCTTAACTGACTAAGATTATAAAAACAAGGAGATGTGGTATGACTGCCAATGAGACAACTTTGTACCAAAATTCACATGAAGTGGATGTAACCAATTATAGGCATCCGTACGGCCTTCTACAATGAGAAAAACCCATACCGTATAGTTGGCTATAAAAGGCGTCGACATGGAAAATGTGAAACAATTCAAACAAGAAAACTAACGGCCTAATTTATAATAAAACAATTCATGAAAAAAAAACAAATATAACAGACATGAACCAACGACAACCACTGAACTACAGCCTCCTGACTTGGAACAAACACATATTGAATGTGGCGGGATTAAACATAAAAATAAGAAGATATGTGATTGCTAATGGAACAAATTTTCATAAGAGACCAAATGACAAAGAAATTATACATGTTGGTTAAGAATTGTCCGTTTTCCTGCTGAAGGACTAAGTTTCTCTCCGGGCACTCCGGCGTCCTTCACCAATAAAAAATGACCACAACGAAGTAGCAAACAGTGGTGAAAGTGGCATTAAACACGAACCAATCAATCAATCTTTTCTATTTTTCATTAATTCGTCCATTTGACATATTGATTGTCTTCAGGTGTTTGTGTTTCTTCTTTATTATTTTCATTCACTTGAATAGCATGAGAACATTTTCATTTTATCAAGATTTTCAAATTCAACAAATGATAATTCTTACTAAATGGATTGATATAACATGATGTGTATATACCTCCCAACAGCTTTATCTTTTTTATACAGCCCTTATATTTGAATTGATGTTGTATGATTGCCAATGTGATAACTATCCACCACAGATCAACGGATTTAAAACATAGACACTGTACGGCCTGAACAATGAGCAAAGCCCGTGATGTATATGTTAAAAGCTATAAAAGGGCACGGAATGACAAAATGTAAAACAATTCAAATGACCAAAACCAACAGCTGATTTATGCTAAAAACTATGAGCAAACTACAAATATGACAGACAGCAACCAACGACAACCACTGAATTACAGACTCCTGACATAGGAAAGGAGAATATGGCGCGGTTATACATGTTTATAAGATTTTAAACTCTATTCCTGTATGTAATGGAATTATTTGTAGCCCTTTGTGTCCCTGTTTGGCGAATTTTATAACAGTGTACTATTATTTGTCTGTTTGTCTTTTTATTTTTTAGCCATGGCGTTGTCAGTTTATTTTCGATCTATGAGTTTGAGTATGAGTGAGTCCCTCTGGTATCTTTTGCCCCTCTTTGTGTCCCTGTTTGGCGAATTTTATAACAGATGGACTTATCATTAAGGATATTGTCGAAATTTATTTTAAAAGGTTCTGCTTCATATTAATGTTTGCCTTGAACAAGAAACATTGTTTTTTATACTTAACGTTTTTAATTTTTCTTTTTGTGACGGTGATGATCTTATGTTCCTTTTTATCATTTAACTTTCAGTTAGGTACAATAGAATAACTGTTATTATCATAAAGTATTCTCTCTATATAGGAGTGTTGCAACTATAAGTATTTACTATAACGACCTAACATATTTGATAACTGACATACCATTGTAGCAAAAATTGTCATAGTTCGTAATGCAAAACAAATATGCAATATATTATTAACTTTTGAAATTTGATAATAGCATTAACAAATCTCAAATGGTCTAAAATGTTTATTAAATATATCCACAGAGTACGAACAAACGGTGCAATGAGAAAAGATGATTGTTTAGTATATTTATAAGAAACACGTTGAAATGCTGCGTTTCAGCAATATAGCACTAAAGCACACGTAAAATAAAACTGTCAAACAAAAAGAATACAATTAAATACTGTTTCATAATTTATTTAAGACAAACAGTTTTTTTTCTCCTCTCAGGTAAGTAATCCGTGTTACATTTTTACAAAGAATTAAAAATACCAGTCAAAACATACCCATGAATTTGTTTAATTGTAAATATTATGGACACATTTCTTCTTGGTTACTCTGTTGGTGATAACTGTGATTTTTTTAATTAAATGCACTTCGGTTTCTTGTCTATATTCTGAAAAAAACTACTAAAATTAATGTTTTACCAACTACCATTCGCATATTGATTATATTGATTCCTTGATCTACGACATCCAACAAAGGTTTTCAATATTCTGAAGAACAGGCAAAATGGGCACCTCTCTTTTCCTACATTCTTGTAAAATTGCTTGAGAATGATTTAAAATTTTTTTTTACTGAAAGGGACTTTCCACCTCCTCTGTTCGAAATTATTGCTGTATTCTGTCTTAGCAAAACTCGAGTTTCTACATATCGAATTGGATCTAGTGTGTTTCCTACATTCTCTGAGAATATTTGTACAAAGTATCTATACTATCAACAACTTATATAACTGTACATATTGGTTTAAACATGTCTACTGTTGTTTTCACCACTATTTCCTAACGATATCAGCAATTTACACGGTGATGTTTTAACCATTACTTTCTGCCGATATCAATGCAAAATCTAGGGTAAGTTATAATATACAAATAAGACTTGGTATGGTTTCTAATGACACAACAACGTTTTATCTGGCTAGAGTTGTTAGTATGAATTTGATTTTCGGACATGATGTCAATGTCTTCAACTTTGATTTTCTGTCTTTTGGATTTTCCCCTTCTCTCCCCTTTGTTGCCTCCTACATTGGTTTAGATAGTACAAAAATATTATGTATGATTAATTTGAATAGAATTTAACAATATACTTCCAGTAACTTTTTCACAACATAAAAACGCCATTAAAGCCTCTGTTAAACTCATCAAGCTACATGTATAAAAGTGCTGATTTATGTAAAATCAAGGGAAAAATACAAAAAGGGAATACGTAACATATTGACAAATAATAACTGAAAAGAATACCAGAAATTGATGAATGGCTTCATAAAAAGATTCTTACAATTACATAAAAAGGAAAAAAAGAAATTTTAGAAATGATTTACACTTTGTGGTTTCGCATGTTTTCCATATATTGAAACAATTCTATAAGGATAAATAAATAACACTTTAGGTCGTATGTTTATTTATAAAAAGATATATAAAACGTTATAACCACGCATCCTTTTGAGGATATTCGCCTTCTGTGATCATTAAAAATAAATAACCGGACAGAATAGACCTTTTATGTCACTGTATTTAGAAAAAATAGTTTGATTCCTGGCTGATTAAATCGAAATATAAGATTTAAAAACGCATCATTTTAAAGTAAAAGCAATGCATGATCAGTTCGGAGTTTGAGGGAAGGGTGAGATGTCTTCATTCAAAGCATCACCTTGTGATCTAACGTTTTTGAAATCCGACTAGGTGTACCCCCCAAGGACACAGCGATGTGAGATAGATAACTTTTACACATCATGGTCCTGAATATGTATGTAAGATTTGACACTTGACATAGAACAGCCTTTATTATGCATATAATACTTGATGTTGGACTTAAACCAGCCATCAATCAATCAATGTGCTTTACTTGCAAAAAGTGTACTTTAGGATTTTGTTGTCAAACTTAAATCGCAGATACAGAGACTTGGTTTTATTCATTAGACACTACGTTAAGCATTCGTAAATTATTTGGTATGGAGAAATGCTTGAGTTACTAAAATCATACAAGTACGGAAATTGATTCTAAAGTGTCAAGGCGAACAAAAAATCGAATTGCCTCCAAAAATAACTTGCTCAGATTACGAATAACACATGTAACAAGTAGATGTCTTAAATATTAGTAGTGTTTCACAATTTTGGGTTCCCTGGTTGATAATTTAAATGAGCTGATACTTGCCGACCAGTGAGTCAATATCAAATGCTAAAGTACAGAGTTGAAGAGCAGTGAGGATTCAAATATAGAATAGTCCATAAGAGCATGAATAAATGACATATGTAAGTTTTACTGTTTAAATAACTATTTCACCGGAAGAGAGCTACATATGACAGTTATATGCCAGGCATGATGACCCCCCAAACCCCCAAAAAAGTTTCCATTATATATGGTATATTTCAATTGATGAATACCGTGGAATTTAGAACAGCCATTGCTGTTCTCTATTCCTTAACAGACGAAAGAACACAAAATAAAGAGCAAACTGTTCCCTATCTCAATCTAAAACATAAAAAGAAAAATGGTATTTGATTGTATGTTTCATAATTATCGATCTTTTTATTGTGTCATACATTTGTTCTATTTTGTTTTGATATACTATACGTCTTTTCTTTCAATGGTTAGAAAGATGTATTGACATGAATAATGGATTATTCAAGTAATTTTGAGGTCAATACCCTTATAAAAACGTTTTTAGCCTTTGTTTATATATAAGATTTAATCTAGGGAATTAGTTTGAAGCATTATTCCTTAAAGAGGGACGAAAGATACCAGAGGGACAGTCAAACTCATAAATTGAAAACAAACTGACAACGCCATGGAGAAAAATAAAAAGACAAACAGACAAATAATAGTACATATGACACAACATAGAAAACTAAAGACTAAGCAATACGAACCCCACCAAAAACTGGAGGTGATCTCATGTGCTCCGGAAGGGTAAGCAGATCCTGCTCCACATGTGGCACCCGTCGTGTTGCTTGTGTTATTACAAATCCGGTAAATAGTCTTATTCGGTAGGTCACATTCGTGAAAGGGAAGGGATTTGTAGTTACGACATAAAGAACATATCCGATATCATCTGTGAAACGGTTATTCCATAACGATCAACCAACTCGTGATGGCGTCCGTAAAATTTACGAAGGGATGATTTCAACTTCACCATTTGGAACTCTCGTGAGCAGCAATCCTCTATCAAAGAAATCATGATAGGAAATATAAGCCCTGGAATATCGTATCAATTGGGAGATATATACTCCGTATGCAGGCGCTGCTGAAATGTTGCTACATAGAAATGAAAAGTTCACAATTGGGAAGCTGAAATCATCTCTTTTGTCGTAAAGTTTTGTTTTCAACCGACCCTCATTGTTTATTTCTAGATGTAAGTCAAGATATGAGGCAGACTTAACTGTATCTGTAGTATCCTTTATCTCTAGTTCGATGGGATAGATTCGTTCAACATAGTCACCAAATTTTGTATTATTTAGTGAGAGAACATTATTTATATAGCGGAACGTAAAGTTAAAGGATATTGCTAACTTCTTATCTTTCTTTCTAAGAAGTTCCTGTATGAAGTCAGCCTCATAATAATAAAGAAACAAGTCGGCAGGAAGAGGGGCACAATTGGTTCCCATTGGTATTCCGACAGTCTGTTGAAAAACACGTCCTCCAAACGTAACAAATATGTTGTCAATCAAGAAATCAAGCATCTTGGTAATGTCAGTTTCAGAGAATTTTTTGTTTGAATCAGAGTGATTCTTTACAAAGTAAGATTTATCCCTCCCCAAGACAAGATACTTGTATCTACGTTCGCCATTCTTTTTAATGAAACAAAGTAATACTAACTCTTTCAATTTGTCTTTTAGTTTGGAATCGGGAATACTTGTGTAAAGAGTAGAAAAGCCAAAAATCTTAATACTATTGCAAGATGAGAGAGTCTTAGATTGTATGTACTCTTAAAGATCTTTGGAATTTTTTAGTATCCACATCTGATTCACGCCACCTCTAGAATAGGCAGTTTCACAATAATTTTGGAGCCCGGCTTTGATTGCTGATAAAATAGATGTTAATAATTTAGAAAGAGGTTTCGTGGAGCACTTGGAAGACCCAGCAATATACCGTTGTTTGTAAGGACACTTATGTAGTTTAGGTATCCAATACAGTGATGGAAGATCCAGTTCTTCATCTTCGGTTGAAATTCCAAAGGAACATAGAACAGACCTATGATTATCCAGGATTTCCTCTATGGTAAGTGTCGTGAGGGTATATGTTGAGTTTCCAAATGAATTGTCAAAACCTAATTCATTTATCAAGCAGTTTATGTAATGATATTTACACACAAAAACGATGTTGTTTGAGGCTTTATCTGCGGGGACAATAACATATTTGTCATGGAGGTAGGACAAGTGTTTTGTAACATTTGGGTCTTTAAAAATTGACGTAGCGTGGATATTGATAGACCCATTTAGTTTCTTAATTTGGATTTGCATCAACGACCTCACAGCCTTAATCCATTCGGAAAGAGTATCTACGTCTTCTTTCTCGCGTTTAGCCCATTGCCTGGCATAATACTCGCGACTGAGTCCATCAGTATTTTGAAGTTGTATTTCCAATTGATGGATTTAGGCTCACGATATTTCGGACCTTTGGATAACAAATTTCGCAGGGACGTGTTATTGACAATGTTTAGGTCTCCGGTAATAACGTGGCCAGCCGGATTATATGTGAATTGGGAACTAGCACAGGTGCAATCAGGAGGTTTAGACTTGAAGTCGTCAATGTTGAGATCCTGCAAAACGTGTTTGTAATTGAAAATTTTAGTTGCAATTGGTTTGGTATAGATATAAGAATTGGTACAGGCTGATCTTTAAAATAAGGAGGTATTTTCGACTGAACTTATTTATGATGAATGATATTGCCTAAGTTGACGCCATCGAGACTTTTGTTGGCAAAGGAAAGTTTAAGAAAAGATCTTTTCTCTTTTTCAATGCGAACTGGTTTTAAAAGTCTGTGACTTGCAATATCCGAAATGATAGCTGTAAGTTTGTATTGGTTTGAATGAGGGTTTGTGACAGTGGTTTCCAAACATAAATTGAACAGAGAATGAAGTTTTAAAATGGGTAATGAATAAAGTTTCGTGCGAATGTGATGAATACCTAACGGCTTTTGTATAAATGGCAGCAAGTCATTAATAGAGACATCATGCAAAGTAGGTGATGTATGATGACGATGACCATGACTGCGTCTACGTCGAGGAGTAGAGTTGAAAATATTCATCACATTCACCGAGCTACAGGAAGGACTAGATAGAATACCTATACCATCAATTTTATCATTGCAACCACATGGTGTCGCAGTTCCCAAATGTCGAATGCAGTAGTCTTCCTTTTGTCTACGGAGAGGCGTTGCAAGTTGAGGATTGTTAGTCTTGTGTTTCCATGCAAATCGTTTTAATGCTGTCTAATAATCATTTTATCAAAGGTTTTAAAGAGCTAATATTAGATAAAGATCGTGTAAAGTTGCGTACGATGAATTTTCAGTACGTAAGCCTTCTCCCAATTTTAACTTGTGTAATTATTATTTGCAATTCAAATGAATATCGTGATGTAAATCATGACAGGATGTAAGTATATAAGTTTTGAGTATTGTTAAAGTCTGGTAACTATTTCTATAAAAGCACTTATAACTATTAACTCAATAAAAACAAAGAAGAATGTAAAAGAATCAAGAGTTTTCAGTGGGATGGCCGATTAGGAGCATTGGTAACAGGTAATATTGATAATAATAGATACCCACAGCCTACATAGATCAACTAACGCTAGATGATCAACATGAGTTGAATATGTAAAGAAAAATTGCCGTGGTATGATTACCTGATATGTTTTCTTTAAAGCATCTTGGTTGAACTTTGCTTCACTATTATTGTTTGTTTGTAATTAGCTGCACGTTCAGACATAAGATATACGTTTAATAACAAACAACTACATTAAAGCCTAAAATGTTTTGTAAATAAAATATTAAAAGGATAAATAATACACTCAAATATGTTTTCCCCAGATAATAGACAGAGGACCAAATTTGATTCAGTTAAATGTGAAAATCGAACATTTTATGTATTTTAAAATTTAGAAATTTGGAAATTTTGCTATTTAAAAATTCTTTGAAATCAAAACATTGCAGTAATTATTATATTCCTTTTCAGCGACATATTTGTATTTTATGTTTTGGAAAGAGAAAATATACAATGGGATCGTGTAAAATAGGAACAAAATGTCTAAACATATATTTGGAAGCAAGTTCTATAAACAAACTTTTCTTTCTTTCCTATTTAGGAGGTTATCGGTGGACGAGTGGTTTAAACAGTCCAACTACTGTATCACTACCCTTTCAACACTGAGGTTGTGAGTTCGAAACCTACTCGTGGCAGGTGCTCTCGACCTCAATCTTAACTGACTAAGATTATAAAAACAAGGAGATGTGGTATGACTGCCAATGAGACAACTTTGTACCAAAATTCACATGAAGTGGATGTAACCAATTATAGGCATCCGTACGGCCTTCTACAATGAGAAAAACCCATACCGTATAGTTGGCTATAAAAGGCGTCGACATGGAAAATGTGAAACAATTCAAACAAGAAAACTAACGGCCTAATTTATAATAAAACAATTCATGAAAAAAAAAACAAATATAACAGACATGAACCAACGACAACCACTGAACTACAGCCTCCTGACTTGGAACAAACACATATTGAATGTGGCGGGATTAAACATAAAAATAAGAAGATATGTGATTGCCAATGGAACAAATTTTCATGAGAGACCAAATGACAAAGAAATTATACATGTTGGTTAAGAATTGTCCGTTTTCCTGCTGAAGGACTAAGTTTCTCTCCGGGCACTCCGGCGTCCTTCACCAATAAAAAATGACCACAACGAAGTAGCAAACAGTGGTGAAAGTGGCATTAAACACGAACCAATCAATCAATCTTTTCTATTTTTCATTAATTCGTCCATTTGACATATTGATTGTCTTCAGGTGTTTGTGTTTCTTCTTTATTATTTTCATTCACTTGAATAGCATGAGAACATTTTCATTTTATCAAGATTTTCAAATTCAACAAATGATAATTCTTACTAAATGGATTGATATAACATGATGTGTATATACCTCCCAACAGCTTTATTTTTTTTTATACAGCCCTTATATTTGAATTGATGTTGTATGATTGCCAATGTGATAACTATCCACCACAGATCAACGGATTTAAAACATAGACACTGTACGGCCTGAACAATGAGCAAAGCCCGTGATGTATATGTTAAAAGCTATAAAAGGGCACGGAATGACAAAATGTAAAACAATTCAAATGACCAAAACCAACAGCTGATTTATGCTAAAAACTATAAGCAAACTACAAATATGACAGACAGCAACCAACGACAACCACTGAATTACAGACTCCTGACATAGGAAAGGAGAATATGGCGCGGTTATACATGTTTATAAGATTTTAAACTCTATTCCTGTATGTAATGGAATTATTTGTAGCCCTTTGTGTCCCTGTTTGGCGAATTTTATAACAGTGTACTATTATTTGTCTGTTTGTCTTTTTATTTTTTAGCCATGGCGTTGTCAGTTTATTTTCGATCTATGAGTTTGAGTATGAGTGAGTCCCTCTGGTATCTTTTGCCCCTCTTTGTGTCCCTGTTTGGCGAATTTTATAACAGATGAACTTATCATTAAGGATATTGTCGAAATTTATTTTAAAAGGTTCTGCTTCATATTAATGTTTGCCTTGAACAAGAAACATTGTTTTTTATACTTAACGTTTTTAATTTTTCTTTTTGTGACGGTGATGATCTTATGTTCCTTTTTATCATTTAACTTTCAGTTAGGTACAATAGAATAACTGTTATTATCATAAAGTATTCTCTCTATATAGGAGTGTTGCAACTATAAGTATTTACTATAACGACCTAACATATTTGATAACTGACATACCATTGTAGCAAAAATTGTCATAGTTCGTAATGCAAAACAAATATGCAATATATTATTAACTTTTGAAATTTGATAATAGCATTAACAAATCTCAAATGGTCTAAAATGTTTATTAAATATATCCACAGAGTACGAACAAACGGTGCAATGAGAAAAGATGATTGTTTAGTATATTTATAAGAAACACGTTGAAATGCTGCGTTTCAGCAATATAGCACTAAAGCACACGTAAAATAAAACTGTCAAACAAAAAGAATACAATTAAATACTGTTTCATAATTTATTTAAGACAAACAGTTTTTTTTCTCCTCTCAGGTAAGTAATCCGTGTTACATTTTTACAAAGAATTAAAAATACCAGTCAAAACATACCCATGAATTTGTTTAATTGTAAATATTATGGACACATTTCTTCTTGGTTACTCTGTTGGTGATAACTGTGATTTTTTTAATTAAATGCACTTCGGTTTCTTGTCTATATTCTGAAAAAAACTACTAAAATTAATGTTTTACCAACTACCATTCGCATATTGATTATATTGATTTCTTGATCTACGACATCCAACAAAGGTTTTCAATATTCTGAAGAACAGGCAAAATGGGCACCTCTCTTTTCCTACATTCTTGTAAAATTGCTTGAGAATGATTTAAAATTTTTTTTTTACTGAAAGGGACTTTCCACCTCCTCTGTTCGAAATGATTGCTGTATTCTGTCTTAGCAAAACTCGAGTTTCTACATATCGAATTGGATCTAGTGTGTTTCCTACATTCTCTGAGAATATTTGTACAAAGTATCTATACTATCAACAACTTATATAACTGTACATATTGGTTTAAACATGTCTACTGTTGTTTTCACCACTATTTCCTAACGATATCAGCAATTTACACGGTGATGTTTTAACCATTACTTTCTGCCGATATCAATGCAAAATCTAGGGTAAGTTATAATATACAAATAAGACTTGGTATGGTTTCTAATGACACAACAATCCACCAAAGATCAAAGCACAATGATGCAAACAACTACAGGTAACATCCATGTACTTCAACTATGAGCAAACCCAAACCATATAGTAAGCTATTAATGTACTGAATGTTGTCTGGGTTTTTGAACTGTTTTTTTTTTGTTTTCTTGAATGTTGTTTAATTGTTATTAATTGATCACAAATTGATGTAACCAAAATTTGTAGGTTTTTACGGTTTTTAGTTTGTTCATATCAAGTTAAACTAACACATTGGATTTTGTTTTTTGTTGTTTATTGTGCACGTAGTTGCTTTTTTTATTGTGAGATTTATCTAACATGTTGTCTTTGTACATGTAACTACGCTATCATTTTACTGTTGTTTTTGTATGTGTGTTTTGAGTCTTCTCCTTAAAAAGTCTAACTACAGTGTTATGTAATAAGTATTCGTCACGAAAATTTATCTCTTAGTCAAAATACATCCTTGATTAAAGAAATCTTGCATTGTATTTGGAAAAGTGAACGTTTTGACCTTTAGAAAGATATTTTCCTTCCTTTTTGGAATTCATATAGTTTAGTATGTCGGTGAATAAGCATTTTGTCGTAGGACTGTTTTTTTTGGGGGGGGGGGGAAGTTTAAAATTATGACTTATTATATTTAGGAGAGCACTATCTAAGTTTTGACAGCTTGTGTCTGATCATTTTTGTGATATGTAATAACATAATATGTTTAAATGAAATTTGTCACTTACGAATATTGTGAGGTTATTTCTGTCTGGATTTTAATCAACTTGAAACCAATAGAAGCAACAAAAAGTGTTTTTATTTTCCATATGATATGAACACAAGCGTTATTTTTTGTCCGAAAATTTGTTACGTATTTCAACCATAATAATTTGGAAGACATTATTACTCATGTTCAAATCAGGAAAAATATCAACAGAAGACAAAACTGTGGCAAATAAACAAATATACTTTAAACAATTACATCTCCTTCAACACATGGTTTTTTAAAATCAAACCATAAATGCCTTGAAAATATTTTTGTGAAAAATCGTAGATTCATATGAAATATATATAAAAAAATATAGATGACGAATACTTATTGCACAACACAAAATGTTCGATTTTGTGCAATTCACACCAATTTTTGAAGTATATTGTTTGGCAGAAGATCATAACCAGTTTCTCCATCTGCGGGGTATAGTAAAAAAGTAAAATAACAAAAATACCGAACTCCAAGGAAAATTCAAAACGGAAAACGTCTTATCAAATGGCAAAATCAAAAGCTCAAACACATCAAACGAATGGAAAACAACCTCATGTTCCTGACTTGGTACAGGCATTTCCTTATGTAGAAAATGGTGGATTAAACCTGGTATTATAGCTAGCTAAACCTCTCATCTGTATGACAGTCGCATATATTTCCTTTATATTGACATTCTATAATAGACCAATCATATAAGCAGAAATGAACGACAAGATTACAAAAAATTATCATAGCACAACAACACAATGACGGGATGTATAAATACCGAGCCACGCTGAAAGGATATTACCAAAAAAGGACTAAACAGTAAAGGTTAAAATATACAAAGCCAATAAAATGAACACTATAACGCGTAATTATTATGATAAACAACGTCAGTGCCTAGAATCTATACTTCAAGACCATCATCTATTTGTGAAGTTGATACGGAATATCTTTTAACAAGGTCTTGGTATCTTCCAATGAACTTTTTTTTAGAAAAGGATGAGACGTTCTTTGACATAACCCTGGTTCATCAACTTTCTGCGCAGCCACTGGTGACGTTTTACAAAGTCAGGGTAGCAGCTGCAAGCTCTTGAATACCAAATGAGTTTGGAAATGTATTTCACATATGCAGATGAAGTTGGTATATTGCTGCTAAGGTGAGGGAAATTTATAATTTCGAAATTAAAATCGCCTCGTTTGTCATAGATTCTGGAACTGAGATGACCGTTTTTGTCATATTCGAGGTATAAGTCTAAAAATGATGTCTGTTGTTTTTTTAATTCCTAGTTCTGGAGTATGTATCAATGGAACCCAATCAGAAAAGTTTGGATTGTTAATGAAAAGAACATCATCAATATATCTGAATGTGATATTAAATGATCTGGCTTCTTTGATCATCTTGTGTCTGAAGGAACTCCACCTCATATGAAAATAAGAATAGGTCAGCAAGGAGAGGTGCACAGTTTGTTCCCATAGGAATGCCGATAATTTTCAGAGACTGTTCCTGGAAAATTTGTGAATTTTGACACTGAAAATAATCCTTCGTATTCATAATTTATGAAAAGTCTTTATCGTATTGATATGCGTAATAACCATGGCAGTCAACATATAAGTCAAATTTCACAATTTTGTGTTAATTTTCAACACAACAATGCAGAGCGGAAAAGTTTAACGAAAAAACATCAATAAGAAACTCCTGCATACTGATCACTTGTTCCTCGGTGTAGAATGTTTTAACATTTGGTCACTATTAATAAAAAATGCCGTATGGTTTTCCAAAGCATATCGTTTTGGTATCTTTTTTGTTGTGAGGATGAATAAGTACCCTGCTACTTCCTGTGTTTTCGTTAGATGTTTTTCTGCTTTGTATCAATCTGATGAGTAAAGCTCTTTTCAACTGATTTTTTATATTTAGTTCTTATGTTGTATTTTTACACCACTGTCACAGGTCAGAGGAGGGTTGGCGCCTTCAAACATGTTTAAACCCACCACATTATAAATGTGCCTGTCCCAAGTCAGGAGCCGTAGTTCAGTGGTTGTCTTTGGTTCATGTCTGCCATATTTATTTTATGGAAATTGTTTTGTTATAAATTAGGCCGTCAGTTTACTCAACTGTTTTGTGTTATATTTTTCATATTGGCACCTTTTATAACCGACTATACGATACAGGTTTTTCTCACTGTTGAAGGCCGTACGGTTGCCTATAATTGCTTTCACCCACGTCATTTGAACTTTGGTGGATAGTTGTCTCATCTGCAATCATACTAATTTTTATTTATGTTACATGTTAATCGAATGCATGTATCGAAAGTTATACGTCCTCTTGCACGTTTCTAGAACCCTTGTTAAAACTCCGTTAAGGTGTTCGTACCTGTATTGTTGCGATCTTATGCCTTTTTCAAACATATCACTTTTCCTAGGTGCAGTCAAAGTAACTACTACTCATCCCGGTCGATGTAAGAAGTATATAGCAGAACGTATAATCTAATAACTATTAATTGCAAATAACATAGAGCCAACCGTTGAGTTTAGAATATATGTGCACTGTTTATATATGTAAAAAAAAACTGCCTGTCCGAACATCAGCTGCAGCAATCCTTCCATTCTCAAACTTAACTAATGATAAGTATTTTATTTTTATGAATCAAAATAACATTTCTGGACATGATTTAACAGGAGTAAAGTGTGACTATTAAGTTGCACAATTCGTATAAAATTGATACAGATAGTATATATTATTTCCCTCATCTACCATATGCTTTGAATATAAAACAGACATTAAATGGTATCAGTAGGTTTGTTTGCTTAACGTCCAGTTGTAAATATTACAATAATTGTCGCACTTGAAAGCTATATATTGTTTGACAAATGTTGTTTTGAATCCCATGCTCCAACTTCACAATGGTAGTTCAAACATTTTTTAAGTAAGAATGCTTACTTATGCTATATAACATTACATTCCGATTAAATCTAGCAACATCATCGGTATCAAGGGTAAAAGAGAGGCGAAGGTACTAACGTTTTACTGTAAACTACGGACGTAATTTGCAGAGCTTATCTTTACCTATTGTTAATGAGTTTTCATCTTAGATATTGTTGAAATATTTGCTACTTTACGTTAGGCAAACAACACTCAATTATATATGTTTACTCTTACTTCGGAAGTCAATTTAGCTTTTATTCTTTACTGAAAAACTTCTTGTGTGGCCATAAAATATCCTGCAATCCGAAAAATCAATCATAACCATCGGTAGATGTTTGGAAAAAAATAACACAAATAAGATATACACGGTGGAACAAATAAAACAATGCTCCACAGTTCTATGTTCCCTCAGAATGTAAGTTTCATCATATATCAAAACATTAAATAGAGAATGATTATATCTGACCATCAAAAACTGAACAGAAACGTCATACATGTAAGTGTCATTCGAACGTCATCCATAACGAAATAATGAGGTCCATGTCGTTATCACTTACGGATGTAGACAAGGTAATGGTAAATTGCATCGGGATTTTGCAAAAATGTGAGATATTTTATTGAACAATTAAATAATACTCATTCTATACGTTTCACTTAAAAATATATATATACGTCTCAACATATACACACAAGTGAAAAATAGAATCATGCCTACAGATCTGTTTACCATTACCTTGTCTACATCCGTAAGTAATTTAATACCAAACAGAAAACAATAAACGTGCGGACAAGATGGTATACTGCAAACATGAGGTGCAACCATTTGTACACCATATCCGGATTTCGACAATTAATGTCTCTTCAGTGATGTTAGGAATCGAAACGGTATTTGGAAGGCCATATAATTTACCTCAATTTAGGATAGACTCTTGAATTTTGAAAGAGTCAAAATAGGATGAACGGATCATATAAACCCGAAGGCAAATATAATACAAGCCCAAACGAAAAAATATAAGCAAGTCTAAATTGAAAACAACGTTCAAACCTATGATTGTGTTGAATAAAAACCGCAATTTTTATACGTGTGTATGCAAAACAAATTTCTTGGTAGAGAGGTCTAAATACAGCACAAACAACATTTTCCAAAAGACCAAATGAGTGAAAAGGTATATTTTAACAAAACGCATTTGACTACCAGGTCGAACAACTGATGTTCTTAAACCCTGCTGACTGCCATTGGCGATTGCCAAATAAATGGATCACAAGATGTAACAAAACAGATCTTATTATTAAATTATTACCAAACAGAAAACAATAAACTTGCGGACAAGATGGTATACCGCAAATATGAGGTGCAAAAATTTGTACACCATATCCGGATTTCGACAATTAATGTCTCTTCAGTGATGTTAGGAATCGAAACGGTATTTGGAAGGCCATATAATTTACCTCAATTTAGGATAGACTCTTGAATTTTGAAAGAGTCAAAATAGGATGAACGGATCATATAAACCCGAAGGCAAATATAATACAAGCCCAAACGAAAAAATATAAACAAGTCTAAATTGAAAACAACGTTCAAACCTATGATTGTGTTGGATAAAAACCGCAACTTTTATACGTGTACATGAAAAACATATTTCTTAGTAGAGAGGCCTAAATACAGCACAAACAACATTTTCCAAAAGACCAAATGAGTGAAAAAGTATATTTTAACAAAACGCATTTGACTAGAAGGTCGAACAACTGATGTTCTTAAACCCTGCTGACTGCCATTGGCGATTGCCAAATAAACGGATCACAAGATGTAACAAAACAGATCTTATTATTAAACTATTACCAAACAGAAAACAATAAACTTGCGGAAAAGATTGTATACCGCAAACAAGAGGTGCAAAAATTTGTACACCATATCCGGATTTCGACAATTAATGTCTCTTCAGTGATGTTAGGAATCGAAACGGTATTTGGAAGGCCATATAATTTACCTCAATTTAGGATAGACTCTTGAATTTTGAATGAGTCAAAATAGGATGAACGGATCATATAAACCCGAAGGCAAATATAATACAAGCCCAAACGAAAAAATATAATCAAGTCTTAATTGAAAACAATGTTCAAACCTATGATTGTGTTGGATAAAAACCGCAACTTTTATACGTGTGCATGCAAAACAGATTTCTTGGTAGAGGGGTCTAAATACAGCACAAACAACATTTTTCAAAAAACCAAATGAGTGAAAAAGTATATTTTAACAAAACACATTTGACTAGCAGGTCGAACAACTGATGTTCTTAAACCCTGCTGACTGTCATTGGCGATTGCTAAATAAACGGATCACAAGATGTAACAAAACAGATCTTATTATTAAATTATTACCAAACAGAAAACAATAAACTTGCGGAAAAGATGGTATACCGCAAACATGAGGTGCAAAAATTTGTACAACATATCCGCATTTCTACAATTAATGTCTCTTCAGTGATGTTAGGAATCGAAACGATATTTGGAAGGCCATATAATTTACCTCAATTAAGGATAGACTCTTGAATTTTGAAGAGTCGAAATAGGTTGAACGGATCATATAAACCCGAAGGCAAATATAATACAAGCCCAAACGAAAAAATATAAACAAGTCTAAATTGAAAACAACATTCAAACCTATGATTGCGTTGGATAAGAACCGCAATTTTTATTTGTGCATGCAAAGCAAATTTCTTGGTAGAGGGGTCTTAATTCAGCACAAACAACATTTTCCAAAAGACCAAAAAAAGTGAAAAAGTATATTTAAACAAAACGCATTTGACTAACAGGTCGAACAACGGATGTTCTTAAACCCTGCTGACTGCCATTGGCGATTGCCAAACAAACAGAACACAAGATGTAACAAAATGGATCTTAGTTATTAATTTAATACCAAACGGAAAACAATAAACTTGCGGAAAAGATGATATACCGCAAACATGAGGTGCAAAAATTTGTACACCATATCCGGATTTCGACAAATAATGTCTTTTCAGTGATGTTAGGAATCGAAACGGTATTTGGAAGGCCATATAATTTACCTAAATTTAGGATAGACTCTTGAATTTTGAAGAGTCGAAATAGGATGAACGAATCATATAAACCTGAAGGCAAATATAATACAAGCCCAAATGAAAAAATATAAATAAGTCTAAATTGAAAACAACGTTCAAACCTATGATTGCGTTGGATAAGAACCGCAATTTTTATACGTGTGCATGCAAAACAAATTTCTTGGTAGAGCGGTCTTAATTCAGCACAAAAAACATTTTCCAAAAGACCAAAAAAAGTAAAAAAAAACATTTAAACAAAACGCATTTGACTAACAGGTCGAACAACGGATGTTACTAAATCCTGCTGACTGCCATTGGCGATTGCCAAATAAACATACTAGTATTCACTGGTGTTAATATGTCCTTTGATTGAGTTAAGCCATTTCAGTTGATATCTTATAGTGTGTCTTTGAATGTTGTGATGTTACACTATTGTTTCAGAAAAAAGGTGAAGGTTTGGTACCATTAAAACGTTTAAACCCGCTGCAATTGTTTGCACCTGTCCTAAGTCAGGAATCTGATGTTCAGTAGTTGTCGTTTGTTGATGTTGTTCATAAGTGTTACTCGTTTGTCGTTTTTTATATAGATTAGACCGTTGGTTTTCTCGTTTGAATGGTTGTACACTAGTAATTTTTGGGGCCCTTTATAGCTTGCTGTTCGGTGTGAGCCAAGGCTCCGTATTGAAGACCGTACTTTGACCTATAATGGTTTACTTTTATAAATTTTGAATTGGATGGAGAGTTGTCTCATTGGCACTCATACCACATCTTTTTATATCTATATATATATATATATATATATATATAACAACAATGTTAAATCTGCAAATTTGCTTTGTTCTTCTCTCGCCGGGATTTTAACTCATGCTATTGTGATATCGTTACAACACCGCCTGTACTGTGTCCAGCGCTATAGACCACTCGGCCTCCTAGACTGAATAAATTCAGCTTTCGGTTGATGGATCTGTCGTAGAGTTGTCTCTTGTTTAGACGTACTTATATATATCACTGAAGAGACATTAATTGTCGAAATCCGGATATTTTGTACCAAAACCTTTGTTTGCGGTATACCATCTTTTCCGCAAGTTTATTGTTTTCTGTTTAGTATTAAATTTATAATTGAGATCCATTTATTACATCGGTGATCCGTTTATTTTGCAATCGCCAATGGCAGTCAGTAGGGTTTAAGAACATCAGTTGTTCGACCTGCTAGTCAAATGCGTTTTGTTAAGATATAATTTTTAAACATTTGGCCTTTTGGAAAATGTTGTTTGTGCTGTATTTAGACCTCTCTACCATGAAATTTGTTTTGCGTGCACACGTATAAAAATTTGCGGTTTTTATCCAACACAATCATAGGTTTGAACGTTGTTTTCAATTTAGACTTGTTTATATTTTTTCGTTTGGGCTTGTATTATATTTGCCTTCGGGTTTATTTGATCCGTTCATCCTATTTTGACTCTTTCAAAATTCAAGAGCCTATCCTAAATTGAAGTAAATTATATGGCCTTCCAAATACCGTTTCGATTCCTAACATCACTGAAGAGACATTAATTGTCGAAATCCGGATATGGTGTACAAAAACCTTTGCACCTTTTGTTTGCGGTGTACCATCTTTTCCGCAAGTTTATTGTTTTCTGTTTAGTATTAAATTTATAATTGAAATCCATTTATTACATCGGTGATTCGTTTATTTGGCAATCGCCAATGGCAGTCAGTAGGGTTTAAGAACATCAGTTGTTCGACCTGCTAGTCAAATACGTTTTCTTAAAATATACTTTTTCACTCATTTGGCCTTTTGGAAAATGTTGTTTGTGGTGTATTTAGACCCCTCTACCAAGAAATTTGTTTTGCATGCACACGTATAAAAATTGCGGTTTTTATCCAACGCAATCATAGGATAGAAGGTTGTTTTCAATTTAGACTTGTATATATATATAGATATATAAATATAAATTGCCTAACAATGTAATTTAAACAAACTGTTTAGTATTTAAATATTAAAATGTTTACAATGTGATAAAATAATCAACGCAATTTTTTGCTAGACAAACTAGCTTCACCAAGCGTGCATCTATCCAGGTTAAATCGAATGAATATAAGAAACTTTTGCAGCTCATTGTCCAATGAATTTTTTGCTGCTATAAATAAATTCAAAATTTGAATGTTGTTCAAGGTTATTCGTTCAAGTAAAGGTAAGTTTGTAACGTCCATTGGCCAATATTACAGAGACAATTTATAATTTATTTCATCTGTGTAATTGTATTAATCTTTGTACTAATTAATAAACACTCAAATAGATTTGTATGTTATGTGTTTCGATTTGTAGGAACTTATATAAAAACTGAGAATGGAAACGGGGAATGTGTCAAAGAGATTACAACTCGACCAAAGAGCAGAAAACAGTTCAAGGCCACCAATGGGTCTTCAATACAGCGAGAAAACCCCGCACCTTGAGGCGGGCTTTAGCATGCCCTAAACAAAAATGTATATACTGGTTCAGAGAAATAGAAATATATATAGGTTATTGAAAAATATACGTTGGTCACTTTATCATACATACGAACGTGTTTCTGGAATAAGCTACATGAAACATGCTCATAACCATTATAACCATACGTTTGGAAAGAAAAACAGATTGTTGAAGGCCGTACGGTTGCCTATAATTGCTTACATCTACTTTATTTGAACTTTGGTGGATAGTTGATTCATTGCCAGTCACAGCTCATCTCCTCATTTTCGTAAGCATAAAAAGTCTGACAGAACACACAAAACCGTTGAATGCGAAAGTTGCCATGTAATAAATACCAATTCAAGTAAATATCTTAAAACCATGTAGACCTTTAACGTATATTTATCATAGCGAACATCATAACTATAAAACAAGATAAAACTCGACTACAGAGTATGACTCTATATTTTTATTTTTCAAAAGTATAACCGACTGCGTTACATTCATACTCTACGAATCATCATTGATGTGGTCTTCATTGACTGAGATGATTTCCAATGAGCCCAACGCAATCCTTTGTTATCCTTTTTATTTCCTATATACAGTCCGTTCAGGTTGGAGTCATGACAGCTTCCATACCACCACGCCCCTTTATAAACTTCAGCACAATCACTGCTATGGCTGTCATTATCCTTATCTTTTGTCGAGAAAGCCTGTTTATCATGGTGCTTTAGCGAATCACCTAATATTATTAAAAAATAATAATAATAAAATCGACGACAATATAAATGAAAGTAGTCAGCTTTAAATTGCCCTTTATCCTACAGTTTTTATTAGCTCTACTAATTGTTGAATTAATTTGTTTTCTTATCTATAATACAATTAATAATAAATAACGTAGTTAAAGTACCAGTGCTCACAAATTTACATTATTGTATGGTTTTTTTTTGTAAATTACACACACAAATTCAAGTACTAAATTTTATGAAAGAAATGTAACGAAATAAAAATGTATTTAATGAGTTTAATGTGGAATAGAAGAACAGAAGAAACTGCTTCCAAACATACATAGTTTATATGGTGTATATATCATATTTGTTTTAAAAATAAGGAGATGAGGTATGATTGCCAATGAGACAACTATCCACCAAAGTTCAAATAAAGTGGATGTAAGCAATTATAGGCAACCGTACGGCCTTCAACAATGAGAAAAACCCATACCGTATAGTCGCTATAAAAGGTCCCGACATGAAAATTATGAAACAATTCAATTGAGAAAAACTAATGGCCTAATTTATAACAAAACAATTAACGAAAAACAAATATGACAGACATGAACCAACGACAACCACTGAACTACAGGCTCCTGACTTGGGACAGGCACATAAAGAATGTGGCGGGGAATGTTTGCGAGCGCCCAACCCTCCCCTAACATGGGACAGTGGTGTAACAGCACACCATAAGAACAAACTATAAAAATCAGTTGAAAAAGGCTTGACTCATCAGATCGATACAAAGAAGGAAAACATCAAACATACACACAGACCGGACGTGGCAGGGTATTTATCCATCCCTCATCCCTATCAACAAAGAGGACACTAAATACAGATCTGAGGGTACATGCAGTTACTGACAGCTAGTTCAAAGCCAATAACAACTAATAAAAAAAATCATGTATCTAAGACTAAAATATCAATCAGTACTCATCCAGCATCCAATGCATTTATTGTAAAGACGTCAGTAACAGTCAGAGAAAAACATGACCTTGTGCAATGCCAAAATAAAGGTATCGACAGAATGTAGAACAGTTAAAGTGCATATGTGTATAACAAAACCATATATACATCAGAATTTAGTTTTCTAGTTGAAGTTGTTTTACATTTGTTATGTCTGGACCTTTTTTAAACTAAGTCTTGTTATTACTCAACGGCACTGCCGGTTGCAATAATCGTTTACTTTAAACAAATTCTAAATATTATATGGTTTCTATATGTTTTTGCTTGACATAATGGATATACTGTACTACTTCCGTTTGCATGTGAGATTATTTCATGGTTAAGCTAGCTATAAAACCAGATTAAACCCAGTATTTTTCTCGGTAATTACCCTATAATTCAGAAATATGACAGTTGTTCGTTCCGCTGGTTGATATAGTTGAGCGTTTGATTTTGAAAGGGTTTATGGACTTTCACCTTTTTGAAAGAGGGACGAAAGATACCAGAGGGACAGTCAAACTCATAGAACGAAAACAAACTGACAACGCTATGGCCAAAAATAAAAAGACAAACAGACAAATAATATTACAGATGACACAACATAGAAAACTAAAGATTGAGCAACACGAACCCCACCAAAAACTGGGGGTGATCTCAGGTGTCCGGAATTTGAATTTGAATTTACCTTAGAGTTCGTTTTTTTTTGATAATTCTTTTTAACACTGGTCCTAAAAATATACGACTTTAATTTACTTTTACGAGAATTTAAAAGTAAAATGATCAATTCTTGTTAAAATAAGGTCACTTCTTTTTTAGTGTCAAATATCTTCCTACTTAATGCAAAAGACATTGTAGATTTATCATATACTAGAATGAAGTTATAAACGTCAATTTGACTTTTGACCTTGTCCTCAATTTCAAGTTCATAGGCCGTGGATCTTAAAAAAAAGGATATCAAATCTATGATATTTAAGGTTAAAGAGTAATACTACCAAACATATTATTTAAAATTTTAAAGTAAAAAAAAAAACTAGTTAAAATAACCCCACAGCACTTCGACCAAAAGAATTGAAGTTGTGACATGTCGTAACAAATAATTGACAAGAACTTTTAGTCGTTAACTATAACATTTCGGAGGAGAAGTAATAAAAGGACAAGTTTAAAATATAGAACATCACCTAAACCTTTGACGTAGACGACAATTTTTTGCTGATGGACAAAATACATCAATTCGATCCGTATAACTTCTGTTGGTTCCCATCTGTAAAAAATTTGCGTGTTCACCTGTAACACTTCCATCAAATAAATTGATAAATCTTGTCTATTTAACGGATTTTAAAATAACAGTGACATCGCTTAGTTTAACCACTGTATGACACACACATATAATATACACAAAGTATTTGAATTTGTGCAATTCTTTCTCCCTTTAGACAAAAATAGAGAGACATAAAATATGTTTCCGTATTGTTTCTTATTTCTCTGGTTGTTTTCATACAACCTTGTCCTGGTGAATACTGTTTTATCTTTTAAACATGGTTTGTAATGTTTGATGGGAAGGTACATTACTACAAGGCAGTGTGGTGCATATCACCATGAGCTTTATCTGAGCTTGACCTTTGACCCTAATGTAAAAAATAATTGATTTTTTCCACATTTTCTAATCGTAAAATAATTTTTCATTCCTTTGACATAGGCTTTTAATAATTAGCACATGAGTGCATCACCTATGATGTGTCGCATACCGTTGGAGATGACCTCTGACTTTGATCTCTGTTAATGTCAAATTATTGATTTGTATATTTCCACTCCCAAACCATATATATTCTTGCTCGTCATGTTGAAACCTTTTCAGTGCAACTAAGGGTTTACCCTCTTCCGCAATTAATATATCGTAATATATTTTAGAATTATTCATATACCGACCCCTTAATAGTATACATGTATATTCTTAATCGTCATGTCAAGACCGTTTAATACACCAAAGAAATAAAGAACCCGTTGAATTCTTTGCTGGTTCCCTATAGTGATCACAATGTTTGTCTGTCCGTCAACACTTCTATGTCGAACGATACGTCAGGATTTTATCAACAGATTTAAAAAATTTAAAGCACAGTGTTATTTTCTAAAATAGGAAATATCTTTTTTGTGTGAAATTTAGATAATAATTGGGATAAAAACTAAGTTTTCGTTGAAAAAAATCTTTCTGAAGCATCTTCTTGTGCTAGAATTTCATAACAAAAAAAAGTTGAAATATAGGTTTCAAATTCTACTCAAAATTGATTCCCAAATGTCAAACATATTTAAAAAAAAAAGAAGGAAATTCAATTTTAATAAAATATAAAATATTTTTTACAATTTTTATTCAAAATTCACAATAACAGAATTATTTCTCTATTAATTTGCAGGTAAAAGTACTGTAAAAACTTAATTTCTGTTACAAATCATAAATTTTCGGAAATATCTTTTTGTGGTTGGATTTTTAAACAAAATGATATATTATATATGCTATTAAGGATTGTTTCCAGTTGTCAATAAAGAATTTTGATTTTGTTTTTATTCAAAGAAGGACAACATTTAATGTCGGCAAACTTTTATTTTGTAAAAAAATCACAAATTGTGTAAAATGTCTTCTTATGCCAGGAAATATTTTATATATAGGTATTATAAATCATTTCAAACCGATCGAAGGTACCAAACATAATAAAAGAGTGGTATAAACTACCTTTTTTAAAAAATAATCCGAAATTTTGAGAATCGTCTCTTATTGTTTGAATAAAATTGATATGTAGTTATAATATGCAATTCCAATTTGTTACTCAATGTCAAGTATAGGGTAAAATATAAGTTTTCTTGAGAACAAAATCGCAAATTTGAATAAAAGTGTTTTCAAAAATAAAAATTATATATAGGTATAACTACGTTCCAAATTGTTTCCTGCTGTCAAAATTGTGATAAAAACAGATGATAAACTTTCAGCTATAACCTTTTGTTTTGCATTTCAATGAAAATCGAAAATTTAATAACTCAACAGAAAGTGTTACCTTAAAAAATATGTATATACATTTGTATTTTTCATATATATGAAGCTTATGTCAATACATCCATTTAACAAACAAAAAACTATAATTTTAAGATTTGGAATACAATGTAAAAAATACTTGGCAATTTTTATTCCACAAGGTCTACCAACAAGATCTTCCTACATTACCAATGTAAAACATGTTCGCATTTCTTATTAAATATTCTTTGCTGGAGATAAAATACAAATAAAGGCAACAGTAGTATACCGCTGTTCGAAAACTCATAAATCGATAGAGATAAAAACAAATCCGGGTTACAAACTAAAACTGAGAGAAACGCATCAAATATAAGAGGAGAACAACGACACAACAAAAACACAACATTAAAATGTAACACACACAGAAACGAACTATAATATAACAATGGCCATTTTCCTGACTTGGTACAGGACATTTTAAGAAAAAAATGGTGGGTTGAACCTGGTTTTGTGGCATGCCAAACCTCCCGCTTTTATGGCAACGGCAAACACAACACCAAAACGACAACATCACATGACAGGACCACAATACAAATAAATGGGAGAACATATAGGACAAAGAAACACATGAATAATAGCTAACAAAAGGTACTAGGCTTATACGCCAGACGTGCGTCTCGTCCAAACAAAACCAACCAGTGACGCTCAGATGAAAAAAGTATGAAAGCCAAAACAAGTACAAAGCTGAAGAGCACTGAGGACTAAAACGTCCAAAAAGTTGCGCCTAACACGGCCAGGGTTTTCTGCCTTGGACAAGAACATCCTTATTATTTAGAATAATTTATAATTTTGCAAACAGTAAATTTTATAAAATGACTATATAATAGATATACATGATAAAACCAAAGTGGGGACTAACTACAGAATAAAAACGGATACATTACATAAAACAACTTAATCCAACACATAAAAAAATACACAGCCGAGTTAGCCAAAGCCTCAACGCACAAAGTGACGTCACATTTGAAATTCTAAAAAAAAACAAACACACAAAGTGACGTCACATTTGAATTTGTAAAAATATTTCCCAAAAATAAGATAGGATTAGGATTGATTAAAGATTAGATTTGTAATACTGACATTACATTTATTAATAACAATGAAAATTACAATACTTATTAATAATCAAAAACTTGTATCTTTATATTTTCTTCTTTTGTTTAAATTAGAATGTAACTTAACCCTACCACATATTCATTTCACTGTTGTAGCCCAGGAACCTTGTCAGTGGTTGTTTGATTTGTATGTCTTATATCAATGTTTGGTTTTTCTTTATTGGAGTATTTTGTGTTGACAGCACATATCGATTGATTCTGTTTAATATATTCAAACTTTTATAGACTTGTGACAATTAAGAGCTTTTCAGAAATTGGTTGTCCCCCGAATTTACAAAAAAAAAAAATAATATTTTAACTTATTTTTACATATATTTGTATGTCAAATCGACCTCGGTAGCATCAGTCTCCGACTTATCAGTTGGACTTTGACTTTGAGTTTATTGTTTTCATTTGCACCAGAATCCTGGCGTTGTTTGAATTGTTCAACGAGATTTTCGATTTACTTTCAACGTTCATTTCCTACGTTGGTATAGCCGATTAAAAAGCAAGAATTTTATCAAACGAAATTTCATCATGATCGAAACATTGTCGTACAATGTACGATACCTCTATAATCGACAATGGAATGTCGTCATCCGGGTCATTGGTTTCGGGGTTCACAATCAGGAACCCAGCATTTCGAAAACACGATGAAAATTTCTTACTCCGCGATTTAAAAAAATTATCAAAGTTACAACGTAAGTTCTATCCGAGATATTCGGCGTTTCTTTAAGTTTATTTTAATTCAAATTTAATGATGTTTTAATATCACACTACTGTAATTTCACGGTTTAACACCATGGTAATTAATTATCATGAAACACCATCTTGTAAAAACAATTATGTTTAGATTGCATATCGATCAATACTGTTATCATGTTAAATTAATTGAACAAACCGGTTTTGACAGGTAATAATTAATGTAATTAAGAGTATTGGGACTGCATAATTAGACCGGAATTTGGAATTCTTAGGGTCCGGCTTACAGAGGGTATTTTTACAAAGATTTTGAAGAAAACTAATTAGACCACAATTTTCGGCCGGAATTGAGAGGAAACCGGGTTATTCAGGGTCAGGCAATTATCATACAATGTTTTTTATAATTAAAATAAAACATGTACTTTTACATCCGTAATACAAATGTTCGAGAAACGTCAGTAAAACGGATGTTTTAAAACGTCTGTTATACGGAAGATTAGTTTTCCGTCAAACGGATACGTCCGTAGCTATTTTACCTGTACATTCGAAAATAGTGTGAAGACCTGTCGAAGTCTTTAGGCACCATCGACAAACAGCGGCTTGAATAAATTGAAATCGCGAAAACGTTTGAAATAGAAATTAATTTTCAATTTCAGAACAATATAATTCAAAATTAAATACTATCAACAATTATTAAAATCGTTCTATCTCTGAGTGAGAAACAAATAGTTGAGCTACAAATCATTTAAAAAATGTAAGTATTACCTGCCGTTCCACTATAACCATTCACTGTAAGTCTGTACTTGGTTGACTTGTCGCCGATGTAGAAGGTAGAATATTTTGCGTATGCTTTATCGCCATTAAAATCCTCCAGATTGACTCTGAGCTCATAACGTCCTTTAGATGTTAGTTTGTACAGTTTATCATTACCTTTTTAATCATAAAGAAAGGGAAGAAATGTTGAGATGAATATGTATTTTCATTATACCTCCGTTTACATTCGAATCTACGAACATTATTCAAATTTATCATGTCGTTTATGAGAACTGCCAAACATTTATAATATCAACCCTCATACAACATTTAAAAGCAGAACAATGGAAAATACGGTTATATCAAACATGACAGCTAAAGTAGGAATGAATGCATCTATATGATGTAGTTGGTACAAGTTTAAAGTTGAAACCAATGCTTCCGTTTTTTTAATTTTCAGGAACCTCGAATAAGTTGTTGGTATTTTTATTTTGAGGATCTATTTTGTTGCATTTGTGAAGAACCTTGTTACAAAATATGATCGAGAATTTGAAATAGTTAATTGTACAATATAAACTTGTTGCATTTTTGCAGCACATCCTACATTTCGACAGATCTCATGTACAAGTTCATGCATAAGTTTGAAAACAAATTTTAACGTTGATAATGGATTGCTCTAGGGGCATGCATCTTTCGTCTACTCGATGCAAGTGGGAAAACGTGTTTACCGTTATCCTCAACCTTATTTGATGAAAATACTAACCTAGCCAAAATTCCGTTTTTAGATTACCAAATCCGTTTACATAATCTTCCCATCCTCGATAGAAATCCACTTTACCGTCTTGTCTACGCTGAAAAACCTAGAATTTAAAATATTTATATATACACAACGTAAAATTATTTGTAGTATATCATGTTAGTTATGATTTAACTGAATGAACCAAATACATGTATAATACATATAAGATATGCGCTACAAACATATAAAATACGAAATAGACCGCCGTAATAGTCATAAATTTTAGTCTAAATATAGGTATTTAAAACAATTGTACTGCGAGGTCTAAAAATCATTTTACAGTAAATAATACTATTATCATAAAGCAACGAATATAATGCGCTTGCCGCATGATAAATTTATTACCTTCAGAAGTAACTCCCACTTCCTCAGTTACTTAAAAATAATCTTACCGTCCATCCTCTTCCATCCGTCTTCATATCACAGTACACCTTAAATCCAGTGCCACCTGCCGAGTAGATTTTGTAGACTCCACTTCTGTGATGTGTGCGGTCTAAATCCGAGCAGTCCCGAACATTTTTTTCTGAAATAGCATTGAAACTATTCAAGAGTATATGTACTTCGGTATAAAGAATCTTAAGAATGCAAAATACAATTATTTTCCCAATTGCAACAGTAGTAACATTTTCGAAAAAAAAAAACAGATTTAGCAAATTTATTTTCAGAACGAATTCTTGTTAGAATCAAATTTAAAAAAGAAAATTTTCAATATTTTTTAACCCAAAAATTAAGCAACCCACTGCTTTTCATTTGGTCAATTTTTACTGATCAACCTTGCCTTTCAATTCTGCATATCAATATCTCATCGCAGTCTATAAATGACGTCTTAGTTCCTTTACAGCAAATGATAATATTATACTTTTCCATTGGTATATAGAAGGGTCTAAAAGATGTCTAGTAATAAAAAATATAGGGTACACACTTCGACTGATTTTCCTTACTCTCGATAATGAGTAGCATAATATCTTCATTGTGTGACCATGTTACTCAGGGGTTTATTGTAACATTTAATAATAAATCAACGATGCATTTAGCTTGTATACAATTTATCCAATCTAACTTAAAATGCTATATTGTACATTAAAGGGAAACTCCGCAAAAAAATGAAAAATTGATATTTTGTTCTTTAAGCATAATAAATCACATGTTCATAAATAAAAAAGTTATATTCTCTTTGTAAAGATATCAAAATCGATTTTTGAAATTGACTATCAGTTCTCGACATGCCTCCATTTTGTCGGCATCCCCGATCTAAAAACTCATGAGATATCTATAAACCACAAAGTACCAAAAGAATCCGGGATTTACCGACCGTGCGTTAAAAACTCCCATCAACAATCGGGGATTACCGTAGTCGTCATTCAGTGTCAAAATGTCTTGTCATATATAGGATAATTCCATATTTAGAAAAGATTATTTTTTTAATTAATAAAGTTATACGTCGGATGAATAACATTTTTTTATTATGATAATTAACAGCTAATGACAAGGAGCAGTGTTAGGAAGAGGTTTAAGCTGGGACATAACATGTTGATATAGTATAATATTCCCAGGTTATAGATATGTTAATGTCGGAACAAACAAATGGAAGTTTTTAACGACCTTGACTGGCTATACAGAATATCGGACATCTCAACTTTTATCATATATGGTGTGTTTTATTAAGCTTTTTTTTAAACTAAGTTTTATATGATATCAAATTGATACGGGATCAGTTCAGAACGGTCACTTATAAAGATGCATTACAGGTTTTAATTCTGTTTAACGTGTGACCCTATCTGGTATGTTCGATGTAAAATTAATAGGGTTTTTTTCTTTTAAAATTTTATTTACGTTATCGTTTTATAAATGTTTTGGCTTCCACCCGAATTGATAATCGGCATGTCAGACTAAATGAATTATTGATTGAGGTCGTGTCAAAGTGACACATTCAGGTAGGTATTCCATGGCCAGTAACATTCTGTCGACTAAATTCGTATTACACAATTACATAATACAGGTCCATGCAGGGCCTCTCTATTGAGGTACCCGGCAGTGTGTTATTGAACCATAAAACTATCAGCTGTAATATACATCATGTGCACAATTTATATATTTGTTTCTGAAAAGGCATAATGAACGTTGTTGATCGTGTGCGTGATTGAAATTATAAATTCCACCTGTTAATGAATGATATTCTGATATAAATTATCCATTAATTTTTGCTGATAATAAGTAAAAAAAACAAAATTACAGACATGACCTTTAAAAATTGTCGATTGACAAACATGCAGATATAAAGTAATACAGCACTTATCGTCACTATCGAAGATTAGAGGGCCCCTTCCATGTGTAATGTCCCTATCTTTATAAGGATTATGACGACAGGGGAAAAAGTCATTGTAAAGGAGCGGAGATAAAGTGTGGCATAGTGAAAAAAAAAAAAATTAACCGAATAGAGAACAATATAGAGAATGTGCGACGAAAGGGGAAATAGTGATTGTAAGGAAGCGGAGATAAAGAGAGGCATTGTGAAAAAAAATATGTTTGCTTGACAAAGTTATTTTTCTCGCTTATATATTTTTTGTTATACAAAATCATACATTGTGTACTAATCTTGATGTGTTAAGTTTCTGCATAGCAAAATAATTATGTATTTCATTTTTTATATCGTAGTTGCACTGTGTTCCTTTGTTAAATTTATTTAGTTTGTTAATGATTGTGTAAATAAGAATAAATCTGTATGAAAACTTCAAACTCGTTTAGTTATTGCCTAGGAGTTTGATTAGTGTTACATTAAAGATATATATATATATATATATATATATATAGAACCTTTCATACTTCTTAAAGTAAAAGATGTGTGTCGGAGTCACATGACATGAGAACCCTGTAATACTTGTACGAGTATAGCATGTAAAAATTCCTACTCAATATGGTTGTATTGGAAAAAAATCATGACGCTCATATTTCTTTATACCAGTCTCATCTGATTCATCAAATATTGCTGTTAACAAATATTAGGAGTTATATACAATCGGAGCTTCTCCGTGGTATACGCCCGTGATATATATATACGAACTTCGGTATTGAATCTACATCTCACAAACATTATTTTTGAATTACGATTTTGAGTGAACTTCCATCAAACCAATAAAAACGTATGGCAAGATATAACCATGCAGGCATTTAGTTTTCGTCAGGCACAAGATAAATAATCACTCTCATAAACGTACATGCATGCTGTTTATAATATCAAGAATTAGAGGTCGATGTCTGTAGATCATTGTTAAGTCCGTCAGTTACTCCGGGAACAGTATATATATATATATATAAAGTAAACTTATACTAGGAAAGGCTTGTTTCAAGAACAACGAGGTTGAGACGAAAATCGTCAATATCAGAAATACATTACTAAGCTATGCCTTTAATTACTACTATAACTAGTTTGGATTAATGACGGCTACCTTGTAAAGCATTGCACTAAATTATCATAGAATATAAAAATGTTTATATTTAATTTTCATGTTTTCAAACTTAAAGACCTCATAAAAAAATGATTATAAGAAAACGAATAAGCGAGTAAAAGTTCATTTGTTGGGAAATTAGTCTCCTTTGATCTCGAATTAACTTGTAAAAAATCGTCAAACAAAATAAATAATTAATTTATTAGCTTAGATTTATAATGAATTTGAATCCATTAATGAAATAAATGATAATTGTCATTCTTTTCACAAATAATTCGTCTAAGATTTAAATACAAGTTAAAGAATTCTGGTAAAGTAAATTAAACAGATGTGCAATAGTATTTCTCTATTAAATTGGGAAAATATAACATCATTTTTTTAAGATTAAAAGTACTATTCTTTTAACTTCATATTTGAATCTTTATGCTAATTGCACATAACGTCATCAAAAATTGTTTCATTTTAATTTTATACACTTCCGGAATTAAAAAGTTGAATGTTATTTTCAAATAATTTATACAATTTTATTATTGTATCTCTATTGTCATCGGGTATTCGATCTTGGTGTATTAAACAGGCTACTCCTACTGTTAATCCATTCAAAATGACAACATTTACACCCGTGTACGCTTGAATTCACACCTGTGTACGGTTTGAGGCTAAATTGCGCCATGGTAAAGTTCAGATGAATTGTCCTCAAATCGAGAAATAGACAATGACTTTACAAAATAATATACACTCTCTATTCACACAGATTTTGCTTTGAAATGGTTGCCGAAATTATTAAGGAAAATAAAAGCGGAAAATATTTTCATTTCAACATCAGTAAAAATGTTCAATAGATATTTTATGCAAAAATCTCAACAATAATTTATGAAATTAATTCGGAAATAAATTATATATTTCACATAGGAAGTTTTATTCAATCAATGCAAAACGATACACGTGTGTTCATTTTCTTTCATTCTTATAGTGTGGTTATTAGCTACGAGAAATGGTCATTTGTGCGCTTTTAATTACGTAAAATATCGATAAGCAATTAAGACTTTAACAGATTTAATTTTTTCCTAGCTTTCAATAAATCGGGTTAAAACGTCACAACCCACTAACGTATGTCAACCAAAAAAGTTAAAAATACTCGATTTTATTAGAAGGAAAACAAATTTAAAACTTTGTGAATGTGTTTTTTATGTTAAGATGAACATATTTAGATGATAAGTAAAAAATCGCGGATTTTCCCTTTAACGTTGAATATACATATAGTTATTCGTATACATATTTGTGCAAAATAATAACGGAAGATTGCTTCTTTATATTACATGTCGGAGCATTAGTTTAGACAAGGAATCTATATATATATACCTGAAGCTAAGTTTCAACTGATTTAGTTTAATGCAAAAGTGTGTTACCTGAAGGCAGCAAAGATCTGTATTTACCAGTTGCCAAGATGCTAAGTACTCTTTCAGCCGTTTTTCCATAAAAGCAAACACCCTAAAAACGTTATTCAATTTAGTGTAAATATATCGAAAAAAAAACAATAATAAAAAAAGTAATTAATAAAGCATTCAATGTACAATGTATAAAAAGTCAAACACACAAATTTCACTGTATAATAATTACCAGAATCAGAAGTTGATGTTAGTAGATTTCTATTGGCATTTGTTATTGTTATCACCACTACCAATACAAAAATAAACAACACTATGAACTTTTTTTGATACATTTTGAACGTAGCCTGCATACAATTGAAAGTAATACACCATTTATACTTGGAATTTCAATAAAAGTTGCGTGACTTATATATCGTAACAGATTGGACTGTTTATTATTTTATCAATAATATTCCATTTTTACGAATTTGCATTACTTCCTTCTGTATTTCTTGGAAAGTTTTATTTTAACGTGCACTGTGTTCTTTCGATGAATTTAATCTAATGACTGTGAATACTTACTGACCTCTCATAGATACTTAATGAAACATATTATCAGATTAAAAAATAACATTTTGCAGTATCGAACCAACAGCTGTGAGCTAGCTTTCTGTAGAAGCAAGTTAATGTTTAATGTTGACCCTACTTCCAAAAGCATGTGGCGTATTATCTTGTTCAAGAAAGTGGCCATCCTGTTGATTGGTAGCTGCGTGGTGCAGTTGTTTTTATTGTTTATTTCAATTTTACGACATACATGTACGGTAACGATAGGTTCAGCTTTTATGTATTATGTATTATTTTGATTGTTGTTTAAAGACACAAGATCAATCGATATACGTGCTTGTCCACAAATGCAACAAATCAATAGTTTTGACAAGGACAAATATCATTTTAACACGAAGCGGCAGGGGAAGCATTTTCAAAAGGTGAACACTTGCATCAACTTTCCGCGGACATATTTTTGTCTGACATAAGATGCATTTTTAAACATATAAAATGTACATGCTTGAAATATTTGTTTTATAAATATATGATACGGGGATACACATATTAAATACAAGAAATTGAAATACTTGAAATTAGTTAACTCACAAAAGGATACCCCCGCCCATACATACTATTAGGATTTGAAGTGAGTAATTTTAATTATCTCCCCTGTATGAAGATTACAATTACATAAGGCAAGCCCCACTTCCTTTTTTGATAGATTTATATGTTATCTGGAAACTTATATTCCCCGTGCTATTGTGACGAATTTAATTTGTACTATCAATCCTATTGTTTTGGAATGAGATAACATATTTGAAAACTACTTCAGACACATTTATTTTTTTTTAATCTAAACATTGTCATCAGAAGAAATTTATGATTATAAATTTTTATTTTGTATTACAGATCAACTTTGTCTTAAATTATATTGAAATAAACTTATTTTATACATGTATTTTACACGTAGGTAATAAATTAACTAACGGACCAGTAAATGAAAAAAGATTTGATAAATAAGATTTCCAGACAAAGAACATACCATGAAATATACTCTGATGCAATGTACCTAATTTGTGTTTATCTTAGTGAAATTTTGAAAACAAGTTATACAATACCGGTGATGATACTGATGGACTATTTTACATTGCAAATAAACTCATCAAAATTATGTAACAGGATTACAATTTTGTACGCCAGACGAGCGTTTTATCTACAAAAGACACAGTAGCTCTGTACAACTCTGATCATTACTAGAATTTGAACAGAATTTAAAAAATACAAAGAAATAAACTTATCAATCATTATTCCAGATAAATATTCAAAGATGTAATGGAACTTATGGGGTAACCCATGGGACTTACTTTTAAGGTACATTATGTTTTCATTGCAAAATCAACTAATTTCATATGAGTAAGCCAAAACGAAAACAAATAAATTATCAACAACTAGTATATATAGATACCAAAACATATACATATCTGAAGGGTCTATTCATTTGAAAATATAGTTGTGAAAAAGATGAGAACACACAAATGGTGAAGCCAAGAACCATATATAAGTCGAAGAACAACAGACACAAGTCAAAATGTGAACGACAAAACTACATAAAAATGGTAGTTGTAAATTTACAAAGAAGTTTCAGTAAACACAATCCTTCCTGCACTATATACATTGTATTAACAATTCATATGTATACACCATTTTGCTGTCTCATATGTGTTCATCTGTTTGTTAGGCTAAGTGAAAAATGAAGCCGCCCTAATACCCAATACTCAAGGAACAATTATTTAATTTTAGTGGATATCAGGTCATCGGGCCTAATGTAGTAAGTTCCTTTTTAAGTCTGTAACTGAACTTTTCTGGTAGTGTTTGTTGCTTCTGATTGTCGTCTATGATACTTGTTTAATAGAATGTATGCGTTAATTCTAAAATAATGTTTCATAGTGCAGCCTTATTGTATTTTTGTCATTGATAAGATAGAGGAAAAAAGGGGACAGTTGAGTAATAGTTTAAATACACCGGATATTGTTATACCTGTCTCAAATCATGTTCCTCGGCCATCATTATCTGAACCTTTTTATGAAAATAAGACAAACTGAGTATAGCTCTTGTGTATTCATTGTTTTTTAAGTTTCTGTTTACTTTATGTGAAATGTATTCACAACATATCTTCATAAATGTTGACTAAGAACTGCATACTATGTAAAACAAACCTGTTTAACATTGATGTAGAATTCGTACATATTTCGATGATGCACTTAATGTTTTTTTTTAATTGGCTGTTATGATTGTACTTGTAAATCGACCTCTCATGCTCAAGATTTCTCACATCCTCTCTGCTTTATTTCCTTGGTTGGGTGACCAAAAATGCTAAAGAAAGAAGGCCATTTGATTGCTCGGGATGAAAAATAAACATTCGAGTCGGACGGAATTGGGACGAGCTCGCTTGATATTCTTGCTGATAAAGTCAGTATCAAAAACTAAAATGTTATTATTCTATATATATCAAGTAGATATATATCCCACACGATTTTCAGGCCCATAGCTAGCGTGTCCAAACGTCATTTCATTGATACAGGGTTGCTGACAACTACGCAGCTATGTAACCAAAGGTTTCTAGCGGCAAAGTTGGTCATCACTTCGAAGTTTCTATAATCATCAGTTGTTAAATACCTGTATTACAAATGACCACGAATATGTTCCTATTGTCGTAGCCACAATCGAGTCCTTTTTTCTTTTGATTGTGATATCATCAGTAAAGTTGGTCATTCCTTCGAAGTTTATATCATCATCAGTTGTTAAATACATGTATCACAAATGACTACGAATATGTTCCTATTGTCGAAGCCACAATCCAGTTTTCTTTTTCTTGATTGTGACATCATCGAATGAGACTTATTACCGAATGTGTTTTTACATTTTAGCAACAAGAACAGTACAACATGTGGTTGGGATCTCCCTACCATTTCGATGCACCTTAGATCAGCCCCGGTTTTTTAGGAGGGTTCGGGTTGCTCAGTCGTTAGTTTTTTGTCTGCTGTTGTGTAGATTGTTATTGTCGTTTTTCTTTTTTTTCATGTAGTTTTCAGTTTCTCTTCACTCATGAATTTTGATTCTCCCTCTAGTATCATTTGTCTTTCTTTTCCAGTGGCAGTCAAAATATTTTACCCTCCTTTCTAGTCAACCTTGTCTAGAGATCCTTATTATTATTGCATTCATTGCTAACCTTTTCTCGCATTATGTATTAAATATTTGTCATCGGGCGCATAGTAAACAACAATAATCAATCTTCTATTTTTCAATACACGAAAACTAATTCGTAAGAATATTTTCTTCTTTTAAACATTTTCCCATATAATTGCACAATTGCAAATAACATCACATAGCTTATATAAACCCATTTGTCTTAACAAGTATATTTTTAAATAATCTTTCATTTCAAACAAATATATTGTGGAAACTCTCCCAGTAGAATTTTTTCGTGTTAGCCTTTGTATTTCATACATTTAAACAATTACACAAACAGAATTAAAAATAAAAAAAGTCATATGTATGTTTATAAAAACGATTCTCGAAGAAGAATCCTTTAAAACCACGCATTCTTGTATAAGGGCATCGCCTTCTTGTATCAATCAATTTTAATGATCCGATTTCCAGATGGAGGAGTACTTTTATGTCAATGTGTAGGAACAGAGGCTTTATTTCGTTCTTTAAGACTTCGTGATTAATGTCAATTATTTAAACTTGATTACAGTTCATTATGGAAACGTCTGAATACAGTTTTAGATTATGACTTTTTGCTCTGTAGTTGATAAATGTAATGATTGGTAATCGGTTGAAGGAATGATAAAAATCTCAGGAGCGAAAAGTATTCCGTTTAAGACAGGTGGTTTACTTTGATCTTATGTTATCTGGCTTGAGCTGTAAGTAAATTTTCTCGGGTATGCTGTTAATGCCTTTTTTTATTCTTTGAATTTTCTTACTTCTGAATTTTACCCTCTGCTCTCTTTGTTTTAGTTGTCTTCTAGATTAGTTTAAGTATTTAGATAGTACACAATGGATTTTCAAGATAACATGTAGGGCTGGCATACCCAGAAGCTGCTTAAGATGACCCAAAGAACTAAAAATATGATGTATGATAAATTTGGATGGAGTTTAACACCTGCACTTCCAGTATTTTTTCCACAACATAAAATCACCATTGAAACCTCTGTTCAAGTTTTGATTCATGTACAATTAGAGAATAATTACAATACAGAAATAAAAGACGCAATATAGATAACGACTTTTGACAGAAATATCAAATAAGAAATTGATGAATAGCTTCAAAATGTTTTTATAATTATATAAAAAGGAAAAAAGTATGTTATGGAAACGTTTTCAATAAAAACTTAATATTTTTGTATGTATTCTGTACGCTCAAACAATTCCATAAAAGGAAAAATTAATCAAAACTGAGGTCATATTGAATTTTTGATACGTCAATTACATCAGACGTCGGTATAGAAAATAGTGCTCCTTCAACTTTGAGACTGTGAATTCTTGAATTTAAGATATGATCCCAATGGTCATGTTATTGCGGAATAACTCAACGTCGTTAAAGACAAGACCGAAAGGTTAAAAACTTTCTGAAAAAGGGCCAAATATCGTCCCTCATCAAAATAGATAGGAAACAGTGTCGTCAGGTCATTACAAATGCTCTGTCATCCCATTGTAAAAATTAGTGTAAACGTGAAAAATCTGATAAAAAAATCTATTGATTCTTATCTAAATAAATGTATGAATATCGTGGATATTCGAATATCTCATTTGAAAATAATTAAGAAATTATAAATAAAAAGAAACATGATATACTGACTTTAGAATAAAAAACAAACTTCAAGTACTCGCACAACGGTTTGTGTTTGTACCGGCCGACAAAGCAGCCACCAATGTGGTGGTAGTATGACGTAAATACTACACTGAAGTTCTTAAGAATGAAATTATGAATTCTTCTACATTCAGGTCCGTGCGCTCTATAGAGATTCATATAGTGAACATAATTATAATAACCACTTCTCAGCTTAAGGCCTCTTCTGACCAAATGAAAGTCTCCACTATGTATTGGGTACATGAACTACACAAAAAACCTGTAAAAGATCGTTTTATCTCGGCTTCCAGTAGGTGTTCTAATAATAATCTTTCAGTGCTTTTAACTAGTTCCTTAACTACTATCAAATAATTTATCATAAACGTTTGTAATAATAACTATTTTTGGAGTGTAAAATATTCTTTAGATGTTGTAGATAAATTACGTGCTATTGTATAGTCCTTTTGATTCGGTTGACAGTTTAGACTTTTCAACACTTTACACTACACTTCGACAAAATCTTATCAAACAAAAATTTTACTACTTAGATAAATGGTCGTTTCAAAAATCTGATAACAAATTTATTTGCTGCAACTCATACAAAGCCTTCTTCTCTAATGAGAAAGGTAAATATGTTTGATATACTTACTGGAGGTGCGATGAGATGATTAAAGCTGTAAATTTTCTCCTTGACAACATTTATGCACGTTTCGGCTAAAAAGGTTATTGACAGGTTGTAGGTATTCATATGGGCACCAATTGCGCCTTTTAATAGCAGACTTTTGTATGTACTGTTTTATATAACAGTTTATGGCCAAACTCAGTAATACTACAAACCATTAAAGGTCTGAAATGGCCTATATCTGTACTCGACTATACTGATTTTTACTCGACCAGTCTGAATTGGTCTGAATTTTACTTATTATTACTCGACCCCAATCTTAACCATACTCGACTGTACTGATTTGTACTTTACCCTTATCTTTGTCATTGAAAAAAGTCTGAACTATAACTCAACCATTCTGAAACAGTCTTTACCCATTCTGGACCTGTACTTGACCAGTTCTCGACCTATTTTTTCAGTCTGAACCATACTCGACCAAAGGTCTGAACCAAACTCAACCAAAGTCTAAACAATTCAGTCTGAACCATATTTGACCAAATAATCTCTTCTTTTTTAATTTCTACTGTTTATATAACATTCTTTTTAACTGACATTACAACAGCCACAATAAAGTAAAGATATATTTACAGATTTTTACAGCTTATATGATTATCCGATTTATCAAATTGAGATAGTCAAATCATCTAATTTTAAAGCCTGAGTCTTGGTAAAAAAAAAAAGATTTTCTATTACATGTACCTGAAACCACACATATACTGAGGGTAATAAAACCTTATTAAGGTGATTCTTGTTTGCCATTTTTTTTTTAACAAAACTTAATTCATCTAAATTCTTTAATAAAACTGTTTTTACGTAGGTTTCATGGTAGCATACAATAGATATAACTATCTTTTTAATTGACATAACAACAGCCAACAAAATCACTGAAATTGTTTAACCTACTATAGGAAATATATCTATTCTCATTATTGTTTGGCACATATATATCTAAAAAGGATAGAAATTAAAAAAATTATTAAAATTCTTCTTCTGATGATGAGTATACTATAAAGTATTGCCTTCTGCTTGGGGCACACTCATTAAAAAGAGATCACCTGGTCAGAGAGTTATACATTTTTAATATCATACTTTGAAATATAAACAACATCCTATAAAACTTAAAGCACAAGGCCTTTTGAATTCACTAGAAAAATAATACACGAGTTTAAAGAAAAATAGGATTTTCTTTTTACCTGTAAAACACACCTGAGGTAATAAACCTTATTAAGATGCTTCTTGTATGCCATGTCTTCAATTTTGACAAAACTTAATTAATCAACCTAAATTTAAACTGCAACTTTTGAACACAACTCCTCTTTAAAAAGGTTATCAAGAATTGCTATGGAAGTTCTATATTGTTAAATTAATATTATTAATTTGCTTTATATACAATATGAAAAAATGTTCACTGCGTTATTAACTAAACTTGACTGACACCCTGAATTTATACCAGGCTTAAATTAGTGTTGAGAATTTTCCAGTAATTATAAAATATATCTGAAAAATTCAAAAAAATTATAGTATTTTTGATGTACATAATGCAATGTGAACATGATCATGTATATACAAATTCATTTAACTGAAAACTTATTTATTACATGATATTGTTTTAATCTAACCAGAAAACATTGTTCATCTTGTTTTTATTTTTAATTTAGAGGTGATATATATATATATATAAGTGTTGATGAATATGGTGTTGATGATTATATTATATTTGTTGTAAAATTTTGATTTCAATGCTATCATAAATACATTTTGGATTTCAAATTGTTGTTCAAATTTGTAGCCAAGGAAAATAACTGTTGCTAAAAATAGTTCTAAATTGATGAAATACAGTAGATAGATACAAAAATAGGTCTATGTTGGTTCAGACCAGGTCCAGTATGGTTCATACTAGGTCGAGTATGGTTCAGACTAGGTCGAGCATGGTTCAGACTAAGTCGAGCATGGCTCAGACTTGGTCGAGAATGGTTAAGACTCGGTCGAGTATGGTTTAGACATTTATAAAATGGTTTAGTATTGGTCGAGTAAAGGTCGAGTACAAGTTCAGACTGTTAAGTATGATTCAGACTACAGTCGAGTAATATCGAGTAAATTTCAGATCAATTCAGACTGATTGAGTAAAATCAAAAATCAGTACAGTCGAGCACAGATATAGGCCATTTCAGACTTTTACTGGTTTGAAGTGTGAAGACATGTCTAAATTGCATTTAACTGATAAATTAAACAACACTTACCGTTATCTTGATGATATTTTTTCGTTAAACAATCAAGAATTCTCTGCCGAAATTTACCCAAAAAGAACTTACTTGAAATACATCAAAAATTAACATCATAACTGTCCTTTCCTATATTTAGTTCTGTTTAACATGGGACAAGCTACACAAAAATTGACGATAGGAGGGACGACTTTTCTTTCCCGATTGTTAATTTTCCTTTTTTAGACGATGATGTTCCTTTGGCACAGTCTTGCGGTGTTTATAATATCCCAACTCGCTCGATATGCCCGTGTCTGTAGTGCCATCTTAGATTTCAATGAAAATAATCCATGTATAACTGGTAAATCATTAAGGCAAGGATTCCGTTACTTAATTAATTACTTAAAACCTTTACCATGTTTACTAAATTCTTCCATATAAACAAAGATTTGGTTTTGAAGTTTGGTTGATACCTGTAGAAAACTTATTTCAAACGGGATAGCACATCCTAATTTGTACAATAATGTTGTTTACAAGCCCGGAAATTTAGATACGATCCGGGTACACTTATCGGTCCTTTAAATAATTTATTCGAAAAGGTTATCAATTAATCATAAATTCCGTGCTACGTCCGGTCAGTGTTTTTGTTTTTGTTTTTCGGCTTTGCATCGATCTGATAAGTTAAGCACTTTTCGAATGATTTTAATAGTTTGTTCTTATATTGTACTGTTACAATACTGTCCCAGGTTATGGAAGGGTTCGGGGCCACCAAACATGTTTAACCCTGTCACATTCTATATGTACCTGTCCAAAGTCAAGCCTATAATTCAGCAGTTGTCGTTTGATGCTGTATATCATATTTGTTTTTCGTTTATTGTTTTGTACATAAATCAGGCCGTAAGTGTTGTTGTTTCAATTGTTTTACATTTGTCATTTTTGAGACTTCTAAAACATACTAAGCGGTATGGGTCTTGCTCATTGTTCAAGAGCCATACGATGAACTATAGTTGTTAACTTCTACGTCATTTTGTCTCTGGTGGAGAGTTGTCTTTCAATCATACAACATCTTCTTATTTTCATATCATATACTTATTTATGAATTGATTAACAAAGATTAATCATTTAGACCATGCATTCTTTTTAAGGATATTCGTTATACAATATCAATATTTGTTTATTTATTTTTCGGATAGAGGCAACTGTATACTAGTATACAAAAGGAAAATGAGGTCAATGGTTTGATTGATGAATTGGTCATTCGAAAGAATTATAAACTGGCTCCCATTTAAGGAACGCGTTAAAAAATAAAAGCAATGACTGCTCAATTAGGAGTCTGAATATAGAGTGATATGTCTTCATGCAAAGTATTATCTTGTGTTCTAGAAGAAAGAAATCCTACGCAGTTATCACTCAAGGACGCATCAATATGAAATCCTATGAAATATACACGTCATGGTCTCGAATAAGTATGTAATATGGGCTTATTGAAAATGGTAATACTTGCCGTTGGACTTTAACCAGCCATCAATCAATCAATATGTTTTATTTGCAAAAATGTATACTATTTGTACGTATATTACTTGGTATTGAGAATTGGTAAAGTTGATGAAATCAAATAATCACGACAATTAATATTGGGTTTTCTTGTTTTTTTATTTTCTTAATGTAACAAGAAGATGTTCAATCGATGAAGAAATAATACTCAATAATATTCCGTCAGTTTAAAAAAAATCAGAGCTTTGCATAAGGGAGATATATTCCTTAATTTAAAATAATTTCCCAAATATTGTAACAGCAAATTTTTATAATACAATATCTGAATGTTCATACCAATACCGACTGAGAAGATAAACGTGGATCGCTTGAAAGTATTTAAAAAATTAAGCGTTTATATATGGGCATTAAATGTTAACACCTTGTAGTAAGAAGCATTCTTACTCTATAATGAATTTCTTCAAACAAGAGCTCAGCTGAATGTGTCAGTACTATGTATAATTTTGTAGTTATTGATATGAAAACGATATTTTGAAATGATTTTAAAAAAAATCTGATTTGTTTTGAAGTTTAATGTGTAAGTTTACATAACAAACACATCAATTAAAGATACCAGGCGTACAATTCAGTACGCAAAGCATTTGCGTCACACAAGACGCGCATTTGCGTCACGGAAGACGCGATTTTGCGTCACGCAAGGTGCGCATTTGCCTTCTTAAACCTCACCAGTGACCCTTGATCAATAGATACGAAGTTAAAAAGCATTAAAAAAAAAATCCTAAATGTTGTGTCCAATTAAATCTATGTCTGGGTATAGAAACACTTTAGCTATTTATACATATATATCTATTATATGTAGCTCTTATATTGCTCATATTGATTTATTGAATATAACTAGGTCCATCTTTCATATTCCTGTAATATATTTTAGTGTTAGAGAAAATTGATTTTTGTTTCAATGAAAAAAGCTGTTGCTTAAGTTAGGTTATCCCTTCACCAAGTTTATATCTGATCGGATTTTGACCCAAACCCTTGTTTGACTCAAACCCTTACAACAGGAACACTCTTGTGTATAATATTGATCACAGTGACAATTTGTAAAACTCCTTATTTGTTATATTCTAAATAAAGCATATAATTATGTATTTTTAAATGTATAGTTACCGTTATTTTTTTTTTACATTTGGAGTTAAAACACATTCAATTTGCGGACCTATTATACCTTGTATTGTTGCCATGGTACTATTGATACCGAACATAATTCCTCCGAATCTTAATTATAACAACAATGTTTAAATGATTTCATTTCATTCAGCATAATACCTGGCATTTATAACTATGTTGAACTTCAGCATGATTGCAATTTAAGTTGAATCCTATCCCGTAACTTCAATATGCTTGGCATTATATTTTGTATTCTTAATATACTGAGCAACACGAATGTTTTTGAAGTTACTCTGTTTGATAGTATGTAGAATTAGTACCGTATTGATGTCAAACGACTCATCAAACATTATACGACATTATTGATTAAAATTTTAAGTATTGTTGCATTTGTTTTCTGTATAGGTAGTGAGGTAATCGCCGTAAAAGGAATCATGATACTATATACCACATCAACGTTAATAATGAAAAGAGATGTGTACAACAATGATAACGCAATCTCGTGGCAAAAAATAACTAAAATACATCTTGAGGTAAGTAAATAAAATTGTCTTCAATAATAAACAATTGTATACAGTTTACATTATGTCAAGAATAGTATAATATTCGTGACATTGTCAAATAAATAAGACTATTATCTTACTTCGGAGCTACATCGGTGTGATTAACATAAACACCCTCTTCTCCAAAACCATAAAGATGTGTGACACTGTACCGACTTCGGAGCTACATCGATGTGATTAACATAAAGACCCCCTTCTCCAAAACCATAAAGATGTGTGACAATTGTACTTACTTCGGAGCTACATCGATGTGATTAACATAAACAACCTTCTCCAAAACCATAAGGATGTGTGACACTATACTTACTTCGGAGCTTCATCGATGTGATTAACAGAAACCCCCTTCTCCAAAACCATAAAGATGTGTGACACTGTACTTACTTCGGCGCGTCATCGATGTGATTAACAGAAACCCCCTTCTCCAAAACCATAAAGATGTGTCACACAGTACGTACTTCGGAGCTACATCGATGTGATTAACAGAAACCCCCTTCCCCAAAACCATAAAGATGTGTGACACTGTACTTTCTTTGTAGCTACATCGATGTGATTAACAGAAACCCCCTTCTCCAAAACCATAAAGATGTGTGACATTGTACTTACTTCGGAGCTTCATCGATGTAATTAACAGAAAACCGTCTCTCCAAAACCATAAAGATGTGTGACATTGTACTTACTTCGGAGCTTCATCGATGTAAATAACAGAAAACTCTCTCTCCAAAACCAAAAAGATGTGTGACATTGTACTTACTTCGGAGTTACATCGATGTGATCAACAGAAAATCCTCTCTCCAAAACCATAAAGATATGTGACGTTGTACTTATTTCGGAGCTACATCGATGTAATTAACAGAAAACCCTCTCTTCAAAACAATTAAGATGTGTGGCATTGAACTTACTTCGGAGCTACATCGATATGAGTATAAGAAAATCCTCCGATGCTGATCCCAAAAAATGTAATAGATAAATCAAGGATGAATAACCTTAATATGGTGATGCCGTACAGTTTATCAAAATGTTAATCCTTAAAAATAGTTAATTTAAACATTACTTGGGGATATAATACGACACGTGTAGTCTTTAACCGGTTCGAGAAAGTCAGTCGAACGAGTTTTAATAACCATTATAATTCAAATGATATATTTGACCTGGTTAACAATCTTAATTTCTAATTTCAGGGGAAATATTTGAAAGTGCATTTGTTTAGATATAATTTTTTGCTAATGACTTTTGCAGCAACTGAACAATTTTCTGTGTTGACATGAATTATCATTTATATGATCATAATTATTATAAATGTCCTGTTTACAAAAGTTTGAATTGTTCGAAATACCAAGGATTTTCTACCTCAGGAATTCATTACCGTTACTGTATTTGGAATTTTCGCAATTCATGTCCGTAATGCTCATTTTTTTGGCCTTTTATCTTTTTTGATTCCAACGTCACTAATAGGTCTTGGGTAGACGAAACGCGCGTCTGTCGTACAAAACTATAAGCCTGGTATCTTTGATGAGTTTTGTGCTAAGCTTGATCCCTTTAAAAATCTCCATTTTCAAAGGACCTACCTCGTAAAAAAGTATCCAAAAAAGGAGCTAAACAATATGTGTTGCCTTTAATAAAATTATTTGCATTTTAATATTCAGAAAATTCATAATTATTTTTTTGGCCTAGTAAAATTTTATCCCATTTTGGAAATTATATACAAAAAGGGTTGTTATATTGGATTTTGGTGAGTGGGTGAAACCTGTTGAAAGATCTTTGTTTGTCTTTGGTCTTAAAAGGGAGACATAACCATGATTAACGGTATTCATATTGATAGGCATTTTGGTTTGTTTATTGGAGTTTTTTGTAATCAAAGGTAGACTACAAATAAAGGCAACAGAAGTATACCGCTGTTCAATAGTCATAAATCGATTTATCTGAAACTAATCTAGGTTACAAACCAAAACCGAGAGAAACACATAAACTATAAGAGGAAAACAACGTAACAACAGAAACACGGAACTGCTACAAAAAACAAACGCCAACATACATAGAAACGGACTATTTTATTACAACTGCCATTTTCCTACAAAAAGCGTCCAATTTCGCGTGTGTCAATAAATAAGGAAGATCATTATATAGATGATAAAACAATCCATAAGGTATTATTAATGAAAACCAGATGATAAAAGTAGGTCAATACATTTTGATGCTACGCGTATTCTAAATGAACGTAATGGATATACTTTTTCAATTAATGGTTGGAAATTTCTATGTGCATTTTACTAAATTATGCTGTTCATTATTTCCATTGATATATACCTATTGATATATTCCGATAAAAACTAGTTATCAAACATTGGACATAAATAAAAATACAATACATCACTTCTTAATATCTTAAATGGACTACAGTTAACTTTGCCTGAGGGATATCTACCTAAGTTTGTTTAAACTTTAGTTTAATTAAGATCAATCAAAACAACATTTACAATACCAATTTTATTACACCAAATGCGCATTTCGACAAAATCCCTTTGTAATGAGATTTCTAAAGGTACAGCAGACATCTAGAGGGCAACATACGGTATTCAACAATTATAGACAGCTGTTTTAATAATTTGTCAAGCTCTTAATACTCCTGAGTTTTAAAAGTACAAATTATATGGGAAAAATAAATGAAAACAGTGATTTCCAATAGGCAATTAGATAAAAAAACTATTTCAATTTATTTTATAAAGGAGCTAGATGTAAGAAAATAAAGTGTTTCCAGCTTGCTTTTATAAACATTCGATCATTCCGTCATGTAGTATAAAAATCAGAATGATGTATCAAATACATATTTAATACATTTGATGTTGAATATGTACTGATTGATATTTTAGTCTTAAGATACATGATTTTTTTATTTGTTGTTATTAAATTTGAACTAACTGTCAGTAACTGCGAGTACTCTCAGATCTTTACTTAGTGTTTTTTTTTTGTTATTAGGGATGAGGGATGGATATATATACCCTGCCACGTCCTGTCTGTGCTTTTGTTTGATGTTTTTCTTTGTATCGATCTGATGAGTTAAGCCTTTTTCAAATGATTTTCTAGTTTGTTCCTATGTTGTGCTGTTACGTTTACACCACTGTCCCTGGTTAGGGGAGGGTTGAGCGCTCACAAACATGTTTAACCCCGCCAATTCTTTATGTGCCTGTCCCAAGTCATGAACGTGTAGTTCATAGGTTGTCGTTGGTTGACGTCTATCATTTTTGTTTTTCGTAAATTGTTTTGTTATAAACTAGGCCGTATGTTTTCTCTATTGAATTGTTTCATATTTTTCATGTCGGGGCCTTTTATAGCCGACTTTACGGTATGGGTTTTTCTCATTGTTGAAGGCCGTACGGTTGCCTATAATTACTTCCATCCAATTTATTTGAACTTTGGTGAATAGTTGTCTCGTTGGCAATGATACCACATCTCCTTATTTCTATATTAATGGTTGGTTTTTCTATACTTACCAATTATTAAATAAATTCATTTGATACATTATTCTGTATTGACTTTCTCTTTTTATTTCAGTTTTTTACATTGGTCGAGCAAAGTTTGAGTGATTACAAATACATTCTACATATAGATTCAACAAGGGTTTGTATGCCTGTTCCTGTTCATGAATCTAAACATAGATTGTTGATGTCTCAATGCGTTAATGTCCATTTAGGGTGTAATTTTTTATGTTTCTGAAGCTCTGTTGAATTTATTCAACTTAATAAAGTTGATTTTGATGATTTTAGCTATTCTGTGTAGTCCGGTTTGGTTTTTATTATTTCATATATTTTCTTATTTTGACTTGTTTAACATGTTTTCTGGAAATTAGTATAATTCGTTCATTAAATCTTGATTCGTAATGATTGTGTGCATTTGTTCTTTTTATTAGATTTTGAAAACCAGATTATTTGCTCTTGTGTGTTTTAATGTTGTATAAACAATTCAGAAACAATTTGACATAAGTAAATTAAAAATAAATATTGAAGACGGAAATCACAGTAAAATCCAAGACAACAACAAAAGGGCAAACAATCACGAATGTAAAACAGATATATGCACATATACATGACAATATACAACACTGAAATATTGGACTTTTGTTTGCTTTATTGGCGTAATTTTACGGTATTAAAGACAATTTGTTTTTATTCATTTGATTGAACATATAAATAACGTAAATTCTGTTTTTGACAAATGATACAAAATAAGTCTTTAGAGTTGAATCAATATATTCGAAAAATTCGGAACTGAAGTCAGACACATAATCATCGTTGTTGGCAATAATTTTGTGCATTGATGCAAATCTAGGATCGTTAACCTTACCATCAAAATATATTTAAAATTTTTTGAAATGATTAATTAAATTTTACAAACATAACATGTTCAACTATTTGATTTATGAGAACCGATACAGTATAACTCTTTCACAGAGATTTGATTATATTTATGATTTTACTAGATGGGTGGTGATATTTGAAAATCATTGACAATGGTGATCGAAACTAAATCTTGAAATTCCTATAATATCAAAAGTTAAAAAGCAATAATCCGAAATATGAACAACAAAAAGGATCATAAAGTCAGCTATGGAACACCAGTGCATGCATGTATAAACACCAAGTAATTTGACAGCACAACGTAGAAAATATTTAGACGCTATGGAGTTCCAGAGACTGTTTACGATTCATCCGCTCATTGTAAAATCATCGTTTTGTTTAATGTACAAATAATACTTTAAACTGAAAAGAATGATTTGAGGAAGAAAACAGGATATCAAATATTCATTTTACGCTTTATGAAATGAAACACCATCCTAATGGTAATTGACTGAAATCTTATTACTTGTGGGATTGTAAGAATGTCTTGACATTTGTGAGACTAAGACACATCTTATTTTAAACTGTGGTATCCTTATTTCAAAATCACAATGATTACGAAAAGAATAATTTCCTAAAGAGAAAAATCAATTGAAAAGATGGACGATAAAAGTTAAGCAGGTTAAAACTTACATTCATATTCAGGATGAGAACATGTAAAGTGACATAAATGTGAACCTTGCTTAGTACAAGACCTACGAACTGATTAGTTATGTCAAGCGGTCAGAGTCAACAGTAAAGTTCACATCTTGCTTGTCAAAAAGTATTCAAAAACCGAGCTGAGCCGACCAACAGTAGCTATCAAGCGTAAATTCAAAATGCTTAGCTGTCCGACTTAAGTTTTTTGACCTCGTCGGGGATCAAAACCAAAAACTATCGCATTTGAGATGTGAAAAAGCAATTAAGAAAGCTTTAGTAGCAGTGGCACACAATTAGTTACAATATGATTGATTTTCAAATAACCAAACTCAAATACAAAATAGTGATAAAAAACAACAATTTAAATTTTCATCTACTGTGTATTTGTTATTTGAATTAAGGTGGTTCTTAACTCTCTAGATCAAGCTAAAAAAATAATTAATGTTTTCTATTCTTATAAGAAAAACAAAAGTTTTATGTGAGGATGTAAACGATATTAACTTTTAGAATGAGGAAAATGAATGAATGAATGAATCTGTATTGCATTAGCAACAACATTGCTTAGCAAAATAACAAATATGACAAAATACAGAGAGCAATTAAATAATTGCGATCTTAATTTCTATTCAGCCGCCTTTAGATAGTTACATAGTTTCTTTGTGAAGCTTTTTGACCCAGCTTGTAACAAAAAATTTAGCTTTCGTGTATTTGGCCATGAACAATAACACTTTGGCAAAAAGTCACATCTAGGTGTTCTATATACAGGACAAATCAAAACAAAATGATATTCATCTTCAATATTATTCATTTAACAATATCTACAAATACGATTGTTTCTAGGAATATTGTCGTAACGACCTGTTTCTAAATTTAATTTTAAGCTTCCACTACATAATTTGGTAAGCATATTGGTATTAAAATCATATTGTAAATAATTCTCTGTACAAAAATCAAATTTAGAACATTTATAGATATACAGTTTTTCACAAGCATTAATATTAGCATACCAGCTTTGATAATATTGATCGTAGATACGAGAGTTGATAAAGTCAAATGATACATTTATGTTATCTTGGTTAATCCATATATAATTCAAATCTAAACTATACAAATGGTCTCCTACATTGGATGCCCAATTTGTTTTGCCATCAATACACAAAATTTTGTACACATCGTAAACAATATTAGGTTGGTCATGACTTAAATGCAACCAATATTTAACAATTTTATATTTTCTTAAAATACACATCGCAATGCAATTTCTGTAAACGGAATCTTTCAAAATTTGTATTCGATTCTATTACTTTCATTTTGAAAAAAAAACGAGTGAAAAAGTTCGTTTGTTTTCTTTTCTATATTGCAATTCCTAATAAATTTACTTTACATTATATACGTTGCTGTTTTAAATCTACCAGGAGGAGCAGCATCTAATACAGTGTATACAAGTGTAGGAAGACTTTTTGATCCTTATAATGATAGAGATTTTATATTTACATCATAACTTTTTAAAAGTCACCTTTCGAAAGATTTGTTGGAACCATCCTGATTTGGTTGAGCATTACTGAATCTCTATGACACAGATAACCGGGGAATCTTCCACTTGTCACAGCCACAATTTCATCATCTGTTCTTCATTTGTAATGTCGCCAAATACCACTTTTTCTGGATTTATGCATTTAATGTGTAACATGACGGATGCTACTAGTTGAACAGGATTATTTATCGTTTTTGTAGAAGAGGGACGAAAGATACCAGAGGGACAGTCAAGGGTTGGAGTAGCTCAAACTTTAGTTGTCGGTGCAGTGTTTTTTTTTTTGAAAATGTACATGTGTTATGTCTGTTAATCTATTGACTTTTGGCCATGGTGTGTTGTCTCTGTCAATACCGACGTTGGATTTGAGATTGTCCCTTGGCGTATTTTCCCCTTTTTGTTTTACATGTACTAGTTTTTCTTCGTTATAACCTATATACTAAAGTACAGAAATTTTTAAAAGACTTTTTTCTTTTGTACTGTTTGTAATTCAACTGTATTCAATCAAAAAATGTGAAAACTGCAATTTGAAGAGCATCATATATATACTAAACATATTCTTCAGCATTTTTATGAAGACTTTCAGATATCCTCGTGACATTATGGATTTACAGACGTGGTATTAGATTCTTAACACAAAAATGTTATTTTTTTTATATAGAAAATATTTATCCTAGCATGCTTTCATAACGTGTAATTTATTTTTTAGATCTTATCATGCGCATTGTTTGTCCAGGACGCTAACTCAAATTTTTTATTGGAAATAGTAAATTAATTTGTCCAGACTATAAGACATCGAAAAGCAATTGAAATCGACAGCTTACATTGAACCTGGACCAGAATACTAATTTCAGGGGAATATTTTGACGGTAAAAATAAAAATTATAGTGCGCAACTGACAGTTGTTACAATAATTTTGTTTAACATGTAATAAACAATGTAATAAAGTTCTATAATTGAAAAGAAGTCTGGAAAATTCTGCGGAATGAAAGTTCCTGAATTGTTTATATACTTTTATACATGAGTTATTAAATTAGACATGTTTTGTCCAGCAGTTCATTTTTGCATATTACTTTCATTACTCTGTTACTGTAGTTTATTTGTCCATTCTGTCTCAAAAGTGCTTCATAAGAATGTAAAGTACATTAGAATACGAAATACGACAACACTTATTGTTATTCCGACTCTTCGTTATTGCAATATAGTTTGCTGAGAAATTTTCTTCATCTGAATTCACCAATGTTTAATATATCTGAAAAACAAGAAACTTTCAAAAATTTAATACTATGTCGTTTAAAAAACCCTATCTAATTGACATTTATAGGTTAACTTTATGCACTTGTTATGGAAAATTGTATAAAAATGGTTGAAGTCAAAAGAAAAAAATTATATGATTTACAAATTTGAGTCTGATTGCATCAATTCAATCTTTGATATCAATATAAATGTTATGACCTATAAATTACTTATATAATTAGAGCCAAACCAGGAAGGGAACTTACTCAACGATCAAATAAAATCGATGAAGATAATATAATAGTTAATTAATTTCGCCGTTATGAAATAGAATACTTGTAATAAGATTCCCAACGTTGTGACAATGTCTACTTCGAATGTGTCTCGACAGTTTCCAGATTAAATTCAGGAAAAGGAGTATGTCATAATTGTTGTGATATTTTGTAATTACGACGGTATAAGTAAAAACGACATATTTTGTTCATCTTATACAGTTAAATAAAAAATTAGGTTAGTAGACACTTTCACAGTTTTGAAATGGTCGATTTCATGACTAAAGATCAGAATACTCTATATGGTTTCAATTTTGCTGTAAATATACATTTAGAATTACATATTCAAAGAACTTTCTGTTTGGCAAGTGTATAACTTCAGAACGTAAGAAAAGAAAAGGCAACCATGTTTTTATCACCCTGTTGTCTGTGGAATTTAGTGTTTACCTCAACAGCTGATATAGTTTACAAAGAGGGAGTAGAGATCTAAAAATAGTTTGATTAAGCCGCAAGGCTGTCAAAAGTAAGAAAAACTCGTATTTGTTTTTTTGTAATAAATTGATGTCTTTGTCATTTAAGGGAATGTGACGTTACTAAATATTGTTTGATTTAGAGTTTGAAATTTCGTATATATTTCGTCTATCGGTGAATTCCTGAAGGCGACTACAAGATTACCATTGTACAGTTGGGTTTATTTAATTTAATTGCTAATAACCAAAAACTTTTATTTATATTGAAGTGCTCCATTGTTTCTCATGACAAGTAAAATTCACTGATAAGTCTCCTTAGGTGATAGTCGTAAAATGCTAATATATATATATTTTGAAAAAGTATTTGCTGTCCAGAATCATCGAAGACAATAATGCAACACTTACATATTTTTTTTTCAAAGCCACAATATGGTTAAAGTTAAACAAGAAAGTGATACTTTGAACAGAAAATATTACACAGTTACAATTAAAACTATTAAATATTATGTCTGTCTACTTGATTGTGTTTAATGATATGACCGTAAAGTATAAAAGAATGTGGAATTTTTGTACATGCTGTGCATACATGTTTTATATAAAACATATATACATTATATGTACGTTAGAGCAAATGTGTTCTGAATTTAGATTAAAACATTGGCATTTCAAAAAAGTATGTAATTTTGTCATGAAATAAAAACTAGAGGCCCTAAAGATCCAGTCAGTGTCGCACACCTAGTTAACATCTTTAACAATGGACATTTTCCAACATTGTATACTATAAAACAATTCATGAAAAAGTATCTTATTTGTTAATTCTGTTTCGCCGATAATTTTTTCTATTTATAGTTTCTATCTTCTTTAGTTTTTGTCATGTAAGAGCAATGAGTCCAATAAGGAGTCGACTGACGATTTTAACTTATTTGTAGATCTTGTCTTTTTGATTGTTTTACTTATTATTAATGTTTCTCTCTGTCTATTATTGTTTTCAAGATAACAGACTAAAAAGAAACACAAAACTTGGTTCAATTAGTCATTTAAGGACAATAACTCTAATAAGATATAGCCTGACTGTTTTGACGTAAATGGGAAGTAGATAAATCTCAAAATATTTGCACGTGTCAGATTTTCTTAATTCATAGCGGTTTTCAAGATAATAGACAAAACTTGCATTTTCTCTTTATATTTTATTTTAGCTATGTAGGTCATGTTGGTTGGCAGGCAAGGTCATCGAACACATTTGTTAAACTAGAAATCACAATAGTGATTTTGGCCCAATTTGGTGAAATTTGATCCGTAGTTTTCAGAGAAGTTGATTGTGTAAATGTTAACGGACAACGACGACGGAAAAGTGTTGAGAATAGCTAACTTAGACCAATAGGACGTGTAACTCGGATATGTTACGATTGTGGAAACGACAATTCCGTCCTCTTTAACTCGATTGTCGATTGTGACTTATCACAGAAATGTTTACTTGCCATACACAACATGCAGGATGACACTAATGGAACAGGATCTGCTTATCCTTCTCTAGTACCTAACATCTCTACTGTATATGGTTAGGTTGTTGCTCAATTTATAGTTTTCTGTGGAGTATTACGTATTCTGTTGTTTGTATTTCGTTGTTTTTTTTCCTTTTTGGCTATATGCATGGTACTGTTGTTGTTTTTCGACTTAGGTTTTTGATTGCTCTTTGGTTTCATCTGTCTTTTTTATCAAGGTTTTGTTAATTTAGTTATATATTTTTTTAAAAGAGAGGCGAAAGATATGAAAGGAATATTAAAACTGATAAGTCATTAGCACACTGACAATAAAATGGTAAAAAAACGAACAACGATTAAAAGAATGTCGAATTTTTCATTTACAAACTAAATAATTCTAATTAAGGATGTCCTTCGATGAAGATTTTCTAAAAACGTGTTAAATTCAAAATAATTCATCAAATTGTCTTAAACACCATGTGAGCGGATTTTTGGCATTTAGGTTTTATGAATAAATATTTAGCAATACATATAATGCCTTGGATTAATCAGCACTTCTCATGAGTGCAAATTGAAACAACACAAGGTAGTATCATCAAACTTGGCAATAATATACCTCTAGGGTAAGTAAAATAATAAAATAAAATGTTGATACAGCATGCCTGGTTCGGCGTTACGATTGAAAACAGTATTTAAATCCTATTGGGTATTATTTTCTCCCATAGAAATTTTAAAATAGCATTCTGACTCTTTCATGATAAAATATCATTTGGTTTTATCAACTTTTGATTTGCAATCCTTGATTGAAACAGTAATAGCGAAAATTGGCCATATATTTCCAAAACTTTTCATTTAACGTATGTATAATACAATAAGGATATACAATGTATTCTAATATGACGACCTATATATCGTCAGGCAGTATAATTACAAGCTTCAAATACAATACGGTTATCTATATTCTAATCCAAAAAAAAAAACAAAAACAAATCAATCCATTTCAGTATATTATTTCAATTTAAAATTTCATTATACGAAAAATTCCGCGAAATGAAGTTATCGTCTTTGGCAACTAACCAAGGTGACGTCATATTTATGCTTTCGGCGTCAAATGTAATTATATTAGATAATAAGAACATTTTTAGGTGGAAAATGTGAGTTTTTCTTTTTAATCATTATTGAATAATATAGTATTAATAAAATGGGGGATAAAACGGAACAGCAAAAACAGTATCGTGAGTATAGGGCTTTCACGGTTGACAAAATTGCCGTATTTGTCCTATTAAAATCGAAATTAAACCATTGGTTAGACATTTATCTTCGCCATTTACCCCTTGCTGACACTCGGGATAAAATATTCGAATATAAATGCCCAACCCATGGTTAAATGAAAACAAATCTACGGCTGCCATGAATTATTTCTTAATTGTATGTTTGCAAATAAGACTATCCACTAAATACACATGTATACATTTTGTTTATGCTATGTATACGGGCGTCATTGGGGACCCTTGAAGAGTTAACAATGTATTTATTTTCAAATACCATCCAAAAAGCCAAATATTCTTTTATACATATTGGAAATTTTTTCTAAAAGTCTCAACAGGCTTTAATATAAAAAAGAAGATGTGGTATGATTGCCAATGAGACAACTCTCCACAAGAGACCAAAATACAACAGAAATTAACAACTATAGGTTACCGTACGGCCTTCAACAATGACCAAAGTCCATACCGCACAGTCAGCTATAAAAGGCCCCGAAATGACAATGTAAAACAAGAAAACTATGGGTCTAATGAATGTACAAAAAATGAACGAAAAACAAATATTTAACACATAAACAAACGACAACCATTGAATTACAGGCTCCTGACTTGGGACAGGCACATACATACAGAATGCGGCGGGGTTAAACATGTTAGCGGGATCCCAACCCTCCCCTAACCTAGGACAGTGGTGGAACAGTACAACATAACATAAGAACGAACAATAAAAATCAGTTGAAAGAGGCTTAACTCATTAGATGGATAAAAATACAAATACAAGTGGACGTGGCCGTGTACTTGTACATCCAAACAACAAAAGACACTAAGTACAGATCTGAGAGTACTCGCAGTTACTGACTGCTAGTTCAAAGCCACTAACAACTAATAAAAAAAATCATGCATCTAAGACTAAATTATCAATCCGTACATATCCAACATCCAATGGATTTAGTGTAAAGACGTCATAAACAGTCAGAGAAAAACATGACCTTGTGCAATGCTAAAATACAGGTATCGACAGATTGTAGATCCATGAATGTGTATATGTACATAACAATAATATTTAGTTTGCTTTTAATTTACTGATAACAAAATCAATATTAGTACCAATAAAAACAATATTTAATGATATAATTATAGTGTTGAATTGGTAACCTTTTGGAATAAGTTTATTTAAAGGATCGATAAGTTTACCAGGATCGTTTCTAAATTTCCAGGCACGGTAAACAATATTGCCGTAAAATGAGGATGTGCAATCCCGTTTGAAATAAGTTTTCTACAGGTACAACCAAACTTCAAAACCAAATCTTTATATCTGTGGAAGAATTTAGTAAAGGTTTTAAGTAATTTGTGGCAACGAAATCCCTGGCTTAATTATTTACCAGTAATACATAGATTACGTTCGTTAAAATCAAAAACATCACAACAGAGTTGTGAAATATAAACACCGTAAGATGGTGCCAAAGGAACGTCACCATCCAAAGAGGGAAAATTAACAATAAGAAATAAAAAATCGTCCCTTTTGTCGTAAATTTTAGTGTGGAGCTTCCCGTGTAAAACCGAAATATCTAAATCTAGAAAAGGACAGTTGTTACCTCTTAAATTTGATTTATTTAAAGTAAGTTCCTTTGGGTAAATTTTGGCAGTATATTTAGAAAATTCTTGATTATTTAACAAAAAAATATCATCAAGATAACGGTAAGTGTTGTTGAATTTATCAATTAAATGGAATTTAGACGGGTCATTTCTGAGTTTGATCATAAACTGTGATTCATAACAGTACAAAAACAAGTCTGCTATTAAAGGGGTGCAATAAGTGCCCATAGGAATACCTACAACCTGTCGATAAACTTTGCTGCCGAAACGTACATAAATATTATCAAGGAGAAAATTAACAGCTTCAATCATCTCATCACACCTCCAGTAAGTATATCTAGCATATTTACCATTCTCATTAGAGAAGAAGGCTTTAAATGAGTTGCAGCAAATATATTTGCATTCATATTTACCAAACGACCATTTAATCAAATAGTCAAATTTTTGTTTGATAAGATTGTGTGGAAGTGTAGTTTAAAGAGTAGAAAAGTCAAAACTGTCAACAGAATCAAAAGGACCATCAAAAGCACGTAATTTATCTAAAACATCCAAAGAATTTTTTACACTCCAAAAATAGTTAATTCCACTATTTTCATATATTTGATTGCAATAGTTTATGATAAGCTCAGCTCTTTGATAGTAGTTAAGAAACTTGTTAAAAGCACTGAAAGATAAGTTGTAGAACACTTACTAGAGGCCGAGATGAAACGATATTATACTGGTGTTTTGTGTAGTTTAGGTAACCAATACATAGTAAGGACCTTTAAATGATCGGAAGAAGCTTTAAGCTGTGATGTGATTATGATATGTTTGTTTACTATATGACTCTCTGTGGAGCGCATGGACTTGAATGTAGATGAATTTAAAATTTCATTCTTAAGAACGTCCGTGTAGTATTTACGGCATACCACCACCACATTGTTAGGTGCTTTGTCGGCCGGTACAAACACAAACCGCTTTGAAAGATCTTGAAGTTTATTTTTTATTCTGGAAATAGGGGTATTATGTACTCTATTATTTACTTCTAAATTATTTTCAAATGTGTTATTCTATTATCTACCAAATTTATACATTTATTTAAATAAGAATCAAGAGATTTTTTTATCAGATTTGTCCCGTTTACACCAATTTTTACAAAACGAGGAAAGAGCATCTTAGGTGACCTGACGACACTGTTTCCAATCTATTTTAGATGGAAGACGATATTTTGGTCCTTTTTCAAAAAGTTTTTAACCTCTCTGTCCTGGACGATATTGAGGTTCCCCGTAATAACATGGCCGTAGGGAACATATCTAAACTTAGACGATTCACAGTTTCAAGTTAAAGGAGTATTATTTTCTACATTGACGTCTGATGTTACCGGCGTATAATTAAAAGTTAAACTTCTGCTAGGTTTTTTGTATGTGTATGAAATAATAGGTGGTTCTGTGTTATCAAAATAGGGAGTTTTGAACGGTAGAGTCATTAAATATACTAGATAAGTTGATAAAATCAATACCTCTGCTAATATATTTAATTTTTAGAAAATGACGTTTATGATCTTCAGGTTTGTCGATACGCGGGAACAGCCTATGGTGGCAAAAAGCTGTAATTATACGCGAATATTCATACAGCGGGCTGAAGAAAGAGATGGTGTCGCACTCCTTGAAAATATCATGTAATTTACTAATTGGTATTTGACCCAGTTTACATAATAATTGATGCCTACCATTGTTTTTAAATATAGATAGATTACTAAGTGTATATTTTATACGATGTTTAATTCGTTGATTTCGATTGATACGTTTGCCATGAGACCTATTATTTCGTTGTCTTTTATCCATAATATTCATGATATCAATAGTAGAAGTTGTAGATATGTTCCCTTGTCCAAGTATATTGTCATTTAGGGGATAAGCTGTTTGAAGTCGTTTAATCCAAGACAGTTCGATAATTTTACGAGAATCTTCAAATTGTTTATGCGATTGCCCTTGTTGTTTCTGGATCGTTTCGAGCGGTTGAAATCTAATAAATTTAATATTGTGGTTGTGTTTACCTAAATGTTGATAAATAAGCTTGGTATCTTTCATGAGTTTTTTTTAATAATTTGACAAAGTATTGTATATGTTGTATTTATGACAAAAGTATCAATATGCAGAACTAACTCAGTAATATACATATATGCGCATAATAACGAATTCAGTTCACAAGACTCTTGTTTCAGGTAGGCATAATTTCAAAAGTTTTGGAAGTCAAAGACATAGAACGTTTTTAAGCATCACGCCAATGGTACAAAATACCGTAAGTATGATTTCGACTTTCAAATTCGTATGACAAATTGACGGAAATACTTAAATATGTCAAAAGTACCTAAATAATAAAACACGAGTGATTAAAATTATATAAATTAGATCACTGATTGTTCTTGAATTAAACAGTTGCAACAAGTCAACGAGTTATGTGTTACTCAAGTCACTCAATAGCAGTTATTCAGATCGAGGATGGCAAATTGATTATTAAATCTTTTCATCAACAAGTGAATGAAATAAACCACACAAGGACTAAAAATAATTCGTTTTTTAAAACTTAGTTGACACCATTTCAATTTGGGGACAAGTCGAAAACAGAGAAATATATTAACAAGAAGACCACAATTGATATATTTTATTTTTACAACTAAAGATATGTTTTGTACTTGTAAAACCTATCATCTCGGAAACTCATTATCTATATAAATATCATAACTTATTCGCTTTGCAACGTAACATTTGAGTATTTGTCTACGTATCATTTGAAGAAATCAAAATAACGTACGTTTCTGTAGGTTCAAAAGTAAACTTATTCACAATGAATAAAAAATGATGTACATGTATATGAGTAATAATTCAGGACATAAATTAATGTTAAATTTCAAGTATGTTTCCGTTTCTGTTTCATTTTGAATGTCACTTAATAGTTCTATTGGAAAAAATCTAATAAATTTCCTTCATTTCAATACTTTCATCCTATTAAAACAAAAAAGTTCCATAAAATAATGACATACGGTAATTACAATAAAACTTTGAACGTGAATTAAAAAAAAAAACAAAATAGGAAAGAAACTGACAACTATTTAGTTGATAATTATTGTGAAAAATAGAGACAATATCAAATTCATATAGGTATTTAAACTAAGAGTTACTTTTTAAAGAACCTGTTTAAGACTGCACGAGCCAATCCTTTATGTCATTTATGTCATTTACCAGAAATTAAGAAAAAAAAATGCTTGTCCCCATTTAAAGAAAAACTTTATTTTTATTTTGTTTATTAAATACGTCTTGCATAAAGACAAACGTGTGATGTGACCTCTTTTTGATCATCTTTATTTCGTATTGTTTTCTTCGCCAGCAATAAGAATGGTTTCCTATAATCAGATAAAATGAAAAAGAACTAGGCGTTTAAACTTTTTTTTATAAATTAGGTAATTCCAAAAAAATGTTTTTCTCAATAATTTCACTGTTCAAATATGGAGAAAAGAATACAATTAGGCCCCTTAATTGTATTTTGAATGTGAAAATCAAAATGTGTAATAAATCTAACAATGACATCATTCAAATATTCACAAGACATATAATTTGATATGATAGTGTCTTATGTAAGTACCTCCATAAATTGGGTCATTGAAGAGATCAGAATAAAATACAATCACATGAAGTCGACAATTCACAAAGTATTTTGCTGACAGTAAACATATACATCACAATTTATATATACACAAACCATGATGGCTTGTTGTTTCATGGGGTTTATGACACAGGCTTAATACCTAAATAGTTATATAATGATGTTTTGTTTGTACATTGTTTCAACTACAATAGTAGAATTCTTTGTCCAGCTACGAGTCCATTTCATCCTATCTAGAGAAATTTCACAATGACGACTACTTGAAATTATTCTTAACAAACAATGCATCTCCAAAAGGACCGAAGCTATGAAACTAACACAGGGACCATGGTAATCGGACTGCTTTTTTTGGGGGGGGGGGAGGGGGGAGTCTTCTGACATTATACTGGGATTTTATGAATAGAGCAATACTTTAACATTCGAATATCACTTTCAGCGAATTTGATATCACGTACCCTATGTAATATCAATCAGTTATGTCTTTGTAGCATGTAACTCGTCCTATAGCCTTGTGTCTTTTTCTTGATTTCAATATTGTGGTTAGGATTTCGTATACAGATAGAAATATTTCTCTAGATCAAATATCAAATTCTGTCACCAGTTGCAATGCTTTATCATGCAAATTATCGTTATGTTTGAGAATACTCGATAAGGTAACTTGAGCATCAATAAATTACATATTTCGTTTTGGTATTGATAATATAGTTTGGCAAAATTATTATCGTTCTCAAAATTTCCTGAGAAGATGGGAGCTTTCGTACCTTCAACGAGGAATAGCTCTCATCTTGATTGCTCCGCTGCTCCTTTTCATGTCGGTATATGCCCTCCAAGATCTACTCTTATTCGGTGCCACGTGAAAAAAATGAAGTTAAGCTATACCGCCCAGAAACTGTTTGCTTGCTAAAGTACTCAGGGACAGATAGACATGGTAGTTATACACATCATTTGTATGCAAATACCCCAATAGTGACGTATTTCTGACAAAGATATGAAGCTAGCTCAGGATTTAAACGGCAATCATGCTTACTCATCTGAAGTCACTATCATTTATGCATTAGAAGTTGTACATACCGCGTGTGTTTCGTGTCAAGTGCAGGTGACATACAGTTTGCTATTGTTCCTGATTTGCAATATTATAGAACTCAGTGAATTGCATGTATAAATAAATATCCTCATGCATTTTCATAGTATGCCATGTGCACTGCTCGGATAGTTAAGCATAATTATGGCGTCATTTCGTACTGATTACAAGACAGTTTTTTTATCCAATGACGGCAGTGAGGTTTTATGTAACATAACCTCTTTCCCTTAGCCCAAATATTATGTATAATAAAATTATGATTTAACACCAAACATTCGTATTGGGTTAAAGATCTATATGACATATATTGTCAATAGAAAACATTTATGATATACAAATATGAGTCTAATTGCACTATTGCAATATTCGATATCCATCTAACTGTCATTATCTTGAATTAACTTATAGAACAAGAGGGAAATCACAGAAGGAAAGCTACACAATGGTCAAAAAGAACCGATGAAAGTTATATAATAGTTACATAATTTCTCTATTTTGTTGTTGAATACTTGTAATAAGATTTCTAATGTCGGCACAATGGCAACTTAGAATTTGTCTCGACAGTTTCCAGATAAAATTTTGGGAAATTGTTATGTTTTTTTTGTAACTACAAATTTACTGGAGAAAACGACAAATGAACGTTTAAAATACTATAGGTCAATGACTTTCCGCACAGCAATGGTTTTACGTCAGGACGGGGAAACGTCGTGGCGATCATGCCTTTGTTACCCTTTTGTTCATGGGCTCTGGATGTACCTGAATGCATGAAATAAAATGTGAGAAAGTAGTGATGCCTTAGAAGAGTAATATTAAGTCTATCAAATATAAAGCCAGTTGGTTACAATGTTTGAAAATTTGTTTATATCTCGTTTATTATTGAAGGCCGTATGGACCTCTAGTTTACTTTTGTGCTTGAGTGATGTTGCCTTACCAGCTGATCCAGTTTATAAAAGTAGAAGGTATCTTAAACATACTTTATTCTGGTCAAAAATCTTTGCACCAGTCAAAAGTTAGAAAATTCGTGTATGGTTTTCTTGTGTTATATCTTGATGACCGCCATTTAGACAACGCGGCGTTTCTAAACTTTGTTCTATTTCGAACATGACAGTTTTTATATATTTCATCTATCAGTGAATTCCTTAAGGCGACTACAAGAATACCATTGTGCAGTTGGGTTTATTCTACGTGCTTATAACCCACAAGTTTCATTCATATTGAAGTGCTTCGTTATTTTCTCATGACAAGTAAAAATAATGTCATCAGTCTCAGTAGGTGATAGTCGTAAAATGCATATATTGTCATATCTTAATATGTTTTGCTTTCCATGATTAAGTCAATAATAATAATATTCTGACATCACCCCCTGTTTTAAGTTCGTGTTGCTATTTGCTCAGTCTATTGTTTCGTATTCTGTGAATTGTCTTTTCGTCTTTTGTTTTATAGACCATGGTATAGGCTATGATTGTTTTTTTTCGACTTTGGTTTTGTTTGCCCCATATAACATCTGTTTTTTGAACGAAATTTTAGTCGAAATCTTGATAAATGTTGGACAATTATGGATTGCATCCAAAAATATTATTGAATGACATTCTTCACCAAAACAAAGATAACTAACTTATTTTGAGTGAGGTATATGCTTCGATAAAATATTTTCTAAAAACATGTAAAGGTTCACAATGTTTAGCGGATAATTTCATTGGAGTTCTATGGGTATATGCTAAATTGTAAAGAAAAAAACCCATTTAGATTATTATTAAAATTTGATTTATACTTCTTGATTGACACAGTTACAGAAAAAGTGGCCATACCTTTCTTAAGGACATACGATACAGTAGCAAGAGCAGATAATAATGCATCTTAATTTAACGCGATATTTTTGCAACATTGCTAATGATAAGAATACAAATTCGCAGAAAAACTTCGGTTACATGGATTTGAAAGTATCTGCAAAGATAAACAAAGATGTATGTTTTAGGACTTGTAATCTACTGCGAGGCAATAAAATTCGAGGCAAATGAAGACTAAATCACTTTTCTTATATCAATGAATAAAAAATGGCAACAGTAGTATACGGCTGTTCGGAAGTCATAAATCGATTGAGAGAAAGCAAATCCGGGTTACAAACTAAAACCGAGGGAAACACATCAACTATGAAAGGAAAACAACGAAATAACAGAAACACTGAAGTGAACAAAAAACAAACGACAATGCAACACACACAGAAACGAACTATAAGATAACAACTGCCATTTTCCTGACTTGGTACAGGACATTTTAAGAAAAAATGGTGGGTTGAACCTGGTTTTTTGGCGAGCCAAAACTCGCGCTTTTATGGCAATGTCAAATATAACACTAAAATGACAACATTATATGACAGGAATACAGTACAAATAAATGCAAGAACATTCAGGACAGAGAAATACACAAATAAACAATACAATAGTACATTTCGACATGCTAACCACAGAAAAAAAACGAACACGTAAAACAACATAGGACAGCACACAAAAACAGCACTTCAGAACCACGAACTGTCTTTCACACGACTGGATCAACGCCACAAAAGTGACGTCACAAGTAAATTTCTAAAAATTTGATACAGTTCAAGATCAGGTTTGTAACTATGTCATTTGCTGTATTTTGTAACAATTACAAGAATTTTAATATAGAATTGTGTTAGTAATTAGATAATTAATTGTATTATCTAGCTATGTCGGTATTTCTTCTAAATTTGAATCTAAATTTGTATATGAGAGTAATGTATTTATTGTTTTGATGAACGGCTGTAATAACTGAACAACGAAGTTACATTAAGAAAACACTGCGACGTAATTTAGCACAAAAAAATAAATAAAAAGAAATGGGATCGCCATTATTTAAAAAAACCTATTTTCTAACTTAATTATAAGCACATGGGCTCCAGTTTTTTTTTTATAGCTCAACTGATTAACAGGGCCAATTGAGCTTTTCTCATCACTTGGCGTCCGTCGTCTGTCATCGTCCGTTAACTTTTACAAAAATCTTCTCTGAAACTACTTGACCAAATTTAACCAAAGTTGGCCACAATCATCATTGGACCCCACTTGCCACCAAAATGGCCGTACGACGAAAAATAGAACATATGAGTAAAATGCAAGTTTTGTATATTATTTTGAAAACCGTTATTAAGGTGGTACCTAACACTACAGGGAGATAACTCTGTAAAAATCAGCTAAACGTTTTAATTACTTTGTATTGTTAAGGAAATATTAAGCTTCTCAATGATCAAAATTAGTGTTTGTCAAACTGCTATATAACCAATGAAATTTTTCTGATAAAGTGGTAGGTTCAAATTTTTTGAAATTTTTATATTTTTGTCACAGGGTTAAAGTAAACATTTTGTCAAAATTTTATGAAAATTAAACGAGCCAAATTAATATTAGTCAAGGTGTTGGGTACCACCTTAATAGAAAAAATCTGACGATGGCATAAATGTTCACAATGTTGAGCTCTACCAGTTCTTTATTGACGTCAAAACTGTCAAGCGGCTACTTATAGGAGTTATTGCTCTTAAATGACAATTTATACCATTTATTTCCATTTTTGACTTTTATCTTAAAAACTATAATAGGTAGAGAGAAACTTTATGTTACAAAAATTATCAACAAGACCAGTTCTACGAATAAGTATGATGGTCGAAATCGTCAGTCGACTACTAATTTTTTAATTAGAATTATTGCCCTTTAATGATGATTTTACCAAATTTTACCAATTTGTATTTTGCCTTATATGAGAATAGAAACCTTAAATAACAAAAATGATCAAAAAGGCAAAATCCACAAACAAATAAAATTCTGCCGATAAAGTAAGTAGACTGGACTGTCACTCTCCATAGGAGTGATTGCCCTTAAATGAGGATTTGTTTACTCTCTTTTGTGTGTTTGAGCAAAAACTAAAGAAGATAGAGAGAAACTAAACAGACAAAATGAACAGCAAAACAAGATCAACAAAAAGGAAATTTTTGTCATGAATTCTATTCTTGTCTACAATGGTGGAGAGAGTCCATTGTTGATTAAGCACATAGACCTAGATAGGCGACACACGCTCTTTAGAGCCTCTAGTTTTCTTTTGTAATCAACTATGTACTGCGTGAAGAATGTTATATCGATATTGAACGAAACAATCAACAGAAGATATTTTTTTTTCTGTATGCATTTGTATTGACAAGAAAAATCATCTTATTTATTTTTTACCCAGAACTCTTGATTTCACAAATATTTAATGGCATTCGGAGAGACTTCACCGAAAGGCATATTAATAAAGAAACACTTGGCAAAACAAAAACGGGTGAAAATATATCCTCCGTTTGAAAGTTGTATTATTTTTTTTTAAGAAAAGCATTATTAGATAACTGTGTGATCTTGAATCATGAGGATATTTATACAGTTATAAAAAGTCAACGAGACCTCGCTTAAATAGTCACCCAATAGCACTAATATCAGCTGAAGGATGCCGATTTTGTTACTACTATATCTGTTTGTCAACGAGTGAATGATATAAATCACACTGAGACTTAAATAGTTCTGTTTTCATCTAAGGTGATACAATTTCTACTCGGTCACAAGCCGCAAACAGAGACAGCCATTAATAGGAAGACCAAAATCGATATGTTTTATTTTTGTCTACTATAACTACGCAAGGATTTTTTTGTACTTGTATATCCTGTCATATCGGAAGCTAATTATCCGTATTATTATTATTATATATAATTTGCTTTCCAACTTATATTTCATTTTTTCCTTATTCATGTTCTGATTAAAAAAATCCTCTACGTACATAGCTGCGGAAGTGAGTTCGGAACAAAAAAAAGAACAAAGGCGTGAAACTCACAATTACATTTTCATTGTGAAAAATCGAGATAAAACTAATTTGGTTTGGTTATATAAACAAAAAATGACGTTTTAAAGAGTCTGATTATCCACGATTTTTGTTTAAGTTAACGCATGTTGCTCAATGTTTAGAATGTGTTGTAAACTATAGCCCTTTTTGTCAATGCTATTATTTGTTTCGTTTCTTAATACGTTTTTTATCACCCATAGGTATCTTCGTCCTCATCGTGAATGATCAAGTATGATGAACTTCTTTCAAAACTACTCCGATAATCTGATAAAACAAATCATTATAAGAAAATTCATAAAAACTAATTACTTCGATAATTTGATTAACACATCACGAGAGGAAAAGTTATAAAAGCCAAGTAATACTTATTTGTTTATGAGACTTTCAATGATGAAACCTAATGGAGCAGTCCACATTTGAATTGTTATCAATATATAAATATTGTATTTCTTTGAGCAATATAAAAAGTGTTATTTCTGGAGAAAATTTTATTTGTTTCTATCATACGTCAAGGTGCCGTTAAATGATATTTTCTCGACTCGTCGTCTGTCGTGTCTTTTGCCCATGTTTGGACTTCTCCTCTTGCAAAAGATCCATATATAATTGTCCCAAACAGACAAAATCCTGCACAGACGTAAAATACATTCCTCCATTCTTGTTGAGTGTCCTAAAATTAATAATATATATTTCCTAGAACTACCAAACAAGACAGCCTGAAACGATAGATTGCTTCACCTGTTTATTGGTAATAAGTATTGATTGCATTCAAATTTGGTGGTGTATATGACATACTCATATCGTGGACATGGAATAAAGAATAAACATTGTAGCAGAAATGGCTCTTTATGCAGTTGGAGGTTTGGCTTCCGTTAACCTAGTACATACCAACAACTTTGTTAGAACGTCAACCACCAATTGTGCCTTGAAGATCGATTAATAAAAACAACACGTCATAAAAGAGGGACGAAAGATACCAGAGGGACAGTCAAACTCATAGATCGAAAACAAACTGACAACGTCATGGCCAAAAATAAAAAGACAAACAGACAAATAATAGTACAGATGACACAACATAGAAAAATAAAGACTAAGCAACACGAACCCCACCAAAAACTGGGGGTGATCTCAGGTGCTCCGGAAGGGTAAGCAGATCCTGCTCCACATGTGGCACCCGTCGTGTTGCTTATGTTATTACAAATCCGGTAAATAGTCTAATTCGGTAAGTCACATTCGTGAAAAGGGAATTGTAGCTACGACATAAGGAACATATCCGATATCATCTGTGAAACGGTTATTCCATAACGGTCAACCAACTCGTGATGGCGTCCGTAAAATTTACGAAGGGATGACTTCAACTTCACCATTTGGAACTCTTGGTTTAATAGCTTCCTTGTGAGCAGCAATCCTCTATCAAGGAAATCATGATAGGGAACACAAGCCCGGGAATATCGTATCAATTGGGAGATATATACTCCGTATGCAGGCGCTGCTGGAATGTTGCTACATAGAAATGGAAAGTTCACAATTGGGAAGCTGAAATCATCTCTTTTGTCGTAAAGTTTTGTTTCCAACCGACCCTCATTGTCAATTTCTAGATGTAAGTCAAGATATGAGGCAGACTTAACTGTATCTGTAGTATCCTTTATCTCTAGTTCGATGGGATAGATTCGATCAACATAGTCACCAAATTTTGTATTATTCAGTGAGAGAACATCATCTATATAGCAGAACGTAGAGGTAAAGGATATTGCTAACTTCTTATCTCTCATAAATTTCATGCGTCCGAATCGCTTTTGTAGATTTACCCTCATCAGGAACGCTCAAAGCCGAATATTTGAAAGCCAAGGATGTTTTAGAAACGAAAGAGTTGAAGAATTGTATGATAAAAAAGGACGTGAAAATAGCCAATCCAACCAAGGTCAACTTTGCCTCCTTAGTTTCTTTATAATTTCAATATATATAAACGGACAATTTTAGAAAAGTTGTTATAAATAATGACAGTACTGAAGTACCGACTTCAGAGCTGAAAATACCTTTGGGGACTGATAGTTCACCAGAAGGATTAAAAAAAAAAATATCAAGTGTGTATAGACGTTGATGTTTCTGAAAATACTTTGGGGTTAAACTCTTTTGTTTTTCTAATTTAAAGAATGAAACTTTGTTAAAAAGATACTAAGGGAGCAATACAAAATTTGGTCATTCACTTTTCCTTGGAGAAGAACTTAATTGAGTACAAACCTTTGGAGCGGCAATTGAAGCCTTAATTCATGAGTGCTATTTATATGCTACATCTAGCAAAATGACTGTTTATCCACATTTTGGCCATATAGAAAACGAACTATATGAATCACACAGTTCGTTTTGTTAACAGCTACATCGTGCATAATGCCATAAACTTTTTGTTGATATTTGAGCGTTAACAGTTAGCTATTTTTTGTTTCAGCTGTTTCTGATTATGATAAATTACACCTACGTCAAGTTTTTATCTGATCGGATCTACAATCTTACTTTTATTACCCGGACAAAACAATCTATTTAGGTCTGTACCTCACTCAACATAATTCCATCTTGAGTAAAATAAAAGACCACCTCTGAAGGACCTCATTATTGTCGACTAATTTTTATGAATGATTCATGACTTTACTCATAGGTGATTAGACACATACTTAATAAAACATTTTAAAGAAACTAATTCATACCAAAGGGTAAGAAGAGGTGACTTATCTTTTGTATAATTATTATATTAGATGAGTTAACGAACACATATAGACGTTTCATCTCCATTGTTTGTGACATTTGTTGTATACTCTAAGATTTAAAGTTTATTTTTTTCTATCAAATTTGATATTTCTATTATCATTGTAAAGGCAAATATAGCAGGTCAAAATATATTCGGTGACTGGTAATTTAATTTCATTTTTTTCCATTTGTAAATAACGTGAAGTTAATAATCACTAATATGTATATTGGAATCGTGACACAGAGATAAAGTTCCTCAATCAACCGGTCACATTTCTCACTTCTTAAGAAATGACAACGAATAATTTTTGTTGTTCATGAGTTTTTATTTAAAAAAAAATGAAGTTTTAAGACATGATGAAATTTAGATTATCGTTTTGCCGACTGTTTGTTTGTAGTATTCTCTTTGTTTAATCTGTTTTATTAGTATTTTGTATGGTTTTTTTTTCGGCTTTTAAACTTTGAAGATGTTTTTCTGCAACCTCTTTTCCAAATAGTAATCCACACCATGTGTATGGCTTAAAATGTGTACTTAGCTTAATATAACTACTTACATTTGGAGTCAAAGCCCCTGCAATTTGCGGTGCAACTATGCCTTGAATTGTTGCCATAGTATTAGTGATACCTAACATAATTCCTCCGAATCTGAAAAACAATATATAAATGTTCCTCAATGTTTATAATATATACACACTTTCTTAGATCATCACCATCATCATCATCGTCATCGTCATCGTCATCGTCATCGTCGTCGTCATCGTCGTCCTCCTCCTCCTCCCCAAGATCATTTGTTTTATTTTTTATAATGCAAATAAAAACGGTTATAACAAAACACAATGTTATCACAACATCCCAATTTATATTAAGATTTAAAATGAAGTCAAAATTGACATATTTTACAAAGTCAGTTTGTAAAATATGTGGAGCAGGATCTTACCCTTGCGGAGCACCTGAGATCGCCCCCAGTTTTTGGTGGGGTTCGTGTTGCTTAGCCTTTAGTTTTCTGTGTTGTGTCATCTGTACTATTTTTTGTCTGTTTGTCTTTTTATTTTTGGCCATTGCGTTGTCAGTTTGTTTTCGATCTATGAGTTTGGCTGTCCCTCTGGTATCTTTCGTCCCTCTTTTGTAAAGAGTCATTGGTTAAATCAAATATGAGTAATAGCCTTCCCAAAAGAGAGGCAAAGGATACCAAAGGGATATTCAAACTCAAAGTCGAAAACGAACTGAAAATGCCATGGTAAAAAGAGAACGACGCAAAGCAACCAATAGTACACAAAATACAACATAGAAAACTAAAGATTGGGTAACACGAATCCCACAAAAAAAAAAAAACAATTGGGTGATCTCAGGTGCTCCTGAAGGGAACGCAGATCCTGCTCCAAATGTAACAACCGTCGTCTTGCTCTTGTAAGTACAACATAAGTAAGGAGTCTAATTCGGTAGATCACATTCGAGGAAAAAAAGACGCGGATGTGGTTACGACGATTGGAACATACCCATCGTCATCTGTGATATAGATATTTCATAGCGGTCGACCTACTCGTTATGGCGTCCGGAAAATGCTTGAAGGAATGATTTAAACTTCTCTTGGTTTAATAGCTTCCTTTTAAGCAGCAACCCCGAAAAATCATTGATAGAAATCCAAACTCTAAAAAATCGTATTTCCTATCAACTAGTAGAGAGTGTCCTGCATATGGTCGCGCTTTTTGAATGTTGCTAATGGAAATGGAAAATTCACAATTTGGAAGCTAAATTCATATCTTTTATCGTAAAGTGAGTTCTCCACCGACCCTCATTGACAAGCTGTTGATGTAAGTCAAGATATGAAGCATCATTTATATGTTTTGGAGTTTAGTGTGACGTCCATTTTCATTGAACTAGTACACATGTTTGTTTATGGGCCAGCTGGTGCGGGATTTTCTCGCTGTATTGAAGACACATTGGTGGTCTTCAGCTGTTTTCTGCTCTTTGGTCGGGCTGTTGTCTCTTTGACACATTCCCCATTTCCATTGGTGTATCTGTTGTATCCTTTATTTCAAGTTCAGTGAGATAGAAGCGTTCAACATAGTTCGAATTAATCAGTGAGAGGACATCATCTATGTAGCGGAACGTGAACTTAAAGGATAATGTTAGCTACTTTGTTGTCAATCAAAAAATCAATGATCGTGATAATGTCAGTTTCAGAATTGTTTTTTTTTTTTTAGATACGTTAGATATTCAAATTACACATACAACTTTTAAGGCGAAAACTATATCTTATAAGGCTGTTGCTGATTTATAAGTCAGATCCATGAATGAAGCTCCTTCGACACTTTTTTTCATTTTTTTTCTTTAGCATACAAGGTTTAAAAACGAAATTCGTACAACAAATTCGAAATTTTAAGTACGGAAATCCGACGGACATATGTTTTGTAAATAACTGAATGATATAAGGTTAAGGAGGCCTTTTCATACGGTTTATATTAACAGAGAAAATCATTGATGTTCCATTAACATAAACATTTCCTAAAAGACAACAACATTGCAATATTTTCAAAGACTAATCAGGTGTCTTCTTTCAATTTTTTGTTCATTCTTTTTTTGTTTTTATTTGGATACAATAATATCCATTTTTGAACAGATTTAAAAAAAAAATAGAAAAGACCGTTCAGTTATAATGTTAACTTTAGCGTTAATGCATATGTCTTGTTGCATAAGAGAGGCAAGGATACCTAAGGGACATTCAAATTCATAAGTCGATAATAAACTGACAACGCCATGGCTAAAAAAGAAAAAGACAAACAGACAAGCAACTGTACACAAAACACAACATAGAAAACCAAAGACTGAGCAACATAAACCCCACCAAAACTGGGGGTGATCCCAGGTGCTCCGGAAGGGTAAGCAAATACTGCTCTACACGTGGCACCCATCGTGTTACTCGTGTAAGTACGAACCCGATGATAGATCTAATTCGATAGGTCACATTCGGTAGAAAGGGGACGAGATTGTATTTACGATAGTTGGAACATATCTGTCGTCATCTGTGAAACAGATATTCCATAACGGACTACTTACTCGTGATGAAGGAATGATTTCAACTTCACCACCTGGAACTCTTGGTTTAATAGCTTTCTTGTGAGCAGCAACCCTCTATCAAGGAAATCATGATAGGAAATACAAGCCCTGAAATACTGTATCAACTGGGAGATATATACTCCGTATGGAGGCGCTGCTGGAATGTTGCTACATAGAAATGGAAAGTTCACAGTTGGAAAGCTGAAATCATCTCTTTTGTAGTAAAGTTTTGTTTTCAACCGACCCTCATTGTCAATTTCTAGATATAAGTCAAGATATGACGCAGACTTAACTGTATCTGTTGTATCCTTTATCTCAAGGTTGATGGGATAGATGCGTTCAACATACTCACCAAATTTTGAATTATTTAGTGGGAAAACATTATTTATTTAGCGGAAAGTAAAGTTGCATGTACACATTATCTTTTATCAACAAACACATTTACCACTGAAAAGAATTCTTTTTTTTTTGTATTTTTAGGTTTCTGTGTTTCAAATCTCCTTTTAATGAAACGAATTACAAAATATTTGTGACATTGTACTTACTTTGGAGCTACATCGATGTGATTAACAGAAAACCCTCCTCTGCCAAACCCTAAAGATGTTACAGCTAAACATAGAAACAAAACTGCAAGATAATTCATCTCAATAGGAACGAATCCGGTGACAACTAGAAATGCCCCTGCGCCTATGAAAGCTGAAATATAGTTTGTGTTTAATAATTTTTCACAGTATTTCTTCCAGGGATGGGCACGATTACTGACAAATGTAATCGATTAATAATCGATTACTTGACGGATTTTTGTGCAATCGATTAATAATCGATTACTCAGATGTTTGTATGTAATCGATTGTAATCGATTAATTTATCAAAAGTAAATACGCTACTTTTCGATTACTGTCAATTACATGCTACACAATTATATCAAAAAAAAAATAAAAAAGAAAGTTAAACACAATTCTGTTGTTCAACATATTTATAGTGGAAATTTAGAACTTATACAAAAACAGCTTTTAAAGCATTGTTTCCAAATGTTATTGTGACAGTTGTTTTCTAGATGAAAGCTTAAGCTCTTACCAAGCATTCAGCCTATTTAAACATTCTTGAGTGAGTGATTGTAAACATGAGAACATTTTTGAAATGACAGCGACCATTGCATCAATTGCTTCTGTGTATTGTAAGTCATTTTCTCAATATTTTGCCAATTGTTGCTGTCATACTGACTTAGCCTTGGTGTTTGGTTTTACGTATTATTAAACAGGTATATTTGAATATAATTCATTGCAATTTTGGAGGTTTCCTCTGAAAAATATATATAAAAAAGTAGAATAATTAGTTCAGTTAATTTTAAAGGTGGAAATTTATAATTTCTAATAACATGAATGAATTTATCCTTTTATAGTACAGATAAAACCTTTTGTTTGGATAACCTTCCTAATTACAGGTTATAAAACTGCCAATGGAGAACAATTTATAATCTAGGGCAATATAATGTAAATCTCTCACTTAATAAGACATAATTGAAATCAAAACAAAGTCTGTATCTCATTAATTAGAAGTCTATGATCATCTGATTAGTACAAACAAAAAGGTTGTTGAGAATTCTTTATTCTCTATTCAAAATTATGAACAATATATATTTTTAGTGTCAATAAGGGATATATGTATCTATTACCGAACAAGAATTTCAATGCATTGGTTCACTGTCAAAAGAAGTTTGTATACTTTCTTAATTTTTATATCATATATAACATTATGAAGAATCAAATATCATTTCTAAGCTAAAATTTTAACTCTTTTAATTTTAGTTTTTAATAAAAATTATGCTTTAATGAATTTCATTACAAATTAGCTAACTACTTCAATGTAGTACAGAACTTATTTTCTTATTTTCAATAGAAAAGGTCTTAAAATATTGACAAGTATTGAACGTCTTTGTTTTCAAAAGCTTGAAATACAATAAAATTTGTTAGGAGATCTGGTTAATCATATTGCGGCTAGAGACAACAGATCGGATTAAAGTATTTGATAAACTTTCAAGTATTATAAATACATTCTATTTTATCTGTACTATTAACTGATAAATACATGCAGTTGTTTATTTTCATTTAAACAAGGTCATATTTCGTCAACCTATTTTTTCTGAAGTAATCGAAATGTAATCGAAAAGTAATCGATGATTATATCATATTTTTTGCTGTAATCGATTAAATTACGATTACATGTAATCGAAAATGTTGTCAATTACATTTACTGTTGATTACTTGAAATAATGGTAATCAATTACAATCGATTAAGATTATAGATTACGATTCCCCCATCCCTGATTTCTGCATCATTCATAAAGGCCGTGAACTTGTACATGTTGAATTTTAAAAGGAACAAAATGATTACTCGTTCAACACAATTTGAATGTATAAACTGTTACTTATCTTGTCTTTAAACTATAATTGAAAATATTTACATTGTTCAAAAGAAGAAGAAAAAAAACCTCATAACATGAAACGGTATCAATTTTTCTGGCCCAGATGCACATTTCTACAAATAATGTCTCTTTAGTGATGCTCAAGGTCACAATATTAAAAAAAAACTTACTCAGGGTCAGTACGTAAAGATTTTTTATACATTATCTAAAGAACCATTTATTCAGCACCATATACCTTTTGAAACGGTCCCATGCACTTACTAATTTAATACGTTGGGCTCCTTCATCACATTTGGGATATGATATCAGAATCGGCTATATATCAAAAGTGCAATTAATCTCTTAAGGTTACGTACGAAAATACTTTACATGCAAATAAAAGGGATATTTTCCATTTTAAAACATGTTTTTTTACAATTTCCAGAAAAATGGTACCCTTGAAAATAGTAATTTAGACAAATTAAGCTTCCAACCATTTTTGAGAGATATTAATTGTTATATCCTTGACATTCAAGCATACTTGATATTGATATAGTCATAAGAATAAATTAACTGTTTACAAAAATTTGAATTTTGGAGAAAAAAAAGCAGTGTCTACCACTGGAATAGATAAAATTAGCTCCATTTGGTAAAACCGAGCATCACTGATGAGTCTTTATCAGACGAAACGCCCGTCTAACATACAAAATTTTAACCCTGGTAACTACGGTGAGTGTTAATACTGACCAACCTATGCTTTGAAATAATTTTCTGGTTTGTCCTGTTGTCAATATACGCTGCTTTCTCAGATAATCCGCAAAATTTCCAGCGACTATAGCCATAACAGACTGACAAATGTATGGTAACGACGACAGGGCTCCATTCTTTGAAAAAGAAAATTAATATTTTAGATTGCAATATCATTTAATTTCTAACTGTATATTTATATAAATTCATAAACATTTTAAATTAATAGTTATGTAACTAAATATATCTAAGGTAGATAGAATTTGAAATTAATACCATTCATTGTTTGTAAATTGTCCAACAGGACAGTTGAAAGTATAAACAGAACAAATAACATAAAATATGTCACCATACTTTACACCGAGAAATATAGAGGGTAAAGAAATATCTTGCACAGTTTCTACAAGAGAATATGATTCTCTTGTGAATAAATGATATGTTTATCGATATAAATAGATTGGTTTAGTCCTTTGAATAAGTTTATATTGATTACAGATATGTGATCGAATGTACAAATGCACAATCTATTCACACTTGTTCGACTCGGATTTTGAATTAAGTATAAAAACTTGTCTATTAATGAAAATGACAAGTTCGCCACTAGATTCCTTAGTACATGTTATTGTTGTCTCACTAACGTATAACCACAGTCCATTTCTCAATAGCTTAGATAAAAATTGATCAAACTTGTTTCATTTCCGGTTCAATTATTTTAGAGTGAACGCATTGTAACCTTGCATTGCTAAATTATAAAATCTTTGATATTTAAATAAATCTGCAATTCTTATGCTTTTGTTTTTAGTTTATCGTCATTAACTAGATAATATGCTAAACGTAAAACACCCACACACATATATATATATATAGCAATAAAAGTCCATCCGTTTGACGTCGGCCCCCGCATTTCCGTTAACCAAACGTAATAAGGTACACAGAGGGAGCCCCGCGGTTCCTGACATATGACGAACATATAACCAGTGTATCATGATTACAATAGTTTAACGGATATTTAATATTTCCTTACTTCATTAGTAAATGACAAACCCAGGTGAAAATTTTTCCGGCCAGATGAAATAAATAAGATAACTAACAGGTTTCTTAAATGAATTGTTCGGAACATTATAGCTTCCAAGGTTTCGCAGTGCAAATAGCATTGCCCGTCATTCGGTTGTGGTTATGTGATATGAAATGCTGTTATTTTATTGCATTTAATGGATAGCTGTCAATGGTGTCACTGCAAGAATTTTCATGAATTTAAACATTTAAACATTTAAAGTGCTATTCAAAAAACGTTTAATAAAAGTGTAAACAAATTGTTAGAACTAAAATGAGATTTACGTTTTCTCAAATGAGTCGATCGATTCATGTAACGTAAGCAATGAATCAGGTGGCTGTAAGATGTATTTGTTGGCAAGCGTTGAAGTGCTTTTTTAAGATTATTTTATGTCCATCTTTATATATATGTAAATGTATAAACATTTTAAGGTAATGGACTGAATCTTTTAAATTTGGTAACTAAACTTGACAATTTAATATCTTAAAATATGTATTATCTTACTTTCATTGCTGCATTACTTTTTCTATTGTTCACTTTTTAGATTATGTCTCATATCTTGACTTAAATCTAGAAAATGACAATGATGATCGGTTGAAAACAAAATAGATGATTTCAGCTTCCCAATCATGAACTTTCCATTTCCATATGTAGCAACATTTCAGCAGCGCCTGCATATGGAGTATACATCTCCCAGTTGATACGATATTCAAGGGCTAGTGTTTTCTATCATGACTATTGATAGAGAGTTGCTGCTCACAAGAAAGCTATTAAACCAATAGGTGAAGATAAAATCCATCCTTCGTAAGTTTTACGGACGACATCACGAGTTGGTTGACCGTTTTAAAATGTCTGTTTCTAAAAATCAGATACCCGATTTGGCTGATAATTTCAGGGCAGGTAGACCTTGACCAATGAATGCTTTAACTTCTTGTCTGATTTGCTCTAAATGCTTTAGTTTTTAGTCAAAAACTGCATTTTACCCTATGTTCTATTTTTAGCAATGACGGCCATGTTTTGTGACGAAACAAAAAATAAAACACAAACTTTATTCTGCATACCATAAGGGTCACCCAGCTTAATTTTGGATGGAATTGGTTCAGTAGTTTCAGAGAAAAAGATTTTTTAAAGTTAGAAAACATGATAAACAAATTGTGTAAAATTATCCTTAAGGACAATAAGTCCTTCTGGGATCAATTGACAGTTTTGGTCATATAAAATAATTTTTAGATCTTACTTTGCTGAACATTTTTGCTGTTTATCTTTATCTATAATAATATTCAAGATAATAACCAAAAACTGCAAAATTTCCTTTAAATAACCAATTTAGTGGCAGCAACCCAACAATGGGTTGTTAGATTCATTTGAAAATTTCAGGGCTGATAGAACTTGACCTTATGAACATTTGTATCCCATGTCCAATTTGCTCTAAATGCTTTAGTTTTTGAGATAGAAGCCAAAAAATGCATTTTACCCCTATGTTCTATTTTTAGCCATGGCGGCCATGTTTTTTGACGAAACAGAAAATAAAACACAAACTTTAATTTAAATACCCTAAGGATCATGCAGCTTAAGTTTAATTGGAATTGGCTCAGTAGTTTCAGAGAAGAAGATGTTTGAAATAGTTTACACCGGACGGACGACGACGACGGACGACGACGGACGCCAAGTGATGGCAAAAGCTCACCTTTGGAAAGGTGAGCTAAAAAGGTAAACATGCCACATGACACATATCATCAATGGCCCCCAATTGATGTCAAATGAATTTTTAAAGATAAATTTCTCATGGGTAATTCAAGATTTTTCATGGGAATATTCTAATGGGAAAAGCTAGAGTTCCCATGGAAAATCTAAAGTTCCTAAGGGAAAATAGATTTACAATTGGAACAATTCTACAAGCTTTGTTCGCATGGGATATTTTAAACTCTAAAAAGATAAAAAAAAATAAAAGCCCAAAATAAATGGCTACCGAAAGAAAAACAAGAGGCTCTCAAGAGCCTGAATCGCTCACCTGTGATTTTATGCTTAAATCGTTCATCAATGATTATTTTTGCTTTTCAATATATATTAATGAATGGCTTAAAACTTTCATTGCAATATTCTTTGTATCTGTCTTATTTTCTTTAAAATCAAAGAAATGCATTTTACCCCTATGTTTCATTTTAGCCATAGTGGCTATGTTTCTTGACGTACAAAAAAATAAAATACAGAATTTATACTAGATACTCTGAAACTTATTCAGCCCAAGTTTGGCTGAAATTGATTCAGCAGTTTCAAAGGAGAAGAATTTTTAAAGTAAGCAAACTTAATGAACAAATTGTGAAAAATTGATTTTAAAGGGCAATAACTCCTTAAGGGGACCAATTGACAATTTTGGTCATACGAACTTATTTGTAGATCTTACTTTGTTGAACATTTTAGCTGTTTACAGTTTATCTTTATCATTAATAATATTCAAGATAATAACCAAAATCTGCAAAATTTCCTTAAGATTACCAACTAAGTGGCAACAATCCAACAATGGGTTGTTAGATTCATCTGAAAATTTCAGGGCTAACAGAGCTTAGCCTAATTAACAGTTTACCTATCATCAGATTAGCTCTAAATGCTTTGGTTTTTGAGATATAAGCCAAAAATTGCATTTTACCCCTACGTTCTATTTTTAGCCATGGCGGCCATGTTTTTTTACAAAACAGAAAACAAAACACAAACTTTATTTTAGATACCCTAAGAATCATACAGCCTAAGTTTGGTTTGAATTGGTTTAATAGTTTCAGAGAAGAAGATGTTTGAAATAGTTTACACCAGACGGATGACGACGGACGACGACAGGATAGCAAAAGCTCACAGTTCCTTCGGAAAACACGAATAAGATATTGCATAATGCATGTTGGTTTATTTAGTTTTGTTATTTACGACATACTCAATAAAATAAGAATTCCGGATGACATCTAATACCTTACTGAAATCAATTGCATTCAAGTTCTTTTTTAGTATTTTTTGTTTACTCTAATTATTCTAATCCGATGAACATTTTAATCGTTCGATGGACATATAATCCTACGCTGCAAGTTATCACTGGTGACCTTGGTATTGTAAACAGTGGTTGCCTCTGTAAAGTGTTGGCCAAAAACCTGAAATATCGCATTAATGAAGCGGACAAATGCTAATGAAATCAATGGGGAAGTACGCTTCAAAAAAGAAAAAGGAACAATGTATGCCTGCAAAGTCTTAACTAATGTCAAAAGCTAATATCTGACATTTTGCTGAAAAAATAAATAAATGATATCTTTTTGGTATAGATGAATCAATAAAGACTTACGCTTTTTATATCAAACTTTAGGACGGACTCCATGAAAGCTGGAAGATTTGTGATCAATGTATACCATCCATAAGCGAGACACATATGACAACAGATTCCTACCCATAATACAACAGATGTTCCCATCGCTTTCCATGGTACGTTTGAAGCCTAACAATGACAAAGTTTGTCATATCAAATAATTATTCTTCATTCATGATATAACTATATATATAACTGAAAAAAATACCGAACTCCAGGGTATATTCAAAAAGGGGAAAATCCATAAAACCTGGAATAAAAGCAAACGTAGAATGTAAAAAGTTATTCCAATTTCTGCCATCAGGCAAATATAGCCTTACCTTATTTGGTCGTCACTGCTCTTCAACTTAGTATTTAATTTGGCATTCCAACTCTTTTGTTTAGAGCGCCCTTATCAGTCTTATGTAGACGAAACGTGCGTCTGGCGGACACAGTTATAAGCCTTGTATTTTATGGGTTCTTTTTCAAAACAAAAGATTATGAAACTTTATTACAACAAAATAAGAAATGAGGAACAAATAAATGGAGCAGGTATTCAACAATACAAAATAACGCAAAAAGACATCTAGATGTCAGGTTAATCTCCAACTAAATATGGGGCCTTAGTAGTCGAAGGTATTTTATCTAAAATAGGTACTAACCTGTCAACACTGAGGTTGGGAGTTCGAACTTGCTCCTATAGATGCGCTCGACTACGATCTTAATTGAAAAGGATTTCCTGTGTTCCTGTCGAGGTCTGTTGTTCTCTCTGGGCACTCCGGCTTCCTCCACCAATACAAACTGGCCACAAAGACAAAGCAAAGAGTGCGGCTATTGACGTTTAACATTGAGATATTTCAAATTTCAATTACCTCGAAATTCATTTCTGTTCAACAGTAATCTACTAATGTATACAAATTCGTATTGCCAATCAGTAGAACAAAAATAAATATCAAGGCAAATTCTCAAAGAAACTAGTCCTTCCTCTGTTCACGCAATAAACAATTACCGTCACATAACATATTTGATAGAACATTGAATGAAGCACTAAGTAGTTTTTTTGTAATACGGTTCTGCTTAAAAAAATAAATTACAAGTACGTTAGCTTATGCAACGTAAAACAAGCTTGTTGTTAATTGAGATAATGTTTCTTTTTTTCTTTTTTTTTTGATATAATGTTTCTTTGTTTCCGATTGTTGATGTGTTTTCCTTCTTAATTTTACTTATTTGATTTTGCAGAGCTTTTGAAGAACTTTTTGTTACTTAGATCTCTTACCTTTTTGGATGTATCAAACTCGATATTATTCGTTATGTAAATTAATTCCGCTTTTGTTATCCTTGGATGTTCTGAAGGGTTATCTCTAGCTTGGTAAAACCAAACAACAGTCCAAATACAACACAGTCCACCTGGATATAACAATGACAAAAGGTTGCATGACCAAATGAAAGACAAAATCTCAGAAATTATAAATCGAGGGACACACCCAACATGGCTAGTTTATAAGATCAATGTCAAAAACAACTTTAAATCAATATTCGCTTCAAAACATATAACAGATCCTCTATTTTCATCATATTTTTAATCATGCCAGCTCATTACACCAAATTGAGAGGGTAATTGGAATATAGAGAAATTATAACTAAAGGTTGTATCTTTTAATAACCCGACAAACCAACGGGCAGACTTTTCAACAAGTATTATAGGTCAAGTAGCAGACCCCTTTACAAGTCTGGCTAGATGGGGTTTTTAATTTGGGCAACTGTAGTTTACCGACGGTCACATCTCATCAATTCATTAGTAGATCCATATCAATGTAACAAAAACGAAGGGAATCGCACGAACTCCTAAAGAAACGAGACGGATGCGTCGATAGAGTAAGCGTCTCCTGTCTTGCATGCTTCACCTGCAGTGCAAATCATAGTCAGTTTGATTAAAACAGTTTACTTGTTGGATTGCTGCGATTTTCTATGGTCATTTTAGAGAGCAGTAAAACGACTATTTTAAGTTAATTTTTGTACAGATTATGATTTCGTCCGTTTGTACGATCAATGGAACAAACATTTTTATTATATAGTAATAAATATTTGTTTGTTTATTTAAATAAAAACACCCGAGAAAACGATCTCTGTATTTGCACGCATTTCCGGGAAAAAGCTGAGGCGTTACGAAATCGGCATGCATATTATTGCATCCTTTGTGGTCGTCTGGAAAAACAAGATGGCGGACAGATCATACAGATAATTTGACAGCGACGCCAGAGTCTATGATTGATAAGCAGATGGTCATTAGCTTTATTGATGATCAAAAGAAAAAATCAACAGTTAATTGCACGAAGCGTGACTTGAAATTATTATACAAATGGCTGGTTGGAAAGGAGGAGTTGAGATCAATCGAGAACATCCCTCACAATGAACTTGATCCTTTCTTGTCTGAATTCTACATAACCTAAAAGAAATAAAATGGCCAGGAATATGAACCGGGGACGTTCGACGGTATTCGTGCTAGTATTGAGAGGCATTTGAAGGACAAAGAGTACTCTCATTCATTACGTGACAAGGAATTTAATTTGTCAACAAGAGCACTTTCTGCAAAAAAGGTTCATTTGAAAAAACTAGGAAAAGGACATAAGCCGAATGCTTCAAAGGCAGTAAGTAAGGATGAAGAAGATTTGTTGTGGGAACAGGGGCAGCTCGGTGATGGTACACCTAGAATACTTATATTTTCTCTCTGGTACTATTTTACAAAATGTTTCGAACTACGTGGTAGAGATGAACATCGGCAAATACAATTGGGAGATATTTAAATGAAGAAGAACCCTGTGGATAACCGACAGTATATAGAATTTTCTGAGAGACTTACGAAAACTCGTGATGGTACCAAGGGAACAGAGAATCGTAAAGTTAAACCGAGAATGTATGAAAATAAATCTGATCGCTGTCCAATACAGCTTTTTAAAGCGTATCTTCTTCGACGTCCAGAAAATGCAATGTAACCAGAGTCACTGTTTTATTTGACGTGTATTCCAATGGAAAGATTTGAATCCATGATATTGTTTTACGAAAGGCCTATGGGAGAAAATACGCTGGCAAAATTGATGCCAATGGCCGCAAAAGAAGCTGGGCTGGACCGAAAAACAAACCACAGTGTGCGTAAAACAACAATAAAAACGCTTCGCAAGGCAGGTGTACCTAGAGACAAAATTAAACATATATCTGGTCACAAAAGTACAAGTTCGATTGAGGCTTACGATGATGATCTCTCCGATGATTAGCAAAGGGAATATTCAGATGTATTAACTGGGGTTAAATCGTCACATGGACCATCAGTGACCGCAAATGAAAGTGACAATACATATAACAATGTGGCTTTACAGAAGATTGACCGTCCTACTGTTTCACACAAAATTAGCCCACCGATGGCCACATCTTCACATTTTGTCTGTTCTTATACTGCTGCACCTAATAATATTCATAAACAATCTTCTAAAGGTGCGTCGCTCATCAACATGTTCAATTTTACATCTGGTAAAAGTTGTAAAAAAACTTCATTTTTTAATTTTTTTTTTTATATATTTAAAGGTTAACCATGATTGAAATATTTTACAACAAAAAAAACATTAGAAACAAATCTAAAAAAAATCCAAAATATCATTGCACTAGTGCAAATAACATTTATTCGCACTAGTGCAATAATATTTCTTTTTCTTTAAAACTTGTATTTTGACTGGATAAAACAGAAATTTTGTGTTTAAAATATTTATTACTATATAATAAAAGGGTATTTGCATTAATATTGGTGAATATTACCCTCGCAGTATATCATATTGCACTCGTAAACACTTGCAATATGATATACTGCTCGGGCAATATCCACCAATATTAATGCAATAACCCATTAATATAATATGAATATATTATATAGCTCCTAACGTATATGCGTATTTACTCATCCCTGGCTCTCAAATGTTTATATTTGAGCGTTCTTGATGAGGCAAATCCAGAAAAGCGCTGCTCACGCACACAATTTATGAACTGTTTATTTCATTTACAAGCATATTGTTTCATGGTGATAGCCTTGTGATGTTCAGTAGCAGCTTTCAGATAGTCATTTATCAATGAACCTTTTTATCAGAAGTAACAGATAAAAGATATGAATGTATGTGTCTGCTTTGTTCGCTGGTATCAATATAAAACGCTTTCTACATAAGGAAATGTCCGTATGAAGTCAAAAATATGACAGCGGTTTTCCATTCGTTTGAGCTTTTGATTTTGCCATTTGATAAGGGACTTTCAGTTTTGAATTTTCCTTCGAGTTCGGTATTTCTATTATTTTACTTTTTTCTAAAAGTATTCAATTTGATTTAGTTTGATGTAAAAGACGACTCTGTTGTAATCTAAAAATAACTGAATAATGTCTGTGATCAGTATGGCGCATCTAATTATTTCAGAACAAGTGCATAAATTATATCAGTTTGTGTATTTAAACTTACCAGTTATATAGAATACTGAACCCCACCCATTATCAAAACCATATTCACAAAGAAGTCCTGAAGTCGCAAATGTTCCTATTATTCCGGCATTTACTCCTACAATAAAAAAAAACATATTTCCATACATTCTATATCTTTTTTAGTTTACCTTAAAATAGAGACAGTTTGATAAATTTGTTGTTACTTTAAATCAATTACTGTATACTAGTATATTAAGAAATAATTCAAACATTTTGTTCATCATATGGTTTTGCACAATATCATCAGAATTCACTAACCTACATAAGCCGTTGCTACAAGTTTACTTCGTTCAAGTCGCGGAGCCCATCGTCCTAACATCGACGAAATAGCAGGGAAAACAACGCCCTATAAATAATAAAATAATTAAGATGTTGAGAAACAGGTTCAATTTTTATTTATTTACTAATGTAATGTAAAAGGGATCATATCATGTGGAAAACAACATCTGAATACAAATAATTAACGCTTATTTGCCCTGTTTTTACATTAAAACTGAACTAAGTATTGTTATCCAGACGGGCAGCAAGACTGTCCATTATAAACAAGTCATTTTTCTACAGCTAGTTCATTATATAAACGAATTTTACAGCGTTAGCGTTAACCTTTTAAACGTCGTGTAAATATAGATTCTACCACTGCATCGAGTGTGATAGATATTTCCCAACTCGAGACAGTTATATTTTCAAATTTAAAACGCGAAGCTTGCCGAGGTTTTTAAATATTGAAAATTTAACTACTGAGAGTGGAGAAATGTCTATCACACTCGATGCAGTGGTAGAATCTATATTTACACGACGTATAAAAGGTTAACGTTAAAGCTGTAAAATTCGTTTATATAATAAACTAGCTGTAGAAAAATGACTTGTTTATAATCCAGCATTATGCAAGAGATTTGGTAGCGGAATCTGTTTTTCTAAATATGATTTATTTCACCAACCCACCTCCCACAAACAAAACCCGGCATATCAAATGACTGTTCCTAACTGACACAGATTTGAAAACAACCTGAGATGGACAAGACAGCAACAAATTTGCCTTACACAAGGAGGACGATTCAGGAAATAGTTAAAAAAATAAATAAGCTATTCTAGCTACTGGCAAAAATTAATATTTTCCCGCAATATTTATGTCCTTTGCCTAACTAAGTAAATCAAATGCTCTTCCCATAATTGTAGCAAGAATTTGTAAACGTTGGTATAAGGGCATTTAAATGTTATTTTTCGTTTTGTACAAATAAACAATTCTAAATGATTGGATAGTATAAAAATAAGATTATTATGGCGGGGTTTAACATTTTTGCTGGTGGCCACCCACTTCCCGACCACCAGCCCGGACACTCGTGGATGCACTTGCATTTTTAGACTTAAGTTTTGATAATTACTATAAAAGTATAAAAGTCATGCCAATTGCCACTTTGACCAATTTTTACGGTTTATTAATTATGAAAGCGGATTAGCAATTTATCACCATACAATCTAAGACTCTCTTATCTTGTAATAGTATTAAAACATTTGACTTTTCTACATTTTACACAAGTATTCCCCATTCCAAACTAAAAGACAAATTGAAAGAGTTGGTCCTGCTTTGTTTCATAAAAAGAACGGCCCACGTAGATACAAGTTTCTGGTCTTAGGGAGAGATAAATCGTACTTTGTACTCTGATTCAAACAAAAAAAAAAATTCTTGGAAACTGGCATTATCAATATCCTTGATTTCTTAATTGACAACATATTTTACGTTTGGAGGACGTGTTTTTCAACAAATAATTGACATTGTCATAGGAACCAAATGTGCTCCTCTTCTTGCCGATTTGTTCCTTCAATCATATGAGCTGACTTCATACAGGAACTTCTTAGGAATAAAGTTAGCAGTCTCCTTTAATTTCACTTACTGCTATATAGATGATTTTCTCTCACTAAATAATTCAAAATTTGTCGACTATTTTTGATTGCATCTATCCCATCAAACTTGAGATAAGTATACAACTAGGTCTGCCTCATATCTTGACTTACATCTAGAAATTGACAATGATAATCGGTTGAAAACAAAACTTTATGACAAAAGAGATGATTTCAGCTTCCCAATTGTGAACTTTCCATATCTATGTAGCAACATCCAGCAGCGCCTGCATACGGAGTACATATCTCCCAGTTGATACGATATTCCAGGGCTCGTATTTCCTGTCATGATTTCCTTGATAGAGGGTTGTTGCTCACAAGGTAGCTATCAAACCAAGAGTTCCGAGTGGTGAAGTTGAAATCGTCCCTTCGTAAATTTTACGGACGCCATCACGAGTTGGTTAACCGTAATGGAATATCCATTTTACAGGTGACAACGGATATGTTCCAGTTGTCGTAACTACAATCCAGTCCCCTTTTCCCCAAATGTGACCTACCGAATTAGACTTATCACCGGGTTTGTACTAACATGAGCAATACGACGGATGCCACATGTGGAGCAGGATCTGCTTTCCTTCCTAAGCACCTGAGATCACCCCAGTTTTTGATGGGGTTCGAATTGCTCAGTCTTTGGTTTTCTATGTTTTTGTTTTGTGTACTGTTGTTTGTCTGTTTGTCTGTTTTTTTCTTTTTTAGCCATGGTATTGTCAGTTTATCAGAGTGGTGATATAATTGCATATATTCATTATAAGAGTTTTTTCCTGTGTAAATACAATATAGAATGTATATTTTGTATGTGTATAGCTTTTCAGGGTTACAGGTTGCATATAAAGAAAGCAACGTTTCGAATAGGTCATTGTGTCATGATACAATTCTTCGTTGAGTCTTGTAATATATATTTTATAAAGCACGTGAAATAATATTCAGATACTAGTAGACAGTTTTTGATTATTTTCCAAGTAATGTTTTTACTAATTTTTCTACTAGTTACAGGTTTTACCAATCGACTTCGCGCGGTCAAAAGGTTACAGTACAAAAAAAAACAATATGTTAGAAGTGAAGCGTAAAATTCTTGTCGTAAGTGTTTATCTTACATCTTAAATCTGTTTGGTACAGGTAACATAAAATGCCAACCTTTGTTCGTGCTGTTTGTATTAGATACACCTTGAGGGCGTTGGGTGTATCTACATGTAATTTACACCAAGATATTATTGTCAATGCAGAATGATAGTTTTCAATAATTTAGGAGGGGGTCTTTCTGCGATTTGAACTTGTGTTATTGAAAAGTATGATAAATGCAGGTATCTAATTTCATTTAACGACATCATGGTATAAATACAAAAATGCGGCACAAATGTAACAAAATATTTTTATGTGCCAATTAACACATATCCGACCATAACTGGAATCATTTAACATATGAACGAGTAATATCATAAACTATAATTTTTCGAGGTTATTGAGATTCGTGATATATGTTATGAAATACTACTCAAAATATATACAAAAAATAACATTAATTTATTACGCTAATAAGGCATACCGTAGTTAATCCCAATATTACACGAAGCAGGTAAACAAGTTTGACAGAAATTCTGGCACAGGTTGGCGTTAAAAGGGTTAATACCGACGCAATTGCCATACTAAGACCAAATACACGCCTGCCTCCAAATCTATCAGCCAGCCATCCACCAGGAATTTGCGTGACCATATATCCGTAAAAGAATGATGATAGTATTGCAGATCTGGTGCTTTTATCCCAGTCAAATTCTCCTCTCTAAAACAGAAAAGTGTACAATCTCCATGTATATTTTGCAGTTTACAATTATCAGTTTTGTTTTTAAATGCTTGATTTTTTTCAAAAGTCCAAAACAGATGTTCGTAGCAACCAAAACTATTTGTTGTATTCAAGTGGATATTTGTCACATTCAAATGATTTACAAGAAGTAATATAATTTTAGCATGTGGATAAAAAGTAAAATAACAAAAATACCGAACTCCAAGGAAAATTCATAACGTAAAGTTCCTTATCAAAAGGCAAAATCAAAAGCTCAAACACATCAAACGAATGGAAAACAACTGTCATATTCCTGACTTGGTACCGGCTTGTGGATTAAACCTGGTTTTATAGCTAGCTAAACCTCTCACTTGTATGACAGTCGCATCAAATTCCATTATATTGACCACACTGTGTGAACAATACAAACAGACATAATAGGTAAAAATGTCAAAAATAGGGGTACAGCAGTCAACATTGTGTTATAATCTTAATCACTATAAAAGCAAACAAATATGTCAAAAAAGAAAAACAAAAAGGCATATAGACAAAGCACATAATCAAAAATGAAAGACAAGAATACAAAAATTCACCATAGCACAATAACACAATGATTGGATACTGAGCCACGCCAAAAGTATATTACCAAATTTGAACTAAACAGTAAAGGTTACACTTTGTAAATACAGCTGTTTCTCAAACCATGCCTCTTTTGAGGAGATATATAATATTCATAGATATTTCGTTTTGTTTACGTTCTGGTTCCCAGATATGATCTCTGTTTCATCTCATAGAGACATAACCTGGGAATGTTACCAGTATCAAAACATATTGTTGCGGTGAAAATTGAATTCTGAAGAAGGCACAAAGTGAATGTAGGGGTAGTACAGAATTTTAGTATAAGTTTAAACTCTAACAACTTCGGGGCATATAAATGTTGAAAATATGCCACACTGCCCTATGTTTTGACCTTTGAATTAAATAGTAGTGCATATCAACTTTCCATTCTAGGATATGATTTTTTACGAAACTTCATAGTAAAAGTGGCACAGTTTTAGCCGCAAAAGGAGTTCTTATGGCAAATTGCATTGTCTATATTTATAGAAATGCAACCTAAAATTTGATAATTTTCTAAGACAAATAAAAGAACACTATAACACGTAATTAAGATGATAAACAACGTCAGCACCTAGAATCTATACTTCAAGACCATCATGTATTATTTGTGAAGTTGATACGGAATATTTATCAACAAGGTCTTGGTATCTTCCGATGAACTGTTTTAGAAAAAGGACGAGACGTTCTTTGACATAACCCTGGTTCATCAACTTTCTGCTCAGACACTGGTGACGTTTTCTAAAGTCTGAGTAGCAACTGCAAGCTCTTGAATACCGAATGAGGTGAAGTTGGCATATTGCTACTAAAGTGGGAGAAATTGATAATTTCAAAATTAAAATCGTCTCGTGTGTCATAGATTCTGGTACTGAGATGACGGCTTATATTAAATTCGAGGTATAAGTTTAAAAATGAAGCGGGGGAAGTCGTGTCTGTTTTTTTTTAATTTCTAGTTCTAGAGGATATATTAATGGAACCCAATCAGAAAAGTTTGGATTTTTATTAAATGGAAAGAACATCATCAATATATTTGAATGTGAAATAAAAGGGTCTGGCTTCTTTGATCTTCTTGTTTTTGACAAGTGTCTGAAGGAACTCCGACTCATTTAAAATAAGAAGAGGTCGGCATGGTGAGACGCACAGTTCGTTCCAATAGGAATGCCGACAATTTGGTATTCATAAGTATTAAATTTATAGCGTATGCTCACATTTTTATATTGAAAAGCATTGTGGATTATTTCTTTTAGACGATTTTTCAATTTCACATGGGAAATGGTGGTATACAGGGTTGAAAAATCAATTTTTTTGATAGAATTAATTTCAGAGAAAGATCGAGATATTCAGGGGGGTGGGATTTAGGGAAAGAGGATATTTTCTAGATTGACTTCTAATTTTTACCTGTTTCATACGCATGCTTATTTTCTCTTTTGTTTACAACAAATTCCTGCATTTTTTGTTGCAGATAATTCATTTTCATCCTGTCGTAGGCAAAATAATTTATTTCCAGCTCTAACCAGGCCAGGATATTATATTATGTATAAATTTGTGTATGTATGCATTTTTTTTAAAATCAAACATTATAGTTTTGGCGATTGTTGGTGACTTGGATTGTCTGTTTACTTTCTCATTGAATTATACACCCGAATCTGCTAATATCTCCTCATATTGATATCATTTTAATAACGATTAAAGGTAAAAGATTTAGCAAGTATAAAGTAAAACTTGTTTTTTCAGAACATAGTAAGGATAAACTAAGTTTCGTTATAAAAAGTGAACGAAAACCAGCATTAAAAAAAAGAGCGATAGAAACGTAAAATAAAAAGAACGAAAAAGAAAAAGAACACAATCTTTTGAATAAACTTATCCTAAAAGGTTACCAATTCAACACTGTAATTAGATCTTTGAATATTGTTTTTATTGGTATATTGATTATGTTATCAGTAAATTAAAACCATACTTGATATTATTGTTATAAACATATGCACATTCACGGTACTACAATCTGTCACATATATTTTGGCATTGCACAAGGTCATGTTTTTCTCTGGCTGTTAATGCCATCTTTCCACTAAATCCATTGTATGTTGGATATGTACTGATCGATATTTCAGTCTTAGATACATGATTTTTTTGATAATTTGTTATTGGCTTTGAACTAGCTATCAGTAACTGCAAGTATTCTCAGATCTTTTTGTTGTGTGATGTATAGATACGCTGTCACGTCCGGTCTGTGTTTTCGTTAGATGTTTTCTGCTTTGTATCGATCTGATGAGTTAAGCCCTTTTCCACTTATTTTTATAGTCTGTTCTTATGTTGTATTGTTACACCCCTGTCACAGGTTAGGGGGAGGGTTTGGCGCCAAAAAACTAGTTTAACCCCGCCTCATTCTATATGTGCCTGTCCCAAGTCAGGAGCCTGTAGTTCAGTGGTTGTCGTTGGTTCATGTCTGTCATTATATTTGTTTTTCGTAAATTGTTTTATTATAAATTAGGCCGTAAGTATTCTCTATTAAATTGTGTCATATTTGTTCATGTCGAAGCTTTTTATAGCCGAATATACGGTATTGGTTTTATTCTTTGTTGAAGGTCGTGCGATTGCCTTTAATTGTTAACAACCACTTCATTTGAAATTTGGTCGATAATTGTCTCATTGACAATCATACCACATCTCCTTTTTTATATAAAGAACTATATATAAACCTTTCTTTTTATTGTGTCTGTAAATGATTTGAAAAGTCAAATAAAAAATGCTAGCGCATGCCAAAACTGTCTACGGTTTTTTCAAGCTAAACTGATCAGGAAAAAAAAAATGAAAAAAAAAAAAACAGAACACACGGACATCAATTGACAGGAAACGAAAATTTACTACTCATGGTTCCATGTAGAAAATTGAATTGAAGGCACATGAAATGATCCGACCGACCTCACTGTTGAATGCATTGATTTTTTTTTAAAAAAATGAAGCAAAACGCCAATAGAAAAAGCATTACCTAAAGCATAGTTTGCTATGAGCAACATCTATGTACAAGTGATATAAAAGCAAATATATTTTGAGTAAGACTGTTCTCTCCTTGAAAATATCAAATAAGTGTTATCGACAGAGAGTGTGTAGTGTTTTCCTTGATTCCAATAACTTATAAGCCTTAAATAGGTTTTGTCTTTCATAAATCAAGTAAAAATAAATGTTACCTGTTGGTATGTTTGCTTTCCTACATACAGCCCACCACCGGTATCGTTTTTTGAAATATTGTTTACTGGTGAAATCGTCAGCGTCGTATTATCTATTGGCGTCTTCACCATGCACACTAATGCTACACTAATGTTCACTCTGACAGCGTAAACATTGAATAATCCAGTAAAGAATAAATATGCCAAAATCCATCTTTGGGAGAAGAATGTTGGAACTTTCTCTGAATTCTCTAAAAAAAAAACATTGTACTACATTCAAAATATGATATTTGCATGGTCAATTTAAAAACACGTCGTGTGATTCCGGCTTTTCGTTTGCAGAATATTCTTTTTCATCCAGTCTTGTGCAAAGTGTTCTTACTGGGTCAAGTTTTTCAACTATGGATTTACTATTATATGTATTATAATCTGGTACCTAACCAACACAAAGATTAGAGCGCAGAGTAGAACTTGCTAGTCTTGTTTCTACATCAATATCCTCGTCCTCACTTGGCCTGGGTTCCTGTCTCAACTTGTCAGCGACGCGTAACCTCATTATATATATATATATATATATATATATATATATATATTATATATATATATATATATGTGCATATGTCAAACTTTTAATAGTTCGTCAATCTAAAAGTTGAAAATATGGAATAAATGAAATAAAATAGTAACTTTCTCAACATGTTTTATTTTTAAATGTACATTTATTTGGAAGGAAACAAAAATTAGCAGACAATAATTCTATCAAGTTTTAAATTAAAATACGATAAGCAGTTTTATCTTTTCGAAAAACTTACCTTTATCATTTTCGATTTTTTCAGACAAATCGTGCTCATCTACATCTTTTGGTATCATACTTATTGGTTTGTGTCGTAATACTTTTTGATTCCGATCATAACATGTATTGCCGGGTTGTACCTTGTGTATGCAACGATCGTCAAATATTTTGGTAATGCCTTAGTGTATGGCAAAATTGACACATATATAAGATAGCCGTGACGGATGCATCTTGACTTGTTTATCACATAAATACTCGTGCAACTTTTTTTACACAGTAGAAGTTAGTAGTATCAAGGTCACCAAAGTGTAAAGTGTCAATTAGGAAATCGTCACTGACAAATGATTCGGAATTTTTTTTATAGACAATATTTTTTAAATATAATTACGGGAATCTGGAACAACATATAATAAACATAATGTTACATGGCATTAGACAAAACTTTGGCAGTAAAAAGACATAAATCGAAGTTCTTCAAAGATTTTTAAACTGCAATGATGCAATTGGTATGTAAATAAACTCAATAAGGCGGATAAACCATCTGTTTTTTTTAAAAAAACAAGTTTTAAAGATTAAACCGAATCGTAAACTTCAGTTTGCAGTAAAAGCAGACGATACAAAACATCTGAAAAGAAAAAGAGGATCATAAATAAGACTATACATACGTATTTGAATATTGAAGAAATACATATCTATTGAACAATGATGAGTATAATAAAATAATGAACCAAGTTATATACCAATTCATTTGACCAAATCTCGAAATATGTATAGAAAACTCGATGATCTGTTTATCGTTCTATTACTGGTCTTCCCCCTCCCCTTTAGACAGTTTCCCGCTTGACGAAAGCAAGCTTTTTCTCTGAAAATTTCTACTGACAAATTGTGACGTCGCTGATAATGCCTGCTCGCGACCCAAAGCCGTAATACGAGAATTATGGAGCTACTGAGTTGGTTGATATAGGCGAAGAGAATGACGAAAATGATGAGATATTTAAAACAAGTTGCTTTCTTTAAAAAAAAAAAGCAATACGTGAACCCGAGACCATTTGAATGTACCTTTTAAGGTTGGGAGTTTACATCATGTTTTCTTTGCTTAATATACAAAGTCCTAATCCTATTGCAATTCACAGTTTCTGCAAACTGGGTAAATAAGGCAAATTGCACAGATCAATCGAATAATTAATTTCAATACTTAGTTTGCTTTATAATCTAGATGCATGTATCTTTATATTTTATTTCCTGGATGCTTCCAATTGTTCTCATAATCATTACTATAGCTGTCTGTTCTCATTGTAGAGGTGGTATAGAGAAATTTAAAAGTACAATGTCCATGTGAAGTGGCATGCAACTTATAAGAAGGTTTCGCATTTTGTTCTTGAGATTAACACACAAGCTTCATTAAGGCCTCTTATATATACTGACAATTATTTTGGTCTCATAACACATCTTAAGGATTTCCCAAATATTCAACAGGAAAAACTTAGTTTTGAGGAATATCTTGTTTTTAGAAGTTTTATAAATACATGAACATGCTCTCAAAAGACCAAATCTATATAAAATGATGTGTTGATATTATATAAATAACACATAGCTGAGAGGATGATAGAGCAGATTGTTACCCCGAGAAAACATTGTCAACTGAGGAGAAGCCAAGCTTGACAATGTCTTTTCGAGGGGTAACAATCTGCTCTATCACCCTATCAGCTATGTGGTATTTAATTTATTATACTGAATGTTCTGTTATTACTGTCGATTAAATTTCAAATTCAAAGTAATAAACTATGACGTCTTGTACATAACAACCATCCGTATTTAATAAAGCGCACATTTGATCAAGCTTCTCCGTGAAGGGTAATAGAGTGTTTGCCATAGGATAGAGTCGTATTTAAAAAAGCGCACACTTGATCAAGCGTCTCCGTGAAGGGTAATAGAGTATTTACCATAGAATAGAGTAAATTAACACCCTCGTATAAGCCAATCAAAATATTGCATTTTGACGTGAAGTACGATAACGTAAATTGTCTCCCTAGTATTAACCAAACAAAATCTGGCATTTTGACATGAAGTATAATATAATTTAAGAACATCAGTTGTTCGACCTGCTAGTCAAATGCGTTTTGTTATAATATATTTTTTCACTCTTTTTGGTCTTTTTGGAAAATGTTGTTTGTGCTGTATTTAGACCCCTCTACAACGAAATTTGTTACATGCACACGTATAAAAATTGCAGTTTTTATCCAACGCAGTCATAGGTTTGAACGTTGTTTTAAATTTAGACTTATATAGATAGAATAGAGAATGGAAACGGGGAAGTTGTCATAGAGACAACAACCCGACCAAAGAGCAGAAATGGCCCACCAATATGGCTTCAACGCAGCGAGAAAAGCATGTACCCTTAGGCGGGCTTCTGCTGGCCCTTAAACAATAATGTATACTAGTTCAGCGAAATGGACGCCTCACTAAACTCCGAAACATACAAATTAACAAAATTTAAAAAACACACAATAGATATATAAGAAGATGTGGTATGAGTGCCAATAAGACAACTCTACATCCAAGTCACAATTAGTAAAAGTAAACCATTATAGGTCAAAGTACGGCCTTCTACACGGAGCCTTGGTTTTCACACCGAACAGCGAGCTATAAAGGACCCCCAAAATGACTGTGTAAAACCATTCAAACAGGAAAACCAATGTCTAATCTATATAAAAAACGAGAAACGAGAAACACTTATGAACCACATCATCAAACGCCAACCACTGAACATCAGGTTCCTGACTTAAGACTAACAAAGGCTAGTATAGAAGTTCCTGACTTGGGACAGACCCACAAATGCGGCGGGGTTAAACATGGTTAAACAGATACCAGGATTAAAATTTTGCACGCCAGACCCGCATTTCGTCTACAAAAGACTCATCACTGTCGTTCGAATAAAAAAAGTTAAAAAGACCAAATAAAGTACGAAATTAAAGAGCATTGAGGACCAAAAACTCCGAAAGGTTTTGCCAAATTCAGCTAAGTAATTTATACCTGTGGTAGAAAATCCTTAGTTTGTAGAAAAATTCAAAGTTTATAAAAGGACAGTTACTCAAAACAAAAGAAAAAGAAAAAGGGAAACAGCTAGAGGATGAATACCTTAATGGTGATCATGATTCATAATTATATGCCAAGCTCTTATTGCCGTGTCCTGAATTTAGATATAAAATGAGAAAATTCCACGAAATTCTAATGTAAGTTGAATTCGGATGTCAAAGTACCTACCTCAAGTGGTTTGTCATTGTCATTTAATCTTGAATTTGTGTGAACGAAGCCGATATTGTTGTCAAATCGGATATACAAAATCGCACCCTATTGCAAAAATCTAGAGGCTATTAGGTTGAACTATTACAACAAAAACAAAATGAATTGAAATTTCAGTTAAACACATTTCTGTAAATAAATCTTTTCCAAAAATCAAAAATATACTATCAATAAACACAAACGTCAAGTATTTAATGATTGACATCTTTTATCAAATCAATCTCTTCTTCAAGTGTAACTTTCAATTTTATGAATATATTGTTATACAAAATATAAGCAGACACTTACAAAACCATACTAAAACGGTATGAAATAATAAACGTTGTAATTATAATAAAAATAATTATTTAAAAATATCAATCACGTTGTTTTGTTTGATGCAAGGATTAAAAATCCTTGTGAACAGAAATATCGTTTTGTTTTCAATAAATTCTCTTTTCTTTCCGACATTTGTTCACATGTTGCGTATAATTGCGTCTACAAATTATCACGGGATAAACGTTCAGAAATAATCACACAATAATTATATTGTCAGTTTACTAGTCTCAGGGTTTTTTTTCTCAGAATGCACACTAGCACGTTGTATTAAATACTACATACACAACGCGTATAGGGACCGTCTCAAAACATAAATTATATATTGATTGATGAAATACAATGTCACATAGTAGCATATACATAGAGGGATCGTATCAAAAACAAAGAAAACTATCTGTATAAATGATCGAAAATTTGCGAGACGTTCCGAGAATCTTGTTTCCGAGGATATATGAATGGACCATAGAAGCTACCAAAACTCACCAATATATAGACGTCACGGGTTCACGCCAAAAAATAAATCAAACATTCATACAAACCCCAATTTAGATTCAAAGCAAACATCATACTCATCATTCACGTTAAAATGTCTTTCCTGATTGAGTATGCCAGCAACTGGGGTAATTTGTTGTCAATTACATACATTTGTTTTAAAGGTCAATGGTTGAATTTATTCTTCCAATAATTTTCAATGGAATCAAACTCTTCTGAAATATTTTTTTTTTCAAGAGTTTTTGAATCAAACATGCCCATATTAGTAAAAAAAAAACATGTTGTAGAATTAGAACCCAGTGATAGATAGATTGACTGTTGTTTGCTTAACGTCAATTGGCAAATATTTCATGCATGTTCAGGATAAGAACAAATTAACATTAAATACAATAGGTAGATATTGAAATTGTGATAGAAAAACACATCATATCGCATTTAATTATTTATTTAGTGCACTGTTGTAGTAAAGATTGTAACAGTAACCCCACAGTAGTTCACTAAGTATACCGCTAATTCCCTGCTTATTTCTTTCGTTTGTTTTGCATACATTTACATTCCTAATTCTAAAAGCTATAACTGTTTGATTTACTTTGGAAAATGTCGAGATCACGTGGTCGAGACAAAAATGGTAACAATATATGCATGATTCTTTGATTCAAAAAAAGATTGATGATAATAAAATGAAATAATTCATAAACATATTCTAAGGCTGGTAAAAAATATAGAGGAAGAAAATGCATAAATCTACATACTCAGATTATGTTATGTTTATCTATGTTTCTTATATGCTACTTTGATTGTTAAATGATTGCTGCTTGCTTAACATGAAGGTGCAAATAATTCATGCATATTCTGGACAAGGTTAATTAGTAAATACTACTGGCATATTTTGCTAAATTGGTAATTTGGAATGAAAGGCGTGAAGTGTGGACAGTCAAAATATACGGTACAAATGTACGTCAAATAAGTACAGCCGTTTGACTCTACAAACGGCAACCAATGGACCACACAAAGAGTTGTCAGCTGCAAAAGTGTGTAAATGTGCAAATCTTGTTATTTGGTTACTGTAAGTTGCTTTAGAAAACTGCATACATGTTTGATACCTTGTTCAAATATTTCTACTACATACATTGAACAATCGATTATCGCTGCATATACATCAATTGAAAAAAGATTATTTCTCAAGTCATCAATAGTGCTACCTAGTTGTGGTGTCGAGGTATGTTTATTTGAAAAAAACGGCAACATTTTACTTCGAACTTGAAAGATGAGCGATTTTACAGTATTGTCCGCCGGTGTATACAGAACTGGTTCCAAAAATATAAATCTGCATCTTTATAATGGACAATATTGTTACGGTTGTTTGTATTTAAAAACAGGTATATCTAACCGTTTTGTATTCCTCGCCGTGATTATATGTGACCAGAACACTGACTTGGATATTGGAAATGCTGAAAAATGGATGATTGGAATATAGGACACAGTTTTCGATCGACCGAAATAACTCATCATGAACCTTGACACATGGAAATCAATTATGTTTTAGTTTAGCATTGCATGCATTGGACTAGTAAATTAATTTCACGGAATAAGTTGGTAGCGACAATAACATATTATAGTGTGCAACTGACAGGCCGTACAATTATTTTTGTTTTACACGTAATAAACAATGTAATACAATTCTATAATTGGATAAAGTTCTGAGATATTCCATGAAATATAAGTTCTTCGATTGTCTCTATACTTCTGTATATATCTGATATTAATAAGCTTTGTTTTGTAAAGTAATTTATATCACAAATAACTTGCTTTACTGTACAATTTTTGCTAATTCGGCAATTTCGTCATGACAGTCCTTCACATAAATAAAACTTATCGACGAAAATATGATTTATGACAGCAGCTATTGTCATAACATTCAATTATTGCAGCACAGTGAGTGAGGCGGATGAAAAACAGTAGTATTTAAATCATTTGGATCAGTACCACGGTAGGCATAGTGTCCGGCTAGGATCGTGATTTTTCGAGTGAATCTGTCCATTTTTTCGAGTGTAGATCGGGCTTTTTCGAGTGATAAAACATGCGATCAGGTCAATTAACTGCTATTCGTAATTATAATAGTTTTTTACTTGACTACCCATCTTATTTTGAATACTATACATGTTTTGAGTAACAAAGAAGCACAATTTCCTTGTATTTAACCATTAAATTCAGTGTTTGTTATTGTCCGGGCTTTTTCGCGAGGAACTGTGAAACCGTCCGGGTTTTTAAACAAATGGTCCGTGTTTTTTAACGAAAATTTTAATAAGAAAAAAGGTATTCTTGACTTGTAAAAATGACTTTTCTAGTTTATAAATGTAATTTAATGAATGAAAATATCATATATTCTCAATAAATCACCAAAACATATTACTACTTTGATCAAAATTAACCTTTTTCAATTTAATGCAAATTTTCTGTTCGGAAAACGTTCTACCACAACATTCCAGTATTAAATTATAAATTATTGGATCCTTTATAAAAAGGTCTTTAAAACATAGTGCAGGTGACTCATAATCTTTAATTTCAACTTCATTTCATGATATTTTTGTTGTCACAGTTAATAATATTTTTCGTGGTGAACCTCCGAGTTTTTATACGGTACGTATTATGGTATACCGTTGTCCGTCCGTCGTCAGCATGTCGGACAATAACTCAAAAACGCTGTAACCAATTTACAAGAAACTTCGGTGAATTGTTTATATCTATTGAGGTATCCTCCCTTTCGAATTTTATAAATTTTAGATTTTACGTTTCCGAGTTATGGGATTTTGTTAAACAAACTAGAGGCTCTAAAGAGCCTGTGTCGCTCAATTTGGCCTATGTGCTGCAGTGCATATTAAACAAAGGACACTCTTCTACATTAAAAACAAGAATAGAATTCATGACAAAATTCTCTGTGTTGGTGATGGTGACTTGTTTGTAGATCTTGCTTTACTGAACATTCTTGCTGTTAACAGTCAGTATATCTTTCTATAATGAACTTGGTCCATAAGTTTCAGAGGAAAAGATTTTTGTAAAAAAATGTTTTCGTTGCACATGATCCGCTATCATTAACATTAAAATACGGTTATTAAACTGCTCAGATTGTGATCTGTTCAACAGCAATTAAAACTCTAGACGTATATATCCGAGCATCACGGGATGACACAATGTAAAAGGTAACGGACAACGACGGACGCCAAGTGACGAGAAAAGCTCACTTGACCCTTTGGGTCCAGGTGAGCTATAAAGGGGTGATTTTACAATTTTCGGACAATATTTTTAACGTGCTTTGAGGAGTTTTCATGAAACTTTGGTGACTGCTTTATATAGATTAGGGTCACCTCCCTTTTAGTTTTTTTTTGACATTGAGAAATTATTTATAGGTTTCATAACGAGTGAGAATGGATATCGCTTGATATCATCTTGAGTTATTTAATTTCAATATAATAATAAACGAAGCTCCGGCGAGTTTATTATTACTATTTGAATTAAATAATGAGAAGAAATTACTTACTTACTTGAATTAAATAACGAGAGTTGATATCAAGCGATACCCCATTCTCACAAGTTGTTAACCGTATTTATCTTATGGTCAACACTCTCATTGTGTCAAACTTAAAATTCCGCGAATCGTTGGTTTAGTATTTTGCACATGAAATGTACATCGTCGTAAACTTTGATGGTCATCAATGACCTAACAAATAGCCAACGGAAAATGCCGTAATATCGTCTTATCATGCTGGATAAGCAAATCAAATTAACGCAGATTTATTTTCGTATCACTTTTTCGTATCACATTCCGTGCAGTGTGGTATGAGAAATATTTATTCGTGGAAGAAATATATAATAAGCCACAACCATAAGAGAATGAACTTTATTCTTTGAAAACGCGACGGGAGTATCATGCGCCCATGGCGCAGCTGTTTATTAAAAAACGGAGTAAGAAACCTACTGGACAGCAGAGAAGAATCAGAAAAATGCATTTTTTTTGTTAAATGTATTTCTATTTGTATCAATCTGATGAGTTAAGCCTTTTTCAACTGATTTTTATAGTTCGTACTTATGTTGTACTGTTACACCACTGTCCCAGGTTAGGGGGAGGGTTGGGATCCCGCTAACATGTTTAACCCCGTCACATTCTGTATGTATGTGTCTGTCCCAAGTCAGGAGCCTGTAATTCAGTGGTTGTCGTTTGTTGATGTGTTACAAACTTACTTTTTCGTTTATTTTTTGTACATAAATTAGGCCGTTAGTTTCTCGTTTGAATTTTTTTACATTTTACAGCTGACTATGCGGTTTGGACTTTGCACATTGTTGAAGGCCGTACGGTGACCTATAGTTGTTAATTTTTGTGTCATTTGGTCTCTTGTGGAGAGTTGTCTCATTGGCAATCATACCACATCTTCGTTTTTATATGTAATAAAAAATATTCTACTTCAAGAGGTCTGCCCCCTGCCCCCACACAAAAACTTCATTAATAACAACAACAAAAAACATTCACACACTTAATCCGACCAGTTTTTGTTCCCATTGACAATAAAATCTGAATTAAATTTCATATATAGTTAACAATGAAATAAATAATTCATCAGCTTAATTCACTATTTGTACGTACGTCTCAATCCAAATTGTCTATGCTTACATTATATTGTTGACATCATAAATATATACTGGACATGTAATTTATAAGATGTGACAAACAACAATATATACAAATGACTGATAATTTTTTATATAAAGTGTTAGTATTAGTACACCTTTATCAAACTGATGAATGCATTGGTTTCGTGCCTTAAAGAGTACATGATTTGAACCCTTTTTTATTGTTTATAAACGTAAATACACTGACACATAACATTCTAAGCTATAGGAAATTTGTATAATCACTCGATAAAACACGGACGCACTCGAAAAAGCCCGGACTCCTCTCGAAAAAACCAGAACACATAGAAATGAATTTAGTCTCTAAATGTCTTTTTCAATGCAACAAGAAGAATTTTTGTAAAGTGTCTGTATATCTGAGGATATATGGATTCCATGTATGCATTTCCATCGACATTTGCATTGGTATGTGTATAAAAATGGCTTTATTCTGTTTTTTGGAATAAAAGCATTGTAAGGCTAAATTCAACTTTTTTAACGAAAAATAATGTCGGATTGATAATATCTTTTTATCTCAAATACTAACACACCTTGTATATCCTTGTATATTAAACTCAAGCTTCTATATCACGTCTTGTCAGAAAGGAAGTCTGTTTGTTTACATTTTTGATCATATTCACTCGAAAAAAAGTGGTCACACTCGAAAAAGTCCGATCAAATCACTCGAAAAACCACGATCCTAGCCGGACACTATATCTACCGTGAGTACGGTTATTTTCGATTACAAAAACGGGGAATTAACAGTCCAGGATAAACTGTTACTATTTCTTCTGGCGCAATTTGACAAAACTTTTCTTTCACGTTGTTGCTTTTTATTTTATTTTTTTTCGATTGCAAACAGTGTCAAGATGAGAGAGACTTTTTAAATATGCATTTAAATGTTTTAGAACAAATTTAAATGACTAGCACGAAAGAGATGGTTTTACAATGTCTAACGATAAGACGATTTAAGTGTTTTGAAATATATTTTTTTTTATGAAGGAGTTCGGTTCTTGTAGAAGTTTGCAGTCTGCTAAATTCATTCACAATATTGTGTTATGGTGAATTTGATGTTAATCAATCATTTATAAGTGTATAAATAGTTTTAAAAGATCCGACTTGACAAAATGTAAAACAATTCAAACGAGAAAACCAAAGGCATGATTTATGATTGAAAATAAGCGAAAAACAAATGTGACATACAACAACCATTACAATAAATGTACACACACATAGTAATGTTGATTTTACTTGAAATGAAATCAACAAATGCAACATGATTTTGGTTTTAAAAATGTATTATTATATCTAATCATAACAACCCAGATATATATGCTATGAGCTATTCTTAAAAGGTGAAAAGCCATTTTTTCTAAATTCCTGCGTCAAAATTACAACATTAGGCATGATGAAGACCAAAGCTATGTCTAACCCGTCAGATTTTATATATTCAATGCAGCAGCCAATACCGAATGTTGAACATAAAAGCATATAATTTAAGAGAAATACTACATAAAAAGGTGAACAGAAATTGCAAACAGTCTTTATGAATACAACAGACGTACAAACAAAAAACAATTCACAGCACATGGTCCACATGGGTTGACTTGACACAGGCATTCTATATTGTTATGTTAAACCCCACTATTTTTGACTTTTTACAATAGGTTGTAAAGTAAAATATACAAAACAAACACGCAGAGTCCACGGAATAGACCCCCCCTTTTTTTTTTAAAGTACAGACTTGTTCTAAATTTAAAGTCAAATTTGCACACATGGCATTATGCAAAAAAAAAAAAAAAAAAAAAAAAAATCCGTTAGCTTTACTTTTATAACCAAAGCTAAAATATTACTCTTGTGAAACGAAGAACATTTCTTTAACTATCATTATATTGCTTTAACTGTTACAGACATACAACGCATCCTAAAGCTCGATCGTCGCCTTATTGGATAGAAGAACAATGTTTTATATATATTAAATGTTACATACTTTTGTCGATGCCAATATTATTTCAAATTACATGTTATTTGAAAAGTAATTTGACAGAAAAAAAGAACACAAAAAGAATTAAACAATATTGTTGTTTACTAATAAACATGTCTGAATGAAAATGGTAGTACCTTTACAGACGAATGACTGTGATAACTAAAATGCGGGTTTTGATAAAGCATCTTTTTCAAATATTGTTTTGACTGTGTCATGGTTTTATTTTTGTATTAATAAAACGTTCGGTCAAAATATCATACTCGTCTGATGTTTGGCGTTTTAGCAGGTTATTGAATTGAATGGTTCATATATAATTCTGGATGTTTTTAGTTTATAGTGTTAAAATTTAAAACCATTTTGAAACCGTCAATGTGGTCTTTAATGTTCAGAGTAGTGCAAAATCTCTTAATATTTCGTGAATATTCAGGACCACTAGAAATTAGGCAATCATAAGTTAGCTTCTGCATAGGGGGTCGAACAAGATGAGGGGCGGTAGGGAATTTTGAATACCAATTAAACCGAGAGGGTAGAATGAGTAAGGCTGACAATTTGCATTGCTATGTCAATTCATGAACACGGAAATAGTTGCAGAACCAGACACAGCTTGTTTTGATTCAATACACCAGTTCCGCATGTTTTTTCTAGTTTAATTTTCGAATTCTCCGTTTAACATTTGGTGCTAAAAGGTCTATCTGCAATCTTAATTTTTCATATTGTTTTTCATATTTACACTTAATTGAAGGTCTTCTACGCTGAACCAAAGAGGTTCGAAAAATGCATTCAAAAGAACAAGAGGGCACTTAACGTGAACATAAGTGTTTTGTATTGCGAAAATATAAAGGTATGACCTTTTCGTAGAGAATGTCATACTAATTTCAAATGCTTAAAATGCAATTTAAAGCTCCATGTGAAGATTTTAATGCACGCGGCATTAAATAAGTTTAAAAAAAAATAACCCCAATTCATAGTACAAATGTTCTCAAATCTTAAGGGTTTCATTTTGTATTATATCCTTGAAGAAAATGTTATTGAATAAAGATAGAATGGTATAAAAAGCACAACAGGAAATTTTAATTGGCTTACTTAATTTGCTTTTTAGTAAAAAAAAAATCTTCTAAGAATTAATTGATATAGACATACATCAAACAGAGTAAAGCAACTATTAAATAGGGTTACATTTAGGTAGATACATTTGTGTAATATGATTTTGTGTAACATCCATGTGAACTTTTCTCATTTCACTAGATTTTTTTACAAAATATTTGATAGGAGGATATCATATATGGTCATAAAAATTTATTATTTGAGTGATTAGATAAACAGAGACTGTGACCTTGATAAAAAAGAAAATGTAAATGATTTTCAAGCCCACACAACGTGAAGTGTTTTAAAATAGACTTCTTCGCTGAATGCGTATGTTTACATTTTAAATAATATTGTGATCTTTTATCGTTGAGGCGTTGCTATCATTTTGGTCATTTTAGTCATTTTCGGTTATACATGTATCAGCTTTTCAACATTTGTATTAGATTTGGAATTTTCAAATATTAACGTTAATTTTCGAAATGCGCCTCTTTTTTTTCATTTCCTCTCTTGTGGTGCACTAAAATTGGTACCGTTTTAAAAGTAGATCGGATGTCTTCACCATCTTCGATTGTGAAATAGCAGAAAACCATATGTCTAGATCTCTAATAAAATATGAAAATTTTAAGAGAGAAATATAATTCATTTGCAAGACTTTTCTTCTAAACAAAGAAAATCATTAGTTTTATTTTATTATTAAAAGCCTCGTGACTAATACGTTTTGTTGAATTTTTGAAAAGGCATGACGTTACCTTCATTTTGGCAAATTTAAAAAAAATATACCCTCCTTCTAACTTAATGTCGTTATTGGTCTGAATTATGACAATTATGATGATTTTCTATGTGAAAACACAACTGTTAGATTACACAATGCTGTGTTTTGATCCCTTATTTAGCGGTACAAATACAAAGTGCAAGAAAGATAAAAGATATTACATGTTTGCCGATCAGTAACTTCATTGCAAATTTAATTATGTTGCTCCAAGGTTTTGTTCTAATTTTGAACCCTGAAAAATCAAGCATATTTGAGGAAAACAATGGCAGATGATTACAACGCAGATGTTCTAATCTTGATTTTTCTTGTTAATTATAGTATGAACAATTTCAGTTTGCCGGCAGAAAAATCAGACAGAATATCACTTGATAATAAAAATATCATGTAACGAAAGGAAGTATGGTTAGATTTAAGTGCTGGCTTCGTGATTTACGAAGAAACATTTGCAATAGAACGATAGAACTAACAAAATATTACAAACCTATTTATTGCTAAATTATTATTACAAAGGGCTCTAATACAAGTTATCACAACTAGAAAAGGTTCTCCTTTCCCAACAATATGAAAACGTACGTCACCCATTATTATTTTCTAGTATATATATTTATCATTATTTGGAAATCACAACAACTACAGCAGCTTTCAAATATCAAACATATATACATAATACATAATGTAAAAAGAAAAACAATTTATAAAGGAGGTATACCTAGTGAATATACAAAATGGAAAGAAAACTGTTTGTAAAAAACAAATTTCTTCTGCTCATATGCTTAATATGCTTCTGCTTGATATGTACAACTGAAAGAAAAACAAAGGATATGGTATCCATCCATGACACAAAATCAGTACATGCACAGCAAAAACACAAAAAAAAAACCCAACAACAATGGAACAGCGCTTTTGTTGCTGTTCTTCGTCTCAAAGTCATAAAGTCAACTGAGCTCATTTAAAAGTTATTGAATTTATCTCGTCAAATTGGATATTATTGCCAGAAAGTACAGTTACATAATTATATCAATGAGAAAAGTTAAGGAAGTTTCTTCTTGTTCTCTTGCTCCTGTATAGGGAGTTGAATCTTCTTAAATCAATCCTCAGGCACAGCTTAAATCATCAATAAATATTACTCAAAATACTGTTACATATTACTCAAAATAAAGATCACTGCCTCGATGACGAGTTCTGCCAGGACTAGTTTTTCTAAGACTTCTATGAAATGTTCTAAATTATATCTAATATGACAGACCTTAAGATATTCATAGGAAAATCTTATTACAAACATAATGCACCGCCAGTAAAACTGCATATGAGACCGTCAAATCGTCAATTGACGTCGGCAACTCTTCAACTGCAGTACTGTTATTCCTTAATTACAGGTAGTTCACATTTGATCTTGACCGTTACACGAATTCAGTTAAACGGGTTTTATATGTACGCCTTCCACGATAATTTCAAGGTAATAGATTTAACGGACAAAACAAACATCAGATGTTGACATTGAAAGGATTAACTGTCTTATTTTTCATTGTATTATCTAGTCTAATAACATCTTTAAAGCACGCAAAGGCTTAATTTGTCAAAACAAATGTTTTTTTTCGATATGAACGTAAAGATGTTATTTTTATGATTATTTTAAGACCATCAGAATTCTTAAGAAATGTATTCTGATGTCGTAACTTTAAGATAGATTGAATGATTTATAAAACTTATGACAATTTAAAAAACTTCACTAACTTTAGGACTAATATAGGTCTTAAGACCATCTTAAGACATGTCTTAGTCCTAAGATACCTTCGAAAATCAGGGACCTTTAAGTAAAATGTTAAGATGTCGATTATACATGTATATAGAGATACTGTATAGAAGGGAGGTTCTACCTAGTAATAAACACCAGATTATTAAAATTCTTCCATTTTCTCCCCACGATTCAAATTCTACATTTCATAAAAGAAAGTCAAAGTTGAAGCTAGATTTCAATAAGAGTACTAGTTAGATTGTAATCTGGCAAATGATAGTCCATAATTTCTGGTATTCCCTCAGATATGTTGATTGTTATCTCGTGAAAAAAGTTGGTAAACAGTCTTGTAAGTACAATGTTGGACCATTATGCTTATGACTTATTAACGACAAAGCATATACTATAAACAAACGACTGCAGTTTGTCTGGAAGATATTCTCACACAACAATTTTTTTTTAAATATGACAGTACTATAACATACCCATATCTATATTAATCTTCTTCAAAATTTTGGACCAGCTGTATTTTTCAATATATCTAATTAAACATTTAGATTTTAGAGCTACTTTAAGAATGTAATACTATATACATTATTACAAAATGGAATTCATCTTCAAACTCTATATTAAATAGGGTGCGCATTCCATTTTCTAAAGCTATTTTAAAACACAACTAGCATACGGTTACTTATTCTTATTTTCATCATAATATAGCATTTCTTTATAGTTTACAAAACAATGCCTTTAAGTCTTTTCTATAAAGGAGATTTACTGCAGCGGTGACAATTCCAGATGACTTAAATTATATCTTAAATTTGTATTCTGCGCAATGTTCAACTAATTCATCGATAAAACAATAGTATATAACTTAAGAACAAACTGTAAAAAATTGTTGGAAATGTCTTGACTCATCGGATGTGCACGAAAGATAAAATGCAAAAGACATCAAGTACCGATGGTACGCTGAAAAACCTTGATCGATCAACTAATTATATGAAAAGATGCCAGTACTTAGTCAGAACTATGACACTGCAAAAAGGTCAAAACTTCTTAGGTGAAAAGGACATAATTCTGGATAAACTAAACAGAAAAAAATATCCTTCCCATGACAATGTTTGCATAGCTATCATGATCTTTTTATTCTACAAAACATAAAGTGAATAAAACAAAGGATAAAGAAGTTGGTTCAGACAGACATACAGGCTGATTCTTATATAAACTAAAACTTTGTTTCCCCGGGGTGTGATTATTAACAAGCCTACAATAAAAGTTATTTACATTTTGATAAATTCCCAGTTGATTAGTGTTTGTTTTTTTAATCTAAGTTTGCAACTCCCAAAAGCGAAGTTGGCCTCAATTGATTTTATAGCTCCGTCCCGAAAGATGGGGTATACTAGTTTTTTGCCGTCTTTTCGTGTTTCCGTCAGTCTATCCGCCCGTCTCATAAAACGTTGGCTGCGCATGTTTTCCTGAGGAACTGCAACTCCGAGCTTCCTTAAATTTATCAAGCTTTATGTGAGCATGCTATACAGTGTGGATGTATTTTAACACTCACCCACTTCCTGTTCCTAATACTTGTATATTTTGACATATAATGGCGATGTTTAAACTTTTGGTTGCGTTGTTTTTCGCAGGAACTACAAATCAGAGCCTCCTAAAATTTGGTATCAAGATTCATATCAGCATGCATATTATGTTACTGCGTGATGCATTTCAGATTCATCGCTCATCAAATATCTGTTTACCAAATACATATATATATATATATTCTTTCACATGATGACAATGAATGAAATTTTCATCTCTACTTTGTTTATGAACTACAAATTGAGACTTTCAGAAATTCGATATAAACCTTCATTCTGAATCGTGTGATGCGTTATTTACATCCATTAATCCGACGATCAGATACCTATTTACTGTATACTTACTTTAGTGAGCAATACATAGCTCGATGTTCTACTTGTTGCTTCTCTCTTGTACATTATAATTAGATCTAAGAGTAAGGTTCAACATCCTTTCTTAGTTTTGACTGTGAGTGTTCTTAATGGAGATAAATAAGAAAAATATATGAAAATATTGTATACGGAGAGCGTTCCCCTTTTGATAAACGCCATGTTGTTGTCATTAAGTATGATATAATCTACAAAAAAACAATGAAGAGATCCTTGAAACACGAGACAGAAAAGTTCAACGACCTATCTTTGTTGATAATGTTCTTGCTTCATACATGTAATAACACATGCAAGTGGTATAACTATTGTATTAAAATAGCGAAAATGAATTTATTATTACATCATAAATTTAACGTTCAATAACCGTGTTTTACCACAAGTCAGATGCGTAACTCGGTGTTATTCAATAAACTATATCATATAAGATAATATCTATTCGTTTACATATAAATCCGTTTGTTCAGATATTGCGTAACATTGATTAAATCATTGATATTCCTCGTTAATTTGATTTGACTTATGTCCAGACGTATAGTAAATCAACACTACTATATGTCTATTACCACACCGGCATACTACATCACTAAGACAAAGCCAATTTTTCATAGGTCTTAGACCAGACCATGGAAGTATTATGTCAATATAAAATACTTCCAAGATCAGACGTATGTAATAGTTATTAAATGAAAGGTTTACTATAAAGTACAAAAGAGGCGAAAGATACCAGAGGGACATTCAAACTCATAATTCGAAAACAAACTGACAACCCCATAGTTAAAAAAGGAAAAGACAAACAGACAAACAACAGTACACAAAACACAACATAAAAAGCTAAAGACTGATCCACACGAACACCACCAAAAACGGGGGTGATAACAAGCAACTTTATTACTCTAATATTTGCCTGCTTCAAAGAGTTTTGGTGGAGTTTCATTTTTTTTTTACAAATGAAATTAATATGTAAGAGATTAGTGATAAACAATTCATCCCCTCATGTGTTAAATTCTTTCAACATATCTTGTCTGTTTTGCCTAACTCTGAAAATTCTGTTTAAATTCAGATCGACCATTTATATCCACGTCATTTGAACTCTGTAGGATAGTTTAGGATAGTTAATTGTCTCACTGGCAAGCATAACACACTAAAATCTTTCTGTTCATTTCAGCTTATCTCAGAGTCGATTCAATCGTATATAAAACCTTAGTTAAACGTGTCCGCCGCACAAAGCTCTAATATGGAGAACAAAACAAATTAAAAAAATTAAACATGACCTAAAAATCAGTAGTTGACAAAAACTCTTTAAACTGTTTACATTGAAACATAGTCTGAAATCCGTTGATTGACAACTTTTGAAGCAGACCCTATAAAAACCCTAAAAATATACAAACATCATGTCGGTAATCACATAGTTTACATGTATGTAAATCTTAATTTGTAATTGACCTTGTACATGCCAATGCTATGATGCCTTTCTATGTACACTATCTCATACCTATTAGTTTCATAGTGGTATATATACATAATATAGCGAGCTGTCTCCTTTATTTGATAACCTTGAGCCATATGGTATCCAAAGGCAGAATAATTTAGACATAAAAAATATCATAATTATATGCAATATGATAACGTCTTCTTTTTGCATTGTAATCATATATCTAGTGGAAATTACTATCTAATTGGAATAATAAGAAGAAGATGCAAGGTATTAAAAGTTATTTCGTTTATGAATTATTTATTACCATTCATTGACATACCTCTTGCGTGAATGATTGCTGTTAAATATTAGTTGTCATATAGTTAATTACTTTAACATTTAGTTTGGCTGAGTATGCACCATAACATTTGTATCGTAAAGTAATTATTAAAGCTGCCTGGAAAATATTTTTTTGTAATATCCTTTGTCAATATCATTTTCGTAGCATTCATCAAACCGAAAAAATAAAGCATTCAGACTGAACTGTCAAAATAAAATTATAGAGAAAGCCATCATGATGTTATTTTTTATTTACTCCTTGTTTATGATTGATAGTTAAGCTTATGTCATCCTGTCAATCATGAAAAGAATAAGAATAAGAATATTTTATTTTCTTATTAAAGGGCCCTATAAAGAGTTTTTATCACATTACATACAACACTGTTTTACAATAACTGTTATATAAGGTCAGGACAGAACACGATAATACAAATATCATCTATAAAATATACCACTCAAAATAAGTATATTTGTGGCTAATTTGCATTTATTATCTTTGAACTTCTCCTTATCTCCAGATTTTTAGATAAATACTTTCCTAAACATTTATATACATACAAATTTTATTGTGTAAATAGCCATGAAAACTTCGAAAGATTGTCTAAAAATTGAAAATTATTGCAGGTTAAAGAAATTTCAGTAAAAACTCATTTCTATTATCATCATCATGTGTATCAATTAACATTTTTTTCGAAATTTTACCTTTATTTCTTTAATCTCATTACTCTTAGCAGAAAAAGATATTTTTTTCACATGCAAATAATTAATATTTTTATTCACTATACCATGCAATAAATACGATCCAAGCTGTTGCCAAGGGAATGAAAATATGGTTATTGTACAAATACACATTAATCATTACTATTCATATTTCTGACATATTTCATCTTTCTAAGATTATTGAATATATTTCCTAAATTAAATTGTTTTCAACAACACACATACAGGTCAAGTTTATAAATTGAAATCCCGACAAATTTTCCAGAAATAAAGAACATGCTTTGTAGGAAATTATTAAATTACATTTAGAAGTTTTTTAAATTGCGTGAGATGTTGATGTGCATTGCAAATCATTCTACTGTACCAAAATTTAATTTTAATCAATTGCTTTTGTTCGCCGTCAGCTTCAAGAAAGTATGTGACATATGCGATCATGAGCATGCAAGAGACGTGGATGTCAAACCATTTCTATACACATCCTATGCAAATGGACAAATCTTGTTAAATGATGATTTGATATAAAAAAATTCTTATTAAGCTTCCAGGAGTCTCTGGTACTGTTTCGCTTCAGATATATATACATGCCATGACATAACCCTTGTGTATTGAAACGATAATCGTTTTTTTTTTAAATATGATGTGATAATAAGAAAAGTCTTGATACCAACAAATTATTATTATTTTTCATTTATTTGTTTATATAGAAATATCTACAAAACAAGCTGTCATACAAAATGTGAATATTCTAGCCTTATATTTAAAAGTTCACTAAAACAGGTCCAAAACGTTCGTTATACTCCGAAGTTTGTATAGTTCACGGTGAAATATACTTCTTGTATCTGTTAGTCCATCATTAAAGAATATGTATATACATATCCCTTTTATTACTTAAATCCAAACACTTTGAAGAATCTAATTTAGATAGACTGACTAAAATATCCCAATGTCCGGCTTATATATGCATTGCAGTTCCAACATTTCTATAGCATTATCCTGCAAATAGCACTACCAAATGGGAAACATATTTAGAATATCAAAGAAGTCCAAAGCAAATGACCATAATAAGTGAAATGGTCAGATGGTGCATATGCACTTAGAATGTAGTAATACGTGCATCATATATACAGTATAACACATAAAATCACAGAATGTCAATCAATATTTCCATCACAATGATTTTTAATAAGTACAGCGGATGTATTTGAGAAATTGCATGTCAAAGTGCCGGTAGCTTGAAAAAACTAAAAGACAATCATGTAAAAAATCGTTCTGGATATAGCTATCAATATTTGTATATTAACAAACTTTTTGCCAAAAAAGATAGTTTAGCACTTAGGTTTGAAGGTTAATGCCCCCTTTTCAAGGCTGAATATTACAAAATGATAAAGTGCAATAACCTCAAAACATCTCAGAAAATGAATAGCATGCCATTTTGTTAATGTACCATGAGGAAAACAATGTTGTATAGTGTTACATTGCATGTAATCAAAATGGAGATTTGTATAGAAAATCAGACTTTATTTATAACATGGATTTTCGTTATACCATTTTAAAAACATATCTCACTATTACTATCATTTATTATTCACGTAAGGTGCTTAATTTCTATTATAATTCAAAATCCTCTGATTGAGTCACAAAAATCAAGCGCACCCCAAAAACTTTAAAAGGTCAATATTTGCACTAGTCTTTGATTGATATCTATATTTAAAAACTTATAACAGGCAAACCCTTTGTATCAATTGCAGTGATTCTCAGTCTGTTGATTAAGTACTTAATTCTCAAACTTAAAGAGTACAGTGGGAAAGACTGTACATGTTTATCCTACAAAATTCCAATTAGCATTCAAACAAAAAAGCGTATTTATCCTTGAAATTCATTCCTTTCATCGACGTGATGTGTTTTTTTGTATTCAATTTTAAGGTTATAAAAATCCCGCAAAACAAAGCGGATTTACATGTTTCAACTTTATTACCGTTATGTCTGAGTTAGTATACAACATGGTCCTGATCATAATTATCAGTTTCTCCTGTACTGCATATGGTAGACATTGTTCATTACGGGTAATACTGAATTTAAGCTATCGAAATTTTACGATGAACCCGTTTGAATGGTTTTACACTAGTAATTTTTGGGGTCCTTTATAGCTTGCTGTGCGGTGTGAGTCAAGGATCCGTGTTGAACACCGTACTTTGACCTATACTTTTATAAATTGTGACTTGGATGGAGAGTTGTCTCATTGGCACTCATACCACATTTTCTTATATCTATATAATAGAGTATATTATTTGCAGTTATATTCAAGAGAATTATCCCGCTTACTAGTTAATGATTCAAGGCCAATTTCCCCCCATTTCTTTTGATCTAACAAGATCAAACAAAATCTATCTTAATTTCAGGCATGAATGATTACATCTTGCCGGAGCCATGCAAGTTTTCATTTAAAGTCCATGAAACATGAAAGTTAACGCAGAAGAATTCAAAGTGCCATAACATTTTGGCTAAGTTTCGTGTCAATGAGTACCACCAGGACCAAATGTTACATAAATGTTTGAATAGCATTTTAGAAATCTCCCTATTAGTGTCTTTTCGTTTTTTTTTTTGGTTGTTGGCTTCCCGAATCGTTAATATATAAACAAGGTATACCTCACATATCACGTTTTCATACCAACCACTCTGATTGCATTTCAAGCTCAATTTAATGTACATATAATGCGTAAATCATTCTAAACGGTAAAGGTATCTTCCAAAGATATTTCTTGCTCAGAGACGAGGGCAAACCTTCGTTTCAGTTAAGCAATTATTTAATCGACTTTTATCAGAAATTAGGTTATTGATTTGGGTCCGAACGGCGGACGGGCTGATAGCTCTAGTTGTTTCTGCAATAACCAATGAACCGTTCAATTAATGCTTTTCAAATGTTAATATGTTGTTAATGGTTACAAACATTGAGTGTTGCCTTTCAGGAGTTATGGCCTTTCACTGTAAATAAATTTTATGAAAACCGTATTTGCTGTAATGTTGACAGTGTCAACTCAATTATGAATGTCCGTTGTATTTGAACAGCCATACAATTGGACAATCATACACAGAGTTATCTTTATATACTGGCAACAATCCTGCTTTTCTTTGACTAGCTTAGTCATAATATAGTTCAAGTAGGAGGCTCTGGGTGGTGCTTCTTTGTTCCTGTATTCTTTAGTGTTTTAGTCCATTCGTCTCTATTCTATTTGTTTTTACTATTTTCGCTATTCCCTATTTTTTCACATTCCTTAAGGATTAGAAATTAGCTGTTGCGAAAAACATGTTAAGGCATTTATATTTACTTGATGTTCCGTTTTTATTTTCAGACCATCAAAGGAAACGTTCGAATCTTCAAATTAGAAATTGAATTTTGTCATGCATTTTATACTGAATGAAATAAGGAGAAGATACCAAAGGGGCAATAGATGAACCATAAATCAGAGATAAGCAGACAACGGTCCACAAAACACTACATAGAAAACGTCTATTGTTATACATCGGTAATTATTTCAGCAAGAATAGCATGAATAGTTGATTTGCTAAAACTGTAAGTGATACTATTGTTCTACTTAAAAACAATAATGGTATATAATTTACTATTTTTATATTATATTTAACCATTTTGATATTATTCAATATTCTAGTGTTTTTATAGTTTGTTTTTACCATGGGTTTTTCTTTTAAATGCGAATAATGATTTAAAATGTTTTAAAAAATTAAAAAATTTAAAAAAAACCAAATACATTTATCCTTTCTCTGACTTTTAAGTGTGCGTTATTTGCAAATTACCTGCCACGACATATATGAAGACCACGAGCATCATACCATCATGATTATCCAATCAATCTATCTTACAAAGATAAAATACTATTGTTGGAAACGATAACATGTGACATGACATGTGAAACGCAGTTTTGATATCACTATTCCTTTTAAACAAAAGTCAAGATAATTCATAAAAAAGAGTGCAAAAGATGTAACATGTTACAGAATGAAGTTTGAATTCTCCGTAGGTAAATCTAGAAATTAATAAGAAACTAAGGTACCCTCACTCTCATACAAAGTTGACCTCTGATTAGTTATTCTTTTTTATGTCTTCTAATCGTATATCTCCCCTAGTATGTCAGTATTTATAATACTTTGGCTTCCAATTGTTAAGGTTTTGACGTTGCCGATGAAGTTTAATCCATCTTAACGCTTCGGACATACCAAATTTATGAAGTGTTATTTGAACATTATAAAAAGCTTGTAAATGTTGGCCGGAAACATAATTAAAACGGTTGTTTATACGTTTTACTCAACAACGTAACTATGATATTTGAGATTTTGTGTTTAATCAAACATTCTATTACTTAATTTTATCGGAGACTTCTTTGACACATATTGTAGTATCATGTTTTATTGTCTATTAAAGCTGACGTTTTATTATTTAGTCCTTTCCTTCAGAATATTAAGCCATTGTAGTTGCAATTCTATGTCTATAAAAGAATTGATGAAGCCTTATAGAACTAAGATTTAATGTAATAAGGAAGTTAATAAAATAATAAGAGGCAGAATGTAATATTTATTTCATAACAAAAAAGTAGTACAATATATTCATTATAGAAGAGAGAGGCGAAAGATACCAAAGGGATATTCAAACTCATAAGTCGACGACAAATTTTTAACGTGGTAAAACAACCAAAAGACAAATAATTGTATACAAAACACAACATAGGAAACTAAAAACTGGACAGAACGAACCCCACCAAAAACTGGGGATCATCTCAGGTGCTCCGGAAGGGAAAGCCGATTCTACTTCACATGTGGCATTGATATTAATATTGATTTATGCGAGCATATTCATATGTAAAAGTAACTAATATCATTAACAATATTGAGAAGCAAACATTTGTATGCTGTTTTGTCATTTCCACGTTTTAGTTTTAGTAAATGCTTCTCCCGTTAAATCTAATATTCAGCGTTTATGTCATGTTTTGAAAACAACATTGCTTAAAATTTGAATACGACTTTCATCTACACACTCACTATCTCATTTATTTCAGCGATTTTCTAAAGTTTGTAATAATAAATTCACGTGTACGTGCTTCATTTGAAACATTTAAATTTTTTTTACCATCGAACAGGTAAGGGTTTACAACTTTGTTACCACTTTCAGTTCATTGAGGGCTATTAAACTCCTCTAATGGCAACACTGTTTACCTGTTTATCATGCATGGTCACGGAATATCTTGCTTAAACTTTTATACTATTTGTTTTTCGAGCTGTATTAGTCAAAGTTGTCAGTCTACCACAGGTCCATGTTGTTTTGTAGACACATTTTATTAATCAATGGAACTTTGTGCACCTGCACAATTTTGGGTTGGTCAAGAGTAATATGAATATGGTGGGCATTCTGTCAGATTTTGTTGTACCGACAAAAAAATTACCACGCAAATAAACTAAAAACAGTATTCATGACGCTTGGCACCAGAATATAGTTCATTCGTTTTATTTTACTATATTGTTTAAAAATAAATGTCAACTATTTTTTCTGTGAATACTTCCTCTTTATGTTGTTCTGTTTTCCCCTTTAGTATCAACAATTTTGTCGAATATCCTCTAAATGTCTGATTATGATTTCTAAACACACATCAAATATACTTTTGACAAAATATTTCGAATTTTTGTAACTTCTTTAACATTTGACATTCAGTTAAACAACTATTTTTCGTATTGACATTTCAAATAAGAAAATCCCAGACATCCTTTTCCCCGCATGTACGTATTGTTATCTCTTCCTGTTGTTTTACAGTTTTGATGTATTATACAGTCTTATTGAAGAAAACTTAATTACTGAGAATGTTGTTATTGTGTAAACATGCTAAATTGAATAAGTGTTTCTCCAACCGTTTTATTAATATTTGAATTTCTTTTCTTCATTTCATTTGTCTTTCATTTATCACCTTACTAAATTGAAGAGAATATTGTACTTCATTCATCAATATCCGGCTTTTTGATTGTCTTCCAGCTTGGAATATTTTCGAAAAAAATGCAGGAAACCACTGTTTTACCACATGTTTAATATTCAACTCTCTATTAACTGTTATCTGTAAAACTTACAGGTACGGCGGTTTTTACTATCTAAATGATCATTATATTGATATTTAAGACAGATAAGAAAATTGTAAATTACTACTACATAATTCAGAAGACTCTACCAAATAACATCTATAGCGACTCAGAAACAGTTATTTCTCAGCTTCATTTAGTGGTTCACTCAAGTGCATGCATTACATTTAAGTTTTATTATTACTTTATCACGAAAAGTGCACAGGAAAAGTACTCAAAACTTTATATAATTTGCAATTAGCTGCTACATGCAAGTGCATAATTTTCCTTTGAAGAAATCGTCGTGATGCATTGATAATACAAAGCTAGAAGTACATGTTTGTTCATAATATCTCCATGATATCATTTTAAGCATTTTCATTGCTCAAAGTATTTGTTTGTTGATAATATCTCCATGATATCATTTGAAGCATTTTCATTGTTCAAAATATTTGTTTGTTCATAATATCCAATGATATCATTTTAAGCATTTTAATTGCTCAAAGTATTTTTTGTTTGTTCAAAATATCCCCATGATATCATCTTAAGCATCTTCATTGCTCAAAGTATTTGTTTGTTCAAAATATCTCCATGATATCATTTCAAGCGTTTTATTGCTCAAAGTATTTGCTTTTTTTAAAAATATCTCCATGATATCATTTTATGCATTTTTAATTGCTCAAAGTATTTGTTTGTTCAAAATATCTCCATGATATCAATTTAAGCATTTTCATTGCTCAAAATATTTGTTTTTTTTAAATATCTCCATCATATCATTTTTAGCATTTTCAATGCTCAAAGTATTTGTTTGTTCAAAATATCTCCATGATATCAATTTAAGCATTTTCATTGCTCAAAGTATTTGTTTGTTCATAATATCTCCATTATATAATTTGAAGCATTTTCATTGCTCAAAATATTTGTTTGTTCTTACTATCTCCATGATATTAGTTCAAGAGTTTTATTGCTCAAAGTATTTGTTTTTTTTAAATATCTCAATGATATCATTTTTAGCATTTTCATTGTTCAAAGTATTTGTTTGTTCGTAATATCTACACGATATCATTTTAAGCATTTTCATTGCTCAAAGTATTTGTTTGTTCAAAATATCTCCATGATATCATTTTAAGCATTTTAATTGATCAAAGTATTTGTTTGTTCAAATTATCTCCATGATATCATTTTAATCATCTTCATTACTCAAAGTATTTGTTTGTTCATTAAATTTCATAATATCATTTTAAGCATTTTTATTTCACAAAGTGTTTTTTTGTTTATGATATTCCCATAACATCATTTAAAGCATTTTCGTTGCTAAAAGTATATGTTTGTCACGTTTGTTCATAATATTTCCATGATATCATTTTAAGCATTGTAATTGCTCAAAGTATTTGTTTGTTCATAATATCTCCATGATATCATTTTACGCATTTTCATTTCACAAAGTGTTTGTTTGTTTATAATATCCCCATGACATCATTTAAAGTTTTTTCGTTGCTAAAAGTATATGTTTGTTAAAAATATCTCCATCATATCTTATAAGCAATTTCGTTGCTCAAAGTATTTGTTTGTCATGTTTGTTCATAATATCCCCATGATATCATTTTAAGAATGTTCATTGAATTTCAACATTAACCGATAAGCCTTTACCTTTTAATTTTTTTAAACTATTTTTACAAATGTTTTGTTCTTGATACTTTATAATGTTACAAAGCAGGAACCGGACATTTCACGAAACGTTGTTTTCGTCTTTGGTACATTTAAGCTCAGGCTTCTGTTGTAATCACCAGATGTTTTGAGGCTATATGTACGTTATAGATTGAAATAAAATTTGACACACAATGTTTATTATTGAAGACATCATGTGAGATGAGATATTTTATATATTTCTTTTTTATTCAAAAAATGTCTTATATTCGCTGCCTGTGCTGATTCAAATAAAACTTGATCTACTGGTATAATGTTTCAGTGAATTGATAATTTTCCATTGTAAAACACAGTATGCTGACTGCATCGTCTTGTTTGCACAACATTTTTTAATTTTTCCTTTTGTTTATTGATGTATTTAAACCGGCATTTAAGCAATAGCTTCAACCTTGACGTCAAAGTTTTAGGCTAACCCATTATTGTATTTGAATGAAATGATATTCTCAAAGATTTTCTTTAATCTGTTTAAAATGACGAAAAGGAAGCGAAGCAATTATTGCCTGACAAACAAAATCTTTCAAATCAATCACGCTTAAGGTTATTTGTTGCTTTCAAGGACTGAAATATTTGGTTATGTTTTATCATTAAGGTTAATAGTAGTTGTCATAACATGCACGAATAGTGACTTGTTATGTAACCTGCAATCATTAAAAAAACATCTTTCCATTTTCAGCTCACCTGGTCCGAAGGGACAAGTGAGCTTTTCTCATCACTTGGCGTCCGTCGTCCGTCTTCGTCGTCCGTCGTGGTCGTCGTAGTCGTTAACTTTTTACATTTTGAACTTCTTCTAGAGAACAACTAAATGGCATGAAACCAAACATGGCATGGATGTTCCTTATGAGGTACTGACCAAGTGTTGTTACTTTGAAGACGATCCATCATCCAAGATGGTCAACAGCGAAGGACTTCTTTTAACATAGGACCCTATGGACAATACATACAAATGTCTTCTTTTAGGGAACAACTAAATGGAATAAAAAAAAAAACATGGCATGAATGTTCCTTATGAGGTGCTGACCAAGTGTTGTTACTTTGTAGGCGATCAATCATCCAAGATGGCCGCCAGCGGGGGACTTCGTTTAACACAGGACCCTACGGACAATACATACAAATGTCTTCTTTTAGAGAACCACTGAATTGAATGAAACCAACTATGGCATGAATGTTCTTAATGAGGTGCTGACCAAGTGTTGTTACTTTGAAACCGATCCATCATCCAAGATGGCCGCCAGAGAGGGACTTAGTTTAACATAGGACCCTATGTGAAGTACATACAAATGTCTTCTTTTAGAGAACCACTGAATTGAATGAAAAAAAAACATGACACGAATGATTCTTATGAGGTGCTGACCAAGTGTTGTAACTTTGTAGGCGATCCATTATCCAAGATGGCCGCCAGCGGGGGACTTAGTTTAACATAGGACCCTATGTGAAGTACATACAAATGTCTTCTTTTAGAAAACCACTGAATTGAATGAAAAAAAACATGACATGAATGATTCTTATGAGGTGCTGACTAAGTGTTGTTACTTTGAAACCGATCCATCATCCAAGATGGCCACCAGAGAGGGACTTAGTTTAACATAGGACCCTATGTGAAGTACATACAAATGTCTTCTTTTAGAGAACCACTGAATTGAATGAAAAAAAACATAACATGAATGATTCTTATGAGGTGCTGACCAAGTGTTGTAACTTTGTAGGCGATCCATTATCCAAGATGGCCGCCAGCGGGGGACTTAGTTTAACATAGAACCCTATGGACAATACAAACAAATGACTTGTTTTAGAAAACTACTGAATGGAATGAAACCAAACATGGCATCAATGTTCCTCATAAGATGCTGACCAAGTGTTGTAACTTTGTATGTGATTCATCATCCAAGATGGCTACCAGCGAGGAACTTAGTTTAACAAAGTACCCTATGGACAATACATACAAATGTCTTCTTTTAGAGAGCCACTGAATGGAATGAAACCAAACATGGCATGAATGTTCCTTATGAGGTGCTGACCAAGTGTTGTAACTTTGTAGCCAATCAATCATCCAAGATGGCTGCCAGGAGGGAACTAAATTTAACAAAGGATCCTATGTGAAAAACATACAAATGTCTTCTTCTAGAAAACCGCTTAATGGAATGAAACCAAACATGGTATGAATTGTTTCTTTTGAGGTGCTGATCAAGTCTTGTTACTTTGTAGCTGATTTATCAACCAAGATGGCTGCCAGCAGGGGGAGTAAGTTTAATATAGGACCCTATGGAAAATACATACAAATGTCTTCTTTTAGAGAACCACTAAATTGAATGAAAAAAAAAACATGACATGAATGATTCTCATGAGGTATTGACCAAGGGTTGTTACTTTGTAGCCTAACCATCATCCAAGATGGCAGACAGCAGGCGACTTAGTTTAACATAAGACCCTATAAGAAATACATACAAATGCTTCTTCTAGAGGAGCACTGAATGGAATGAAACAAACATGACAAAAATGTTTCTTATGAGGTGCTGATGAAGACATTAATACATGTATCTTTAAAGAATGAGATATACTGTAAACTGCAAAAATATCAAGAAAAGAAGATCTACACATAAGTCAACAAGAGCATAATTGTCAATTGACATCTTGTTGGAGTAATTGTCCTTATAAAGTCATTTTCTACAATTTCAATGAATTTATTGGTAAGTTCTGTAAATTTTACAAAAGTCTTCTGCTTTTGATTAAATTACGGGGCCAATATTAAACCAAATTTCGCCTCAATCATTATTATGGTATCTGTTATGATTTTAATCTATTTTTACATGATTTCCAAAACCACAGTAGAATCGGGTGAGCGATCCACAGACTCTTGAGAGCCTCTAGTTCTTTTAACAACTTTATGATATGGATACCGCATTGCGACCTATTAACTTAACACAGTTAAATATACAAATGACCAACTGACACTTGAGAATTTACTGAGGAAAAAAATGTTCATCCATACAGACACGGATGTAAAATTGTCATGAATTCTAACGAATAAAACTTCAAATGATAATTTGTATTCCTGTTTTATCCATTTCTGCTTTGAGAATCCTTCATAGAATACTTAAAGAAGGACAAGTGTCAATCCAATAACAGTATAAGTTTAGTGATGAATACTGATTTACTCATCAATAAATTATCAAATATGTTTTGCACCTTATTGGTATTGACGTTGCAACAACTGCAGCCTGAACAATTTGTAATGAGACAACTTAAAAGATATTTCAGTCGTCATAAAGTTGTTCAGCTACTTTTGAACAAGCGTGGAAATACAATTTAAGGTACCATACACAAATTATTTAACGGACAATGACATTCACGCGACAATCGGTAGTATATTGTCAGTGTAAAAACTATGCTTCCTCCTCTTTTATGTACATTTCTAAAAATAACATCACGTACAATAACTTTATATATGCTTGAAGAAATCTATTGTTTCGGTTAAGAAATTAAAGTCTAGTGACAACTAGACTATCTTTAAGTTAAACTTGTCTGTGATATTGTCTGGAAATCATCATTTAACACCATTGTTTAAAAAAAAAAAGAAATAAAAAATATCATTCGTTCTGTCCCATCGGAATGAAAATTAGAATATCTACCTAAATGACACAATACCCCCTATCAAGTTACCCACAGTAAAAGTAAGCATCGGTGACAAACTGGTTCACGCTGTTGTCTGCAAGATGATTAGTTCCTTTCAACTACGAGATATTTTAAAATTTACAGATGTTTGGAAGACTATACAAACATATTATGATCAGCAGGCTTTTTAAATGTTAGAATCCGGTCCATGATTTTTACATTTTTTACATCTTATATAATCCATTTATTAAATATTAAAAGGTCACTTTTACTTACAGTGTTCGTTTTTTTTTGTCTTATTAGAGCTGTTAATTCCATGTCTAATTCGATTCATCTTTTTGTCAGACGTGATGGAAATTAAAAAAAAAATGTTGAAATGAGAGAAAATATAATACTTTCTTCGTTTTAAATATGCACAGTGCAATAAACTTTATATCGTTGTGGATTGAAATTGAAACCATTTAACTAATTCTCACTAAATATCACTGATGGCTAATAAAAAATTTGCGCAATGTGATATTTACGGACCCGTCTTTGCGTGCAATGTAATTATTATGTACGGTCCGGTGCGTTCTATCGTAACTAATTGAATCAAGCTATAGATATAAAATGTATAAAGATTTCATGGCAAAATAATAAAAAACGAAAAAAAAAAATCGATTAATTGTTTTTAGCTGTTTCCGAAACAATAAATAGATTCAAGCAATTGCATAATAGCTAAGCAATGGATATTCATTGGATGGTTCAAATAAATGTATGTTAACATTATTTCGTAACGCCCACTGAATGGATTTTGTTTTGCAATCGACATTTAAATTATGGGGTCAATACAAGTTTATCATCGCCCAGGAATGAAGATAATTAAAAATATGATTTTCACTGAACTAGTACACATTTTTGTTCAGGGGCCAGCTGAAACCCGCCTCCGGGTGCGTGATTTTCTCGCTGTGTTGAAGACCCATTGATGGCCTTTGGCTGTTTTCTGCTCTTTGGTCGGGTTGTTGTATCTGACACATTCCCCATTTCCATTCTCAATTTTATTTGATGCACATTATTATCATTTACACGTCAACAGCTTTGAAGGCGTCATTTACCGGTCTATTCATATCAGTATGGTTTCCAATCTTAGTTTTTAAACGCTTTAGGATGATATTTACAACTGACACAGCAACATTTATGGCACCTACACGAGGTATATGCGTACTGATGACATATTAAGTGAGGCTCGATAGTTAAGTTCTCACTGTTATACATGTGTATGTTCATATGATTTATTTTAGGATTATTAATTGTCAACAAATCACCGGAAAATACAGTAAGTATAAAGGGATGAATATTTGTGTAGATGGACGACTGTTTGATGATTTAAAGAGGGGATAGGATGATTTTTAAATTAAAAAACCGTTCACAAAAAGCAATACACGTTTTAATGGCAGTCTTATTTTACAAGTTTAAATTTACAGGTTTGGCTAGCCATTTAACCAGGTTCAACCCACCATTTTTTCTTAAAATATCCTGTACCATGTCAGGAATATGACAGTTGTTATCAAATAGTTCGTTTCTATGTATGTTGGCGTTTGTTTTTGTTGCACTTCAGTGTTCCTGTTGTTCCTTTGTTTTCTTCTTATCATGCTTATAGTTGATGTGTTTCCCTCGGTTTGAGTTTGTGACAACCCGAATTTGTTTTCTCTCAATCGATTTATGACTTCTATACACCGGTATTCTACTGTTGCCTTTATTTATAACAAATATTATAATATAAAAATGTTGGAAATACATGTACTTGTTCATGAAAATTGGAAAAACATATTTATGCAACATTGTCTTAGAAAATAAGTAATCGTTCCTTGCAATAATTGAAAATAAATTTTGGAAAGGATAGCTTTTTAGATGGCAGTGGTCTTGGCCACAGACAATTGTCTCTAAAAAATATCCCTGTCACAAACAGAACATCAAATGGTGGTCACCTAGTCCAAGCATTTCCCTCCTTATTTTGTATACCAAAAATAATTATTCCGTCACTTTTGTTACACTTTTTCGGGTAATTCAACAAAAGTCACTCATTAAGAAAAATCAAGTTATTTATTTAGTTTTGGACAACCAAATCGCCAAGTATATTAAAAAAGACTCGGTGTTAGTGTGGTTTGTTTGAAATCATACCTAATGAAATATCCAACTCTTTTTGTTGTTATCATTCCAAGTATAACATTGTAGCAATGATATGTTATATTTAGAACAAACCAATCGCATAGTCTTCCATCAAGGCAAACGTACATATTCTGTAATTTTAAAGTCATAGAAATATGAATAGATATCTTTTGCTTATTTGTACGTAAACGACCCGATTCAATCATGATAATTCCTCAAGTCCAATTTACTAGGTATGATACTTGATCTGATAGTTGGAGTGAGGTCTTCTATGCAACTGCATGATTCAAAATTTGTTTATGCGAACAATGAACTGATCTAGAGGAAGAAAATATAATTTTAAATGTTTTTTTTGTTTAAAAAAAAGCAAAAATAGTTCGACTACATCTGATTATATTAAACACGATTGCTCTTTTTTCTATTAAGTATTTGAGTACCTATAATTCTGTTTAGAAATTCATACTGTATACTATTATACTGTATTTTTGTTTAAATTAAACATCCTTGAAAACTTCATTTGGATGAGCAAAAAATTAATTTGTGAAAAACAAAATGTTTTACATTTCATATATCTTAGAGTTGAGTGCATATTACTTTTTAATTTAACGTTTTTTAACACTACTTTTGTTTTAATAGAAAGTAAAATCAATAAGTGCATGTGAATGAAAACAATTGATAGAATAATAACCCGTTTGATTTGTTTACTGGTATAGTAGTCGTGGTTTAGAAGCATCAGAAGTGAAGCGATGTCAAAGTTCGATATATCTACCAAAAACAATTCAAGGTTAAAAAACAAAAACTGATGGGATCACATGAACTACAAAAGAAGTGAGAACGGGTGACCAGTTAATCGTCCACTTCATGTGAATTAACCGACATGCTAATCCACTCTCAGTCAGAATGTCACAGTCAGGAATAGAACACATTCGGTTTGACAAAACAACGACTATTTTGTTGTTTTAAGACATTGAAAACATGTCGCTAGTGAGTTGAAACACAGACACAGAGTATCGGTCAACCAACTCTTGATGGTGACCGTAAAACGTATGTAGTGTCGAATTTTATATATAATTAATATAGCTCATTGATATAAGGTCTAACAACATAAAAGTGACAGCAGCGTTAATGAAAACTTTTCCTCTGATAAAAAGTCACAAAGATCCGGAAAGGGATCTTTAAATACTGATGAGATCATGATATTTGACCGAGTACTTACATGAGCAATACACGGGTGCCACATGTGGCGCAGAATCAGCTTACCCAACAGGAGCACCTGAGATCATCCCCGGATTTTGGTGAGGTTCGAGTTGCTCTTTCTATGTAGTGTTTTGTATAGTGTTGTTTGTCCTTTTGTCGTTTTTCGTTTTTTACCATGGTGTTGTCAGATTGTTATCGACTTATGAGCTCCCTCTGGTATCCTCCGCTTCTTTTACCTAAGCTTATGGAATAGCAGTGCATAATATCTCATATAAAGAAGACAAATGTACGACAAGGGAAATTGTTATCAATGTCGTCTTCTCATTTCCACCGTGAGCTCTAATATAGTAGAGACTGAAAAGGGGAGGATTTAGGTTTCCAACGTCGTTACGGAGCAGACAATATACAACATTTGTCTCGCGTCGTTTTTTGTATATAAAATAATGAAGACTGTTTTATTTCTTCATTCAATTTGTTCTCAAGCAAAGAATAAGAAGACAAGCTTAATGTGTATCTACATTTGATCGTATATGTGTCATCATTGGAGTTTTTTCCTTTGCATATATTAAATTCCTGTTTAGGCATGCATATATTGGATCTGTTAACACTAATACGACAGAACAAATAAAATGTACTTAATATGGGGTTGCTGAAAATATAAACAATCATATTTCATGAATTCTCATAGTTGTTGTTGGCATAGATTTAGAAAATTCAATTTGCAATTTGAATTTTAAAAAGTGTCGTATAGTTAATACATCAAAGGCAAGATAACATTTTATTACACATGCAGTTATATTTGCCAAATAGATTTATACACACGATATTCCTGTTTTTCTTTGCAACATCATGCCATACGATTCAAACAAAAATCTTTTTTTGAATTAACCCCATTTCTTGCAAGGTCATGTAGCTTGTAGTCACACTGTTGAAAAAAGGTCAAATACAAGGAAGTTCTGTAAGATATTAAATCTGAACTTAGAAAGGGCACAAAAGCTCTAAATAAGGGACAAAAATGGTAAGATATTTAGTTCTTTTAAAATGAACCAGCGGGAATCTTGCTGTACCAACCATGAATATGTAAGATTGAATGATTCGGTCTCCACTCAGTCATGTATCACAAGACCCAACACTCACAAAACAGTAATCAAGGTTTCCGCTGGCGGTCGACATTTCGAGAAAAAATAAAAATTGTGGCGATTAACATTCGTTATTGACGAAAAAATTTGGCGAAAGAAATATAACGGTTAGACTTTGTTCATCTTGTTTACTTTTATTGGGTTTCTCGGACGGACTGTTTTCTTGATCAGACAATACTGGGAATTCACCTTTAACTCGTTACGATTTTAATAGAAAATCAATAATCAGCTGATTGCATTTTATAGCTATCGGCAACAATGGATCATACTTAATAAAGGTGTTGATTGTATTGTTTAATGAAATGGTGTGGTTTATTGGCGTTACATAACATTCAAAGGATTTTGTTTACAACTTTGAAGGAAATAATTGTTTTGAAATTTTAATACTTTAATAAAAGAAAAAAAAAGATACGACTGAAATAAAAAAAATGAATGATTTACGACTAAAATTCTAATAAAATAAGATAGGTATATGTGCTATCTATAGATTACTCCATTAGAAACAAATGAAAGATAAATCCATTTCTAGACCTACGAAACAATAATTGCAATCTTGTGTTACTAAAACCTGTCTGTATTCAATGTTTTATTATGCATAGATACCAAAGGAATTATGGATTACTTAAAAATTGCCATTATAATACGAACAATGATATCAGAATTCGATTTTTTCATAAATCTTATTTACCCTTCATTTTCAGATTATCATAGATACTAACTTGACGTAACACATTAAATGGATTTCAGCTTTACATTCCAAGAATAATTGTCTTCCGTTCCATCAAGGGCAAACCTCTATTTAATGATATATGTCAATTTGATTTTGAAAAGTTTTGCATTCGAGGTCGATACAGTGCGTCTATCGGTTAAATGTAAGAATACAATATAGTTACAATTGCACTTATTAAACTGACTTCTCTCTTATCTTCAGAGTATATTATCTTTATAATACATATTTTTGTAAAAAGAAAAACATATTAAAAAGATCGAAGACAAATATAATAAAGAAAAACATGTAAGTAAACATATATATATACCTTTGTTTGCGGTATACCATCTTTGCCGCAAGTTTATTGTTTTCTGTTTGGTATTAAATTTATAGTTAAGATCCATTTATTACACCTTGTGGTCCGTTTATTTGGCAATCGCCAATGGCAGTCAGCAGGATTTAAGAACATTTGTTGTTCGACCTGTTAGTCAAATGCGTTTTCCTAAAATATACCTTTTCACTTTTTTGGTCTTTTGGAAAATGTTGTTTGTGCTGTATTTAGACCCCTCTAACAAGAAATTTGTTTTGCATGCACACGTATAAAAATTCCGGTATTTATCCAACGCAATCATAGGTTTGAACGTTGTTTTCAATTTAGACTTGTTTATATTTTTCCGTTTGGGCTTGTATTATATTTGCCTTCGGGTTTATATGATCCGTTCATCCTATTTTGACTCCTCAAAATTCAAGAGTCTATCCTAAACTGAGGTAAATTATGTGGCCTTCCAATAACCGTTTCGATTCCTAACATCACTGGAGAGACATTAATTGTCGAAATCCGGATATGGTGTACAAAAAATCTTTGCACCTTTGTTTGCGGTATACCATCTTTGCCGCAAGTTTATTGTTTTCTGTTTGGTATTAAATTTATAGTTAAGATCCATTTATTACACCTTGTGATCCGTTTATTTGGCAATCGCCAATGGCAGTCAGCAGGATTTAAGAACATTTGTTGTTCGACCTATTAGTCAAATGCGTTTTGTTAAAATATACCTTTTCACTTTTTTGGTCTTTTGGAAAATGTTGTTTGTGCTGTATTTAGACCCCTCTAACAAGAAATTTGTTTTGCATGCACACGAATAAAAATTGCGGTTTTTATCCAACGCAATCATAGGTTTGAACGTTGTTTTCAATTTAGACTTGTTTATATATATATATATATATATATATATAGAAGTCTATAAAAAGGACCAACCAGCAAATGTACTATGTACCGGATCGTCTAGAATAGACGATACTGTGCAGATAAGGAAAAAAAATTATATAAGTCTAGAGATTTGCACATTGATACTTATATAAGATGGTATTATACGAAGATGTTGTTAATAAATCGTGTTGACACGATTTATTAACAACATCTTCGTATAATACCATCTTATATTAGTATCGTTGTGCAAATCTCTAGACTTATATATATATATATATATATTTATATGCCTATAAATAGCAGCACATGACATACAAATATTCAAACAAAATTAATTTTCTACCAATTTTGTAAAAATCTTGAACTTCATCCAACTTATGTATTATTTTCAAGGCAACTAAATTCAAGTGCAACATGTACATTGAGCTGCAAAAGTTTCTTATCATCTACATCCGATTTCACCTGTATAGATGCACGCTTGATAAAGCTAGTTAGTCTAGCGAAATATTGCGTTTATTTTCATCATTTTGTAAATATTTTAAACATTCTTATATTTACATACTAAATAGTGTGTTAAAATTACATTGTTAGGCAATCTATATATATATATATTTATGACCTCAATATCAACCCCAAACAAGTATACAATAAATAGAAAAAAAAATCTAATATTGAACATTAAAAGTCCAATTTATAAAAGTATATTATGTGATAAAAAGTAGGTTGCAACTCTCTTAAACAAAATGACCTTATTAGTTTGGTAGTTCTGTTATGGCCCTTTTGGTTTCTTTGTTATCAAAACTGATGTAATAAGGTAAATCTTTTCTTGAATTAACTAGTAGTTGAGTTTTTCTGTAAAACGCGTGGTAAATTACCAACCAATTAATATTAATAACCATCCTCATGAACAGATCTTTTCTTGAACTTACAGGAATTCCTTCTAAGAACCAATGCAACCTATTGGTGTCGATTTTCCAGGCATTTGTTTTCTTTGATAAATCATCAAACGATAAACACTTTATAAAAAGTAAAATATGGCCTCAACAGTGAAAATATTTTGCTTCGTATCTGATGCGTCTAGCTCTTTTCAACTGATTTTTATAGTTTGTTCTTTGTTTTGCTTTCACAATACTGACCCAGGTTAGGGGACGGTTGTTTGCCTGCAAACATGTTTAACCCCGTCACATCCAGTATGTGTCTGTCCCAAGTGAGGAGCCTGTAATTTTGTGGTTGAGGTATATTGCTGTATACATGGTATATTATAATTGTTTTTCGTTTGTTGTTTTGTACATAAATCAAGCCGTTACTTTTCTCGTTTGAATATTTACGTTTTGTAACGTCGGGGTGTTCTATATGTTTTCATTCACAGTAGCCATATAGATGTTTTACTTATTTTGTTTCGTTTTGACTAATCAAGTAGTATTTGCACTTTACACAACTTCCACGTTTTTCATTCATTGCAAGCAGTACTCGTTTTAAAGGAAAATAACATTTGTATGTAGCTTCTATAGTGGTGATTTTCTGAACGATTATATGAACGACTGCTTTTTTTGTGTCTATAGATATAGGAAGATGTGGTATGAGTGCCAATGAGACAACTCTCCATCCAAGTAAGCTATTTACTAATTACACAACAAAGCTACAGTTAGAAATGGAAGTACAATGACTATTTACCATGACTGTTTTTAATTAAACAGGTTATATATATACCCTTTATATTTTACTTAAAAAAAATGAAAAGCTACTTCTGACAAACAAATTGACTTCTATATCGGTATGTGAACATAATATATATAGAAAATATAGATTATGTAGTCTATCACACTTCGACGTAGCAAACAACAAGATAGCTTCACAATGCCACCATCGGACGTCAGCGTGATAAAAAACACTCTTCAGCGTCAAACCATCGCATTTCAGCGTGACCATCGCGGTTTGGAGTACCACATGTATACACGTATAATCCTATTTAGTTATAGTAAAATGAATTTAAGACTAACATGACATTTTGATCTAAACTTCATCTTAATCCGTCTTTTCATAAAACTGATACGTGCTGTCTACAGTTAAAGATATCTTTCAGAAAGTTAACTTTCGGATATTTCTGATCAGATATATTTCAAATTTTTCAAATTTGTGATGGCCTGGAAAAAGCTTGAAACAGCATTTTTTTCAATTTACATTATAATAATACCAAATCAATTTATACTGTGCAGGTGGACTGTCCGCCTCGGACAAAAAAATGTACCATCCGCTTAATAGTCAGTGCTCAATGCTGTTTGGAAACAGGTTAGCACCCGAGATCACCCCCGGGTTTTGTTGGGGTTCGTGATGCTCAGTCTTTCGTTTTCTATGTTGTGTTTCGTGTAATGTTGGTTGTTTTCGACTTTTGAGTTTGAATGTCCATTTGGTATCTTTCGCCTCTCTTTTGAAATAAAACGGAAACATAAATTGATGAAAAGTGTTTTATTTTGAATCTTTTATCAAAATCTAAGAATCGATGCAAATTAACAATATCAATCTCTTTTAACAAAATATGCACAATTCTCCACTATTGCTAATGTAAAACTGAGATTTAAACCTTTTTATCAAAATTAATGTCAGTTGAATGTCCTATCAGATATTAAGATTGATGCAAACAAAAATCACGTTAATCATGGCTAAACTCGATTACCAAGGTCCTGCGTTTAATAAACTTTGACTATTGACTTCCGTGAAAACTAGTTATAGTGCACGTCTTCTATCTTATACGACAGTTATTTATAAGTGTGATAAACACTTAAGTTTGTTTTCCAATAATTTCATTATGTCACTGAGAGAAATAATGTTAATAAACCTTTTTTTTTCATCGAATTGTGTATCTGTATCAATTGTGCAAAATATTTACTGGTGTTATATAAACTATGAATTAATCTCTTTACGTTAAAAGGAAAGCTATGTGACTGATATTGGCAGTCGTAAGAGTTAGAAATTTGGCTATAAATTATACATACTGACGGACTTTAAAAACGCAAAACACATTTCTGTGATTTTTTTTTACAAAATTGATTGATCCTATTAAATACTAGTAATGCGTATCATACTTCTTTCTTCTTCTTTTTTAGAAACATCCAACACCTGACTTACCTGAGGTAATTGAACATTCTTGATTATTTAAGTCGCACGAATTTCGTAGAGCGATATTTGAAACCCATAAATGCTTTTTTTAAGGTGTTTTCTTCCTGAAACAATTCTTTCAATCGTTACCCACACTTAAATCAGTAAATAAATGTTGCATTTCCATATTGCTGAGACTGAACAATGAAAATCGGAATCAGGTCATTAGAATATTGCAGACAGGAATACGTGAACGTGCTGTTGCTGTCACGTCAGAAACTCCGCTTACTGTCCTCACGACAGTGGTACGGACAGACGGGATTTGTTAGTGACCACCTTTGACCATATCAATATATAGTGTCAACGCCACGTCAATAAAATTTGATTACTCGACGTCAGTTGGAAGACATGTTTACGGCCGCAACGTCATCTGCGTCAAGTGCCATGGCAGACAGATTTACGCCATAAATGTTTCCTGTATATACTGGAGTGCCAACGAATTGACTGGAGAAAAAACAGTTTAATCCCTAAAGTTTAAACCAAATAATTACCAAAAGACACTGTAATGGGTGGGACAGAAGGCAAATCAGAAGGTACAAAACAGAACTCTTAACTTTCCCAACAGAACTGGCTGACTTTACTGTCAATCATTTAGGAGTTGATGACAAGCAGTCATTGAGGAGAAACCAGGTTTTCAGTGCATACCACATGATTTGAACAATACACATAAAGTAATCAATTAAACTTTCGAACTGCAATCTTATTTAAGACAATGCAGTAACGACTGAAATAAATGTTTACACATTTATTTTACAAGAATTGCATATTTTTAATTATGAAAAAGTAAAGTCAAGTTCATAGATTGAACATTCCACACTTTTAGCTATTGTGCAATTATTTATTATTTGAAGTGTTCTTTCGCATGATACACAATGCGAGTTAAACATTTTGAAATGCTTTTCTGGATTAACCTATATCAAGAACACTCGAACCAAAACATTTGAAAGCTAGGATATATAAGTATAACGAGATAGTGTGTTTTAAGATTACTTATTGTTTTCCACACTTTTTGGTATTGAGACTGAAGAAAGGTATACTCCGAACACGTGTTGTGTGCACAGAATTCAAGCAATATGGTACTCACAACTGATAAATATTTACGTCTTGGTAAATGTCAAAGTTACATCATATTTTTAATTCTCTTGCCTTTAATACAGAAATGGTTGCGAAAACATCTAGTGGAACACATGATGAAAAGACCGAAATTAACATTGATTACCGACCCTTTCTGAACACATGCATTCACAACCAGTTTTAATGGGGTTAGGGAATCTTTCTGTGAATGTTAATAAAGTCATCATTGATATTCTATGAAATTATTGTTGGGCTTTGCTTGTAAATCATTCATCTATAATACAAATGTAAGGAGATGTGGTATTAGTGTCAATGAGACAACTAACAACCAGAGTCAAAATAAAGATGATGTAAGCAACTAAAGGTCACTTCGGCAATGAGTAAAAACCATATTGTATAGTCAGCTATAAAAGACTCTGACATAAACATATATGAAACAATTCAAACGAGAAAACGTCTGTTTAAGAAGACAACATAATAACAAACTGTAAATATAAATTGGAAAGAGATAAACTCATCAGATTGTAAGAAACATAAAGACAAATACACAAATTATTGATTTCTAAGAGTACTTACAGTTACTGAAAGCTAGTTCAAAGGTAATTTCAACTTATTCATAAATCATTTTCTCCCAGACGAAAGTATAAATTAGAAAAAGCATGATCTGTGCAATGCCAAACTATAAGTATTTAGTATCGACAGGTTGTAGGACCATTCGTGTTCATAACTGTATTATACATATAAAAAAGAGGGGCGAAAGATACCAAAGGAACATTCAAACTCCCAAGTCGAAAACAAACTGACAACACCATGGCTAAAAAAGAAAAAGACAAACAGATACACAACGGCACACAAAACACAACATAGAAAACAAAAGACTGAGCAACACGAACCCCACCAAAAACTGGGGGTGATCTCAGGTGCTCCGGAAGGGTAAGCAGATGTATTTTTAGTTATGTTTAACTGAATGTTTATTTAGTTATGTTTAACTGAATGTATATTTAGTTATGTTTAACTGAATGTATATTCAGTTATGTTTAACTGAATGTATATTTAGTTATGTTTAACTGAATGTATATTTAGTTATGTTTAACTGAATGTATATTTAGTTATATTTTGATTTATCAAAAACTAAAAAAATAATACCGATCGATAAAAACAATATTCAAAGATGTTACACTATGTTCAATTAATAACCTATAAGAATAAGTTTAGTCAAAGAATCAAGGATTTTTCATTAATCTTATCTAAATCAACGAAATGTGTAAAGATCACCGTAAAATTTTATTTTCACAAACGTCAATAAGACATCGACCAAACAAAAGTATACATTTTTAGGGGTATGTATTTATTGATAAACATACAAATAGGCTATCGAATGTTTTTGATCAATCAGAACTTCGTACACTGACAGAAAATGTGCAGCGAGGATAGAGCTCAATATGAACCCCAAGGTACAGAAAAATATACGTGGTTGATTGCTGTTGTCTTCAACCTATGCCAACATTTGAAAAGTACATATTCAACATGTGCCAAAAACAAATATCGAATCTAAAGTTTCCAAATTGATGAATACGTTTGTTTAACAAAAGTATTTTTGTGTATTATTCATCGCATATTATTAGATTGAAATGTGCAAATAATTCTATAACGTTTATTCGGTAATATGTGTAAATGTTCTTCATCGATCATTACATTTTCATTAAATGCTGTTATCATAATATTAACATTGTGATATTTTTTTTCAAATGACACAGTTTATATTCCATAGGGAACTTCCAGGATAATTATTTCTTGTATTAAACCTGACTATTATGTTCTGAATACTTACACAGAAATTAGCTACGCATACAGTTTGCACTGTTAAGTGAAACAGAATAATTTGCAATAATAGAAAACTTGAATGGTAAATCTAAACTGTGTGTAAATTGATTGTATCCTCATTACTCCCTGGTATCATAACACTAATCTGTTTATATAACTTCCAACCTTTTCTTAAAAAATCAAATCAAATTACATCGATGGCTTTATTTGAAGTTGGTACATAAATAAATTTGTACAATATAAACTCAGTAGAGCTTTTATAACTGACATAACCACTAACAATGAACACAACTTAGATACACAAGACATATCATGCACAATGAAGATAACCAATTACATTTTAAACATTTATATGTCCATAGTCCACAATGATACAAGTTACTACTTTTTTTCAATTCGAGCGTCACTAGTGAGTCTTTTGTAGACAAAAAGCGCGTCTAACGTACACAATTATAAGCAGCCTGGTATCCTTGAAGCATTTTTATCTTATTTGAAGGCTATATATGCAACACATATATATTATATGCATTAAGCTAAAGCAATACACAATGCATGCACTGAGTTAAAACAGTGAGGCAAATAGTCATGCATTTGGCTAAAATTCTAAACCAATTTAATAAGAACAGACAATTTTCAGCATATAAATCAATAGAACATAAAATTGAGATTGGAAACGGTGAATGCGTCAAAGAGAAAAGTACAGAATTCATTCAGCAATCTAGACAAAGATTGGAACAGCAAGCATTGCAGTGGCATGAGTTGACATTTCATGTTTTAATAAAAAATTTAAACTAATCGAATGATGTTTGTGATTGAAAGTGGTCTGACACCTCATTCCATAATTTTACAGAAGCATATCGAAATGGTTTGAACCCATGCCTTGTGGTTCGTACTGAAGGTAATATTCTGGTGCGTAAAAAATTTTTTGTGTCTTTGCTTTTAATTTATTCATTAAGTATAAGAAGCTTTCCATATGCAAGGTTTTGTTTGCCTCAATTGCCATAGTTCGTTTGGTTTTCTATCTTGTGTTTTCTGTACTGTTGTTTGTCTGTTTGTCTTTTTCGTTTTTAGCCATATCGTTGTCAGTTTATTTTCCACTTATGAGTTTGAATGTCCCTTTGGTATCCTTCGCCTCTCTTTTTCGTCTCAGTCTTCTTACTTTTAAAATTCAATTTTTGTATGTACTGATATGGTTATTACAGATAAATCTTATGGCTCATACTTGTTTTTACATTCAAATTTATTTCACTTCCTCCCCACATTTGATTATATTTCATGCCAAATTTATATAATCAGGTTAGTATTATTGTTTCTATCCTAAAGCTAAAGCTAAAGCCTGAAACTTATGTTGCTTCACTTTCCTGTAGTTGCACGAAAACCACTCAATTAATGTTATACTGCAGATTACTAAAGCTTCATTAACCTTTTCTTTCTTCTGCGTATTGTTATCTGCCAACATAATTTAGACATTCTCACACCAACATTGAACTAAATGTTATATGTAAATATGTCCACTGTAAAAAAAAAGGATGTCAAATAAATTGAAATGGAAATATGAGTTATTTTTTATTCTTACTTTCATTCCGATAACAGACAAAACCTACCACAAATCAGCGAAATTAATATTTTAGATGTTGTCTTTAAGATTAAACTTTAGGCAACTGTGTAAATATTTTGTAATAATGTGTGGGATCCATGATAAGACATTTACAATATCTGAAAAGACATTTGGTTTCCAATATAATTAGTATTTTGTACGTTTTCGGCCACTTATAAATCATAAAATGTTTGAGATTTTTAAGTACCGAAACCATGTCTGAAAACAAAAATATATTATTCAAAATAACAATATCACAGAGTTTCCTTTTTTTATTGTTAAAAAGAGGACTTAAACAAACCATTATCATTTCTGATTCTTGCGTTTTACATTTGCAAAGGTGTAAAATATTAAGAACATGCTTTGCTGGAATTTGCATGGCGAGTGATGTATGCATAGCAGGAGACGAATACACCCGGCCTCGCTCCTTTTGGGTTTATGCGATTCCATAGTATTTATGTGTTATCTTCATTTGTCTCCTCCTTATCGATTTACAAGATTTGTACATCAGTAATCTACTGTCGCCTTAATTTGTCTTATTAGAAAGATTTTGATTTAAAGAATTATATAACATCGAATATTCCTGTAGGTGTATCCAATAGTTAAGTACAGAAAAAAACTTGCGTTATCCAAATTTGAAACGTTGGTTTTAAGTTAAAATGAACCGTTAGTAATAATAGTCAAAGTAAAAAAAATAAGCTGGTAAAGTACTTTAAACCATTTTCTAATTGCATTCACATTTACTGAAATGTTGTCCGACAATACACTCTATAACATCTAAAAAAAAGTTGCGATTAATGGTAAATATATGGGTGAAATTCCATTATAGTTCTCTGTATAATTATCTAAATTGCACACAAGGGTATTCATATATTTACGACAACTGTTTTGTCGTATTAAAATTAAGACAGAATAGCTTAATACCTAAATGGATCAATTAGGCAAAGAATTAAGTAGGGTTATTGGTCTATGTCCTAGGAGACTTAATAACCTGTAAGCAAAAGTAGGAGAATGAATTAGTTAAACTATTGTTTACCAACATGAATAAGCTAAACAGATGTGTATATCTTTTCACACGCGTACTCCGGGACTTCGAAAGAAACGTGAACGAATACAAATGATATCGCACACGTATTATCCATTTTTCAAGTGCAACTACAGTCATGGCAATTTTACGACACAGCCACCACTATAAACTGAGTTGCACGCATCTGCATTTTCAACGCGGTCTATGGTATATCTGTAATAATTTACTATCTTTTTTTGGTGAATTCGATGGATAAACTGTATCTGTGTCACCTGTAGCAAACAACGTCGAAATCATTTATATCCAATAAATAGAAGTTGTCTCATTGCCAACCATACCACATCTTTTATAAAGTATGCATATAACAAACAATAAGGCTTCAATAACAAATAGTTGTGACATTTTCATAATTACATCATTCTATTTTTACTCTTATCCATTAACTATGTGCTTTTGTCGTCTACAGAGTTTCACATCTCTTCAACAATAGTCTTAATAACGCCATAACTTTTTCACATCTCTTCAACAATAGTCTTAATAACGCCATAACTTTTAAGCTTACATATTAGCCTTTCATGAAGAACTATTTTCAAAAGCTTTTCGAGAGGTTATAAATACTAGCCAGTATACATATTAATAATTATTTTATTCTTTTAATTTCTTTGTTTCCTCTGGTAAACTATAAATAATGGATATAACACTAATATGCAACAGAACCTCAGCCACCCCAAGAAATATACGAACACATACATATAAAGGATGCACTCTTATCGTTAATATTATCCTACGATGTGTATTATCTAGACTCTTTGTGAGTTAGTTCAATAGACTTTCGAAGATCTGCCATTTACTTAATATTAATAAATGACCAAAGATATCAAGAAAGAACGGAAGCAAGCTTAAACGTGTATTTGTTTCACCTCATAAATTTCATATTATGGAAAAGTAATGTCTGCCATAAAGGTTTTGCATGGATGACTTACAGTTTACTACTGAAAACCATTGGTTCAATAGCATCAAGCGTGTAAGCAGCAACCGTATATCATGAAATTAAAGTCCTGGAATATCGTATCAACTGTATGTATACTTCATAATACAAAATAATTATATGAAATTCAAATCATCTCTTTTGTCATTAAGTTTAGTTCACATTCGACTTTCATTATCAGTTTATAAAAATCTACAGCAAACTTTAGCAGAACAATGGTGAATGGAAATGACATTCGATGAATTATTCTAAATCACTCAGCGTTTATTGTATAAAGTGTAAACATTAAGGATTCCTGCAATTTTGAACCGGAAATAAATATCATGCTATTTGTCTATACTATCAAATGGACCATACGTATTCTTTGTTTGTCATATATCTGAAAACTGATAAATAGAAACTACGTCCGATGAGCTGTTATTTTGTCAATATGCTCAACGTTCTATTGTATAAAGTATTTACATCAACTGAAAGTCTCTTGCCATCATACTTAGGGAAGACATATCCTGCTATTTGCCATTATATAAAGGAAGTTCTATGCATGATAATACCTAAAGACATATTTATCGTGTTTTATGGTTTCCTCTTGTTTCTCTGGTGAATGCAGTGTCAATCATGATCACAAACATCTAACAATATTACCACTAATGATTATCAACGAAAACAAAAACAGCATGTTATTATACATAAACAAGATGAAAATGTTGTGCAGACGATCTTGCCATTATTGTTTGCATGGAATATCTTATATGTTAGAAAATAGACTTAAGTTTAAATTATAGGCTGCACGAAATGTTTTATAAAAAAGAGCATCTCAGATTAATCTGGAATTATTACAATATGTAAGGAACGTGAATTAAACAAAAATATGATAAAAACTTCTTTCGGAAGAAGTTGTTTCAGAGTAGGGTTTTTTTTTCTTCTTTTTATTGCACACATCTCTAAATGTCTTAGTTCCTGTTCCAATTGCAACATCTAATAAAATGCCTGGCATTATATTGTAATAACTTAACTAACTATGTTTAAAACCGGGGAAAATGTTAAAGCTGCGACAATGTCAACAGAAAAAAAGATTTTGCAAGTTGGAGAAACAGACCTTATACGTCTTCATATATTCCACAAAGATTAAAACATTTTATTTGGAAAACCGTTTAATTCAACACTTCATTACACAAACCAGACGACAAAGTATTTCAACTTCCAAATTAAATTTGATATGCCATAGTGTAAACTGTTACATAACGGATATGCAGGTATCAGAATAATCAATAATCAAACTATATTTTATGGTTCGCGGTTGCGATCTCTTTCAATCAAGACTACACACAGTAGTAGATATTTGCTGATTTCATGCAGATCACAGTATTTAGAATTAATGGGTGTGTTGGTGTAGTACATACTTTAAATGGTATAATTCTATAAAAGTAACATATAACTTAGTTTAAAGAAATTAGAAACAGTTGTTTTATATATACTATCATGTTTTTAATTAATAATGTTTGTAAAATAAATGACAAAATCTTTTTGCAAGTTGGTAAATATTCTCTATCGAAAGTAATCGCATACAGTTTATAATTTTTAAAAACAAACGTGATTAGCAAATTTTTGCAAAGCGATCAAAATGTTTGTCTTTTATTGTATAAGAACATGCTTTTGGTGGAAGGTATTTTTAAGGTTTTGACGAACATGAAAGTGTAGTGAACATATTTGGAACTTCACGGTAATAAACTTCAGCCTAAAGTAACTTGTTACATACTTCACATTGGCTTCCTTGATAAGAGTTTTTTTTTCTACAAATAACAATGTTGAAGAAGTTGTAAGCACAAGCCAGGCAAACAAGTTAAATCGAAAAGAAAAGAACAAATAAACCAAAACATTGGAATAAAGATAAATACTAAAATCTTCATCGAAAAAATATTTTTCAGTGGTCATGTAGCTACATGTAACTGCTTTATGAAAATGTATACAGACATCACATTTTCCCCAAAACAAGCAAACGTCACTAATAATAGTATTACCTTTTAGAGACACATGTGCCTGATTTAGTTAGTTTTTCTTTCTTGGTCAGAGGCAAGGCGATATATTTCACGGACAAAAAACGAAATGTAACGAAAACTGCACGTGTTTACTGTCATATTGCATAAAAAGGTTCACTTAAAGCAACATTTTGATAAGAAAATAAAAAACGAGGGAGCAAACTGCGTGTGATAACTCTCCATATTGTTTTAAAGCTTTAAAAAGAGAGATGAGATACAAAAAGGGCATTAAAAATCATAAGTCATTTAAAACAGACAACACCATGGTCAAAAATAAAAACAAAGAAAAGACACACAACATTAAAAAAGATTACACATTACACAGAAAGATAAAGATTTCACAACACGAGTTCCTCCAAAATTCGGGTGAATTCGGGTGCTCCGGAGGAGTAAACAGTTCCGGCTCAACCTGTTAGGTGGTCATGGCCCCTTCACATTCACGGATTTTTCTTACGATCCCTAACTCGTAGTCAATCGCAAGCATCAGTAAATAACTCGCTGGTATCCGTAAATAACTCGTCTCAACTCGCAGACACTTTTAGGGATCCGTAAAAAGAGAGGCAAATGTTTTGAAATGTCAAAAATCTTCCGACGATTGTCCACGGATTGAGATTGATTTTCCCGTAAATAACTCGTTACAATCTGTAAGTATCGCAATTCGCTCGCAACAACACGTAACCATAAGTAAACTGCTCACAAAATCCTTCAATGACTCGTATCAATGTCTTTTACGATTTGTTACGGTTAGTTTTCGATTTAATTATGGATTATTACGAGTGCTTACGTGTTGTTTACGATTTCATTCGTGTCGTGTTACGATGGCTTCACGGATTCCGTTCTTACTAGCACTGTTCGTATAGTTACGAGTACTTTACAAATAGAGTTGTATACTTTACGTATAGATACGTATACTTTACGTATTGTTTACGATTTGAGTAAAGGTATTAAATCTGCAAAATCGTAAAGACTCGTATCTAACGCGTAACTAAAACGTAGCTATTCGTAACAACACGTTAATAGGTCGTAACTAACACGTAAAAACTTCGATGAATAGTTACATTCCTTGTAAGAAGCAACCATCTGGATCAATATCCCTAACGCGTCTCAAATTGAGGAACACAAAAGTAGTGCGTAAACGAAAAAATCCATGTGAAGTGATATTGGACATGTTTCAATTTTTAACAAATGACCGAGCTTAACCATTTGTGCTGAATTGTAGAGCAGAGGACCATAAAATTAAGTTATTAAATGTATGCAAGGAAGTAAATTTTTGAAGATCTAATTGTGTGAAAAAAGGGATTTTGTCCCTTGAGAAGCCGTATCACACAAGGCCTTTCGGGGTTGCTACATTATGGAAAAGCAAATCTCACTTCGTACCCCGAAAATTTAACAAAATATGTGAAAATGTCTCAGCTTCGAAACGAGCAATCATACATATCCAAGTTTAAGATATGAGCAAATGAATTGAGGAAAAGGCTACCATTACCGCCTACCTGAAATGAATTGCGCATCTGTACCCATCCGTACCCATCTACCAAGAACATCATGATAGGAGACGTAAGTCTGGGTTATGGTATGAACTTGGAGTTATATATTCCATATATAGGCGCTGCTGTTGATAAACATAAATGAAATTCACAATGAGAAAATTTAAAAAACCTCTTTTGTTCTAATGTTAAGTTCTCAACCGACCCTCATTTTATTTTTCTGGATGTAAATTTAGATATGGAAGAGATTTAAATATATATATTTAGTATCATTTATGTCGATTCAGTCAGCAAACTTTGAATTAGTAAGTGAAAGGACTTGATCTATATAGCGGAAAGTGAAGTTAATAGATAATTCCAGATTCTTTTTCGCGAGAAGGTTCTGCATAAACCTCTGTCCAATTTAGATTAAGGAAACAATAGGCAAGCAGAGGGCACAGTTGGTTCCCTTAGAAATACAAATTGCCTGTTGAAAACATGGTCATCAAGACGTTACAAACCTGGTTTCAAATAATAATGCTGCAAGTTTAGAAATTTTAATCTCCCAAAAGATGTGTACATATTTTGCTTCACATTGAAATTGTAAAATACATGCATTTTTTTCCTTGTGATAATAAATATCGTAAATAAAACCACTTTAGAAATAACTTACTTAATAAACGACTATAGCTACCCTATTGATTCCTAGATATCTTTTCTTCAAACATTAAACACCTGATGAAAAAGTGAAAAATTTCAGCGATTTACAGAAGTTTTATACAAAATTTCCACATCATTACTATCATGGAAATGAGAATTATCTAAACAAATAACCTAACACTGCTTACTCTAATTACACAAGCTGTTATCAGTTTTTGTCCAACATTTACAATTTACTGTAACGATATAAAACATAAAAAATATACCTTGTAGGTAGTATTTTACTGATAGTAATTGATGACAGGGAGGTGTTTTACGCTACTATTGATTCAGATAATCAGTGCTCGTTATATTGATCCAGGGACAAATAATGCGACTTCTGTGGTCTCAAGTCATATGACAATCGGAGTTGGATAAACCACTACGCGTAAATCAAACTTTGTTTCGCAACTTTATGTTCACTTCCTGGAGTGTTTGACGCAAGAATACAAGGTAAGATAAGTATCTTTAATTATATTTGATATAATATATTTTATATAGTTTTTGTTACTGTAGATATTGAAGAGCAAATATTATTTAAAAAATAATTAACTTGACTTTTTTAAAACAAGAAACTCTGTTCGTCTTTGCAAGTTTTACTTCATAATTAAAAACATATTTTTTTGAAGATTGCGGGAGAGAGATAATCTGCATGCATTGGCATATTATTGTACGGAACTTTAATAAATGAATATTAAACACGAGCTTGTACCTGAGTATAAGAAATGTAAAATCGTTCTAAGCGCTAGTTTGCTAATATATATTGCAGTAATATATATCATAAAAAGTATAATAAACTGTTATCACTGAGATATGTCTCGCCTTTTTGTGATTTTGATAGTAAAATGCAAATTAAAAATTAAAAAAGCAATACTTTAACATGTACGTTATTCAAAATATTCAAAGTAAGTGAACCATGATTGAAGGTACATGGCCAAACAATCTCCATGGAAATGTGCCAATGCTCATACAACTGCATTCCAAATAATAACCTTCCACTCGTGGTTCCCTATAAACTGGACCTAGTCACACACTAAAACATTGTCGACGCCGGAAACAGCATACCTATTTCTCGCTTTTTGACTCCGTCAAGGCGAGACAAAAAACTTAGATGTGATATGATTGTCAATGAGAGAACTATCAACCAAAGAAAAAAGGACATTCAAGGATGATAACATAGGTCACCGCACAGTTTTTAACAGTGAGAAAAACCCATACCAAAATGTGAAGCTATAAAAGCCCTGCATGGTAAGATAAAATGTGAAACAAATCAAAAGGGAACACTAAAAAGACTGAGTTATGTCAAAAGCGAGAAACTGATTTTTAAAGCTTAAACATTTCACAGCATATGTGCGGTTTAAATTTCAACATTTCGGAGTTCTTGTGTTATTTTTTTAGCCTATGATTGAAACCTAGATTTTAAAAGGATTTGTGTAATCCGTAGAATTCATGAAAGTGAAAACATGTCAAATAAATATACAAAATAGAGCAACAGTTTTTTTATAGGTGTTGCAGTGTAAAATTCAATGTTACAAAAACTACATGTTTATCATGTTGTCGAAATACAGAAAGGCTTGCTCTAACATATGAAGTTTATTTTATTTCGTCATTTCAGTAAACTGTAAATATTGAATTATTGGATGAAACATAATTGCGTAAAAATCTCTAAGGGCACACGATACTGCTACAGAGGGTGGAGGGGGGGGGGAATGACGTTCCTAACGTAAACTATTATTTTTCGAAATACTTTATTTGAATGTGGATTTAATTTGATTTGGGATGATCAAATAATTGCTAAATTTGATAATATTATTAAGAATGCGAAGAAATGTTTGAGTGATAAATTTATGCAGAACTGGGAGTAATAATGTTATGAATTCTGCAAAATGTCTCAATTATAGAATATACAAATCTGATTTTTGTTTTGAGAGACAATTATCAGTGATTACCATCTGATCTAAGAATGTATTTATGTTTATGCCGTTGCCATACTTATAAGTTGCCCATTGAAACTGGCAGATTTTTAAATATTGATAGAACCGAAAGACATTGTAATCTCTAATGCTAATGAACTTTGTGATGAGTTTCATTACTTATTCAAATGTACCTTTTTCAATCGTTGTAAGAGCTACATGTTTAGCCTTTAGATATATGTAATAACCCAAATGTTTTGAAATTTATGAACTGATGAAAACATCAGATTTATTTACACTTACTGGAATTTTGAAAAAGTGTTATTCAAATCTTTTAATACACGTGCTTTATCATGTTACTATAATTTGTACTTCCTGTCACATATCAGTATTCATTATATACTATTATTGCACCTTTGTTTACCATGTTGTTCTAATGTAAATATGTTCGCTCTTTTTATTGTTTATTAAAATATTGAAATAACATACCCTATGTGGGGGCTTTAGTGAAATAAAATGTCTGAATGTTCACAAAAATGTCTAACCGTGACATATCCAGGGGAACCAGACGCATGTTTTGACTGATTTTAACCATCAGCTTGAAAACGAGTACATGTACCCCTTTTCTTAAAAATGAAATTTGGCTTGATTGTGTATTAAGGTTATTTGTACCAATTTGAATGAAGAAATCACCGATGATGTTTTTTTTTTAAATTACATGAATATAAAGCACAAAATGCCTTTTGTATCTAAAATCATTAAAATTTAATAAATTATTATAAACAAAACAAAACAAAACAAAACAACAAAAAAAAAAGAAAAAAAAAAGAAAGTACTAAACAGTGCAGTAACTGTTGAATAAATATAGACATTTGATCTTGGACTTCTTCCATCCAACAGTAAAACCCTAGCTTAAGTTTGGCTATGTGGAATGCATAAATACGCAGACACATCCTGAAGGATCTTTACATTTAGTGTCCCGTTGGAGGAGAACAAAAACAGAGAATACAAATTAAAGACATCATAGCAGTTTTCGTCTGTATCTAGATAATTACATGCTGTGAATAAGTCTAGTAGGAAATAAAATATACGGAGTTTACTCTGTTTCTATTTTGCTATCTCATTGATGTTTAGCTATATATGATAAACATGAAAATCTTTTGAAAAATATCTTTTCCGTGAAATTAGACAAAGGTTTTTCTGGAGGGTTTAACGCTTTTGTTTTACATGTCTTATGACAATGATTAATTTGAAGAAAAACATAACTAGCCGTACGCTACAAAAGCAATTTTAACAAAACATTAAAGCTTTGACTCAGTTTAGGTCAATAAATAGGGGTTTAAGATATGTAAATGTTAAATGTATCATGTAGATATATAATAAAAATAAAAATAAGAATATAATCGATTAATGCTAACTTGTGTTTGGTTAAATCTATGTAATCCAGACCAAGATTCATATGGCACCTTGCAGTCGTCGATAGTAAATGTTTTGAGCTGTTAGGATATTAAATACTTCTAAGCATTGTCACATTTATAGTGAAATATTGCGCTAACGGAGCATTTCATACCGGTTGATTCTTTTGCGATATGTGTCCATTAGGTTCTTTATAACGATAAAATACAATAAACATGTTTATGTTATGGGAAATCTGTTTTTTGAAAAAAATCTTCAATTTGAGAACATTATTTACCATAAATTTGAGAACATTATTTACCATATTGTCCTACATTATTTTTTCATACAAAGGTCAATACATCAACACTAGATTGAATATAGTAAATGGATTCTTTCCGATAATATTCTTCTTTTATAATGTCAGACAGATAGTATCCATGACAATAATGTTTCTTATAGTAGTCTAATGGGGAATGTTAATTAATTTGTTATTTAATGTAATTATTCTTTAAGTGCTATCAAACTAATTGAAGTACATTCATAGTTGGATGTTAAGTGTGATGTAAAGAAATCAAGCATCAGATAATGGCATGACTGGAATAAAGTTGTCAACCTAATGGTAATTCACTGCTCTGCTGAGATTTGAAGATTACATGATAAACCTCTTTACGTCTTAAATGTAAAAAAGGAAATTCTTATTCTGTATAGCTAACACTATATAGTAAATAAGAAGCAATTCAAATCATCAAGAAGATGCATGTAGGACGTTGTTCTTTGTTTATTCCCTCGATGCTCGTTCTGGGTGATCGAACATTCGGTCAACGTTAATAGCATGCCACTTCCATCTTTGGCAAATCAAATTATTGAAGCACGCAATGATTTTAATAAAAGAATCTTTCGTCAGCAAAATATTCCTCTGCAACCATTAAAGAATAGATTTAAGTATAATTAAAACTTTTGTTGATTTGACGGACACTTCAGTGATTGAATCCTTCATAATTTTGAATAAAGTCTACAAATATCCGAGATCACGACATTTTGTTCAATTTTCATTGCTATTATTTGCTCTGAAAAATATTAGTTTTCTTGGACTATAGTGAGGTAATTATTTTCTTGATCTTTAAAATCAGTCACCTACTCTATAACTCAAGCATTGAAGTGAGAACTTTAAAAAATTAAAGGTTTACAAGTTACATGTATTAAGAGTATTGGCAAAACTGTGTAAATTTATGCTAATTTGAAAATATTTGATTGGCGTTTGAGCCATTTTCAATATAACTTTATGATATTTTCATTTAAGAAAAATATTGAAAACAATAAATAATTTCTATCAGATATAGGTTCGACGAGTACACCTCCCTATGTTTGGAATAGGCTGAAGTAACCAATTAGCTGTACTGTGAACGTATATGTGTTCCTTTCACAGAAGTTCCTCAGAAAACTGTTATAAACAATGCTATAATATTATTCTGTTTATGTTGGAACACATTTCCTTTACTCTTTATTCCGTCAGGAACAAATACTGTAATATTTTTACAGTGGGTATAATATTCAAGAATACTTCTTCCCCATGGAACTAATATCATAAAATAACTGCCATTCCATAACTTGAATACTGAATTACTATTTTTTATCACTTGGCCTCCTACGCACTCCGGTTATAGATAAATGGATACGAACTTGATCACAAGATGGACGAAAATTACCTCAATTTCAATTTCATCCTAATTAAAATCATAGGAAAATGAGTGAATAGACATCATCTAAAGTGCTTATTAGCTGTTCGCCATTTAAAACATCATAGCAATCCTGCAAAATTTAAGACCACATGCAAAAGTTCGATGAATGGTATTTAGATCTCGATATGGGCAAGTGCCGCAATACATCAGGTCATGATCGTGTGTTGCAAAATCAAACTTTGGGAGAGGTGCATTACACTTTCAAGTAAATAAATTATTAAAAAAAAAATTATTAAATAAATTTTGTGATTCATTGGATAAAAATCAGCATATTGTTTTTAGAAAGGGGATATTTTCACCACTGATAACTTAAGAATCAATGACTGGGAAATCCAGGGAGGGAGGGGCGCTAGATTGGGTTGGCCTCTTACGCGCTTAAATTCGTTTTTATACCTCTTTCTTTTTTTGGGTCGGTCCCATCCCCAGTCTGTCCACTTTAGACATCAAATGCCATCCAAAGTATAAAAAAAAATCCTACATCCACCTCTGAATCTTTTAGTAAATGGACAATGTTAGTGAGAAAACTTGTGTACCAATTAATATTGGGTATCACTTTTTTATATTCAACTGCCTATGATGTTTCACTAATTCCCATGTGCTAACTATAGGGTATACATGACCATTAACAGTATAATTACTTAAGATCACAAAATAAAAGTTATCATATCGTTATAATAGATTGGTTCTTAATTATTCCTGTCCCTATGTTCTTTAGAATTAGTAAACCCTTGAATGAAACTGAATTTGCATAGTTGCCTTTATGGTACGCCTTTATGGTTAGTGTAATTGAAGTTTCCTGTAAACAGATGTTTTGTAGATGTGCTCAAATGTTATTAAACAAACACTTTCATCATCAAAAACATGATGTTGCACCATCCTTGATTTTATTACCTCCCAAATTGAAAAAAAACTATATTTAATTGAAAATCTAGCTGATGTAACTTACTATGTGTCTTACTGTGTAATTGATCTATAAAAAGGATATAAGGTATTTTAGAAAACATATGTTTACAGGTGATTAGTTGTGATAAAATTATATCAAAGATGAAAAGAATATTGAAATTATACCCAGTTGTGCCTTCCTATTTTTTATAGTTCAACAGGAATGTTCAGTTATTTCATGTGGTTTGTATATTCTATAGAAAGAAAAAGTACGGACACATTTTGTCTTTCTATTTTCTAAAACCATGTCATAAAAGCTACATGTAGCTTATATTTCATTTCAAAACTTTCTCATTAAGTGATCTTTCAATTTAAACAATGATGCTTTTCTTGTATAATCATTAAAAATATTGTCATTTTCCCACTTAGCATTGTTACATGCGCCTAGGTAAATATTAGAAATGTGATGGTTATTACATGTAATTTATTACAAAGTTGAAAGTAATTTAAAGTAATGTGTTAATGAGCATACATTTGATTGGTGCAAACTGTAAGGTTACGTATTGAATAGATCCTTCTTATGTAAAATATTTTTTATTTTTTTATTTTGACAACAATAGGGTTTCCCGAGAAAACATACGTATAGTGAAAAAGAAAACAAAAATATTAAAAGATGAAAAATAAAATAATGAATAGGAATTGATTAAAGAGTAAAAAAAAAAAAAAAAACACACACACAAAGTTTTAAGAAAGACATAAAATACAATAAATCTTGCGTGAGGTAAACTCAAATTATAGATGTCTTGGAAACATGCATCATTTAAGGATTAGATTTGAAAGTGAAATATAAAATTTAAAAATAAAAAAAAAGGCTTCTACAAGTGTTTTAATGTTTTACAGTATATATGATTGATTGATTGTTGATTATTTTACGCTGCATCAGCAAAAAAAAAGGCTATATCGTGGCGAAACTGTATGTATAATAGCCTCGTACTATCTGGTTCATATTTTTATCCTATATGAAAAAGTTCTCAGGACAAAAGAAATTGAAGTGAAACAATTAAAATTTACAATGTATTTTGTGATGTTATTACTTGTATTGTAATTAATTACATTTCCAAATCAATGATATTATAATGTAATTAATTACATTTAAAAATCAATGTAATTGTAACGTAATTAACTACGTTTAAAAATAAATGTAACTAAAATGTAATTAATTACTTTGGCATGTAAAAAGTAATATAATAGAAATACCGAACTCCAAGGAAAATTCAAAACGGAAAGTCCATTATCAAATGGCAAAATCAAAAGCTCAAACACACCAAACGAATGGAAAACAACTGTCATATTTCTGACTTGGTATAAACATTTCCTTATGTAGAAAATGGAAGATTAAACCTGTTTTATAGCTAGCTAAACCTTTCACTTGTATGACAGTCGCATAAAAATTTCATTATATTGACAACAATGTGTGAACAAAACAAACAGACATAATACATAAACATGTCAGAAATGGGGGTACAGCAGTCAACATTGTGTTATAATCTTAATCACTATAAAAACAAACAAATATGTCAACAAAGAAAAACAAAATGGCATATAGACAAAGCACATTAGCAAAATTGAAAGACAGGGATACAAAAAATGACCATAGCACAATAACACAATGGCGGGATGTATAAATACCGAGCCACGCCAAAAGGATATTACCAAAAATGGACTAAACAATAATGGTAAATAATTTACAAAGATGAATGAAAGTATACTATAACACGTAATGAAGATGATAAACAACGTCAGTACCTAGAATCTATACTTCAAAACCATCATGTATTATTTGTGAAGCTGATACGGAATATTTATTAACAAGGTGTTGGTATCTTCCGATGAACTCTTTTAGAAATTGTTTGCACCTACCGAAATAAAAATTTACAAACATATACGTATTTAACGAAGATATGGTTAAATTCTCATGTTTTTGTGTCAATTATAGGGCCATGATCAGAAAGTTAACGAAGTATCATAAGAAATTTGAGTATTTGAACTGTACTTCAAAGATATAAGAACCATTTTAAAATGTCCATAAAACTAACAAATTATATCTCTAATAAAGATATCTGACGCATTCAGATTGGAGCATATGTTGAAAAACTATTTTAAAATGACATTTTTATGACTTTGTGATAGTATGTAACGGTCCTGAACTTGACGACTAAAGACTGACCATTCTGAAAATTGATCATATTGTCTCTGATAAAAAAAATATACATGTATAGTGGTACTTATACTTTGCACAGACAAGTACCTATAAAATTGAGATAAAATAAAAAATTATACAGAAAAAGATAACACGTAAACACTTGAAATAAACGGGTTGAGAACCAGGAAGAAATGCCAATAATAACCAAATCAGGATAAATGAAACAATTAAGGACCAAACCATTTCGGCGCGTGTAACGGAAGGACGCCTTAAGGAAACAGCACATCAGTTGACAGGTAATTAAATTTGCGATATTTATAGATATATTGACGGTAAAGGTGAAATTTCTTTTTTCAAGTATAATATTTGGTACCTAAAGACATTCATCGAATCTTAATTAATGTATTTATAAGAAACTGAAAATGTCAAGAAATGATATTTGTATAGGACTTGAGCTAATACAGACATTTTTAAATAATAGACTTTAAGTGTAGATTTACTGAACTGATAAAAAAATCAAGATATTACAGTTCAGACAATATTAAAGGGCTTAAAAGGATTCATAACGAAAAAACGTTTTACAAAAATACCGAATTCAAACTTAAATTCAAAAAGGAGAAATCCATAAAAGCCGACAAACTCAAACATTATCAATCAGATGAAAAAGTTAAAAACAGCTGTCATATTCCTGACTTTGTACAGGCATTTTCGGAAGAAAAGGTGGGTTAAACCTAGTTTTATATATGGCTAGGTAAACCTCTCATAGTTCTGTTATATTGACAAAATTGGGTGAGCAACCCAAAAAGACATAATAGGTTAAGATGACAACAATTGGCACCCAACAGCCAAAACTGTATAAACGTGCATCACAGGCATACAACACAACTGACTAAAACTTTCAAACAACATACACAACAATCTACCAAAGATGCAACTAGCGACGGCAGCGCAATGCAACCTACAAAGTTCGAAACAATATGGCAATGATGATAACAACAATTTAACTACAATCATCATGTTTATATTAAAGTTTGATTTTCCGTCCGTAAATTTAACGATTTTTATGTACCGTATATCTTTTGCCGTTGGTCTGAATGTTTTCTGTTTCTAAAACCGCGCGAAAAATACAACATGAATGGGTATGTCTGTAGTTTGTATTGAAAATCGAAATTTGCCAAACGTAAATATTTTTCTATTGCAGTAAAACGCTATTTATCAATTATTAATTTTGAAAATTTATCGTCGTTATAAGATAGATTTTATCTCAGATTCAAATATCTAAAATTTTTATCTGCTGTGCAAGATCGACAACGCTCGGGCTATTACCATGGTTTAGTATAATTAAGATCAAAGGTTACCGAATCAAATTTATACCGACCGCGTCGGGGAAATGTTATAATGAGCTAAAACTTGTATTTAGTACAACTCTGATGGAAAATTTTAAACGTGTTATGATAAATTTTCCATCAACGGACATTAAAGACCAAAATAAGGGAATATGTGTCTCACACTACAAACATTATGCTGTGATACTATTAATTATAGTAAAAGAAGAAGGACCTTTGTCAATTTCACAAATGAGAGTGAAACCATAATTTTGAACATGGCAAAGATAAAAAAACGCCAATTATAAGAGTAAAGCCTTAATTTTGGTATGGATTGAAGGACTTTTTCAAATTAATTTAACATTAATACTGGTAATGATTGAAAATATTTTAAACAAAAAACTACACTGATGAGAATGAAACATAGACATTCCTGCTTCTACCTATCAATCTTAAAATAAAGTTGACCAAAAAAAAAAAAAAAAATTAATGTAAAAACTAACTCAAAGACGAGCAACAGTCTACAAAACATTACGTAGAAAACTAAAGACTGAGCAAAACGAATAATCTATTTTATTTTAGAATGGTTCATAGAAATCTTTCAATTTGAATAAATAATCTATGTATAACATTAAAATCATAGCAGAACAATTGTTGTTATCTGCATTCCTTTTGTACCTGACACATCTGTTACAAAAGTAGTTAAATTGAAATTCTCATATGATATCAGTAAGACATTGATTTAAATATTAAATTAGACCAACATATATTTTTGTATAACAGAATTTATGTTTCAATGCAGTTACATGGCGTGTACTAATAGATTAAAAATTTTAATGCAAGGGTATCATATACAGATGGCAGTGCGTATGACACATTCCGGATTGGATTATCTACCCACTTGTTAAGCCTCTATACGCACTGCTGTGATCATTTTAAGCACTTTTAATCAATTCCTTTTGCGAACTTTAGTTCCAACTCCAATTTAATCGTTTTAACATATTCGTAGAAAATTTAATCCTTGCAAAAAACTTGAGCTTATGCAATGATCTACGTTAAATACACGTACACATGTCACTATTTTGGATACATTGTAAAACACAAAAGAAAGGATATTACTCAAAACTTGAGTTTAAAAAAGAAAATTTATTTTTTTATTCGTATTTAACAACATCAAGTTATTTAAAATATTTCTCAAACGAGTGTGAACATATTCCGCGCACAGTTTTGAATCTTAAAAAAAGTATCAGTTGATGCATGCATAACAGGAGACACTTTCCCTGTCGACGGGATCCCTGAGCTCATACGATTCGCTCAACAAGATACCTGTCGACGGGATCCCTGAGCTCATACGATTCTCTCAATAAGATACCTGTTCACAGGGCCACTGAGTTCATACGATTCTCTCAATAAGATACCTGTCGACGGGATCCCTGAGCTCATACGATTCTCTCAATAAGAGACCTGTACACAGGGCCACTGAGTTCAGACGATTCTCTCAACAAGATACCTGTCGACGGGATCCCTGAGCGCATACGATTCTCTTAACAAGATACCTGTCGACGGGATCCCTGAGCTCATACGATTCTCTCAACAAGATACCTGTCGACGGGATCCCTGAGCTCATACGATTCTCTTAACAAGATACCTGTCGACGGGATCCCTGAGCTCATACGATACTCTCAATAAGATACCTGTCGACGGGATCCCTGAGCTCATACGATTCTCTCAACAAGATACCTGTCGACGGGATCCCTGAGCTCATACGATTCTCTCAATAAGATACCTGTTCACAGGGCCACTGAGTTCATACATTCTCTCAATAAGATACCTGTCGACGGGATCCCTGAGCTCATACGATACTCTCAATAAGATACCTGTCGACGGGATCCCTGAGCACATACGATTCTCTCAACAAGATACCTGTCGACGGGATCCCTGAGCTCATACGATTCTCTCAATAAGAGACCTGTACACAGGCTCACTGAGTTCAGACGATTCTCTCAACAAGATACCTGTCGACGGGATCCCTGAGCGCATACGATTCTCTTAACAAGATACCTGTCGACGGGATCCCTGAGCTCATACGATTCTCTCAACAAGATACCTGTCGACGGGATCCCTGAGCTCATACGATTCTCTTAACAAGATACCTGTCGACGGGATCCCTGAGCTCATACGATACTCTCAATAAGATACCTGTCGACGGGATCCCTGAGCTCCTACGATTCTCTCAACAAGATACCTGTCGACGGGATCCCTGAGCTCATACGATTCTCTCAATAAGATACCTGTTCACAGGGCCACTGAGTTCATACATTCTCTCAATAAGATACCTGTCGACGGGATCCCTGAGCTCATACGATACTCTCAATAAGATACCTGTTCACAGGGCCACTGAGTTCATACGATTCTCTCAACAAGATACCTGTCGACGGGATCCCTGACCTCATACGATTCTCTTAACAAGATACCTGTCGACGGGATCCCTGAGCGCAAACGATTCTCTCAACAAGACACCTGTCGACGGGATCCCTGAGCTCATACGATTCTCTCAACAAGATACCTGTCGACGGGATCCCTGAGCTCATACGATTCTCTCAACAAGATACCTATCGACGGGATCCCTGAGCTCATACGATACTCTCAATAAGATACCTGTCGACGGGACCCCTGAGCTCATACGATTCTGTCAACAAGATACCTGTCGACGGGATCCCTGAGCTCATACGATTCTCTTAATAAGATACCTGTCGACGGGATCCCCGAGCTCATCGATTCTCTCAATAAGAGACCTGTACACAGGGCCACTGAGTTCATACGATTCTCTCAATAAGATACATGTCGACGGGATCCCTGAGCTCATACGATTCTCTCAATAAGAGACCTGTACACAGGGCCACTGAGTTCATACAATTCTCTCAACAAGATACCTGTCGACGGGATCCCTGAGCTCATACGATTCTCTCAACAAGATACCTGTCGACGGGATCCCTGAGTGCATACGATTTTCTCAACAAGATACCTGTCGACGGGATCCCTGAGCTCATACGATTCTCTCAACAAGATACCTGTCGACGGGATCCCTGAGCTCATACGATTCTCTCAACAAAATACCTGTCGACGGGATCCCTGAGCTCATACGATACTCTCAATAAGATACCTGTCGACGGGATCCCTGAGCTCATCGATTCTCTCAATAAGAGACCTGTACACAGGGCCACTGAGTTCATACGATTCTCTCAACAAGATACCTGTCGACGGGATCCCTGAGCTCATACGATTCTCTCAACAAGATACCTGTCGACGGGATCTCTGAGCTCATACGATTCTCTCAACAAGATACCTGTCGACAGGGTCCATGAGTTCATACGATTCTCTCAACAAGATACCTGTCGACAGGGTCCATGAGTTCAGACGATTCTCTCAACAAGATACCTGTCCACAGGGTAACTGAGTTCATGCGATCCTCTCACTTTTGGTATGTTGCCTTAATGTGTCTCTTCTCAAACGAATTACATTATCTTAACATCAGTAAACATTTGTCACCTTAATGTTGGAATTTCAAAATGACTTTACTATTGTTCAAAGAATAGCTCCATTAGGAAGGCACATACATGGACATTGACTTTATACGTACACTGTAGTTGTAATAATAGTTATATTTGCGGTACAAATACTAGTAAGCAATTCATGTTTGGAGTTCCGAGAATCCGTGCTGAACAACGGCAACGGATATAGTAGAACACAACAAAAACCCAAAAACCTCAATATGGCATTTTCAAACTTGCAAGTACCAAAATTACTGTGATTTCTAAGGCTCTAATTACCAATTTTTATAAAATAAGAATGATTTATAACGTGACATTTTGTATAGACACTGGTCTGTTGTTAAAGACTGTGTCATTTGGTCTATTGTGGTGTGTTGTCTCAAAGACAATCATACCACATCTTCTTTTTATATGTTTTATATATTGTTAGTTAATTTTATCTTAAGGATGTTCGCTACTCTGTTTCAAAATAACAAGCTTTTTAAAAGACTATTATAAATTGAAAGTATATGAATAAAGGAAATTAAAAAGCAGAAAAAAATTGAGGGTCCGTGTGCTTGTTTTCAAGATATAAGCCATTGAAAATTTGGTGGGAAGTAATTCTCTCTAGATTTTTCATAAAATGAGCATTGACACCTTTTTTCTCTCAAAAACTACGAAAAAATAACAAGGATTGTATAAGATTTTCAAATATGGCTTTTTAAACTATATGTAATAAAAATATGAAAAGAAAAGTAGGGATTTGCGGGCAAATTTTTTTAATGGCACTACATGGATAAAACCAGAGGATTCCGAATATCTGGTAAAAATTAAAAAACAAGAGGAGCGAACATCCTTAATGCCCTTCGAACGTACTAAATTTATGAGGTGTAATTTACATTTGTTGATTACAAAGACTTTTGATTTAGGAATTTAACGTCAAATTGCATGTACACATCATGGTATGGACAAATAAGTCCGATTCCTTAATACGCCTACATTATAATGGCAAAAGTTCTATAGTTACAGGTGTTTTCGATATAATAATCTTTCCTCATTTTCTCCCCAAAAGAATCTAATTTTAGGGGAATTTATTGTGTTTTAAAAATCATAATAACTCATTACGGTCTTGACATATCATGGAACTGGTCGAGTTGTTCTTGAACTTAGAAATTGAATATTAGTAATTTGACAAATATTCATCAGCTTTGTTTTTGTTTGATACAGTTTTACATAATTTGAGATTACATACACATATGCAGTTTTCATTGAAGTATCTGTTCATTTCATAAACTTTCTATCGTACCTTGAATCTTCGAATCTCATTGTTATTTCCCACAAAGATTATCAATGGATTCAATCTAAACCCCTTGATTCCTATACGTAATTGTCTGCCTCCATGTAGCCAATAATTGACTTTCATTACGTTTCTGACTGGATGGCTAATCAGAGTACATTACCGGCACTATATGAAATAATTATACAAAACTGTTTTCCTGTTTGTGGTCTTAAGAAATCGCTCAGCAGTTTTTATATGACAAGATTATTGCTTTTACCAAGACTGTCATGCGACCGACGCCAAGGTTAGTAGATTCTATTTTACGACCCATCAACAACAGTAGTTAAGTGTTTCGATTATGCGTAATTAGTTCGGATAAAAACAGTATTCATTCCATTAAAGAGAACGATCTGTATAATTGAAGAATGAAAACAGCTTCTTATTTAGACATAACATATTCAATGGCTTCAGAAAAATGTGTTTGACTGATATCTGGCACTCAGCTGTCTCTTACTTTACCATATTTGTGTTTTTATAGTTGTTTTTCTGTCTAAGTGACGAGTACTTTTACTAAAAATGATTCTACTCAATGTATATTGCACGTTAATTTTGTTATACACTGGCCATTTAAGTTCACTGCATCATATTTTGATAATTTTAATGGGTTTTGAATAGAACAATCCTGTCTCTGTGGACATCGATTGTATCACATCATGTTGTTTTTAAAGTAATGATGTTTGTATGTGTTACCTTACTTTTTCTTTGAAAACTTTTAGTTTAATGATGTTGAGATATATTAATCTTAATTATAGCAGATTATATCTCGAGTGGCATGAAACGTTCCTGTCGTAAGACAAATTGAATTATCATGAAAGCTTAAATCGGATGTTTCCCAGAAGGCTTTTTGAAATTGCACTTTTTAATTGACACTATTGATAGCATCAGGCTTCAAACAGATGACATGTATGCTGATGTCTTCTGGAATGTAATTGCTAAGCTGTGTAGATTGCCCGATTGGCACTTAACATTCAGTCGAAACCCAGCTGTAATAAATAATGCTTGGAAACTTTCCCTTAAAGGTATTAGAAAGAAACCAGCGACTCTTTAGGGAATAAAGAAACAAATCTAACGAATAATAACAGTCATTAAAATTTTAATCCTTAAGTGGTACAAATTTAGATTTTCCCAGCTATACGTATTGGTTTGCGATAAAGTGCAATGGCAGGAATATTTGTTTTTTTCATTTTTTCTCTCTCTTTTACAGATATTTCAGTTTTATAGTCGAACTTAGTCCGCATATGTTTCAAATGAAGATATATTAGGGGGCGGAATGAAACCTTAATTTAATAATACATTTGTCTTTGTTTTTTATCAAGGCTTAACTAGTCGTTACTAGTCGCCCTTGAGGATGGGTAATAACTCTTGTTAATAGCAGGACACTAGAGCTAAATATAATTGTTAAGAAATGTTTTTTCTTTAGGGGACATTGTATTGAAATTGGATTCCTTATCACACGACTGTTTCACCAGAAATACCTTCAAGAGTAAAACCTGCAAGTTTATAAAGGATGAATGTATATGCTCTTTCAAAACGGCAAAGGATTTTTTTTTTGCGATACCAAGGGAAGTAATTATAGGTTATCTGAAAGAAAACAAAAATCTGAAATTTTCTAACTGCAACAATGTTGGTAGAATTGAATCAAAATATATGACAAAATGTCTTATTGTTTCAGCTGAAAAAGACGTCATAAATGTAGGTGAATTTCGCTTAATCCTGATTTTTAATTTCCTACATTTATGACAGTTTTCTGAAAAATTAAAAGTGGCGCCACCCCTTGCCAGCAAATATTTTTGCTGAAATATTCTAAATATACCGTATCCTTTATTTTTCAAACAATATTTCACGAGGGTTGGCGCCACATATGAAATCACAAGAAAAAGGTTGTAAAGGTGACACATTTCGAGAAAAATGGACACAAACAAAATATATTCCTATTTCAGGCTAACCAATTTATTAATATGAAGCAGCTATACAATTTTTCTTGCTATACTTTCCAAAATCATGTATTTAGCAATACATACACAAAAGATTTACTCATTTATTAAGTTTAAAAAAATGCACCTTTACAAGGCCGTTTATCGGGGTTACTGGCTATACACCTTTCCGGGCTCGGTAAACAACTTCACCGTTAAATTTACGACGTGCTATTCCGTCTGAAATAAATTTGTTTTACAGGTACAGCCAAATTTGCAAACCAAATTTTTGTATCTTTGGAAGAATTTAGTAAAGGTTTTAAGTAATTTGTTGTAACGAAATCCCTGACTTAATAATTTACCAGTAAGACATAGATTACGCTCATAGAAATCCAAGACGTTACTACAGACACGGGCATAGCAAACAAGACGGTGTAAAAGGAACATCACCGTCCAAAAAAGGAAAATTAACAATAAGAAAAGAAAAATCATCCTTTTGTCGTACATTTTTGTATAGAGTTTCTGGTGTAAAACTGAAATGTTTAATCTAGGAAAGGACAGTTATTGCTGTTAATATTTGATTTACTGAAGGTAAGTTCCTTTGGGTAAATTAAGACCACCTTGAAAGGTTTTCGTTAAATGTAAAACAAAACGAATACAAAGTTCGCTTGTATTAAGTAAGAAATTGATTAGACGCATTAGCTCCTGGCAAGCTTCATCCATTTGCTAAGATAATATGATACAGTTTGGATTTGATTTGATTTAAGACAAATGACATATAAGTTAAAGAAAGAGATGACCACGTGAATGAAAATCAATAATTTAATTCACTTTCAATTTACCGTAAGTCAACAAGTCATTAAGCCATCCGTCAAACAGCAAGTGCGTCGGATCCATGACAGATTTTGAATGACATTTAATGTTTACTTCTGTTTTCATATCTTTTCAGAATTTTAGATTTGTGCCCGAGGCAGTTTATAAAAAAAAAAGAACTCGATCACAAAATAAATAGTGTTTTTGTTTTGTTTTATGTTATCCCAGTCTACAAATAACATAATCAAAATTAAATATATTGATGATTTAAACATTAACTGTGTATAACCATCTTCACTAGCCAAGCGTTACGATCCACTTCCTTCCTCTCCACCCTTGGCGGATTGAGATAGAATTTCGGAGACACAAGGTAATGATTTTCATTGGTTGCAGTCGAAACTCACTGCATCCAATCAAAAAGCGCCTATAACATGATCACATGTAAATGTAGAAAGTGTATGTAAACAATTGCCACGTGCTTATTGTGCAACAAGTCTTTACATCCCTAAACATACGACTATATTTAGTGACAATTTGAATGTTTTTAATCAACTTATAGAAGTTCCTGTGTATGTTTCTTGTACAAATGCATTAATGTCAACGTATATGTTCGTTTCCTACTTTACCAAGTGTGTAGAATCTAGACGCTACCGTGTTTGTACCTCCAAATTAAGAGTTCAAGTGCTACCATTGGTCAAGAATGATGCATTAGAAATGAGTGTGACTTTAATTTACCGATAGATGGCGCAACATTGTTATCACAAATGTTGGCTTAATCTGCCAAGGGTAGAGAGGAGGGAAGTGGATCGTAACCCTTGGCTAGCGAAGATGGTGTATAACGTGTCTGTGCATAAATGCATTCTGTAATATTTGTAACGTAAATAACCAATAAACAAACACGGACTGCAATCTAGACAGTTCAAATATGTGTAAATAAAATACTTTGACGTTTGATGTTTTTGACATTATTTGATATTTGTAAAAGTCATTTATGGTACCGAATATATAAGCTTAGTTCACTAGTTTGCTTCAGATACGTACTTAACAGTTAATTTCGCTTATAAACATCACATATTTACTATTCTGCACGTCTTCAAATTCAATTTTTAAAATATTTTATGCACTAACTAATCATGGATTAAAGAGACGATTAATTGTTTACAAAACTTTGAATTTTTTGGAATACTGAGGATTTTCTATCCCAAGAATAGATTATCTTAGCTGTATTTGGCAAAACGTTTAGGAATTGTCGATCCTCAATGCTCTTCAACTTTGTACTTTATAATAAAATTGAGAATGGAAATGGGGAATGTGTAAAAGAGACAATAACCCGACCAAAGAGCAGAAAACAGCACAAGGCCACCAATATGTCTTCAACGCAGCGAGATAATACTGCACTATTTGGCTTTTTTAACTTTTTTGATTCAAGCGTCACTGACGAGTCTCTTGTAGACAAAACTCGCGTTTGGCGTACAAATATAATTTCAATCCTGGTATCTATGATGAGTTAATTTGGTATAAGTCAATGAAACATCAACCCAACGACAAAGACATCTAGCTAGCTAGAAGTAAACTTACGGTCTACAACAACAGTAAGGCGTCTATTGTAAATATTGATTTATTGTTGGTTGATTAACGTCCAGTGTCAAATATTTCATGCATGTTCAGTACGAGAACAAATTAACAGTAAAAACAATAGGTAGGTCCGGTAATAGAGATCAACTGGTTGCAGGTCGGAAAAAATTGGACTGCCACGAGAAACTGACGGTATATTGGATAGGGACAGCAATTTAGCCTTGCAACAGGCCACCTACGGACCACTCAAAGAGTTGTAACAAGGGTTCTTAGCGTGCAGAGAGCGTGACACTCTCTCTACACGAGGCATCGGATTTAACGTCCCCATGCATGTTCTGACCGGAAGTGGCTGCGTACTTGATACATCCCGCACAGCCAAACGGACACCCCACTTTGGCAAGGATTTTACTGCCGGTCGGAAGAAGACCTGTAGTGACCATATTTCTATTCCCCAGTCACCCCTTTACTAGGACATTTAATCATAATTGAGTATATATATATATAAATATATAAACAAATAAAAGATATATGATTGGCTATAAGACAACTATCCACTAGACATCTAATGAATAAGAACAAATTAACGTAGTGTACGGTCTTCAACAACTAATAAAACCAATATCGTACAGTAGACTATGAAAGGCACAGGCATGGCAATTCCAAAGAGAAAACCAACTCCTAATTTATGTGAAAACAATAAATAAATAAAACAATAAGAACAAAGAGCAACCAACGACATCCACTGGATGAAAGGCCACAATGTGGCTGGATTAAACATGTTTTTTGTGCGTTTGACCTCCTTCTTAACAGGGACAGTGCTGTAACAACACAACAGAAGAACAAACTCTAAAAATCATATGTATAGTGTTCGACTCATCATATCAGTACTGACCAATACGCTTGTTATTAATTTCTATAACGTTAGACATGTGCAGTATTTTACACACACCGAGTGAGTACTCATACGAGCACCACGACCGGTGCAACATGTGGAGCAGGATCTACATACCCTTCTAGAGCACTTGATATCACCCCCGGTTTTTGGAGGGGTTCGTGTTGCTCTATTCATATCTTTAGTTTTCTATGTGGTGTTTTGTAAACAGTTGTTGATTGTCTTTTCGTCGGTTTTTGATTTTTGCCATGTCGTTATCAGTTTGTCTATCCCTTGGTATATTTCTTCTCTTTTACGGCTTATTACATCGTTTCCAGAAATTACTATGTTCGATATTAATACATTCGGCTACTAAAACAGTTACTCGAATCATTACAGAATTATATATCTTATTAACCATTACATGAATAGTATTTATGTGTTTTACATTTAACCCCCATTAAAACACTTTTAAGAACGCAGTTGGAGATTTATTAATCAGGTTAATAAAACATGGAACATTTTCTATCAGCGTATTTAAAAGCTGCTGTTCATTAACTTGACGATAACCCAGCAGAAATGTTGTTTATTCTCACTCCTAGTCCTGTCATAATAATGCATAACTGATACAAATACCTCAAAACTCACTGTCAAGCTGTTTCATTTCTCACAACTATAGCAATTCGTTTTTAGTGGACTATTATACTGTGTCAGTTTAAATACGTTATTACTTTTGATGGCTAGAGATTATTATTTTTTCTAGGGCAAAACAGGCATTGAATTATAAAAATAAGATTGCTTCGAAGTAAAATACATGCACTTTACACACCGAGAAAGATATAAAATATATGTTGTTGATAATAACGTCGTCCATTTTGGAACTCTTTACTGTAGGAATCTTACATTTTATAATATTGAATAATTGCTTTTAGTTACACCAAAGGAGGAAGAAAAGAGAACACATGTCTTCATGTCAATTTGCCGTTAAAAAAGAGGCAGAAGTCACCAAGGGAGCACTCAAAACTAATTATTTGAGACAAGAAGACAACACTTTGGCGAAAAACGAAAGACGAGGAAAAACCGAACATGTTCACTAAACACTTCATAAAAAACTAAAGACTGAACACGAATCCCGCCGAAAACTGGGGCTGAGCTCAGGTACTCTGTAAGGGTAAGCAGATCCTGCTTCACTAGTTGCACTCTTCGTGTTGCGCATAGTGAGTACAAATTTGTTGATGATTCTGATTTGGTGATGTCACAATCAAAGAAAATAGAATGGAATGGTGGTACCTACAATTATAACATATCCGTGGTCATCAGTGACACAGATATCCCATAACTGTCAACCAACTCGTGATGGCGTTCGTTAAACTTTCGAAGGATGACTTCAGCTTTACTACTACGAACCCCTTAGTCCAATAACTTCTTTGTCAGTAGAAACTCTTTATAAAGGAAATCATCAAAGGAAACACAAGCTCTGGAATATCGTATCAACTGAGAGATATCTACTCCTATGTTTCCCTTATTTTTGTTTTTATGTTGCCTATTACTTGTTTTCTGCTCAACGCACTGCTGACATTTTATTAATACGTGAAATTAATGTGTAAGTTTATCATTGACATGAGATTATTTTGACAGTCCTTTGTTATCTTCTTTCTTTTTCATAGACGAAGTCCCACATGTCCTCTATAGATTGGTTACTCTCTTATCAGCATTATATTGAAGATTAGTTTGCCGATTTGTTTGAGTTTATCCTCGCCTTAAAAAGGGACCTGATATTCCGTGTAGTGTAGATAATAATGTTTAAGAAACAATAAATAACTTTTAGTGTCTGAAAACTCAGATAACATAAGAAGATCAATGGGAAATCAAAATGTTGACGTCTATACAGAGTTTTTTTTAAATGTTTCATTTTTTCTTTACTTTTTCTTCACACACATATTGATGGAAATGACCACTGCAGTTGCAACCCTATGACACTATATGTATAACATATAATATACATATTGCGGCTAGAATTTTCAAATACAAAAACGTGATGGTTGATCTTCATATTGTCGACCTCAAATATAAACATTCTAATTACAACAGATTGCCTGTCCTCGATTCATATACAACAAAACTTCTCTGTGAATTGTGTTAATCAAAGAGTCGAACAACTGTGCACCTAAGATATAAATTGGAAACATTACTATTAAAATATTAATGAATTCAGGCAAAAATTATGCCAGACAATGGGGGTACACGTGACATAAAAGATGTAGATACTCTTTCCGAATGGGTTAAAGCTGTGATATTGTTGATACAAATCAGAATTTAAAAAATTAAACGTAATGGGTCTATGAACACTCATACTACATTTATCATCTAAGATGCAAATGCTGAAATGCAATAACACTTATAAATATGTTTGATTACGTCATTACATTTAATTGTTAGAGATTACTATTTTATCTAGTACACAGGAAAATCCTCTAGCAACATCGTGTTTCTTTGTAAATCACATACATGTAACATAGCATAACACAGCTTGGTATATATACATTAATAAGGTTTTGACAATTCACTAGCAAACTAACATATACTCCCACTACACATACCAAAAAGGAAATTCGGAACAATGATAGGTTTGTGCTATGTTCCTTTATAATTTTAATCATAGATGAATAATTGGGTCTTCGTTCGCTGTTTTTGATACAGATGATGAATTGCATACATGTCGTTAAAAAACGTTATATATATATAACTGGGTCTACTAAAGGATCCAAAAACCTTTTTTCCAAGTTATTAATATCTATATCTATCGACTATTTTATAAGAGCTTAAGAGTTCTTTTGAAACAACTTATTAGGAGTGGTGTTAAAAAGATGTGGATATTAAAAATGACAAAGATCTGTTATAAAATATATGTTCTAACTCTCTTTCCTCATGCAATAGCATAAAAAAAAAAACATTTGACTTTTGTACCGTTTTTACTAGTGTTTCACATTCAAAACTTAAAGATGAACTAATAGAATTATTCAACTTTTGCTAGTTGAAAAATATTACCAACGTAAATAAGAAATATCTTGTTTTAGGAAAGAACTAATCATACTTTAAAAAAACTCACTAAAACAGAAAATTCTCTCAAACTGACATCATCAAGATTGTTTAGTTATTTATTGAACTTTTTTTTAAGTTCGGAGGACATGTTTCCAACAGAAAATCGGCATTCATATGGGAACAAACTATGCTCCTTTTCATAGCGCCTTGTTATTAATACAGGCAAACTTCAAACGAGAGCTTCTCAGAGAGAATTAAATGAGCAAACATTATCATTTATCTTTACATTTTACTACAAAGATGATGTCCTTCTCACTAAACAATTAAAATTTTGGTGACTATGTTGAACACATTTGTCCAATCAAACTTGTTTTTTGTATTTGTTTTATTTTTCATGATGAAACATGTGAAATTACATACCACATTGATAGACATAAATTATAAAAATCAAGTAACACTTGTACGATTGATCAAGTCATAGTGATATAATAAGATATATTACAATTGATTTAGTTAATTAATTGAGTTAATTAAATGCTGCTTCTAACAATTGCCACTTCTGATCTATTTTGACTTTTTGTGCAGGGGTTGAGAAACATACAGAGTATTTTTCTATATTAATCCAATACTTTAGATATTCCCATATTTTGTGGGAAATATGTTCTCACATCTACATTTGTATATGTAGTAATTCAATAGCAACAACATATTATTTACTGTTAACAAAATCGTCAGACACACCTACAATTATTTCTTTTGCGCTAAAAGGCAAGACAATGTAATAATTTCTAATCCAGTCTATCATGGATAGCCAAAAATTTTGTACAACATTACATTCCCAAAAAATCTCTGATTCCTGAACAAGTACATAGTTCAGTTTCTATTAATTTACATTTCAATAAAAATGAATTACATGGTAGAACTCTATGAGTAATCTTAAATTGGAAATTTTATAAAAACGAATTTCTGGTTAAAATAAATGGCTAGAGTATATTGTATTCCAATCTTTAATCTGCGTATTTAAATCAATTTCCCATTTATTACGAGAAGATAAAGTTAACACTTTATCATCTTCCAAAAGTAATTTATAGAAAAAAATACAGGATTTTGGTTCTTTTTTAACTTTATCTTCCAATTTATTTTCAAAATTGTCCAATTTAGAACTACCTTCTGTCATACTTATCTATCTTTATGGAATTGCACTTATAATACTATTGAACTCAACAAGCTTAGTATTGATATTATACTTTTTTTCAGAAATCTCCATATGAAAATAATGTATTATTATCTGACACTAGATCATTAATAAAGATTACACTATTTTCAATATATTTGAACTTCAAAATCATCTTGCCATCTATTTTGATGTTTGGGTTTAGCCATATGGACTGGAGCAGAATATCATTATTCTTTTCAACTTTAAACTTATTGCGCAACTTGGAAAAATTACCAGGATATCATGTCAAAAGGGATTGACTTTCTTAGCTAGATTAAGTAATCCATCCTGACTAAAATTTAAGATTTTGTTTTCCCCAATTTTTTGTATTTCACCAAGGAGCAAAACTTTCTAAGGTGAGTAATTTTTTGGATCTAATAATTCATACAGCCACGACATTTTACACTTTAGCAAATACAGTAAATATTAGGCATCTTTAGACCTCCATCACAGTGTTCGGACATAACCACTGATCTCTTTAGTATATCTGGTTTCCTTTCCATAAACAAATGAAAAATATGTTCTGAATCTCCTTCAGAACCCCTTCTGGGGGTTAGGAAAGACAGTCAGAATTAGAACCAATATTGGACGTGCTAATGTTTTAATAACTATATCCCTTCCAATATATATTATTTCTCTGCAAGCCCAAGTATTTAACAATGACTTAATACTGTTTTATCTTAGCTGTAAAATTACATAGAGTTTTATCCACTTTAGCAAGCTACAAACCATATACCTAATAATTTGAACCTCCCAGAAAGGTTCTAATAAAGATTTTTGTCTGGCAAACGTTTTTCCATACTACTAGGGACTTTTGATCACCATCCAGGACTAATCAAACTTGAAAGTGTTCCATCAAATTCTTTACAATTTTGCAGTAATATCAAAACTTCTATTTTCTACGCTTTACACTACTATTCTGTTTGAAAAAATTGAAAGATGTACTACGTTGCATTAAACAGCTTTTTGTACAAACATGGGAATCTTAGATAAAAATTAAATGTTATATGTCATGAAAAAACTTCCTATATGAAGAACCATACTGCTTCCAACAACAAATACACTGAAAATAATATCATCAAAATGTCATAATTTTATCGATAACATATTTATTGAGTTTTGCGAATTGATATTTCAATAAACAGTCGGTATTCCAATGGGTATTTATTGTGTACCCCTACTGGTCGACTTGATATTGAAGTCATATGAAGCAAAAATCATACAAAACCTTCCCAAACTCAAAAAGAAGAAACACATATTTTTCAAAGTTCTTTAATTTCACACTCAGATATATTGATTATGTCCTGTCACTGCATAACCCACATTTCAACGAGCTTTAATGTCTCATATCTCCCAGTAAACTTCAGATTAAGGATTCATAAACTTTTCCTCGATGTTGACACAGATGAACGACTTTAAACTAGATAAATGTGAAGATTTCAACTTTCCATTCCCCAGCAGTTACATACCATCTGTTCCTTCGTATGGCGTTAACATACCTCAATTAATACGTTTCACTCGTGCATGCCCACACTATACGTACATTATTGACAGTGATGTGATCCTTACACAAAAACTTCCGCAACAGTTATGAGAAAGAACGACTGAAATCGACACGACATAAGTTTTATGGTCACCATCACAAATTGGTTGTCCAATAAGATGTGTCTATGTCTATAGTCATCGATATATTTTCTCGGTCTTATATATGCATATACCAGAACAATCGTTTGATCCATAACTTTACCGATTGTGTCCTATTCCCGATTTTATCATTTGACTGATTGTGAATTCGCATGGCGGTTGATGCACATGAAACAAGTACGCTTATCTTGTCGACGCATCCGGTATCGCTACTTTTGAATATCATGCAATTACACCATTTTTTGTTTGTTACCTTGATGAGTATCTTCTTAATCGGTTATGGTATTTGAACATGGGTAAACTACTGTTGCATAAAAAGAGAAGCGAAAAATACCAAAGAAACATTCAAACTCATAAGTCGAAAATAAACATCCATCTAGATATTAAATACGCGCAGGAATGGGAATGGACGGTCATAAATGTTATTACAGTCATATTCGTGAAAAAAGACCAACATAAATTAATAAAATGAAGTACATCCGAATAACATTCAAAAATAAGCATAGGTACTTTTTACATGATCACTAGCATGTATCTGAATCTTTAATAACAGAAAAGTACAGTTCTATTCAAGTAAGTATAATGGCATTACCTAGGAAATTTGAGATGTCTGACTTTTTAATATATTTCATGAATATAAACCCATAAAGACATAACAATTATGCATGCTTGTTCATCTCGAAGAAATGCGGAAAGAAAGTTTTCAATCGAATTTTGAAAATTTGTCTCCTGAAGTAGTTAGTATGCATAGTGTTCACAGATTTGATGAAATAAATGCATGTTTTTGGTCTGTATGTCAAATCCAATTTTTTTTATAAAGTATCAATAAATGAATTAAGGTGTATTTTATTGAGCAAAATCCTCCCACTCACTAACATTAGCTTTTTATTTGTCAGACCTCAATAAGTGCACGAAGAGCTGTCTTCGATGTATTAATATGCATAATCACATAATATAACTTCATTTGAGAAATTGAATTTAAATGACCAAAATTTATTAACATCCTTCCTAAACCTTTCAGGGGAATGAGTAAAGCACTATTCTAAATTAATGTAAAAACTATTATACAGTCTTTAGTTAAGCATAGCACGCAGCAGTTTCATTCAGGTATCATTTAAATCAGGTTATATGATTAAAACCGTTAATGGACATGTCATGACGATTGTTTTTTATTGATGTGAAATTGAGCCGCATATTTTCTTTTAATATTTTTTTATTTAATTGATATAATTAATGACAATATTATGAATACTAGTCTTCCTGTTAGTAATACATATAACCAGTAATGTTTTTTTGTATGGAAAACATATTTGTCATTTTTTATTTGTAGTCTTACTAGTTTATTCAATTGAAGTGTGCAATATGCAAACCAAAGGGCGGGAAAATAATACATATAATGTATCTGAAAAAGAAGATATTGATATAAATGAACGGGTAACACATAAAGAGTCATCAACCCAACAATACAGAAACCATAATACATCTTCACCTGAACACAAGGTCTTCAGCTATAGACATAAGTAAAACAAAGGTCTGCGTTAACCCGAATTGCATCTTGTGTAATAATATACTACTTTATCAATATATTGATACTACAACTGGTAAACTATATAATTATCCTTTCCCTATCTACTTGCCAAACTACATCTTATACTGTGTAACAACCCTAGATAACGCCAAAGAGGAAATGCTGATTACATGATTACCAGTTGTAGCATCAATACATTAATAAAGTAATAAATTATTTTAATTTGCAATTCGTATAACCTACATTTGTACATGAAGTTATTTAAGAGAAGTGTCTCCTCACACTTTTTATGCCAGTTACGTCACAATTGTTAATAATTGCTGTAGTATTGCTCAGGTAAATAGGGTCGATGGAAGCATATATCATTATTGATATAAGCTGATAAGGCTATGAAATATATCACTGAAAAAGTACATTTGCATGACAATAAATATTGTAACACCTGAAGGTTTTGATGTCAACACAATGGTTAACCAAAGAACAATCCAATTTGTTTCAGGGCTTGTATAAATGTTCAATCCTGTTAAGACAAACTAAATTGATTGTTTTGAAGCATCATTGTCCTGGTATTGATACAAACTTGTGCAAATATTTTATTTTATAGTAAAACCAAATCTATGCGAAATAGTTAATAGGAGAGTACTCACATCTGGTAAGTTCATGAAGATGTTCCGAAACCTGTTTATCTTAATTAATTATCATTACAAAGAACACATGATGCCGATGTCAAAGCGATTTTATATGAATTTGAAACTAATGGTTTAAAAAAGAAGGTCGATCAACTAATAGACGTTCCAGTGACACACAATAAATTTAGCACCAATATCAATCGTGCAAATAACAATTTTGATTATTTTGAATGACCTATATTTAAAATACGAAATTACTTGATTGATAGTTACATATTAATTTATCATTATTTTACGTATCCGTTATATCTAAGGAATGAACTTCGGAATCATATACATATCTCAAATACTATGCATACGTTTTCATTTTCTTGCAATGTATGATATACAATTTAATTACAGGAACCAATGCGATATCGGATACCAAGTACACAGGACTCATTACACAAAACTAGTTTTGCCTTGTATTTTTGCCATGTTACAGCTTTCAAAATATCAATAATAGTGAATTTAATGTTTTTTGAGTTAATTGTTGATAAATAGGTTTTTACTACTGATAACATGATAAAGTAATTAGGGGCAAGGGGTTGAGAACATAATAAACTAGCTCTAAATGTAGTAGCCCATGAGCGTTGCCAACTGTCTCTTTTCACATTTTATTACAAACTCGGGGGAGTCTAATTTATCGTCATTTGCTGCTGTGTAATTAATCTCAGTATATTTATTGTATCTTGTTAACCTTTAAACTTGCATTAATTTTGATTCTGCTCGAGAATTCCAAAGGACAAGGTACGATAAGCATCGGAGAACGGCCCCCAATTTTCGTTCATAAATTATATTTTTAAAGTTTAAAACCTATATTCTTGTAAACATCAATAGATTTGTCAACTTCCGCTGAAATTATTTATGCTTTGTTGCTGTAAACACCTCAAGATTCGCGAAAAGGGAGGAAAAAATGGCAGTTTTCAAACCTTTTTTCTGTATTCCTACGACCCACGATCATATTTATTCCTGACATTCCTTGAATATAAATGTTGATGCATTTCAAATATCTTAGTGGGCAATAGGTACGCTCATAGTTAAAAATAAAAAAAAGTTAAAAAAATCGTCGTAGGTTTCATTGAATCATCGAAATATTTAAACGAACTGCGGACCGGAGATGATTTACGGTATTCACTGGATCCGACGACAGACTGTTCTTCTTGCTATAACGGCAAGTTTCTTTATGACGTAAACTTTACATCTACGAAAAAGAAACACAGGATATTCCTGTATTTATTATTGTATGAATTTAAAGTGAGATTTTAGCATACCATCGAGTTCTGACACAAAATCAGAAGGAATTATGACAAACTTCAGAAAAAATATTTGAATGTTAATGGTAGATTGGCATGTCGAAGCATAAGTATGTCTTTTGTAACGTAAAAACTGCAGAGATTTGTTAAGCATGTAGTCTCCGTGGAATGGTGTATTCTAAACAAAAACAAATGTTTAATATAAATTCTATACCCAACAGATCAATATTGGTGTCAACATTAAATTTTAGGACAACTTTACCCTTCAGAAACACGTATTTTGCTTTATAAATAACGAAATTGTCGCCCTGGAATGTATAAATATCTGTCGACAATTTTGTGAAAAGTGCTTTCTTTCACGTCCGCATATCTATCAAGTATGGCATGCCAAGTTAACATTTAGGCAATCATTACGGATGGCGAAAATAAATTACAGAACTGTGAATAATAACATACATTGTAATTTATACGACATAAGAAGCCACCATGTGACAATTCTAATTATTTAATTGTGTAAGTGTAACCGTAATAAAGACCAAGCTAAACTATCCAACATTATTATGTATCTTGAGTCTTGGTCTTGGTGTTGTTTGTATTTATTGGAATTATGATTTGTAATTGTCCCCCGCCTTCCCGCCGCTATTTTTAAACAACAAAGCGTGCCACTTCGCATTTCTTGTTTGAAAATTATTCTCTACATTACTTTCCATCATAAATATGCATGAAGTATTTGCCACTGGACGATCAGAAAACAACATTCAACCAATCATATATCTTCTTTAATTACAATACTATAATGACTTTAAACATATATAAATATAGGATTCGTTTAATTTTCTAATCAGATATTCACACGTCAAAGAAAACGAAAAACGAATATTGAATATCAAAGGAAAAAACGCATCATAGTCAAAAATATCATGTTTGTAATTTTGTACGCCAAAAGTGTTTCGTGTACAAAAGTCGCATCAGTGACGGTCGAATAAAAAAAGTCAAAAGACAATAAAAGGCTTAAAATTTCGAAACGTTTTGCCAAAAACCGGTTAAGGTTATCTATTCATGAATAGAAAATCCGTAGTTTTTCAAACAATTCAAACCCTAACCCTAACCATAAATGCTAGCTCATAAGGTTACAGTCAGCAGGCAGTTATTTTGACTCCGACCCAACTAATCTTTGCTCTTACCCCTTAATGCCACGTGATAAACGGAAAATCAGCAAATACCAATGTTAAAGTCTTCGGCCTAGGTCAGAACCCATCATATGCGGCTCGCGAGGTGAAAAGTAAAATCACAAAAATACTGAACTCCGAGGAAAATTCAATCGGAAGGTCCCTAATCACATGGCAAAATCAAATGACAAAACACATCAAACGAATGGACAACAACTGTCATATTCCTGACTTGGTACAGGCATTTTCAAATGTAGAAAATGGTGGATTGAACCTGGTTTTATAGCGCTAAACCTCTCACTTGTACGACAGTCTCATCAAATTCCGTTATATTTACAACGATGCGTGAACAAAACAGACATAATAAATAAAATAGTCAAAATATGGGTACAGCAGTCATCACTGTGTTACAATATCAAAACAAACAATCATTTACAAAAAAGCACAAAAGCATCTATCAAATTAAAAACCACATTCATTGCTTCGCGTGTCTGACGTCAGAAAATGTAAACGTCACATAAGAAGACGCTTCCACGAGGCAACCGAAACGGTGTTTGTCTCATGAGTTTTACGCTTGGTGGGAAAATGACTAACCAAGCAAACCTGTGCGCCACAATGTGCATGTGTTTGAAAAGATGAATAGTTAAAATTCGCAAATTAACTACAACAGACAAATGTGATTATAAATGTTTTATATTTCAAACTTGGAAAAAATGTCTATACATCACTTTTATTCTTAGCTGTATGTTTATGCGCATTTAATTAGTGAACTTATTAAGAATCAAATACTACTTTTTGTAATTGGAGTGTTAAAGCGATGACCAAAGCATATTTTGAATGAAGCGCGGAGGTTACAAAAGAGGCATTCAAAGTGTTATTACATTTAAATGCTACAACTATGAAATTATGAGTTTTATCGAATTTTTCGTTAGTTTTTCCCATGCATTCTTGTGACATTGTCATGGGAAGTACGTGCTGCCATCAATGTTGCATTTGTTGGAATGCCTCTCAATTGTTGTCATCCAATCAAAAGTATGGCTTCTTATGAGACATACATGTGATGTATTTATTGATATTAAAAAGTTGAAATTACCAAATGGCATTATATTACTACTTTTAAAATTGTGCGATTTGATAAAACATTATATGTGCAGTCAGTTTATACAAGATTTTGTATAGTTTTACTTCATTTATTCTATTTATTTAATTGTACGATGACTTAAATGAAAGGTGCACATAGTAAGAATCCTTCTTATTATATAAATCCGCGCTTAAACATACGCATCCACCCAAAGAATTGACTTTTGCAGTCATATACTCTTATTAGTAATTTGCATGTCCAAGTATAATTGTTCTTTTTTATAAACAAATTATAAAAACACAAAAACATAACGAAAAAATTTAAAACGCAAAATAAACACATACTATGAACTTACATTATATTTCACGAATCATTCGACAACGACAGGAAAGAGAAACCATTTTTCGACATCGCTAGTATCCACATCATAATTACGGATAAAAAAAATCGTTCCATATTTCATTTCATCGTGAAAGAAACAGCAGTTTATTCAGTACTCAGTTCTCACTTATCATGTTTCTCTGGCTTCGAAAAAGAAAAGAATGGATACATTATGTTTAACTTAAGTATTCTTTTTCTTCAATTTCTGAATTTTATTCTCATACACACTTGTCCGAGCCGACACTTATTTGATTTGTTGACATTGACTTATGATATTTGGCATAAAGTGTATAACCAAGAGATGTCATATCAGTCTAATATCATTATGACCTTTACCGTTGATCTCAAGGTCAAAATAATTGATCATTTGTTGTTGACCTTTGCATTTCAAAGTAAAATAATTCAGTTTTATTTGTCCAACCTTAAAACCATATATATTCCCACAGGCTATGTCAATTTCTTTTTACTGAACCGAAAGATTTATTCCTTGAAATCAAATCCCCGTTAAATAATGAATCGTTAATTATCTCCAAAATGATTTATATCCCCACCCATTGCCTTGATAAATCATTTCTAATTCACCATAGGTTTTGTACCCAGGGGACACATTCACGTCCCCACTCCTACATCATATTAATTCTTATTTGCCTGGACATTTTATTCCAGACGAGGTCTTTTTGTGGTACAAGCCACGTCTATTTCATTTCATTAGCTATGAAATATCTTTAAAAACTGTTCATACCCACCCCTAATTAGTAAATCATTTATATTCTTGTTTTCATGAAAAGACCTTCACATTGAAAGATAGGTTTTGTAGTTGTTTTTAATTTACAAAAAAAAGGGTTGCTGCTGCTAAGCAACATGTGGGTTTATATGCTCGATATGGAATTCGTCAAAAAAAGATTAATGATGATCTAGATGTTTATAGTATCGTGTAGTGTAACACCATATGAGAAAGTATATTCTACCAACATTACTAAATTCATACTTCAGATAACAGAGAACCCATTATTGAACGGTTGATATGCACTTATTATGTAGCTTAGTTGGTGATAAGCATTAAGTGAACTATACAATTGAACCAACTTAAAAGTTGTTCCTAAACAGACAATCTGCATTGAATTCAATTTAATTTGTTCAATAAAATGACTAATTGATTAAATATGGAACGATTTTTGCGAAGCAACATTTGTGTTGCTATGCTCAATACGGAATTTGTTAAGAATAAAGATGTATATGATAGCATATTGGAATGAAACACCATATGGGAAAGAAAAATCAAAGAAAAAACAACTGTTAAATTCATACTTCAGAGGTGGAAACACCCATTTTTTAACCGTTGCTAGGCAACATTTCTGTTGCGAAGTTGTTTTTAAGCATATAGTAAACGAAATCAAAGGGACTTTTCATTTGTGACTTCAAGTTCTTCTTAGACAAACAATATCATTTGGAATTGTTAAAACTTTTACTGATCAAGCAATTAATGTATGATATTAATATAAACTTATTTGGAGAGAGGTCCAAAAATGCCCCTTATCGTACCTTATCCTTTGGAATATTAAACCTGTATTTGAATCTTATCTTTTAAGATATTTGTTTTGGGCACCGCTTCGGTATTCATGACAATTGCTGACAATTACGGATACCTTAACTTGGTGGAGCTCTTGGGTGACAACTGTAAATGCAATAATGTCAAATTCCTGTAGTAAAATTAATCGAAGGTTACACAGGATCTATATAACCATTGTTTAGCTATGTCTGTTGATTATTAATTTTAGTAAACTTTGAAAATATCAGCCGTTGTTATTTAAAATAATCACATAGTAGATTATCTTTTTTATTTTTTTATTTTCCCGAGTACTATTTTAGGAAAAAAATTATATTCTATAAATACATTCGTGACTGTAATAAGGAAGTCTTTCTAGTTTTTTTTAGAGCAATGTTCCTATATTTATTTAACAATGAAGACATTATTCACTATACACGAGAATGACATTTACTGACTTTTAAATAATATATATTTTTTTTTAATTTAATATACACTATGTAATATAACGTCAATCTTTAGTCAACGTTATATTTTAGACTTTTAACAGAATAAAACACATTTACAACCAGTGCTGGAACTCAGAATACAATATGTATTTAAAGAAGTGTGGATAAGTTCAACGACATACTGGTTTAGGGCAGGTTAATTATTAAAATCGAACGCATAATAATATCCCACGATACATCGTACACATGTTGGCTTGAAGCTTTATTTCTTGTTTTAGAATCTAAATTAAACTGCAGAAGAAAATTAATTGACATACATAATCTGAACATATGGTTTCAATTCAATCGCTATGAAACTAGAAAAAGCACAGAAAACATATCGTTTTCTTTTGATTTTGAAAGATGTATGACCAAATTGAATTTTTTTTGGTACGTCATAATAATGGCGAGAGAAAGTTGTATTTTTGAAATGGAGCTTTCCTTTTATACATAGTAAAAATGTTGTTAAGGGTGTTGGTTGCTCCGTGTAAAATTAACAAGCTTTTAAACTGTTATAGTATATAAATAACTAAACTAAAAAACACAGGAAAAAAAGTAAGGTCCGTGTATTTTTTTTGAGAAATAAACCCTAGAAAATTTGACTGGAAATGAGCTCTCTAGCTTTTTCATACAATTAACAACTCTGTTCTTTCAAAAACTATGACAAAAAACAGGGATTTTATAAATTTTTCAAAAATTACTTTTCAAGCTATTTGTAATAAAATTATTAAAAGGAAAGTCGGGGTTAGCTGGGAATTTTTTTTAATTGCATTACATGGATGAAACCCAGGAATTCCGAATATCTAACAAAAAGAAAAAAAAACCAACATCAGCGAATATCCTTAACAAACAACTCGACCTCATCAAAATGTTTCACTTGTCATGATTGAGCTTGGTTTCATTTATATTAGTTTTATGTCTTCTGTCATAAACATTGGAATGATTGAACTATACTTGTTGTTTTATTTTGTAGATTGGTAATACAAAAGAACAATTGACAAGTTAATGAAGGAAACAGTATGCAGTGGAATTTTCTACATTATGTTATTCATTGCTTAACCATTTCAAATTCGTTTCCTTTAAAAAGCCTAATGAGGAAACCAATGCCGCAATATATGGATTGAACAATATATGTTTAAGATTTATTGCATACCAGGGAGACTTGTACTAATTGTAGACGCAGACGTTGTTACTGCATTTACGCCTTTGCATACAACAGTGTGTTTTATTGTCAAAAGATGCAAATATTAACGTCTTTAGCAATGGAAAACAACGTGACCGTGAACAATTTGAGTTCTTCGTACGTGAATCATTCAAGGAACTATCTAAATATACAAGAAGACGATTCTGTTGAAAGACAATTTGAACATATTGTGAACACGTATGTACCACCGGTTTTGATTATTCTTGGTACATTTGGAAATGTATGTACTTTATTGGTTATGAGAACAAGACCATTTCGGCATTATCCAATTGGGTTCTATATTTCAGCATACGCTTTAACAAGTTTGTTGACGCTATATTTATTTTTGGGATCAGAGTGGGTAGCGCTAGTAGCAGAAAAAAGATCTATAGACAGTCAGGCAGATTGGATATGTAGATTATGGCAATTTTTTAGTCGAGTGGTAACATATTCTAGCATTTGGTTTGTTGTTTCTATGACAATCGATCGCTATATAACGATCTGGCATAGGAAAAAATCATCGAAGATATGTACTTTGTTCATGGCAAAATTTGCTACTATTTCAATCTTCGTTGGGCTTATTGTTGTTAGTGTACATGCAATGTGGACATATGAACTGATGGATGGTTGCTTCTTCTTTCATAACGATGATGATTTACATGTTGTTATCTGGCCTTGGATGTCTGCAAGTTGTTATTCATTCATTCCATTAGCTTTACTCATAACGTTTGATATTTTGATATTTACGGGGCTATGTATGAGAAACGTACCCGAAGAAACTGACAACGAAATGACACCAATGGTACTTACACATGCCACTCTAGTTTTATCTATGTTTTACTTTTTGTTAGTGCTGCCACCTACTGTAATTAATATCGTTGATCAGACTTATCCGCCATCATGGCTGCAAAAACCTCACTTTAGATTGCAGTTGGCAAAAGCTAGAGTTATCGGACATTACATGGCGTGGACAAATACTGTTATTGTATTTTACATTTGTATATTGTTTTCGCAAACTTTTAGAAAACAGGTAAATAATATGCTCAAATCACTGATATTTTCTAAACCGGACAGGAGAATGTATGAACTTCACCATGGCTCAGATAGTAGTGCCAGTCAAATGGAAACGGAAATATCTGTAACTCTGGTTTAAACATTTGTTTAACGATGAATATACCAACTGCAAAAGCATTGGTAAAAAAAAAGAGTCTGTATGTATATGTTTTAAGATGTTCTGTTTTTTTTAACTACTTGGGTTGTCATAAACCATTTTTAATGCGTTTACACAAAGGTTAGTAATGTTGTTGTTGGTTAACTAGATGTTTAAATGTTAAACTAATACAATGGCTGTGTGAGTCAAACTAGAGGAAGATTGTTTTCTTATATGCTAAGCTGTGGTGTACAAACTAATAGTTTTAGTATAATTACATGAAGTTTCGTACATAAAATTAAAGAAAAAAACGTTGATTTTACTGCTACATTTTCCAGTAGTTCATTTCCATTTATTTCAGACGGTTTAGACGAGAGAAGAACATGTACCATAATGATTGTGGTTTGTTTAAATACATGTGTTACTGTAAAACTAATAAAATGATCATAAAAATAAAAAGAAAGACATCTTTTTTCTTGTATACTCAGTTGCGATGTAAAAACTGTATTTGGTTGTGTATTCTGTCATAAAATTTCATTATTAAGACATACATGACATGAATTGTCACATACAATTTCATTATTGAGACAAACAAGAAATGAGAAATGATTTTACTTCTATTTCAACTTCATTACTTTCAACCGTCTAGACAATAAGAGATTGTTATATGTTAAATACCTGTTTTACTGTGAAACTTATTTTGCCAGGAAAATAAAAAGTACAAAGCTTAGTTCTATAAGCTCAGCTGTTATGTACACTTATTATTATTAGTGTTATAACATCAAATTTCGTAGTTAAAAATATAGTTAACTTTATTGCTAGTTGTTCTACAAAATGTACTACATGTGGTTGTCAAAATTCGTTCAACATTTGTATATCCTATTCCTAACTCATATTCTTTCTTGTGAATCTTATTTAATCAATTACTGTTCATCGTCTTTATATATATTTTTTGTGAAATGGATGTTAAATACCAGCAATAAAAAAGATTTATATATACATGAAACTATACATGAAACAGTAAAATTGGAAATGATGTGTCTATTGAAATAATCTAAATTATACATCATATTGCTGCCGCCTGAACGCAAGTCCAACCTGTTGTGCATCCCTAAATCAATAACAGGATTTTTGATGGAAAACCCGGTTAAAAATCTAGTCTATAAAACATTTATCCCAACGTGTCTAGTTTGTTTGAAAAAAAACCCTTATTATATGTTGCACGGAAATAAGACTTAAAATTTTCTACCAACAAGACTTCCTGTTTTTTCAATAAATTATGATTTTCAAACACAAGCCCTTTCATGTCTAATATTAAAAATCCAGACAGAGAGTATATAAATAATTTCAGAACGTGGAAAATCAAAGAGTTTCATTATCTTCATTTTGCTTTTGTCATTTCCTTCTCATGATCTAATTCTTGTCAGACAATTGTAGTACGTAGCAGCGAACGACTAGGAAAGACATATATCAATACATATACTGTGCATAATAAATCTAATTACAAAGAATCTACTAAACAAGACATTAATAAATCCGACCCACACTAAAGACGACTATCCCCATGGCAAAAAAGGAATAAACAGGATTTACAGACCGCTAACATTTTTACAAAACTTATTATAAAAAATTACGAAAGTAGATTTATAGTAATGTTTTCAACTTTTGGTAAAGAAACATCTGATTTATTACAATAGTAGTACAAATGTTTTCTTGAAATAACTGAGCATAAAACGTCTGCATTTTGACAACGTGAAAGACCAACATAATTGGAGGCTGCTAGGAATTTGAATTGCCCACCTAGACCATTTACCCGTTTAATTTTCAAAGGGAATTTACTTCTTTCAAATATACTGTTTTCATCATATTTAAAGTTTAACATTTCCCCGTCGTCTCACAAAAGAAGATTTCTGAAAATTGGCCATTAAAATCAAAGATTGCATATGGCGTCTATGCTTTTCATCCTACAAAAACTTAAATAGAATCACTTGCAGAGGACCTTATATACATTATCTAGTAACGTAGGATGCAAAAAATGTATTGAAGTTATTTTAGAGGAGTAATGTGATTTACAAAAGTGTTACTTGATCAAATTAAATGTTTAAAATGAATCTTACAATCATCACTACCCGTAGGCATGTTAAGCCTCAAAACAATTCAGTTTAAGAGGAGAAATATTTTGATAATTTCCCAATCAGAGTCCGTGATCTCCACTTATGTCAATATATTTCATTTAATTGGAACTACATCGTTGTTAGGAGGTCTATGTGACCAATAGGGGTCTAAAAGAAATAACCAAATTCACTTTATGTAAAACAAATTTAGGGACTATTAAGTTAGTTTCTTAAAAGTTTCTAATCTATCAACAGAGAATTTAAGAATGGAATGTTGTATATCATGGCAGTTCTGAAGTACTGATTACTGACCTGGTAATGACAGCGGTATTGATCCACTGCTACATAATCAAAATAACACTTTATCAATTTAAAAACATAATTCACGTTCAAACCCAATTTTCACAGATATCCTTTCATTAGTATTTAAATCAATGCCTAGCCTAACTGTGGCCCAAATCATATATACAATGAAAGATCGGGAAGGTCTCACAATCATTTAAGCGGTCTCCGGTAGTCTTTTGCAATATATTTTGAATATCAAACTGGCACTTTGAGGCTACCTTACATGTCGAAGACAAAAGATTCAAAAATTAGCTCTTAATAGTATATGTATCTATATATATTAACTTATTCTGTGCTTTTTGAAGGCTAAACACTTATTAATACCTGATCACGCGAGGAGCTATATGAACAAAAAGGTCGGGCATAAAACGAATAGCAAAATTCATCAAAGACAACTTTGAATGAGGGATTTGGAATCCTACCGTCTCAATAAATTATCAATTAAACAAAGGGAATTTAAGAAAGCCTAAGGTATTTTATAGAGTAAGCCAGCACATGTAAAAGTACCGAACCACTGACTACTGAGCTGATCAGACTCTCTTGGACTAATAGTCCACCAGTAGCGGTATCGAACCAGTGCGAAAAATTTGAATCATACGTCAGTCTTTACTTTTCTATGTATTTTTTTTTCTCAAAATTTTTTTTCGTAGCTTTTTCGTTTTTTTATTGGCGATATCAGTAAATAAATGAGTTTCTCTTCTACTTATGAGTTATGAATGTCCCCTTGGTGTCTTTTGTCCCTTTTCTTATGAATATTAAAAAATATATATATATTTATGGCACAGGAGACCATTATTATATTTGTTTTGAAGATGACTACACGGTTAACCAAAGAGGAACGAAAGATACCAGAGGGACAGTCAAACTCATAGATCGAAAACAAACTGACAACGCCATGGCCAAAAATAATAAGACAAATAGACAAATAATAGTACAGATGACACAACATAGACAACTAAAGACTAAGCAACATGAACCCCACCAAAAACTAGGGGGGGGGGGGATGATCTCAGGTGCTCCGGAAGGGTAAGCAGATCCTGCTCCATATGTGGCACCCGTCGTGTTGCTTATGTTATTACAAATCCGGTAAATAGTCTAATTCGGTAGGTCACATTCGTGAAAAGGGAAGGGTATTGTAGTTACGACATAAGGAACATATCCGATATCATCTGTGAAACGGTTATTCCATAACAGTCAACCAACTCGTGATGGCGTCCGTAAAATTTACGAAGGGATGATTTCAACTTCACCATTTGGAACTCTTGGTTTAATAGCTTCCTTGTGAGCAGTAATCCTCTATCAAGAAAATCATGATAGGAAATACAAGCCCGTGAATATCGTATCAATTGGGAGATATATACTCCGTATGCAAATTATGCCACATAGAAATGGAAAGTTCACAATTGGGAAGCTGAAATCATCTCTTTTGTCGTAAAGTTTTGTTTTCAACCGACCTTCATTGTCAATTTCTAGATGTAAGTCAAGATATGAGGCAGACTTAACTGTATCTGTAGTATCCTTTATCTCTAGTTCGATGGGATAGTCTGTCATTAAGTCCGAAGTTGTATACATTACTTGTTAAATTATACTTAATTTTTTTAAGTGTATGAGCAAAATTGGATATATAGCAGATGGGGCTTGATATATGATACGTTGATTTTTTATTGGCACTCAGTATATCAATGAATTTATGTTTACCGTGAATACGAAATATTTCTATGAATCATAGTAAAGGTTTTGTGTCGAGTTTGTATTTTTTAGTTGAGTTTGCTTTTGCAAGTGCGGGCAAGTGCTTGGCATGTATGTAAACGTATTATATACTTACAACTAGTATAATAGGTGGCGGGAGTTTGCAGTTGTTTTATCGGCGATGCAAGTTTTTTTCAGTAGGATGCAAGTATGTGTTAAGATCATCATAAAATGTAATTCATTTCAACAATTCTATTTTGCATTTTGAGCAATATAATCTCTTTTAGGTGGAAAACTGATGCTTTCTTCTTTCAAATTAACTGAAATATTCGGAATTGAATAGGTCAACGCGTACAGTGTAGCAAAAAAAAAAAACCCTATTTAGAACTGGCATTCAAAAGATGGGGCTTGATATATGATGTGCTGAATTTCTATTGGAATTCAGTATATGAATGAATTTGTACAATTATTTACATAGGAAGTACCGGCTAAATAGACCACTTTGGAATTCGTGCACTTTTCCGTAAATTTTCTACAGTACGTCACAATGCTTATGCTATTTTTTCACAATAAGAAGAACTTAAAACCGATTGTTTAATGACGCAATTTACGCCGAATGACCCCGAAGATAAAAAGGAAAGTAAATCATTTAAAAACCAGAATAAACGAAATTTTAAGCAAACTGATGAACGATTCATCTATGATAAACTAAATAAGTAGATATATATATAGATTGATTGATTGTTGGTTGCTTAACGTCCAGTGTATATATATAGAATAGGATAGAAAATAATATAGAACTAAGAACTTAGAAATAAAAACGGGAACATATTTTAATATTTCTAGCTGAGAACCCAAACCAAACCACAGTTTGATTCATTTGAGGTAGACAACAAACTTTTATAAGTTTAAATTAAAAAAAAGAAGATGTGGTATGATTGCCAATGAGACAACTCTCCGCCAGAGACAAAATGACATAGAAGTTAACAACTATGGATCAGCGTAAGGCCTTCAACAATGCACAAAACCCATACCTTATAGTTACTAGTAGCTATAAACGGCCACGAAATGACAAATGTAAAACAATTCAACCGAAAAAACCAACGGCCAGATTAATGTAGAAAATGGTAAACGGAAAACAAAAATAATATGAAAATGTATATAAATAAGGAATTAAAAAATATTCAATGAATTGTAAAGTTATTAGAAGCAGAATTTTATTGACCTTATCAGAAAACGAATAAATACATTATATTTTGAACGTGTGAATGCAATTTCGAGTAAATAAACTAGGTTCCGGTATAATCATAGTCACTAAAAGACTCTTTATATATTTGCCTAATAAGGGCAACAGTAGTATACCGCTGTTCAATAGTCATAAATCGATTAAACGAAAACAAATCCGGGTCACAAACCAAAACCGAGGGAAACACATCAACTATAAGAGGAAAACAACGGTACAACAAATACACTGAACGGCTACAAAAACAAACGCCAACATACATAGAAAAGGACAATTTGATAACAACTGTCCTTGAATTGAATTGGAAACATTTTATTTCATTTAATTACAATGTCCCTTAACGTATATGTCGTGTTTTTGTATTTTTTTCAAACTTATTTAAGTTCTATGACATGTCAGATTTGACAATACAACCAGAGGAAGACTAGATACAGTTACTTGGTATATGAAGGTTTAAATAGGTTGAATATAATAGAGAATAATGGCCAAAGCAAATAAAGTATATTGAATATTTGTTAAGAATAAAGAAAATGCTTTAAAAATTTAAAGGATACAGAAATTAAATACCCCCTCACCCATAAAAATCCTCGTATATTCTGACTTTAGTCATATATTGGTTTATTTGGCTATTAAGATGACAATTCCAAAATTAAACACACCAAAGTAAAACGTTAACCAAAATCATAAATTTCCGTTAATCAGAAGTCAAACAATCTGAAAAAGAGGCGGAAGATACCAAGGGGAAATTAAAAACTCATAAGTCGAAGAGAAAATAACAATGACAAAAACAACCTTCTGTACTTTTACAACATTACAGCTGTCAACCCATTTTTTTAGTAACATATAAACTGGTCACAGACAACACTAATTAAACAGCGAATTCCATAAGGCAAACATCGAAATCGGTATTCGTGGTAATATGACCACTGTGTATTACAGTTTGATATTTCACTTCCTAATCAGCAATCTTCATCTGTTTCATGTAGATTGACTTCTTTGTTAAATGTTTTTGTTCATGGAATACCATGTGAGAATGAGGCAAAATGTGACACGCAATTGAAGGTTTATTTGTAATTATATTATTCAAACCTAAACGAAAAATAGTTAAAAACGTGATAATGCACGTATCATATTAATCTTGTGATTTTATATTTTTATAAGAATTTGGTTTAAAGGGGAAGACATTGTTGAAGTATTTTTTCTTGTGTTTTAAATTTTGTAGAAATGAAATATATATCGTACGTAAGAACATGTAATCAGTATACGTCGAAACGGAAATCTCAAAATAAGTTTGTTTAAGTGTTTTTGTTTCGGATTTTTCTTATATCATCCTGAAACCACTATAGTTTGTATACATATACATTTTACAATCTGTTACTAGGAATATCAGGTGTGGGATAATAAGTACCCTTTCCAAATTTCCAAAGCGTATTAAAAATGAGAATTAGTTAATACATTTTTTATCAAAGCAATACAGATAAAATAATCGTCAAAGATACCAGATTAACGAAAGATAAAAAAAAATACTTCAGAATATTTCGCAATTAAAAAGATTTTTACAATCAGTAATCAGTGGATAGATAAGATGATAGCAATGATAAATGTTACACATTGATTGTAAATGATGAGCGAATAGCTATTATATATTACTAATTCGCCAGGCATGATTATCTTTTTCCAAAAGCCAAAAGTATATGTGGCAGTGTTAATTTCTGTTTACCTTAGAGTTTAGTACAGTCGTTGTTATTCTCTATTCCTTAACAGGTAAAGCAACAGAAATCGAGAACAAACCGTAAGTTTCACATGTCAATTTTAAACGGACTAAACAAAATAAATGGTATTTTTTTTAATTTCATTTTCATTGATTTTTTTATTGCTTTCATTATTAATATACATGCTTGATACACCATACATCTTTGTATTCAAAAATGGATTTCCACGAATGAGGTATCATTTAAGTAATTTCCATGACAACATTCATCATAAGAAAACTTATTAGTCTGCATTTTTTCTTTATTATATGAAGAATTAATCTAGGGATTTAGTTTCACCATCATTTCTAGAAGTTATCACGAATATCAAAGTTGCCTCTTTAGCAATCCATTAATTATTTTACCAAATGTTTTATAGAGCAAATATCAAATAAAAACCATGTGATGTTGCATACAATGATTTTTGTAGCAATACGATTGTCATTCACTTACTCTACATTAAACCGATTTAAATTGTTATTTGCATTTCAAATAACTATCGTAATGCATTTCTATTTCAGAATAGATTTCTACAGCTGTATGAGTCGAAAGCTTTAGGAATTTTGGGTTCTCAATGATCTTCATATTCGTACTTTATTTGGCCTTTTAGAATTTTTGCATTGAAGCGACACTAATACCTATAAAATACATAGAACTATAATTTTTGAAGAAGTTATAATTCATTTAACTCATTTATAAAAAGGAAAGAAGAATAAAAAAAAAAAGAAATCAGAAATTACAATGGAGTGGCTATTTTTGGTCCTCAAGGCTCTTCAACTTCGTACTTTATTTGGCCTTTGTAACTTTTTTGGATTCGAGCGTCACTGGTGAGTCTTTTGTAGACGAAACGCGCGTCTGGCGCAAATACAAAATTTCAATCCTGGTATCTATGATGAGTTTATCTAGTAATGACTTTGGCAGCTGGTAGATACATATAAGTAAAGGTATTTTTTTCCTATTAATTCTTCCCTTCGACAGATTGATTATTTTCAATCTGTTTGTAATTTAATTTTACTTAGATAGCAAGGTAGCATTTTCACTTTTTAAGATTCCAAAACTGGTAATGATTATTACTAAATGCAGTTGTATAATGTACTAAATGATTATATATCTCCTCAAAGCTGTAAGTTTTTGTATCAACAGCTCTTATATTACAACTCAATCTAGACGATGGAATAATATTGTATTCACCTTATCCTCCCGTTAGTCCGTATGTACTTTCTTTCAACAAATAGTTTCGTCACACTTTCCTTTGTATTATTAGACATAATTACGTCAAGTGTGGTCAGCAGCTTGACCGTAATGAGTTGTGTCGTGTAAACACTTGTCCGATCTTTCAAACAACTACATGTATTTGCTGGTTAATTATTTTAGTATGTTTGATGAAATTTCTCCGGTACTATTGAATTACTTCATAATTGATCATCAACATAAATTAAACAGTGAGTTGTATCGTGTGTGCACTTTTCTGATATGTCAGACACATACTTCCTGTTTCAGGCTACTTATGAAATTTTTCAATGTGTTGAATAAACTAAAATGTTTTCGCTACATTTTCTTCCAATATTCTTAACAGAATGACTTCATATTTAGTCAACACCTTGGTAGTGATGAGTTGTAATGAGTGAGCCCTTTTTTTTTTTTTATCTGTTCAACATCTGTTTCTAGTTTGCAGATAATTTGAACTACACGTGGGGGTATGCTTAGCACGACAACGCGTGCAATTTCTAGATCGTCTTGATGATTGTCCTGTGTATTTATTCGGTTTCTTACAACACATTTGTTACATAAAACAGAAATCTAATGGTGAAAATTGTTCCTCATATCAAGATTTCTGTAATGGCCTTTAGTGTCCCTTTATTGCTAATTTTATCCTTAATACTCTTACTCCGGTAAACCAATCATTTAGAATATTGTTCAAACTTAGTTTAGAAGTTCTTCTTCATATCAAGATATTTTCTTTGAAAAGAACCATTTCTGTTTTACAAAAGAAACTCTACAATAAAATGTACCCCCAAAATACGGTAAAATACTACTATTTTTCACTGTGGTAACCAAACTAAAACTTCATTTATTTCAAAAATAACAAAAGTGGTGAATACTTATGAATTGTTCGTTCAAATATAATTGTAGGACTCTAAAGTGCGATGGAGACGCTAAAACGCGATGGTCACGCTTAAGTGCATTATTTTCAATTAAGTTATATTCAAACTAAAATGATATGAGTACGTTATTGACTTTGAACCTTACGACTCATCAGTGAACTCAAAACCAGTATAAACATTCCATTTTTGCATAGTACAAACAACATTAACAATATGTATGAAAACAACAATATGTGAAAAACCAACAACAATTATGTTTAAGTGTTGTATCAACGATGCGTAAAATAGGAAACGTTATAACAAAAATACAGAACCTCAAGAGAAATTAAAAAATTGGGAAGTCCATAATATATTGCCGAAGAAAGCGGTGATTAAATAGAGGACTGAGAAATTATTTAATTTAAAGTATATATTAAAAAGTAAATATCACCTGCCGTTCCGATATAAACTTTTACGTTCAGTTGGTATTTAGTTGACCTGTCACCAATGTAGAAGGTAGAATATTTTGCATACGCTTTATGGCGATAAAAATCCTCTAGATTGGCTCTGATTTCATATATTCCTTTAGATGTTAATATATGTAGTTTATCATTACCTTTAAAATATCAGAGTAAAAAGAATGAAATATAGAGATGAATATGTATTTTCATTTTACCCCTTTTTAAATGAAAAATACATTTATTGGTCAAATATATTTTCGTTTTAAAGAACTGCCAGATATTCAAGATATTAACACATATATAACATGTAAAAGCGAAGTATGGAAAACGGTTATGCCAAACAGAACAGCTTGATTATGAAGGGAAGCTAAAACACGATGTCACAAGGTTAAAATTTCCATTCCTCGAATTAGTTGTTATGTGTTTTTTATTTCGAGGATAGACTAGGTTGCAGTTTTGCAGAACTGTGTTTACAAAATTTTATTGCGAATTTGAATATTGTTTATTATACCATATGCACTTGTAGCATTTTGTAATCACATGGTTTAAGTTTCAGCGTATTTCATGTACAAGTTCAAGCAATAATTTGAAAACTTAAATGTAAAACAAAATGCATTGATAACGAATTACTCTAGGACATACATCTTTTCACTTCTCGATATAAGTTATAAAAAGAGTTTTAAAAAGTTATCATCAAAGTTATTTGGTGAAGACACTAACTTAGTCAAAATTCCGTTTTCAGATCACCAAATCCGTTTACACACTTTTTCATCCACGGTAAAAATCTACATTTTTGTCTTGTCTATGATGAAAAACCTAGAATTTGAAATATGTAATACAATATAATAAACGTAAGATGATTTGGCGTAAAGCATGTAAATTGTATAATAACTAAATGAGACAAATACATGTGTACTAGTAGTACATATGCACATATATAAACATACAAAATTATGGAACTTACCGTCGTAACAATAATTCATATCAGTATAACGATAGTTTTTTTCAGAAATTGAAAAGCGAGGTCTACCAATTACTTTACATTGAAGAATACAATTATTATAAAGCAACGAATTTAAAGACCTTGTCGCATTATTCTGTTTTCTGTATTAACTTATTAATCTATCTAAATTTTCAGTTCTAATTTGACTGTTTTAAGGTGTAAGCTTTTATGGAAAACAGCTGAACGTGTACTTAGCATGTTGGTGGCTAGTAAATACAGAACTTTGCTTCCTTCAGGTAAAAATAGGTCTAAACGTATTAAATTTTGTTTAAGGTATACTTTTTTGTATTTATCCTCTCCAATCAAGATATGTTTTATGAAATAATCTTCTTATTTTTTTTTTTTTTTTTGGAATGAAAACAAACCACACAATTCAAAATTAATGTTAAATATCGCTTTTTTAGTAAGATTAGTTGAAGCACATTAATGTTATATAATATCTTATAGTTTTTAAACTAAATTGCATTGGCTCTGAAATTGGTCATATCATTCTACATATTTTAGAGCATAATATTCGGGACTGCTCGGATTTAGACAGAAACAATGATAGTAGAGTCTACACAATCTATCCTGCAGATGACGCTGGATTTAAGTCCTATTGTGATATGGAGATGGATGTGGGAGGGTGGACGGTAAGAATATTCAAACAGTAATTTAGGAAATGGGAGTTACTTATGAAAATACATTTAAATAAAAGACACCAATCATTACGCGTAACGTTTTGTGCAAAAATTAAACACACAAATGTTTTTTGTTATAATTACACGAATCAAAAGTCAATTCAAAATGATTTTTATCTGAATCATTTGTTGCTAAATACCACCAATTAAAATAAACAACATTGTCAGCGGTTTGTGTATGTTGGAACGAAGTGTGCATACAACTGGAACTGGACTTATACACGATTTATACATCAAATTTTATTATAACATGTGTACTAGTATTAATTATGCACATGTATCATGTATCATGTATATCAAAATACAAAATTATTAAAAGCCATTTGCGAAATTTTCAAAATAAAAAAATATATATGTATTATAAAATGTACAATTACAGGCAGCTTGAATTGATCTTAATTCGTTACATGGAACCAACATATGATGAAACTGGATGGGATAAATTATTATAGAAAATTAGATTTTAACAGACGTATTTATGCAATAAAAGCGGGAGGTTTGGCTATCCACAAAACCAAGTTCAACCCACCATTTGTTTCTTTTAAATGTCCTGTACCAATTCAGGAAAATGGCAATTGTTATCGTATACTAGTAGTTTGTTTCTGTGTGTGTTGCATTGTCGTTTGTTGTTTGTTCACTTCAGTGTTTCTGTTGTTTCGTTGTCTAAATGTACTATATTGTATTGTTTTTTTGCGTAATTCTCTGTCCATAATGTTGTACTGTATTTATGTCATGTAATGGTGTCATTTAAGTGTTATATTTAACATTGCCATAAAAGTGCGAGGTTTGGCTAGCCACAAAACCAGGTTCAACCCACCATTTTTTTCTTAAAATGTCCTGTACCAAGTCAGGAAAATGGCCATTGTTATATTATAGTTCTTTTTTGTGTGTGTTACATTTTAATGTTGTGTTTCTGTTGTGTCGTAGTTCTCCTCTTATATTTGGTGTGTTTCCCTCAGTTTTAGTTTGTAACCCGGATTTGTTTTTTTCTCAATCGATTTATGAATTTCGAACAGCGGTATACTACTGTTGCCTTTATTTATTCAATGAGATGCATATATGTTCGGATGTGCTTACCTCCATCCATTTTCGTTTGGGTCCATGCGAAACTGGTATTCATACTGCATATTTGTCTGCATAAACCTTGTATAAATGAGCCAATATATACGGGCATGAATAGGGAATCTCCTTAATTCGTATGATGTGTTATCAAACAGAGTGGTACATTTACAGTTACTTCGAGATACATGTATGCTAGTAAGATAACTAGGGGAACAATGGATGTTTTTGATTGGGTAATTGTTTTCATCCTTTTAACAGATATTTTTATGGTCTTTCTTCTTTTGCATTACTCCATATTTCCCTTCCTATATTTGTCTGAACATGGACTTATAAGATATCTGTTGAACATCGGTTTATTTATTTTACATTTAGTCTAAGAATACTTGTTTACATGTAACATTATGTATGGAAGAAGAGTCATCTTCATTATTTCTATAACTCTAATCTACACTTAAAAAAAAAAAGCCTGAAGGGTTTAACTCATTTGGTCTTTAGGGAGAAGACATCAAATAGGCAATCAAACACAATAAATCAAAGAAAAATACACCATAGCCAAACGAAAATTGACCATCCGAAAACAGCTATCTACCAAATACTACACTAAAAACTTAGATGAGCAATGCGAACTTCACTTACAACTAATGTGGAATCATGTGCTCAAGAAGAATATATAGTTCCTGTTCTTCTATTGACACTTACTTTAAGTATTATAAATCCTCAAAGTAAATTTACATTTTTTTTCATTCGGTTATAAATATATTTGAACGAACAATTCATAAGTATACACCACTTTTGTTATCTTTGAAATAAATGAAGTTTTTAGTTTGGTTAACACAATGAACAATAATAGTAAGCCGTTAAAACCTCGTTGCCCAAGGAACAGCTATATAACTTTCAAGATAAAATGCATACATGGTAAATGATTTGCATTATGTGCCTTGTTTCAAAGACTCATTCATGCCTTACATCTTTGTTACACCCAAAATAGATATTGAGACATATCTAAGTCATTTTTGATTACTGCAAATACAATATTTCTCAATCCGTAAAAGTGTGTATTACGGAAATAATGTTTCAAAACACATTTTTCATTAACTAAGTACAAAAATGTACATGTACTGATAAAATGACTATTTATAAATAATATGAGTTATTTTGCATTTTTTTTCTGCATGTGGAATTATGTTGTTTGATTTTGTTCTTGTTTTTTTCGACCATAATGCCGGTTTTATAAAAAGTGTGTGTTATTTCTTAACTCAATTTTAATGTTGAAGCCTCAAAAGGTAAGACAATTTAGTACTCTTAAAACAAGTTTAACCATGGCACGTCTATACCTGTCTGAATCAAGAATCCCCGACTATACATTGTATACTTCTATATCTGAGACTTTTGTAGGGTTGGTATATATATAGACCTGCTAGTCAAACGCGTTTTGTTAAAATATACTTTTTCACTCATTTGGTCTTTTGAAAAATGTTGTTTCTGCTGTATTTAGACCCCTCTACCAAGAAATTTGTTTTGCATGCACATGTATAAAAATGGCGGTTTTTATCCAACGCAATGATAGGTTTGAACGTTGTTTTCAGTTTAGACTTGTTTATATTTTTTCGTTTAAGCTTGTATTATATTTGCCTTTGGGTTTTTATGATCCGTTCACCCTATTTTGACTCTTTCAAAATCCAAGAGTCTATCCTAAATTGAGGTAAATTATATGGCCTTCCAAATACCGTTTCGATTCCTAACATAACTGAAGAGATATTTATTGTCGAAATCCGGATATGGTGTACACATTTTTACTCCTCATGTTTGCGGCATACCATCTTTTCCGCAAGTTTATTGTTTTCTGTTTGGTAATAAATTAATAATAAGATCTATTTTGTTACATCTTGTGATCCGTTTATTTGGCAATCGCCAATGGCAGTCAGCAGGGTTTAAGAACATCAGTTGTTCGACCTGCTTGTCAAATGCGTGTTGTTAAAATATACTTTTTCACTCATTTGGTCTTTTGGAAAATGTTGTTTGTGCTGTATTTAGACCCCTTTACCAAGAAATTTGTTTCGCATGCACACGTATAAAAAATGCGGTTTTTATCTAACGCAATCATAGGTTTAAACGTTGTTTTCAATTTAGACTTGTTAATATATATATATATATATATATATATATAGATAGATAGATAGATAAGGCCGACGAGGAAAGGTTTACTCGATTGACGAAAGCTATATTTTTATAGCCTGGTTGGTCGAGTGGTCAAGAGCACTGAACACAGTGCAGGCGGCGTTGCCACGAAGTCACAAAAGCAAGGGTATGAATCCCGCTGAGGGAAGAATAGAAATTTGCTAACGCAAATTTGCAGATCTGTCATTGTTGGGCTGTATTTGAGACAAATTATAAAAAATAAATATTTGTGTTATCATACCACATCTCCTTATTTTTATTTGAAGTAAACAACCGTATGCACAATTCTAAACATCCTTTTCGGTTGTTGGATTGCTTTTGAATTGATACCAACAATATATTTGATATCGTGATTGAAAATTAGAATAATTGTACATCTTGATTAAGCCAAATAAAATAACATAGCCTACATAAACTCTATTTTTAAACTGATAGTCAAGGTTGAGAAAAGAACATTTGTCTTTTCTAATTAGTGATTACCGTCAACATAAAACATGCAATTATGTTCTGACATGAATCTTAAAGGTAATGGTTAGACATTATTTCCTTTTACAACTCAAGACAACTACAGAAAAGGTCTATAATTTTATATTATAAAACACATAAAGTTGTCAATTACCAAAGGTTATGTCAACTTTTGAATCGGCAATTGTTTTCAATTTTCTTTGATGTTGGGTACCAGATATCAGAACGCACAAACATTCTTTAAAATCGCTTGGCAGATAATTGTATATTGAATTTGAATTAAACATCGTTTAATTGTAGACACACATTTGTTTTTTTATATTATATACATTTATATTCCATTTAAACAACTGACCTACTGATTTACTTCAGCGGCGGTTACCTAATATAAATATAGTATTTTCGACAACATATGGTATCATGTAGACATTACAAACTTATTTGTCAATTTTCCACTTATCAACAAAGACACAGATAGTTCACTAACTCATTCTAAATTAAAAAAATTCCTATAAAACAGAAAATGTCTGCAGACTGTACCTTAGAATGGACAATGCATTATATCATAGGATTACTGTTGAACAATTACTACGCGCGGTCCTGCTTGTAAATTTTCCTTTTACAATCATTTATCAAATTGTCTAAAAAGCACTAGTAAATATCCTCCACCAAATGGGCTCAGTATCTGTAGTAAATATTCTCCATCAAATGGGCTCAGTATCACTAGTAGATATCCTCCATCAAAAGTGTTCAGTATCAATAGTAAAAATGTAATATACTCATAAAATGATCAGAGTATCACTAGTGAATATCCTTCATCAAAAGGATTCAGTATCCACAATCAAAAGGGGCTCAATGTCACTAGTAAATATCGAATATCAAATGGTCCTATGTTTTTGCTCATTCTTTAAGGGCGTACGGTGGCCTATAGTTATTAAGGTCAACGTCATTGTGTCTCATTGGCAATCATACAACGTCTTCTTAATTTTATATGCAAAATCAATAGTAAATATCCTCCATCAAAGCGACTCAGTTTCCATAATAAATTTCCCCCATCAAGTAGGTTCAATGTTACTTGTAAATATCCTCCTTAAAAAGGTCTCAATATCAATATTAAATATCTTCTAAGATAGGCAGACTATTGCGAGTAAATATCCTCCATCAAATAAAGTCTTTACACTTTTTGAAAAAAGTTGCTAAGTTAGTTCATGATGCCATGTCAATAAAACTCAAAGTCGGCTCTATTGCCATGGAAACCAACATATATCATTTTAACATAAATCATAAATCCCTTTTTTAAAAACGAACATATTATCCAAAATAACATCTTTGAGTAGAAATTTGATTTGATTCTTTTATAAGTTGGTTAAGAAAGGGTATATTCTTTAATTTATGCACCTTCTAGAATTTAGACTGACTACACGCACTATACACGCACGGACGATACACGCATGGTGAATGTACGGTGAACGTACGGCGAATGAACGATCCACGATCCACGCACGATGAGCGATGATCGGTACACGGAGGATTAACGAAAAATGAATGATGAATGATTAACCCACGATACACCCCCTTTGGAGCCGCCTTAAGTTGTAACCTCACCTAATTATTGAATATTTGTTTTCGCTGGACATTACGCAAACAACAACGAATCACCTAACACATATCCAAGGGCAATCTCCATTGCAGAGTTCATATCCGTTTCGTAGATGCTTGGCAATACTGCACTTAATACGTATTTGTGTAGTGTTACGTAGTATGGAACGAAACGGATATGAACTCTGCGCCGGAGATGGATCGAAGGGATGCCTTATATGCATTTACATGTTTAAAGATTGAATAATCAAAAAAATATTGTGTTGTCAAAAAAGAATTTAACTTTATAACATATACATTTAAATCAGTTTTTGATTTATCAAAATCTTTGGAAATATATACAAGTAGCAGTAAACAAGAAAGAATAACATGGAGGAAAAGAAATAGATATATGTGAAAAAAAGAATGCATTGTAAATGCAACATTGCAGATAATACTTTTTAAAAAAGTCACATTATAAAACTTAGGTAGTTTAGTATTTTTGACGGGATAATGAGAAAAATGAGTAGTTCCCGACCCATAGAAAAAAAAACCCAAGAGGCAATAGAAAGCCCTCTAAATGTCAATTCCGTATTTGACATAAAAAATTCAATAACTATTGATTTTTTAATATATTGGTCTAAATTACCATTTAATTAGTTGGTACTCGTCGATGTTGACGGTATGTCTTTTTATCAACGGATACGTGTTATCTCTGCGGTCAAGCGTAACCGGAGTTTAAGACATGCGTTTTTATTTGTAAAGATAAAACCGAACCCGACGGTCCCTAAATAATTGTATATCACTAAAACGGAACTATTTAAACAATGACAAAGAATCGAAATTTATCGTGTAAAATAATAAATCGTTTTATTTCTATTACATGTAGTCTTTTTTTTTTTAATTATAAACATTTAATTGGTTGTCTCTCTCTCTCTCTCTCTACTTCTCTCTGCTGTTGTCATTCTCTCTCTCTCTCTCTCTCTCTACTTCTCTCTGCTGTTGTCATTTTCTCTCTCTCTCTGTTGTTTTTGAAGACGCGTGCCACTCGGCACATTCCCAATCATCATGTTCAATCAACCTTATTTGTTAGTTAATGGTAGTTGTTGTATAAAACATTATAGTGACTTGCGAACATGTATAAATAAATATAACACATTTTACAAAGTTTGTGCAGTCATTGTTGCACCTGCCCGTATGACCTATTAATCCCTTTTTTGACAAATTTGGTAAGTTTATAAAAATCACGGACAACATGTAAATATAAAACTTATCAATTAACTCAAAATTAAAATAAATGGTCAAATATATTTAGATTAAATATGGGAATAATTTAAATGTTATGGATTTATACAGCAACTGACGTCTATATTTTAGCTGACGAACTATATATTTACTGCTAATTTATTTGTGTTGTAAGTCATTAAAAAGTTTAATTTTTCAGCATGATCCACATCTGAGAAATTTTCTCCATTTAAGACTTTATCAAAAATGTTAATTCGAAAATTCAATATAAAGAGGGCAGTTAAAGATGAAGATTAAATGGGACTCAGTTTCGGTTTTTCTGTTGTTACACAATTTGCATAGTCTTTCTTCTAGAATTTCGTTTGAATACCTTCCAGTTTCCACTTTTAAATATTTTTTCTCTTTACTATAGGTACAAATTTTAATAGGTGTTTAAAATAAAAATACAAAAATCGATGTTATGGGATCAACTTTATACACAAGAATCAATATATCAGTAAATTTATAAGATCATGGATTTTCTTTTATATAATTTTCATTTGTCCTTATTTTACTGATTAATGGACTCATTTTTTTTTTTTTTTTTTTTTTGCAGTTATATTTACAAAAGTCAACAATTTTGTCAAACCTTCATGGAATTTATTAAATTAGACAGACGCTTTTTTATGTTCAAAAGAAAGTATCCAGAATGAAATTCGGAATTTTTTTATTTTCGTTTGACCGTTTCTAAAATTTCAATTTATTATACATAAAACGAAACACATAATAAAACAAAAACACAGAACATGTCTACAAGTTCAACCTGTATACACGTGCGCAATAAACTGGTCGTGGTTGGATGAAATCAATCAATTACACAGGCGACAATCAATAAAACATCAAATAACTTCGTTATTTTTAAAGATATAATAATGAGATTTGAAAGTATGCATTTTAATTTAGTTTACTTCTATATATCATTTCATCAGGTCCTTGGTGCGGAATCCAGTTCTTAGTGCACCAAGGAGGTCCTTTGCAGTATTTCTACGGACCCCTGTAAAAAGATTTTTGACAGAAATATATACATTTTAGAATTCTATCTATTTATAAATAGCTAAGTTAACGTAATTGCTAACGTAAAGTGTTATTTTTGCGACGTCAAACTGCGAAATATCGTGGAAAGATGCATTTATCGAGTGATTTTTATCATTATCTTAAAAACGAGCACATGGTCCCCTCTTTTTTAAAGTGACATTTGGCTTGATACTGTATGACTATTATTTGTTCCAATTTTTATGAAAAAATCACCGACGATTTTTTTTTAAATCATATAAAAAATCAATTTCTTTTCATAAAAATGAATTATTAACAAGGGATTGTTACACAAATGAAGAGCCTAATTTTGTAACGAAGATATTCCAAATCTCTTTACCGAAACCCGCATATGTTTATATTTTGAAACAAAAAAGCTAAGGATGTCTGTCCAATAGACAAAAATGTCCAAGAAACCGAATTTTTTAAAAACTAAATGTCAAAAATTTCGATCCCATTTATCTGTAAATTTAGCACATGAAAATATATTTTGTATTACATATTTATATTGATTAGGTACAAAATGCAAATTTTCGTTAACAAATCACCGTGGGATCAAAACTGTATCGTATGCTCACAATTGCCATAAAGCTTAATGTCATCGTCAGATGTTTGAGGGTCTGGATGGGGTCCTTCATTTCTGAACTCTTGAATTTTTTAAGCCATTTTTCTCTATTCTTTATACTTTTTGCCCATTATTCTCCATTCTTTATATTTTAGTATCTCATTATTCTATATTCTTAATTTTTTTGTCATTATTTTCTCTATTCTTTATATTTTGTGTGCAATATTTTCTATTCTATAAATCCCATCCACACCCTCATGTATAATGGAAGACGATAAACATTTAAGTATACATACCACCTGTCGTCTTCTTACCTGGACACAGGACTTATATATATTATAATAGCGAATGTAAAATTATCGATATGGTTAATTCAGTAGAATAATCTGTATCAATGCACTGGCATGTTAAAGGTAATTTGGTCTGATTTATAACAAATATATCTCAAATTTTCAGATTATAAATCTAGAAAAAATTATTAAGAAACGAAGGTTTCAGCTCCCTCAGACTAAGTTGACCTAAGATGGATTTAGCTCTTATGGAAAAATAAGGAGATGTGGTATGATTGCCAATGAGACAACTATTCAAGAAAGTTCAAATAAAGAGGATGTAAGCAATTATACATAGGCAACCGTATGACCTTCAAAAATGAAAAAACGCATACCGTAAAGTCGGCTATAAAAGGCCATGACATGAAAAATATGAAACAATTCAATCAAGAAAACTAACAGCCCAATTTATAACAAAGCAATTTACAAAAAAGAAAAAAAAATATGAAACACTTGAAGTAACGACAACCACCGAACTACATGCTCCTGACTTTGGACAGGCATATAAAGAATGTGGCGGATGTGTAGCTCCTAAATCTTATCTTTTTTTATACATTCTTTGGCTTTCAAATATTCAACTTTGAACGTTCCTGGTGAAATTAAATCCAGAAGAGCGTTACGGATGCATGAATTTTATATAGTGTTGTTTTGTGACGTATGGATGTGACGTATTGATGTGAATTAATGTTTTATGTATTCAATAACTTCGGCCTCCAAACTTTAGTGTATATATGCAGTTGTTTCATGTAGTTGATATACAAATTTTCACAAACCTTATGATAAGAAGGATGAATTAATAGTTAGTTGTTTAACGTCTAGTGGCAATAATTAGATGCATTATTAGGGGGAGAACATTCACTCCACGTTTCTGAATGTATCCTCATTGTGAAATCAAGAAGAAAAAATCACTAAATGATCAGGCAAAACAAATAATACTGTGTTGAGCTATAAAGCCAAAACGATCCATCGGGAAGGATACATACAAGACCTAAAAGTTCACTTTTTATTATGTTGAACCAATTTGAAAGTCAAACGTAATGTACTGCATGTATATTTGATGGTTGAATCCTGCATTCTGTATTATTCGCCCACAATGAAAGCTCGGATTAAAAGGAATTGAAATGATTTAAAAAAAACCAAAAAACAAAGTTATAAATGTACAGAAACAGACAAAAGTGTACTCCATGTCATTGGTGATTTAGTTGCATAACATATATTTTGACTCTTATCGTTTTGAATTTGCAAATAATAAACAGCACTTTGCAGCAAGCAAATAATATTCAATCTTATTCATGATATGACTTGCATTTCCAGGAAGTGAGCATGTGTTGCGATACACACTGACAGTGTGCGCATTACTAGACCAAATTGCTGGATGGGATATTTTATCTTGATAGATGCATACGAAACTTCAATGAATTATTTGTATTCATCAAAATACATGTAACTATTATATCCGATAGAAATGAAAAAAAAAATCTATCGGATAAAAACTACCGTTTTTTCCTATGAGACAAAATATATCCTATGGAGTCAAATTTTTCCTATGGATTCGTAAAGGACAAAAATATCCTCAGTAAAGGAACAAAATACCCCCATGATAAAAAAAAACCGTCATTACTAATAATCCTAGAGGGTTCAGATATAGAACCACTAATTCAGGCCCGGTCGGAAAGAGCATACAATAATGTAGGACATATTTTAAACAAAATAGTTCCTACGCATAGCCGTATCTTTATCAATAGGTGAAATATATGGGTAGTTGTTGTATCAAATGAAAGCTTGAGGACTTGGGATCACTGTAAAACCCTTGTTGAAAGTTTCTGTTGAATAATAAAGAAGAATATAAAATTATAAGTGGAGGGCACATTTGTCCTTTCTTCAGATCAGAATTTGTGTACGGTCAATCTTCTTTGAACCAGAACGCTCTAATATGCAATTGAAGGTGAGATCAATTTTTCAGCACAAGTCAGGATGAGGTATAGATTTGACATGAAATGACTGCCACTTTATTTGAACTAAAGACAAATAAAATTGAGAATGGAAATGAGGAATGTGTCAAAGAGACAACAATCCGACCAAAAAGCAGAAAACAGCCGAAGGCCACTAATGGGTCTTCAACACAGCGAGAAAATCCCGCACCCGGAGGCGAGCTTCAGCTGGCCCCTAAACAAAAATGTGTACAAGTTCAATGAAAATGGACGTCACACTAAACTCCAAAACATATAAATGAACAAAATTAAAAAACACACAAGACTTACAATGGCCAGAGGCTTCGGACAGGCGCAAAAATGCGGCGGCGTGGTTAAACATGTTTTGTGAGATCTCAACCCTCACCCTATACCTCTAGCCAATGTAGGATAAACAAACACACAGCCACACGCACAGTAAAACTCAGTTCCAAAGAAGTCCGAGTCCGATGTCAGAATAGGTAACAAAAGAAACTAAGCAAAATGACAATGATACATAAATTAACAAAGGACTACTAGCAGTTACTGACATGCCAGCTCCAGACTTCAATTAAACTGATTGAAAGAGTTTGCCTCCATCATATGAAAATCAAGCACCGTTAGGGGTTTAGTATCATACCCTCATAAAATATATGAGAAGAACATAACCCGTATCATGCCCTTCTGAATAAGTCTGTATAAAGGTTTGGTTAGCTTTTGAGGTAAATGTCGACATTTTTGTGCTTTGTATATAGAATATTACCATAAAAGATTGGATGTGAAATACCTGAACGTTTAGATGTCTGCATGTTGATTTATGTTTACGAATGATGTCCTTGTACCGATGATAAAATTTAGTAAATGCTTATACTAGTTTGTGATATCAAAACCCTGGTGTAATAATTTTTCAGTAATACAGAGGTTTCTTTCGTGAAAATCAAATACGTTGTTACATACACGAGCAAATCGAACAAGTTGAGATATATAAACACAATAAGATGGTGACAAGGGAACGTCACCATCTAAAAATGAATAATTAACAATAGGAAATGAAAAATCATCACTTTTATCATGAAGTTTGGTATTAAACTTCCCGTTAAAGATATAGATACCAAGATCCAAGAAAGGGCAGTGTTCATTGTTAGCTTTATTTAAAGTCAGTTAAGCAGGATAAATATCTTTAGTGTCCATACTGAAGTCGTCATTATTGAGAGCCAATATATCATCCAAATATCTAAAAGTGTTATTAAATTTTAGTATCAGATGTTGTTTCGATGGGTCTTTGCTGATTTTAGTTATAAATTGTCACTCATAACAACAGGTCCGCAATAAGTTGTGCACAGTAAGTCCCTATTGGAATTCCGATATCTTGACGATAAACGGAATCTCCATGGCGAACAAAAATGGTATCTAGTAAAAATTCAAGGGCATTTATCGTAACAAAGCAGGTCCAATTGACATAGTTCTTTTGCCTGTTGTTACTAAAAAAACCTAAAAGAGTTAGAACATATATATTCGCATTCTGACTTTTTAAATAGATATAAGAAGATGTGGTATGAGTGCCAATGAGACAACTCTCCATCCAAGTCAAAATTTATAAAAGTGAAATATTAAAGGTCAAAGTACGGTCTTCAACACGGAGCCTTGGCTCACATCGAACAGCAAGCTATACAGGGCCCAAAAATTACTAGTGTAAAACCATTCAAACGGGAAAACCAACGGTCTAATCTATATGAAAAACGAGAAACGAGAAACACTTATGAACCACATCAACAAACGACAACTACTGAACATCAGATTCTTGACTTAGTACAGGTGCAAAAAATTGCATCGGGTTTAAACGTTTTAATGGAACCCAACCTTTACCCTTATCTGAAACAATAGTGTTACATCACAACATAGAAAGACACACTATAAAGTATCAATTGAAATGGCTTAACTCAATCAAAAGACCTATAAACACCAGTGAACATACACTGAACAAATAAATTTGGTCTATGATACAATGTAAATACAAAATAAATAAACCAAGGTGCCCATTTAATTAGGTGTGAGAATATTTTCTTAATAAGATTATGAGGCAAAGTGGTATATAGGGTAGAAAAAATAAAAACTTTGAACAGATTCGAAATCACCAATATAAGAATTGCAATTTATCAAGTACTCCCAACGAATTTTTAACACTCCAAAAGTAATTAATTCCACTTCTTTCAAATGCCATCTTTGCTCATTTCGTGAATAAATAAATCGAATCGTAAACTGATGGTAAAATGACAATAACTCTTTTTGGTATATTGCTTTGAACAATACTTTAGAAAGAAAAGATTTATAAATTGTTTTTTTTTGTCCAATAATTTGTCACTTTACTAAAATTATGAATCCCACATTTTAAAGTCATTTTCTACGGATACTTAAAACCAAAATACATCATTTTTATTTCTTCATATTGGGACAAGGTGAATACCGATCAACGGTAAAGCTATAAAATCAAATAAAATTGCATCAGTTCTAAATTGTATCTGATTTTAGCAATAGTAAAACATGTATCAACTATGTCAAGCATACTTGATGTAAAATATATCTAGTGTCAATTGATTTTGGCTACAAGTGGAAAATAACATCTCTAAAATAAAGTATGATGGTATACAAATAACCTATAAGTGGAACGTAGGCGTTTGATATATCAAGTATTAATTTGTATGGTATTTAGTTGGATCTGGTATAATATCGGGGCAATTTAAACATTATATTATCCTACCTCCTGTTTATACTAAAGACCTTTGCAGTAAAACTACGCAAATCATTCTTAATTAATATCGGAGAAGGAAATTGTTATGTATTTGATGAACAATATAAAATAAGTAAAGTTGTATGCGTATGTATTAAAGTTCAAAGCAATAAAAGTAAATCCAAAACGGAAAGTAGACTATACTGTAGACTATACACTGTTGTCTCTTTGACATATTTCCCATTTACATTCTCAATTTTATACTGATCAATATGACAATAAATAATTAATACACAAGAAGATGAAGGGGTATTGAAAAATATAAAATGAGGATAAACTAGATCAGGACCAAAAAAGAGCCATTATAGTACACAAATAATAAACAATGGGCCTCAACCAAACAAACCGGAGTCGACCAACCTGTAGGTGCTGCAGGAGGTGGTAAGCATTTTCTGTGCTACTAAGGTTATTCGTTGTGCTGCTTATTACATCTATAAAAATGTGATACTCAATAATATTGAACAGATTTTAGCTTGTTCACATTGACCACACCCTTGATCACCTGTAGCACAAATTTACTGTTCATTAATTGCCTTCGTAGATTGGTTGATTGATTATTTCTGTTTGCTTAACGTCCAGTTCATGGCAAATGGCCTCTGTATATGACCTCAACTTTTAAATAACCCGTTAGAATCCTCATTTGTTATTCAGCATAAAAGAAGCAAACCTATATAAAAGTCCCGTTTGGGAAACCCAGGAATGTCGTATTATTGGAAGATATATATTAGTAATATATACCTAGTATGCAGGTGCTGCTTGAATGTTGTAACGTGCATGTGCACATATTTACAGGATATATGAATATGGAAGTTCAGTTTTTTACCCGACGCTCACTGTCAATTTAAAGGTTTATGTATGAATCAGACCTTCAAGTTAAACATATATCGTGAAGACATTTAAATATTCAAAGGATGATGATAATGATGATGATGATGATGATGATGATGATGATGATGATGATGATGATGATGATGATGATGATGATGATGATGATGATGATGATGATGATTTAAAGGTTTATGTATGAATCAGACCTTCAAGTTAAACATATATCGTAAAGACATTTAAATATTCAAAGGATGATGATGATGATGATGATGATGATGATGATGATGATGATGATGATGATGATGATGATGATGATGATGATGATGATGGTTTGGTGTTTTACGTCCAGTGGCAAATAATCCATGCATATTAGGACGAAAGAATGTTAATTTAATATATTTTCAGTAGGTGTTCAATGATGTATAAAAATGATGATCTTTAATTGGCTGAAAGAGAAATCTTTTTATTTCATCATATTTTTTTCATTTTGTATGAAAACAGCCCATGTCGTTTGAAAGGAACACAAGGTTATGGAACTATTAGCTTCCCCCATCTAATTAATCAACGTAGTTTATCGCATTGTTCGTGTACTTCATGCCCTCAGAAATATTTATTTGAAAAAGGCAGTTGATAATTCAATATATCGTGTAAATATGAATTACCAATATACATTTTTAACAAGTCAACTAGTATTTTCCTGTGATATAAATGTATAATAATGATTACATTCTGATAAATATATTACAAGATATCTATTTTAAAATCGACTTCTTCATTGTGCCCATTTCAGCTATATGAGCTACGTACAAATTATGTATATCACGTTGAATGATGCTGATTTCATCTTATTAGACAATTTCTTCAAAAGTTCTGTGTTTAAACTTTCACTTTTAGATTTAAAACGTTAATATACATATGTTTATTTATTCCAAAATCTGTAAATATAAGAATTGGATGCTGTGTTTTTGAACATTTATTCGAAATGAAAGTAAGTGACAATCACATTTTAGCATGAAGCACGGTAATATGACAGTCACTTATTATTAGTATTAAAGTGTATTAGAATACAAAGATAAATATGACAAGTATTATCTTTAAAAGATATCTGACGCATTCAGATGTTGGCGAGGAGTTTAAAACAAACCATGAATTTTTATCTGTTTTTTTGTTATCAAAGTTGCACACAATTTGATGACTATAAAGCCTGACGATTCTGAAAGTTGAGTATATGCGCTTTTCTCGAAAGAATTGAAATATATACTGGTACTTAACTTAATGTATATATAGGTATTTTTTTCAGAGATAAAGAAGAACATATCCGTGAAATAGACATAAACATAATATATTATAAGGTTACAATCTGTAATGAATAGCAAACTTGAAACAATTTAAAACCATAAAGAAATGTCAATCATAACTATATTTCACGTACAACTTTAACAATTAGAGATACAACCTATCTCGATGTGTATATCGGGGATGGACGGACGCCAGTAATTAAATATGCGAAAAATATATTTTCACATTCTTTAATTCAAGTATGATATTTAGTACTCTTTAAGATTATTCTTACTTCTTGGAAGTTTTAAACTGCACTTACAAGTACACAAAGTCGATACGATACGTTTATAGCACTTGAGCTATTAATAGCCTGATTGACCAGCATTGGCTTCAGTTGTAGATATAATGAACCTGTCAGTGATATTACCTGCTCATGTATTAAAGGTTAAGCCTACAAAATCCAAAAAACTTGACAGTGGTAATAATGACGCCTTCTTTACCTGAATTTATTTTTATTATCTTGATAATTTCATTTTTAAGTTTGATTTTATGTCCGTTATATTTTTCCTTTTATTGTAGCATATATCTTTTTTTTTTCTTGTTTTTTGTTCTATTCCGTAATTCGTCCAATCAGAGTAATTTAAAGATTAGTGACATCATGCATTCCGTTACCAGTCAAGCATCCTTAGGTCACAAACCAAAATTATTACTGACTGCGTCAGTAAAAATAAAAGATCTACATGTGTTATAACTTCGTCAATAGTAGTTGTATGGTATAGGTTTGTCCTTCAAGGAATTTTTATTTGATGACATTTTTTTATAGTCTTTTGATAGACAAACGTTTCTAGATGTAGTCTGATTTAAAAAGTGTACATTTATAAATTTGTTGTATTTTTTTATCGTAAAAAAGGTATGTAGCCTTTTATAGCCGACTATACGGTATGGGTTTTTCTCATTGTTGAAGGCCGTATGGTTGGCTATAATTGCTTGCATCCACTTTTGTTTTTAACTTTGGTGGATAGTTGTCTCATTGGCAATCATACCTCATCTCCTTATTTTTATGTATCTAGAAATTAAGAAATAAAGACTTACAAAGTACGTTCACACTATACAACAACCTATAAATACTACATGACGAGATACTAGGGAATGGTATCAACTAAGACTACAATAGGTATATAACACATTATAACCAACGTATGTAGAAATGTATAGTGATTTATCAATTATATTGATAGTCTCGATCATCCAGCCGATTAATTTTTCAAAGTATAGCATCTAGATGATAAATAAAATCGAGATGGTAATTTAGGACAATCGGCCTTTTCCTTAGTTTAAGTGGATAATATCTAAGACAATTAAACAAGAAGCTGGTTATTGACTAGAAATGGTCGAAATAATTATGACGTCGCTTAAAGCTTTTTATATTGTTTTCGCTGTGTCGCAATACATTGAAAACACCAGACGGCATCACTTCCATCCATGACCGCGAACGAAAATAATAGATAAGCCAACCTTGTTAAGATGCTATAACAATACAAACTGTAACATAAACCTTTTGCATTGAGCAGTTATATTTTTTATGCATGTCCGTACTATACAATCAAGTTTATAATAACAGTTAAATGGCAAACTATGTTTACACTGGGACCACTCGAACAGTCGTATACTATAAAATAAAATCTGGGATTGATAGCAAATAGTTTATCTTTAAGTACATACATATTTGATGAAAGAGGGTACTGGCGTCGAAATGTGATGTTCACCCAAAATAAGAATGTTGCATGAGAAAGTTTGCTCTTTGATATATGAAAAAAGTAGGAGGAGAGATTCAGTGTACACATGCCAAAGAGACAGTTTAAACCATAAGTAGAAGAAAACGGAAAAAAATGTATCTTTAAGATGTCATTTTGCATATACATCCAATATTATAGGGAAACCTAGGACTTTTTAACATTTGAAACTAGTTTACAGGTCAGATATAAAGCTAGCTTTTATCATCTATTAATGATAAGAATTGAATGGTTCGTTTATTATACTTTCATAAGGTTGTAAAAGCCTTGATGTTGAGCCCATTATAATGACGTGCTTACACACTAATAAAAAAAAAAAAAAAAAAAAAAAAGGCGGAAAATACCAAACGGACAAAATATTTTACTCAACTTTAAAACATATAGCTTGATCTATACAGATTTGAAAAGGGACACATTATCATGAAAAGTCATTTTGTTTTACTCTTATTCCACTATCTGAAGTTTTAAATATAATGTTAGTTAACAAAATCGAGACTGGTCAACTTAAAATAGCTAAATACATTTGTTAGTATTATAAAAAGACACAAAAAAAAGTTTATATATGAATACAAAACTGTTTTCAGAGAAGATAGGAAGAGGCAATATAAACGTGTTTATTTAACGTTAGACACAATGGCATAAAGAATTACGCTGAAAAGACAATTTTTCGCAAAACAATACACAGAAAAACTATAAATTGAGCAACAATGAAAGGAGGTGTGGGTATATGTCAATGAGGCAGCAACCCAATGTCACAAATAACTAATAGACACCAGTAGTTCATCATGTAGTCTCAAACAAAAGTTGAAGATAACAGTGCCTTTATGTCAATATGCAGGTATATTTTGACAATCGGGTTACAATGAAATTAATATATATTTCTATGTTGTAATATTTTTCAAACACTATATGTTTTGTTCATTTATGCTGGTGACAAAAAATGCAAATGGTTTTCATATTTATTTTCTTTTGTAGAGACGAACAAATGTTGATTTTCGAGATATTCATTATATACTTCCACTTTATAAGAATCATTTTCAAAGAAAAAATTCATAAAATACTGAGGTATCAATCAGTATAAATAAATCTCAGTACCAAGAATGTTGGGTTAACATTATTTTGACAGTAACCTCAAAGCCAACAAAAAACCCCAAAAAATAAAACAAAGCTGTACACATCTATAAATATATATGAAACAAAAATAAAGAAAAACATTTTGTTGTCAGACATGTCAGAGCATTTTAAGACTGGTATTAAAAAAAAGAAAAAAAACTTTTAAACAATAAAAAACAAAGACAATAGAAGTGGCTTATTGTGTGCAATGACAACATTACTCTACAAATGTATAATACCATTACAATATGAGTATAAACATACATGACACATACTTGTTTATTAACCGTAACAGTTTAGTTAGACATTACTATGAATCGTTTGGGGGCATGCAAGTTATTAAGATTAAGAAAGAAAGACATGCAATAATAAGGAAACTTTACGTGAGGGAGTTGTATCCTTAAATATTGTACGATCATATTATTTATCTACCGAAATTGTTTTAATAGAATTTGTCCTTATAATCATACCTGTACCGAGGCACTGGCTACCGATCATGGGTTGCTGTTAATGCTTTACAGAGACTTAAAGGGACAATACTGTTCCAGTGGCAATACATAAATTTAAATGAGTGGTACAAATTTCCATCCATTTGATGTGTTTGAGCTTTACATAGAAATTAAATTTTTGGAGAAGGTATAATTCATTCAACTCATAATTGAAAAGCAAAGAAGAATAAAAAAATAAAAAGGGAGTGTTCACATGAGTGGCTTAGTAATGACTTTGGCAGCTGGGCGATATTCTAAGCAAAGATGATTGTCACTTATGTATCAACTATAAGCCAAATGGCAATCGTACTTCGACCATGTTTGCTAATATGTGTTAGAGTTATCTAGTTTATAACTTTATTTGTTTGTAATTAACTGAACGTTGATTTGATACTAAAACATTCCAGAAGAAACAATCATATATATTTTCTCAATAAATTAAAAGTCTTACTGATATATACAACACAAGTAGACAGGACAGATGACCGTATTTGATTTCGTAAAATGTTAACAATGATCCAAATTAGCTTGAAAGTCTATTTCGATATCTTTATGAATAAAAATTATTATGCAGTAATTATAGTAATTGTAAGCGAATTTTTTGTTTAATCATTTGCAGACAAAATTCAATGGGAAAATGTACAAAAAGAAATGAAAATTTCTAATCGTTTTCAAATTGCCCGTGTCAGTAGGTTGCAATTCTGTAAATACAGACAAAGCAATTTCCCATAGGAACTCCCTTTGCGGCTAAAACTGTGACACTTTTACTATGAAGTTTCGTGAAAAATAATATCCCAGAACGGAAAGTTTATATGCACTACTATTTTATTCAAAGGTCAAAATATAGGGCTGTGCGGCATATTTTCAACATTTATATGCCCTGAACTTCTAAGAGTTTAAACTTATACTAAAATTCTATACTACCCTTACCTCCATTTTTGGACCTCCTAAGAATTAAAATTTAGCCGCTACCATGTTTTTCTATACTGGTTACATTCCCAAGTGATGTCTCTATGAGATGAAACACAGAGATCATCAATGGGAACCAGTACGTTAACAAATTAACATACCTATGAATATTAAATATCTCCCCAAAAGAGGCGTGGTTTGAGAAACAGCTGTATTTACAAAGTGCAACCTATACAAACATTTATTCAAATAGAAAACTCTCTAAAACACTTTTTCTCACAACAATACTTATTTATCAGAATTATAGCCTTAAAGAAATCACTGCATATACACTAAGTCTCCTTTTACAGTACATTTTATACCCCTACCCCTGTTTCAATTTTTTAAAGATTTTGAAAACAAGATTCTAATTATTGCCAGCTTACCCTATGTGCATGTTTTCTGACATGAACTGTCTAAAACCTGTTTGAAACTATTCTGATAACAAATTGAAAGCATTTTAGAATACTATGAATGTATTGTTTAGTAGTTAAGCATTCCAACCTTCAAGATTATACAAAGTATCCAATCCTGCCTGTGTCTCCAGTCCACATCTTACTGTATGCCTTTTTGCCAATGAAAGTTCACAATTTCTGCCTCAAATGGTCAGTTTAGAATTCTTGTCACAACAGTATCATCCCTAACCATATATCTAACATAAGTTAGTTAATATATGTCCTAGAAGTGTTTAAACAAAGCCATATTTGCAAAAGTTGTATTGATGAAGATATCAGTCAGGTGCATAAATTCACTAAAAGTTTGATTGAAATGACTGCTTACATCTGATTTTTGCATAACTTCCTAGCACAATTATTGTTTACTTTATAAAAGACCTTTAAAATAAAAAAATCATAGCATTTACAAGTTAAATTATCTGTTTTATGACTCAGGGGAAGGCATTTTCTCTGTTTTTTGCCCCTGGGGCCTCACATTTCCTAATTTTTTTCCCTGTTTCTAGCAATGTGGAATATTTACTACATATTTAGGATAGGACACACTATTGTAAGTTTTACTGAGGTCTTTTTGTAATTCTAGCTTGTACTTTTTTTATGCCGCAGTCACAAAAAAGCACATTTAGGCGTTACGGCTTACTTTTGGGTTATCGACATGACAAAAACACCCCACCAGAAATATTTAGGAAGGATCAATGAGTTGCAATTACTGCGAAGAGTAAATATAAGCACTTCTAAACAATTTAAATTACAAATAGGCATATATTATGAATTTATTTTGAATTCAGGGCTTTAAGTAAACCATGCATACTGTAAACTGTGAATTTATGCTGAGTCATCATAGTTAAGGCCCAGGATTTTCTCAATCTTCATGAAATATTTATAAAACTTCATATTTGAGTTAAATTCTTTAAAATCTCTGAGATTAACCAGATTTTGTGAAATTCTGTATGTTCTATTTTTTAACCCTATATAGGTTGCAATTCTGTAAATACAGACAATGCAATTTCCCATAGGAACTCCCTTTGCGGCTAAAACTGTGACACTTTTACTATGAAGTTTCGTGAAAAATAATATCCCAGAACGGAAAGTTTATATGCACTACTATTTTATTCAAAGGTCAAAATATAGGGCTGTGCGGCATATTTTCAACATTTATATGCCCTGAACTTCTAAGAGTTTAAACTTATACTAAAATTCTATACTACCCTTACCTCCATTTTTGGACCTCCTAAGAATTAAAATTTAGCCGCTACCATGTTTTTCTATACTGGTTACATTCCCAAGTGATGTCTCTATGAGATGAAACACAGAGATCATCAATGGGAACCAGTACGTTAACAAATTAACATACCTATGAATATTAAATATCTCCCCAAAAGAGGCGTGGTTTGAGAAACAGCTGTATTTACAAAGTGCAACCAGTAAGTAGGTGGTATAATAAACTAACCTTTTTCCGTGTCTTTTCGAGTTATCAGTATTGAATGTCCCCATGGTATTTTCCGCCTCTTTTTCTTTCTTTTCATCTTTAGAAAAGAGAGGTGAAAGATACCAAATCGATATTCAAACTCATATATGGAAATCAAACTGGCAAAGTCATGGCAAAAATATGAAAAACGACAAAAAGACAAACAAATATATATCGTTTGATCACTTTTCTGAGCTGACAGACACATACTTCCTGTATAATGCTACTTTTGAATTTTCAAAATGTTGACTGAACTTAAAATTTGTCGTCACACTTTTCTCAAATACATCTTAACAGAAAAACCTTATATTTAGTCAACACCTTGGCTATGATGTGTTGTAATGAGTGAGTTCTTTATGGATACTTCCAAGATGTCGATACTTTGAATTAAAACTAAGGGTAAGCTTATATATATAATTAGCACAATAACACGTGCAATTTCTTGATTGTCTTGATGTTTGACCTGTGTTCTTGTTCTGTTTCTGATAACAAATATTATATAAAGTATTACTGCCTCAATATAGGAAGGTTTTCAATTATAGAGATTTACTATGAAGACCTTACATTTTTCATATATGACAAAACATTGTATAAAGAATTCTCATAGTTTGTAATGAAAGAAAAAGATGCTATGTAAATTTAGTGATATATATCAACTTTGTACTTGAAATAAAAGCATTAATAGAACTCATGTTTATTTATGTTCAAGTGTGCGAAAAACTGCTTCGATGAGGGATATTTATTCGAAACACGAGGAAATGAGGCGTTTCAGTAAGATGCATGTAGAGTGACTAATGCACACGTAAGTTAAAATTGTCAAACACATTCCAATACTGTTTTATTAGATATAATTGTTAAGTACAAAATTATGTTTTTCTAGTTATGACCTTTTAATAAATAAAGGTGATACTCATGTAGATAAGAATTTTGCACCAACTTTTAAAAAATTGATAATAAATTACCATGATATGTTTAATTATTTTGACTAGTATTGTAAAAATAATTGTCAATTTTTTTATCTCGTTCCATATAATTGTATGAATTTCAAAATTATATATACGTCAAAAAAATACGTCACTTTTTGTGGCGTTGATCCGTTAATGTGACGCAGTTTGTGGCTCCTGTGCTGTCGTTAATTCATGGCAGATGTCTGGTGTTATTCTGCGGTTTACATTTTGTAATGTACTATTATATAATTTATTTATGCATTTCTCTGTGCTGAGTGTTCTTGCGTTTGTTTGTACTGTATTCCTGTCACGTAGTGTTATCATTTTAGAGATATTTTTTATCATTGCCATATAAGCGGGAGGTTTGGCAAGCCATATAACCATGTTCAACCCACCATTTGTTCTTAAAATGTCCTGTACCAAGTCAGGAGTATGGCAGTTGTTATCAAAAAGTCCGTTTCTATCTATGTTGGCGTTTTTTGTTGTTGCAGTTCAGTGTTTCTGTTGTTCCGTTTTTTCTCTTATATTTGATGTGTTTCCCTCGGTTGTAGTTTGTAACCCGGATTTGTGTTCTCTTAATCGATTTATGACTTTTGAACAGCAGTATACTACTGTTGCCGTTATCAAATTGTTTGTTACTTTGTCGGTGACAGCTATTGCTTTAAAATAATTTCTCTACATGTCTATTCAGAACATACATCTACTAAATTTAAGTTTCATTAAATTCTATTTGCATTTTGATTATAAGTCTTGGATACTCGGCTACGGGTTTCAATGATCAACCCAACAGGAGGAAAAGGAATATTCCATACTTGAGAGTAATTCAAAACTGTTTTACTAATAGACGTCAATTTCCAACTCCTGTGTTCGGAATGACTGTTGCTGTTGCCTATAGCAAGACATGAATTTCTACATATCGGGTTTAATCTATCGTGTCTTAAACAATCTCTAAAGAACGTTTTGATTAGGGACCTTCCGTTTTGAATTTTCCTCGGAGTTCATTAGTTTTGTTATTTTACTTTTTTGTAGATAAACATGTCTGTAAAACATGTATTTATCAGCCACCAATACATTTGTAGAAGTTAGATTTACAATGCTTACAATGGTGTTTCTACTGACATCAGGAATTTCAACAGCGATGTTTTACCATTGTTTTTCGCCGATATATATGCAAAAACTTGGGTCATGTTACAATATGTCAATAAGCAGACATGGTATCAATCTAGATGACACAACTAATCACCAAAGAGGAAAGGACAATAATGTAAACAACTACAGGTCACATCCTTGTCCTTCAACAATGGGTAAAACTCATTCCATATTTATTAATGTACTGAATATTTCCTAGTTTTTTTTTATCATAAATTGATGTGAGCAGAATTACATGTTTTGATGTTTTGTTTTTTTTTTTTTATACTTGTTGCGGAGACGATTTGAATTGTGCAGTGGAATAAATTGTTCATATAAAGTTCGACGATTTGGGATTTGGGAGTTCGACGATAATGTTATACCAATAGCATTATTATATCCATAACATATAACTAACTCGAATGTTTGCTAATAACTACGTTTTAATCCAATATTTACAATATTTACAATCATTGCGTATTACAATTTCACAACATTGTTTTCGATGTTAACTTATCGCATGATAAAGACGATCTGTTTACGTTTGAACATTAGACATAACATTTCACACTAATTTAACCTGATTCCCAGAGATGATCAAAACAAAGTAATTAAATCGCCACAGCTGCATTTGCAGACGACTATTATTTGAACTCTAAATGACTAGACTGACCTACTGAAGGTGTCATAAAATTTAGGAATCCCGTTAAGATTAACAATTAACTTTCTACACTGTAATAAATTCTTTGGAAAATACTGTTATCTTTAACTAATCTTAGCAGACGAAAATGTAACTTTATTTCAACATAATTATATTGAAAATTAACGATAAAAATAAACTTGCAAAAATATAAGTGCAATTAATAAAAACCGATTTCTACTCTATTAAAAATCATAACTAAAAAACAATCATACTAATAAAAACTAAAAACTATTGTCTTCAATCCAATACTAAGAGTACAAAGACTAGTAATACTTGCAAAACAAAGTTTCATTCGTTTTGTTGTTTATCGTGATCGTTACTGTATTTCATTGTGAGCTGTACTAATATCTTGCATGTTGTCTTTGTATATGTAACTGCACGTCGTCATTGTATTGTTGTTTTTGTTTGTGTTTTTAAGCCTCCTCGTTGAAATGGCTAACTATGTTTGATTTGGTTTTTTTTTTACATTTGTTCTGCGAAGTTTTGATACAGAATATATGGTTGAAATATTCGCCACTGTACGTTAAGCAAACAACACTCAATCATATATGTATACTATTATCTTTAAATTGATTGTTACTGTTTTTTTCTCTCCAAAAATCTCCCGTTTTCCAAAAATTAGTATCTTAACATCCGTTGCACATTATAAGATATTTTACTTTAGGAAAAGAACAATAACAAAAAAATGTATACCAATCGTGAGACTTTCAGAACACATTTACTCAAATAACAAACATGTATACACTGTCCGGACATTTCCAATGTCCTTAAATGTGCCAAATTAAACAAAGCTACACAGCTTTAATTTTTCTGATGTAAGAATTCCATCACGCATCAACAAAATTAAATAATGACCTTATATATCGGAGCATCTTAACAGAACCCAAATGTCATACATGTTATTGATACGAACGTCACCCGAAACGAAGTACTAGGACTGCGCCTTTATCACTAAATTAGATATGTTAATCAAACAAAAGTTTGCTTTTATTAAAGTAAAAAAAATATATTTGTCTCGAGAAGAATTAACCCCCTTCCACACAAAAGATGAATTGTCGATGCCAAACTCTGATTAATATTGCAGACTATAAACATATATTTTAAGTTTTTTGCAGAGCCAACTTATGTTAATTGTTACTGATTGTATACAGATATATAGACATTGCTTGAACAAAGTATACACTTTCGATATTAAAAACACGTGGTTATGGAATAACTTTCACCAGGTATGCGCATGACTATACGTTTGAAAAGTCAAACATATAAAACTTTTGAGAGCATTAAAAACTTAAAAAACACACAAAACCTTCAAAAGTCAACTTTTCGAGAGGGATATACAATATACTAAATAAATGATAAGTAAACATTATTATACATGTACACGTTTTACGTACATTTGTATTTCAGAGAAGAACAAATAATAACAATTACAAGATATATCTTCAATACAGTGGTATATCTGCCTTTTTTTTTTTTTTATAATAATAGCACACTCTGTTAGAGTCGTTTTCTACGAATCATCATCGACGTAGTCTTCATTGACTGACTACCTTTCCAACTGTGCCTACGCATTCCTTTGTTATCCTTTTTATTTCCTAGATACAGTCCGTTTAGATTTGCTGAATGACAATTTTTATACCACCATGCCCCTTTGTAATATTTTGCACAATTTTCACTGCCATGGCTTTCATTATCCTTATCTTTTGTCTGATTATTATGACCCTTCAGAGAATCGCCTATTGTTTGTAAAAAAAAAACGAAAATGTAGACTCGATAACGATGTAAATGAAAATATCCACATATGAACTGTCTATTCAGTCATATCGTATTAGCTACAACACTACTGATTCACCAAATAATTTTATTATTAAAAGTGAATAAATTATCTAAAGTGGTAAGGCTAATAAACTGTAAATGTACATAATTATATTGTGTCTATTTATCAAATATATAAAGTACTATATAGATTTTATAACAAATAATGCACTGAAAACGAAAATAATTACATCCATATTTCATGTAGATGTTTTAAAACAGTTTTTATTAAACATATTTCATCAAACTGCAACTTTATGTCAGCTTTGCTTTCTGCAAATCACATATGGACAATTTCATCTTCCATATGATATATAAAGCAAAAGATCAAAACATAGAAAAATATTTGTATTTTGAAAATCATCATTCTTTTCTAATAGTTATATGTCTTTTCCACAAGTTCTAGCAAGTGATATAACTAATGATTCATACCGCAAATTTTGAGTAATTACAATGAAGTAAAAAAACAAACGCGTTTTAATTCGCAAGGCTATGATGTTGTACAATATGTTAGATTTAGATAAGTTTTTATACACGATTGCTGAATGCAGTGATGATTCAAGTGGCAAGTGCGTTGGTTGTTTGCATTGTCACGATCTCCAAAGTCAGTTTAATTTCAAATAGTATTTTCAATTTCGTATTATTGAACCTACTCATTACATAATGGAAAATAAGACCAAGCATACTTTCAACGAATGGATAGAAACAGAGGACCATTAGCTGAGCGTATTCAAAATGTATTTAACAATATAAATATTACCTGCCATTCCACTATAACCATTCACTGTCAGTCTGTAGTTGGTCGACCTGTCGCCGATGTAGAAGGTTGAATATTTTGCATAGGCTTTATCGCCATTAAAATCCTCCAGATTGACCCTGAGTTCATACTGTTCTCGAGATGTTAGTTTATATAGCTTGTCATTACCTTCAAAAATCAAAGTAAAGGGAAGGAAATATTGAGATGAATATGTATTTTCATTAAACCCTCTTTTGCATTCAAATTAACAAACATTATTCAAATCTATCATTTTTAAATTAGTAAATGTGACTTAATTTTTCATTGAGACAGCTATCTTATGGAGTCGAAATAAAAACAGATTTAAGCAACTAAATGTCACCGCACGGCCTTCAACAATGAGTAAAAAAAACCAAAAAAAACAAACATATACTAACTATAAAAAAAACACCGACATGAAAACATATGACACAATTCAAACAAAAGAGCAAAGGTCTGACTTATAACAGAACAATTAACGAAACAAACAAATATTACAGACAGCAACTAACGACAATCACTGACATGCTTACTTGTGGAAGGCACATATAGAATGAGGAGGGGGTAAACATGTTTGTAAGCACTCAATCCCTACTATAACCTGGGACAGTGGTGTAACAGCAAAACATAAGGACAACACAGTAAAACGAGAGTGATAACGGATTGTTTTAGTGTCATGCATCTTTCGACTTTTCATTAGTGTTATTCATCTTTCGACTATTCATTTTCTACTGGAAGCGTAAAAGTTATTTGGTAAAAATACTTATCTAACCAGAATTCCGTTTTAAGATTACCAAATCCATTTACATATTCTTCCCATCCTCGGTAGAAATCTACTTTACCGTCTTGTCTTCGCTGAAAAACCTAAACTTTAAAATCCGTGATACTATATAAAAGAAAAATAATATAATGTGGCGTATGCCAGGTACTAATAATATGTGCATTGATGAATGAGAAAAATAGCTGTATATTAGATGTACACATATATGATAATTTAAAAATACGGAACTTACCGCCATAATAATCATATACATTTATATCAGTATAAATATATTTTCAATATAAACTGAAAACTCAAGCCTATCATGCACTTTACAGTGGAGTATTATATCATAATAAAAAGTAAAACAACAAAAATACCAAACTCCGAGGAAAATTCTAAACGGCGGCTAATGTATGTTTGAACGTTACACTTTGAACAAGGCTGGCAAAAAAGTGAAACATGTACAGGATTTATACATCAAATTTTAATGTCAAATGTTGCGTGACTCATTATTGCAACAGATTGGACTGATAAACATTTCTAAGAATAAATGTCAATTTCTACAAAGTTGTCTTACTTCGTTGTATATTTATAGGATATTATATTTTGACACATACTTTAATGTGTATGTTGTTCTATGCCCTATTAAGATATACAACAATCAATATTCGTTTCTATAAATGCAAAGATACAATGATTAAGACCTGTACACATATAAAAATAAACACATAACAGCAGGAAGAGTACTTTCAAATAATGAGGATGCTTACCCGTTCTTTTTAATTTCCATTTCAATAAAAAGAAAATCCATAGTTCAATTTCCCTTCTCAAAAAAACGTACGGACTTATTCTATATGATGTATACATGACCGGACGGACTTATCACGTCAACGCCTCCTGCAGTGATGGATTTGGTGGTGGTGGGGGGCATATATGTCCAAATCATAACGTTGCTTAGTTTGGGGGTTCCCCCTTTTTCCAAATCATGGTTCCACATCTGCCCTGTTTTCTTTCAATCGGGTTTCATGCAATTCTGATTACAAACACTCCATTTTTGTCTGCATAACCTTTTACATGATTACCATTATTGAACTGATATCACACGAGCTCGAACAAGGATTATGACGTATTCACATGCAGAGTGGTGCTTTGTGTCTATTTTCTTATGTTAGTTTTTTTTGTGCCTCGTACCGATCTTTTGAGTTAAGAGAATTGCTACTGATTTGTACAGTTTGTACTTATGTTGTGCTGTTACACCACTGTCCAAAGCTAGGAGGAGGGTTGAGCGCTCACAAACATTTTTAACCTCGCCACATTGTTTATGTACCTGTCCCAAGTCAGGACCCTGTAGTTCAGTGATTGTCGTTGGTTCATGTCTGTCATATTTGTTTTGTTATGAATCAAGCCGATAGTTTTCTCGTTTGAATTGTCCAATATTTTTCATGTCGGACCTTTTATATATCGTCTCATTGGCAATCATAGCACATCTTATTTTTTATATGGTACATGATAGGTTACTTAGAGATACACATGTGCTAGTTACATAACTAGTGAAGTATTGGATGTTTATAACTTACTGTTGTTTTCATCATTTTAACCCTCATGATCTTTCTCCTTTGCATTTCCCATATTTTCCAATTCTTTATTTGCCTGAAAATTGATTTCTGAGATATTTTCTAAAAATTGGTATGAAAATAAGAACAACTCTCGAATATGCATTTCGCATTTAATCTAAATATACTGGTTTAATTTATGATACAACAGTCGTCCTCATTATTTCTTTAAATCGAATTTAAACTTTAAAAAAAACCGAAGAACTCATTTTAAGAATGTTTTTAGAAAAAGAGAGAACAGAAACTTAAGGAACAACCAAAAATAATAAGCCAAAGAAAAACCAACACCATAGCCAAATGAAAAAAAAAAAATGACGAAAATACAACAGTCTGCAAAACACTACACAGATTCAGATTCAGCAACACGCATCCAACATAAAACCGCAGGTGGGCTCATTTGTTTCGGAAGTGTAAATAGTTCCCTGTTCCTCTTTTGGCACGTAAATAGTTGTTGCTTCACAAAGAATATTCACGTTTTTAACAGGTTTCTAAATTTACGTGAACGAACATTTCATAAGTATACACCACTTTGTTATCTTTCAAATACTTTTTTCACCATTTGTTTAGCACAGTGATAAACAATAGAAAGCCGCCAAAAAACTCACTACTTAATGAGCAGCTATTTTACTTTAAATGTAAAATTTAAACTAAGTGCATGATTGAAATTATGTGTCTTGTGTCATAGACTGATTCATACCATACATCTTCTTTAGACCCAAACTACGTATTTAGGCATATAAGACATAATTTCTACTTACTGCAAATAAAAATTTCTCAAAGTCAGGAACAACGACTGACACAGAAATAAGTTTCTAAACTAATCTTCTTGGTACTTCTTCAGTTTAGTACATAAAATTGTTGTGAACTGATAAAATGAATACGGGTGCCACTAGTGGAGCAGGATCTGCTTACCCTCCGGGAGCACCTAAGATCACCCCTGGTTTCAGGGGGGTTCATACTGTGTTTTTATTAACATACGTTTATATCCGAGACCTTTGTTGAACGTTTCACATTTCTGAATGAACTTGACTATCCTTATGTCGACTTATATCCTGATTTATATATATATATATATATATATAGGAAAAAGTCAAATAGAATCCGTATGCTGGTAACATATAAGAAAATTAATATAAGATAATGACGGTTTCAATTCATCACTTTTACTAGCGCTTTCACTGCTTTCACAGATCTTCAGGTAATGTGACTGTGACTTGTCACATTACCTGAAGATCTGTGAAAGCAGTGAAAGCGCTAGTAAAAGTGATGAATTGAAACCGTCATTATCTTATATTAATATTTTCTTATATATATATATATATATATATATATATATATATATACAAGTCTAAATTGAAAACAACGTTCAAACCTATGATTGCGTTGGATAAAAACCGCAATTTTCATACGTGTGCATGCAAAACAAATTTCTTGGTAGAGGGGTCTAAATACAGCACAAACAACATTTCCAAAAGACCAAAAAGTGAAAAAGTATATTTTAACAAAACGCATTTGACTTGCAGGTCGAACAACGAATGTTCTTAAACCCTGCTGACTGCCATGGCGATTGCCAAATAAACGGATCACAGATGTAACAAAATGGATCTAAATTTTAATCTAATACCAAATAGAAAACAAAAAACTTGCCGAATAGATGGTATACCGCAAACATGAGGTGCAAAAATTTGTACACCATATCCGGATTTCGACAATTAATGTCTCTTCAGTGATGTTAGGAATCGAAACGGTATTTGGAAGGCCATATAATTTACCTCAATTTGGGATTGACTCTTGAATTTTGAAGAGTCGAAATAGGATGAACGGATCATATAAACCCGAAGGCAAATATAATACAAGCCCAAACGAAAAAATATAAACAAGTCTAAATTGAAAACAACGTTCAAACCTATGATTGCGTTGGATAAAAACCGCAATTTTTATACGTGTGCATGTAAAACAAATTTATATATATATATATACACTGTTTTTGTTATGAAGTAAAACACTGTATTCTAAATAGCATGTTTGGTTTTGTTGTGTTGGATTGCTTTTGATTTGAAACACGCCTTTTATCTTATAAGTATGTCTGGATATGGTGTAAAAAATTTTGCACCTCATGTGTGCGGTATACCATCTTTTCCGCAAGTTTATTGTTTTCTGTTTGGTAATAAATTAATTATAAGATCCATTTTGTTACATCTTGTGGTGCGTTTATTTGGCAATCGCCAATGGCAGTCCGCAGGGTTTTAGAACATCAGTTGTTCGACCTGCTAGTCAAATGCGTTTTGTTAAAATATACTTTTTCACTTTTTTGGTCTTTTGGAAAATGTTGTTTATGCTGTATTTAGACCCCTCTACCAAGAAATTTGTTTTGCATGCACACTTATAAAAATTGCGGTTTTTATCCAACGCAATCATAGGTTTGAACGTTGTTTTCAATTTAGACTTTCATATATGAGTAATTGTACATCTTGATAAAACCAAAGGAAATAACCGAGTGTTTACTCACATGAGAACCACGACCGATGCAATGCGTGAGGAAGGATCTGCACACCCTTCAAGAGCATTTAAGATCACCCCCTGTTTTAGGAAGAATTCGTGTTGCTCTATTCATATCTTTAGTTTTCTGTGTGGTGTATTGTAAACAGTTGTTGATTGTCATTTCGTCGGTTTTTGATTTTTGCCATAGCGTTTTCAGTTTGTCTATACCTTTGGTATATTTCTTCTCTTTTACGGTTTATTACATCTTACCAAGAACTTACTAAGTTCGATCTTAATACATTCGGCTACAAATATAGTAACTCGAATCATTGATAGAATTATATATCTTATAAATCATTAAAGGAATGGTATTTATGGTTTTTGTTTTACATTTTACTACAAAGTATAACACTTTTATGAACGCAGTTGGAGGTTTCTGAATAAAACATGGAACATTTTAATCAGGGTATTTATCAGCTGCTATCCATTAACTTGACGATGACCCAGCAGAAATGTTGTTTATTCTCACTGCTAGGCCTGTCATTAAACTGTACAACTGATACAAATGCCTCAAACTTATTTCAGACTGTTTCATTACTCACAACTATAGCAATTCGTTTGAGGGGATTATTATACTGCGTGGTAATTAAGTTTAAATACGTTATTACATTTAATGGCTAGAGATTATTATTTTGTCTAGCGCGCAACGGGCATTGAAATATAAATATAAGATTGCTTCGAAGCAAATTACATGAATTTATACACTTAGAAAGATATAAATTATAAATCGAAATAATAACGTCGTCCATTTTGGAACTCTTTATTGTAAGAATCCTACATTTTACAATACAGCATAATTGTGTTTAGTTTACACCAAAGGAGAAAGAAAACGGAACACATGTGTTCATTTCAATTGACTGTAGAAAAAAAGAGGCAGAAGCTACCATGGAGACACTCAAAACTAATAATTTGAGACAAAAGACAACACTATGGAAAAAAAACGAAAGACGAAGAAAAGACAAACATGTCCACAAAACACTTCTTAAAAACTAAAGACTGAACATGAATTCCACCAAAAACTGGGACTGAACTCAGGTGCTCAGTAAGGGTTAGCTGATCCTGCTTCAATAATTTGCACTCGTCGGTCGTGTTGTTCATGGTAAGTACAAATTCGTTAATGATTCTAATTTGGTAATGTCACAATCAAGGAAAAGAGAACAGAATGGTGCTTACGACAATTATCATATATCCGTGGTCATCAGTGACCGAGATATTTCATAACTGTCAACCAACTCATAAAGGCGTCAATTAAACTTTCGAAGGGATGACTTCCACTTTACAACTAGGAACCCGTGGTTCAATAATTTCTTTGTCAGCAGAAACACATTATAAAGGAAATCATCGTAGGGAAACGCAACCTGTTCAATATCGTATCAACTGAGACATTATTTACTATGTTGCCTTTTCTTTTGTTCTCTGTGCAGCGTTCTGCTGATTTTTCATACGTGATTATAAAGTCTATCATTGACTTGGGATTTTTATTATGACAGTCCTTTGTTATCTTTTTTATTCCTTATAGATGAAGTCTCTCATGGCCTCTACAGATTGGTTACTCTCTTATCAGCATTATATTTCAGATCAATTTGCTGATTTGTTTGAATTTATCTTGGCCTTAAAAAGGGATCTGATACTCAGTGTATCTGATTATAACAATCAATAACTTTCAGTGTCTGAAAACTACGATAATATAAGAACGATAGGAAATCAACATGTTGACGTCCATAAGAGTTTTTCAAATATTTCATTTTTTCTCTTTTATTTTTCTTTACACACATATTGCTGCAAATGACCACTGCAGTCGAAACTCTATGACACTATGTGTAATACACATTGTGGCTAATATTTTCAAATACAAAAGCGAGATGATTGATCTCAATATTGTCGACCTCAAATTTAAACCTCCTGCTTGCAACATATTGCTTGTTCCCGATTCAATTATATCAAAAATTCTTTGTGAATTGTGTTAACCAAAGAGTCGAAAAACGTTGCGCCTAAGATATTAATTGGAAACATAACTATTGAAATATTATTTAGTTCAGGCAAAAAGTATACCAGACAATGGGGGTACACGTGACATAAAATTCTTTTATGTCACGTGTACCCCATTCTTTCCAAATGGATTAAAGCAGTGATATCGTTCATACAAATCATAATTAAAAATATGCAATGGATCTATGAACAATCATACTACACTGATCATTTTAGATGCACATGTTTTTGTTTGTTACCTTTATTTGTCTCTTCTTAATCGATTATGGTATTTGAACATCGGTAAACTACTGTTGCTGAAATGAATATCTAGATATTAAATACCCGAAGGAATTAGAATAGACTGTCATACTCGTGAATAAAGACCCAAATACAAATTACTAAAATGAAGTACATCTGAATAACAATTCAAAATTAAGCATAGATACTTTTTACATGATCACTTGCATCTGATTTTTTTATTACAGAAAACTACAGTTCTATTCAAGTAAGTGTAATAGAATTACTTAGTTGAGATGTCTGACTTTTTAATATATTTCATGAATCCAAACCCATAAAGAAATAACAATTTTGCGTGCTTGTTCATCTCGAAAAATTAATGCGGAAAGAAAGTTCGCAATCGAATTTCAAAAAATGTCTTCTGAAGTAGTAAGTATGCATAGTGTTCGCAGATTTAATGATATAGATACATATTTTGGTCTGCTTGTCAAATCCAATTTTTTTAAATAAAGTATCGATAAATGAAATTAAAGAGTATTTAATTGAGCAATTCCCCCACTAACCAAAACATTATCTTTTTATTTGCCAGACCTCAATAATTGCATGGAGAGATGTCTTGGATTGATTAATATTCCTAATCACATAATATAACTTCATTTGAGAAAATTGAATCTAAATGACCAAAGTTTATTAACATCCTTCCTAGACCTTTCAGGGGAATGAATAAAGCACTATTCTAAATCAATGTAAACTATTATACAGTCTTTAGTTAAGCATAACACGCAGCACCTTTCATCCAGTTATCAATTAAATAAGGATATATGATTAAAAGCGTTAGTTGACATGTCATGAAAATTTGTTTCATCGATGTGAAATTGAGCCATATATTAAAAAAATTTTTTTTTATACAAAATGGAAAATTAATCAAGGGATATTTGATCGATAGATACCATCACTGTTAAGTTAATGCACATAATTAAATGTACACATGAAATATCATTTGGAATTTATATCCATTAACACACGAGAATTGCGATTAAACATTAAATACGAAATATTTTATTTCAGATTGATTTTGTAATGTGTAATAAGATAAACGGAACTAATCTAATTGCACCAGATACGCATTTCGACAATGAATGTCCCTTTTTGGTGATGCTCGATACCAATATATTTGAAAACCAAAGATCTAATATACACGTTAAAGAGCAAATCAAATCAAAATGGACAAAAATAAAAGACGTGTAAATGCGCATTCTGATGTATAATGTGAATATTATATTATTGTGGAAAAAACGGAAACAATTTGCGTCAATTAATAATTTCAAAAACTAATGTATGATCAACATTCACATGTATAGAATTCAACTCTAGCACTTTTGTGTTGACATGAATTATCATTGACATGGTTATTATTATAAATGAACTGTTGAATACCAATTGTTTAGATTTTTCGAAACACTAAGTATTTGCTACCATATGAATAGATTACCTAGGCGTCTGACATACAAAACGTTTAAGCCTGGTATCAATGATGAGTTTTCATATTAGTAAAACATATAACCAATAAATGTTTTTTTGTATGAAAAACATATTTGTCACTTTTTATTTGTAGACTTACCTAATTATTCAATTTGTGTGTGCAATATTCAAACCAAAGGGCGGGAAAAACAACACATACACTGTATCTGAAAAAGAAAATATTGATATAAATAAACGGAAAAGTAGGGCAACACCCAAAGAGACAGCAACCTAACAATACAGAAACCACCATTCATATTCACCTGAACACACTATAGACATATCTTAAGAAATATGTGTCAAGGTCTGCGTTACCCCGAATTGCTTATGGTGTAATAATTCACTCTCAGAATTTACTACTTTATCAATATAAAATACTACAACTTGTAAAACATGTAACCATCCTTTTCCTATCTACAACATCATATACTGTCTTACAACCCTAGATAACCATTGAGCAAGTAATAGATTATTACACAAGATGCAATTCATATAACCTACATTTTGTACATGACGTTATTTAAGGTAAGTGTCTCCTCACACTTGGTATGCCAATTACGTCACAATTGATAATAATTGCTGTAGTATGGCTCAGGCAAATAGGGTCGATGGAAGCATATATCATTATTGATATAAGCTGATAAAGCAGTGATACAAGCAATGAGTTATATCCAAGAAAAAAAAAACATTTGCATGACAATAAATATTGTAACACCTGAAGGTTTTGATGTCAACACAATGGTTAACCAAAGACAAATCAAATTTGTTTCGGTGCGTGTATAATTGTACAATCCAGTTAAGACGAACTAAATAGATTGTGTTGAAGCATCATTGTCCTGGTATTGGTACAAACTTGTGCAAATCTTTATTTTAGAGTAAAACCAAATCTATGCAAAATAATTAATTGGAGAGTACTCACATCTGGTAAGTTCATGAACATGTTCCGAAACCTGTTTATTCAATTTAATTCTCAATACAAAGTACACATAAAGCCCTTGTCGAATTAATTTTACATCAATTTGAAAATAATGACTTAAAAAAGGTCGTTCAACTAATCGACGTTTCAGTGACACACATAAAATCTAGCACCAATATCAATCGTGCAAGTAAGATTTTTAATTATAATAAATGACATATGTTTTTAATCCGAAATTTCTTGGATTGTTGGTAACATGTGGATTCATCATTTTTTTAAGTATGCGTTCTATCTAAGGGGGTGAACTATTCAAATACTATTCATACATTTTCATGTTTTTGCAATGTATGATTTGATGATACAATTTGCCTACATGAACAAATTAGATGTCGTATACCAATTACACAGGACCCATTACTTGGAACTAGTTGTGCCCTGTATTTCTTGTCGTGTTACAGTTGTTAGAATAACAAAATGAGTGAATATTGTATTTGAAAAGATTGTTGATAAAGTGGTCTTCAATACTGGTAACGTTATTAGGGGCAAGGGGTTGCGTAAATAATAAACTAGCTCTAATTGCAGTAGCTCGTACACGTTGTCAACTCTATCTTTTCATCATTTGATTACCAGTTCGAGGGGATCTGATGCATGATTTATCGCTTGTTGTATACTTAATCTTGAATACTCACCCTGCATCGTGCCTTTTAAGATATGTGTTCAGGGCACCGTGTCGTTATACAAGATAGATTTTGACCATCAACGATACCTTAACTTAGTGGAGCTCACAGATGACAACTGTAAATGCAATAATGTCAAATTCCTGTAATAAAGTTATTCGAAGGTTGCATTGGATTTATATAAACAGTGTTTAGCTGTGTATTTTGATTATTTATATTAGGAAACTTTGAAAATGTTAACCGTTTTTCTTTCAAATAGCTGTGCATGTTATGTTTTTGTTTTCCTTAGTACTATTATAGAACAACAGTTATATTCTATATATACATTCTTGGCTGTTATAAGGTCTTCCTATTTTTTTTTAGTAATATTCCTATATTTATCTAATAATACCGACATTATTCACTATACACGAAAATGACATATAGTGACCTTTTAATAACATATAATTATTCTATTTTATTTTAAGGTAGATCATGCATAATAACGTCTATCCTTTGTCAAACGTAATATTCAGACTTTTAACAGAAAAAAACACATAAACAATTAGTGCTGGAACTCAAAATGCAATATGTTTTAAAAGAAGTATAGATCAATGGCATTTCAACGACAGAGTGGTTAAGGACCGGCTTATGATTAAAATCCAACGCAAAATAATATCCCACGATTCAATATGTTCAATCGAAGCTGTATTCATATGTTTTAAAATATTTACTAAATTACAGGAGAAATTTAATTGACGTACATAGTCTGAACATGTGGTTTATCAGCTCAGTAGTCAGTACTTCGGTACTGACATGATTTATAACAAACCTTTCTAAAATTGTCCGTTTAGTTTTGAAATTATAAAGAAACTAAGGTTTCAATTCCCTCAGGCAAAGTTGATCTTAGATGAATTTGGCTATTTGTTTTATGTATTTTTGTCATATAGCTCTTCAACTGTTTCGGCACTTATACATCCCTCGGATTTCAAATATTTGGCTTTGAGCGTTCCTGATGAAGGTAAATCCAGAAAAGCGCTTCGGACGCATGAAATTATTAAACGTGTTGTTTTCAAGTTTTTTATGCAAACGCTATAAAACCAGAAAAAAAAATTTTCGTTCCTTTGGTTTTGAAACACGACCGAATTGCATTTTGTGTATATTGTACGTCATAACAATGACTGACGAGAAAAAGATGCTTTTTTTAGATGGAGCATTTCTTTTATACATAATACAATTGTAGTTAAGTATATTGACTGCTCCGTGTGAAAATAACAAGCTTATTAACAGACTGTTATAAATTGATAGTATATAAATAGCTAAACTAAAATATATCTTCTTAATTCATTGGACACAAGAGAGACTTGAACTAATTGTAGACGCGTACATTATTACTGCATTTACGTCTTTAAAATGTCCTGTACCAAGTCAGGAATATGGCAGTTGTTATCAAATAGTCCGTTTCTATGTATGTTGGCGTTTGTTTTTGTAGCAGTTCAGTGTTTATGTTGTTCCGTTGTTTTCGTTGTTTTCCTCTTATAGTTGATGTGCTTCCCTCGGTTTTGGTTTGTGACCCGGATTTGTTTCAGTTTAATCGATTTATGACTATTGAACAGCGGTATACTACAGTTGTCTTCATTGTGACAACAACAACAACAGTGAGTTTTATTGTCAAATGATGCACCGTGACCGTGAACAATTGGAGTTCTTCTTACGTGAATTATTCAAGAAACTATCAAAATATACAAAAAGACGATTCTATTGAAAGACAATTTGAACATATTGTGAAAACGTATGTACCACCGTTTTGATTATTCTTGGTACATTTGGAAATGTGTGTACTTTATTGGTTATGAGAACAAGACCATTTCGGCATTATCCAATTGGGTTCTATATTTCAGCATACGCTTTAACAAGTTTGTTTTTGGGATCAGAGTGGGTAGCGCTAGCAACAGAAAAACGATCTATTGACAGTCAGGCAGATTGGATATGTAGATTATGGCAATTGTTTAGTCGAGTGGTAAAATATTCTAGCATTTGGTTTGTTGTTTCTATGACAATCAACCGCTATATAACGATCTGGCATAGGAAAAAATTCATCGAAGATATGTACTTTGTTCATGGCTAAATTTGCCCTATTTCAATCTTCTTTGGACTTATTGTTGTTAGTGTACATGCAATGTGAACATATGAACTGATGGATAGTTGTTTCTTCTTTCATAACGATGATGAATTACATGTTGTTATCTGGCCTTGGATGTCTGCAAGTTGTTATTCATTTATTCCATTAGCTTTAATCATAACTTTTGATATTTTGATATTTACGGGGCTATGTATAAGAAAAGTACCGGAAAAAAATGACAACGAAATAACACCAATGGTACTGACGCATGTCACACTAGTTTTATCTATGCTTTTGTTTTTGATAGTGCTGCCACCTACTTTAATTAGTATCGTTGATCAGACTTATCCACCATCATGGCTGCAAAATCCTGACTTTAGATTGCAGTTGGCAAAAACTAAAGTTATCGGACATTACATGGCGTGGACAGATACTGTTCTTGTATTTAACATCTGTATACTGCTTTCGCAAACTTTTAGAACACAGGTAAATAATATGCTCAAAACTTTGATATTTTCTAAACTGGACAGGAGAATGTATGAACTTCACCATGGCTCAGATAGTAGTGCCAGTCAAATGGAAACGGAAACATCTGTAACTCTGGTTTAAACATATGATTTTCGCATTTTTAAGAATAAATATATCAACTTCAAAAGCATTGGCAGAAAGAAAACTGAGTCTGTATGTATGTGTTTTAAGATGTTCTGTTTTGTTAACTACTTGGGTTGTCATAAATCATTTTTAATGCGTTTACACAAAGAGTAGTAGTGTTGCTGTTGGTTAACAAGATGTAATTAATGTTAAACTAATACAATGATTGTGTGAGTCAATATGAGGGAAGATTTTTTTCTTATATGCTAAGCTGTGATGTACAAACTAATAGTTTTAGTATAATTACATGAAGTTTCGTACATGAAATTAAAGAAAAAACGTTGATTTTACTGCTACTTTTTCCATTTATTTCAGATGATTTAGACAAGAGAAGAACATGTAATATTGTGGATTTGTTTTAATACAGGTTTTATTGTAAAACTAATCAAATGATCATTATCATACCTTTGTTTTCTAAATTACTAAGTTGCGATGTAAAAACTGTATTTGTTTGTGTATAATGACATACAATTTCATTATTAAGACAAACAAGACATGTTTGTGACATACAATTTCATTATTGAAACAAACAAGGAATAAGAAATGATTTTACTTCTATTTCACCTTCATTACTTTCAACCGTCTAGACAATAAGAGATTGTTGTAGGTTAAACACATGTTTTACTGTGAAACTAATTTTGCAAGGAAAATAAAAAGTACAAAGCTTAGTTCTACAAGCTCAGCTGTTATGTAAAATTATTTTTCAGTATTATAACATCAAATTTCGTAATTAAAAAATTATAACTTTATTGCAAGTTCTTCTTGTAAAAATGCGTTCTACTTTTGTATCGTATTCTTAACCTATATTCATTCTTGTAAATCCTATTTATTCAATTAACGTTCATCGCCTTTATATACATTTTTATTAAATACCAGCAATAAATAATTTTATACATACATGAAAGAGTAATATTGGAAATAATGTGTCTATTGAATAATCTAAATGATTCATCATATTGCAACAACCCGCACGCCCATCCAACCTGCAGTACTTCCCGAAATCAATACGAGGTTTTTGTTGGAAAACCCGGTTTAAAACCTTTTCTATAATACAACATTTGTTTTTATCTTAACGTGTCTAGTCTGTTTGCAAAAAGTATTATTGTCTGTTGCACGAAAATAAAATTTAAAAAATATCTACCACCATCACTTCCTGTTTTTTCAATAACTTATGATTTTCAAATACAAGCCCTTTCATGTCTAACATTTAAAAACCAGACAGAGAGTATATAAATAATTTTGTAACGTAGAAAGAAAGAGACTTTCATTTTCCTCATATTTCTTTTGTCATTTCCTTCTCATGATGTAATAGTTGACAGACAATTGTGGTACGTATCAGCGAACAACTAGGAGAGTTATATAACAATAAATATACTGTGCAAAATAAGTATAATTTAATAACAAATTACTAGACAAGACATTAATAAATCAGACCAACAATAAAGACGACTATCCCCATGACAAGAAAAAAGTAATAAACAGGATTTTCAGACCGTTACACATTAAACAACTAACTAAAACATCACATTAATAAATTTATAATAATGTTTTAAACTCCTGGCTGAGATCAGCTGTGCCATGAGCGCATTATATACTTTTACCCATTATAACAAGCAGGTCCAATAAGCCCAGATCAAATATGAAAAAGCAAATACAATGTTAAAATATGAAAATTACACAATATCAATATAAAAGAATAATTCACGCTCAAACTTAAAAATCTAAAAGCCAAACACCTATAAATACATGAATACGTGAGGGGCGCTATATGAAAAAACGAACAGCCAAATAAATCAGAAGTAAACTTTGAATGATTGAGTCGGAGCCCTAGCTCCTAAATAATGTTAAACTCAACCAGGAGAATTGTAGAAAAGTAAGTTATAGACAATCGAAGGCAGAACCTAAACACCGACTACTGAGCTGATCAAAACATCTGGGACTAATTGTCCACCAGCCATGGTATCAGTCCAATGCTAAAAACGTAAAAAACATACAGCAGTCTTTAGATTTTTAACTTTGTCTTTTCGTCGTTTTTTCGTTTTGTATTTGCAATATTAGTTTCTCTTGAACTTATGAAATTTTAATTTCCCCTTGGGATCTTCCGCAGCGGAGGGGGCATTGATTGCTACCCTTGTCTGTCTGAATGTCCGTCCATACGTCTGTACGTCCGTCCATACGTCTCGAAATTGGTTTCCGTTCCCTTACTTTAGTTTGCCTCAATCAACTTATACACAATGCTTATAACCACAAAACACAGATTTTGGGTGGTGTCTCTTTTACAGTTCTAGCGTTACATGTATGCCCGTTTATAAATGAAGAAATTGCTGAATTTTTCGTTTCCGTTCTCTAACTTAAGTTTCGCTCAACCAAATATTATGAAACTTATATACAATGCTTATTACCACTCAGGTCAAGTTCAAATTTGGGTGGCTTCACTTTTACCTTCTTGTGTTATGTCCCTTGATAACCCTACATGCAAGCGGGGGCATCATCTGTGTCCCATGGACACATTCTCTATTTATTTTATAATTATTAAAAATAATTAATGGCATCAGAGGACCATATATTTGTTACCCTTGTCCGTCTGAAAGTCCGTCCATACGTCTGCACATCCGTCCATAAATGGGATAAAAATTATGCACATACTTGCATTTCACTGAAAATAACTTGCACCACCGATAACAACTGCACAACAGCAGGGTTTTCCCGTGAATTCGAAACATTTACAATGAATATTCATAGTGTTGAGTTTGCATTTTTTATTAGAACACCATAATTATATTTGTTTTTTGGAAGATCACGAAACGGTTGATAAACTGTCATTTAGTCCAAAGTTTTATACATTATTTGTTAACTTATACTTGTTTTAAAATGTATAAGCACAACAGCAGGGTTTTCCCGTGAATTCGAAACATTTACAATGAATATTCATAGTGGTGAGTTTGCATTTGTTATTGGAATGTGCTATTGCAAGTGCTGGCGAGTGTTTGATATGTATATAAAACGTATACTATACTAATAACTAGTATAACAGCTAGCGGGTGTTTGCAGTTGTTATCGGTGGTGCAAGTTATTTTCAGTGGAATGCAACTATGTGCATAATTTTTGTCCCATTTATCATATCGGAAGTTGAGTTTCCAGGTCATGTTGCATCGGGATCAATTCCTTTTTTATCGGTGGGTCGATTTGGTGCGAGTTGTTTTCAAAGTGGGGGATAGTTGGTGGAAAACTTTGGCGAGATGTCCTTCTTCTTTGGATATACATATTTGAAGTTTCCTGCAGTCTTCCGATTTGTTTCATTTTGAGATCCGACCGTTCACAAATTCTGCATCCCTCCCAAATGAAATGTACTCTTTGTATGGAAATTTCAACCACAATTAATCCTCTTGGCTAAGGTCATCATAAAATGTGATTCGGTTCAACAACAATACTTTGCATTTTAATCTCTTTTGGATAGAAAATTTGATTGTTTACTGAAAAATTCAGAATTGAATAGATTGACGCGAGACGAGACTCTGCAAGTAAAATGTAGCATAAAAAAAACTATTTAGAACTAACATTCAAAAGGGGCCTGATGGGACTTAATATATGATGCGTTGCATTTCTATTGGCACTCAGTAAATAAATGAATTTTGTCTAATTATTTACATAGGAAGTACTGGCTCAATGGTCTCGTAATGGTGTGGCCTCCTCGAGGGTGCTAGATCGCAGGTTCAACTCCGGTTGTGTCAAACCAACACATAGAAATATTTCATTTCTTGCTTCTTAACCAAGCAAGCGTTATTTAGGAATAAGAGCAAATGCAGATCAAAGTTTTGTTAGGTGACACATGACTTCTTGTGGACTTTAACCTTGTGACCTAAATCGTTAACAGTTCTACTCAGTGTGTTGGTAAAGTACAAAACAGATTGAAATTCATATCCAAGTAACATTTTTTTTCCTCAATACGCATGTAATAGTTGCTACTAGACGTTAAAAACTCATCCTCCATCATCCTAACTGGATAAGTTGTTTATTTAACACACATTTAGGTATTAATAGCGTAGACGGAGCATCTCACATACATGCCCTTTTCTCTCTGGACCAAAACCTCTGTTTTACGCAATAGTCTATAAATGTGTTTATTTTGCGGTTAAAATAATGTATAGCATTAAAACAAGAAGAATATGGTGTTTTGTGAAAGCTCAAACATACAAATGTACGTTTCTCAACATAAGAATATTTGAGAAAATAAAAGAAGAGTAAATCATTTAAATACCATGTTAAACAAAATTTTAAACAACTTCATAAATTAAAAAAGTAGATAGATAAGGAATACAATAGAAAATAATATAGATCTATATACCCTTGAAATTTATCTGCAAAAATAGGTTAACCAGAACTAAGAACTTAGAAATATAAAAGGTAAGACATTTTAATATTCCTAGCTGAGAACACAAATCAAATCACTGTTGTGATTCGTTAGAGGTAGACATTTACTTTTATAAGTTTAAATAAAATATTATGAGGATGTGGTATGAGACAACTCTCCACCATAGACCAAATGACATAGAAGTTAACAACTATAGATAACCACAAGGCTTTCAACAATGAACAAAACCCCAAACCACTTAGTAAGCTAAAAAAAAGGCCCCGAAATGACAAATATAAAAAAATTCAAACGAGAAAACTAAGGACCTTATTTATGTACAAAACAATAAACGAAAAATAATATGACATGAAAATGTATATTAATAAGAAATTGAGAAGTACAAAGTTTTAACATGTTTAACCAGAATGTTATTGACCTCATCAAAACAAAAATAAATAATTTATATTCTAAACGTGTGAATACAATTTCAAGTACATAAACTATGTTTCGCTATAATAATAGTCACTAGAAGACTCTAGATATATTGGCCTAATATTTTATTTCATTTAATTACAATGTCCCATCGAACTACAGATAAAGGATACTACAGATACAGTTAAGTCTGCCTCATATCTTGACTTACATCTAGAAATTGACAATGAGGGTTGGTTGAAAACAAAAATTTACGACAAAAGAGATGATTTCAGCTTCCCAATTGTGAACTTTCCATTTCTATGTAGCAACATTCCAGCAGCGCCTGCATACGGAGTATATATCTCCCAATTGATACGATATTCCCGGGCTTGTGTTTCCTATCATGATTTCCTTGATAGAGGATTGCTGCTCACAAGGGAGCTATTAAACCAAGAGTTCCAAATGGTGAAGTTGAAGTCATCCCTTCGTAAATTTTACGGACGCCATCACGAGTTGGTTGACCGTTATGGAATAACCGTTTCACAGATGATATCGGATATGTTCCTTATGTCGTAACTACAATACCCTCCCTTTTCACGAATGTGATTTACCGAATTAGACTATTAACCGGATTTGTAATAACATAAGCAACACGACGGTTGCCAAATGTGGAGCAGGATCTGCTTACCCTTCCGGAGCACCTGAGATCACCCCCAGTTTTTTGGTGGGGTTCGTGTTGCTTAGTCTTTGGTTTTCTATGTTGTGTCATGTGTCACATAATCAGAAGTCAAACATTCTGAAAAAGAGGTTAAAGATACCAAGGGGAAATTAAAAACTCATAAGTTGATGACAAACTAACATTGCCATGGCAAATAAAGGCAAAAGTAGTATACCGCTGTTCAATAGTCATTAATTGAAACTGATTTAACTGAAACAAATCCGGGTAACAAACCAAAACCGAGGGAAACACATCAACTATAAGTGAAAAACAACGGAACAACAGAAACACTGAACTGCTACAAAAACAAACGCCAACATACATAGAAACGGACTATTTGATAACAACTACCATATAAAAACAATCTTCTGTACTTTTACAGTATTACAGCTGTCAACTTATTTTTCAGTTGCTTATAAACTTGTCACAGACAACACTAATTGAACAGTGAATTCCATAAGGCAAATATTCAAATCGCTGTTCGTGCTAATATGACCACTGTGTATTAAAGTTTTACATTTGACTTCCTAATCAGCAATCACCATCTGTTTCATGTAGAATTGAATTCTTTGTTAAATGTATTTTCTACATGGAATATCATGAGAATGAGGCAAAATGTGACACGCAATTGAGGAATATTTGTTATGATATTTATCAAACTTTAACGAGAAATAATTGTAAAAAAAACGTGAAAGTGCACGTATCATAAAAATATTGTGTTTTTATATCTTTTTTTAAGAATGGGGTTTTAATTAGCAGAAATTGTTGAGGTATTTTTCTTGTGTGTTAAAATATAGTAGAAATGAAAAACAAATTGTACGAAAGTACATGTACGGGGAATATGTAAGAAACATCTTGAAGAAGCCGAATGAACTGATTCATATGCTGAGAACAATGAAGAAGTCACGCCCATCCAGAAATTTAGGAAGAAAAGTTCATGGAAACCACCAAAAAATTAAAACTTAAAACTTGGAGTCATTTATCAACTACGTGAGGTCTTATATAAAATCCTGTATAACAAATAAAAGAGATTATAATTTATCCAAGTCAAAAAGCATCGCTTTGAAAACATTAAAACATCAAAAGAATATCGAATAAAACCCGCCGGCAAAGGGGGCGCTGTTGTTGTTATGAATAAAACAGAATGCATAGAAGAGGTGAATCGTCAACTGTCAAACTCCAATATTTACAAGCAATTAACCACATATCCAACACAAAATACTATAATTTGAAAAATCAACACCACCCTTCAAGAGATGTACGACCAAATGCATATCGATAATGACACATTTGATTATCTTCGACCACTTGAAAACGAAGCCAAGGCTGGAAGATTCTATAACTTGCCTAAAAAAACACAAAATTGGCAATCCAGGTCAACCAATTGTTTCAGCAAATAGTCAAATAACTGAAAAGATATCTGAACTTATAGACCATCATTTAAGACCTCATGTTAAAGAACTCCCCTCTTACATTCAAGATACGACTGATTATTCAAAGAAAATGGAAAGCCTTAGTCATTTACCAAACAATACTATACTCGCATTCATAGACGTGTCTTCTTTAAATACAAATATTCCACAAGACGAAGGAATAGCAGCGTGTGAAGAGGTATGGAACAATCTCAGTGACAAAAATTCTCCAACTGAGTGCCTTCTTACACTTCTGAAACTAGTACTGGAGAACAACCACTTCTCTTTCAATAACAAACACTATCTACAGATAGACGGCACTAGTATGGGCACACAAATGGCATCGTCATATGCCAACATATTTATGGGCCAACTTGAAAAATGCCTCTTTGCTAGTGCGGCATACAAGTCATTTTCATTTATTGATGATATTGATTTTAAATGGACAGAATCACATGACCATCTGAAAGAATTTCTAGAACATTCTTTCCACCATTCAATTGAGTTTACACACGAAACATCAATGGAGAAAATTAAATTCCTTGATACGACGAGTTACATCCAGAACGGAACCATGATAACGGACCTCCATACGAAGAAAACAGACAAACATCAATTTCTCTCTACAAACAGTTGCCATTCCAAACACTGCTCCCGTGGTATCCCTTTTGGTCAGGTATTGCGATTCAAGAGAATGTGCTCAACTGAAAATAAGCAAAATGCTAGACTTGGACAACTACATAAACATCAAGTTGTTCGAGGATATAATAACAACAGTATTTATACAGCTTTCGGAAAAGCAAACAAAATTAACCGCAAAGAACTTCTGGAGTACAAGGATAAGAATCAAGGAGTCAACAGAATACCTCTTGTACTCACTTACCAACCAGACCTGGGGTAATTAAAAATGTAATTGTAATTAGCTGTAATTAATTACAATTTTGCAAGTAATTCAATGTAATGTGTAATTGAGCATATTTTCAATTACACGTAATTGAAAGTAATGAATTACATTGCCTTTTTGCCATGTAATTATAAATTACTTTTCAATTACTTTGAATTACATTCAAATAATTGCTGGGAAATTTTTTAAACATTTTTGGCTTTTCTGATGCAACTTAAAAATTTTATTTTTTCCTATATTAAGGATGCACATGGTACTTTGATTTTTTTTAATACTTTTTAAACATTTATCATGATGAAAAAACTATAACATTCCTTGATATTTCATTAATCATTATAGGATGTATTGATTTTTTCTCATGTTTACATAAAAATATAAAAATTAAAAACAATACCAATTTATTTACATTCAATTTATAAATATGTTGTTCTAACAATGAACTATAATCTTAGCCTCAGGTTATTCCTTTCACTTAACTAATTACGAGGTACAAGTTTGCTCCTTGATTAAAATGCCAAAGGCATTTATTTTAAACCATCATATGTATATGTTAAAATATGTACAGATTGATAATATTTAAACACTTTCTACAAAATTTTAAATACAGCAGTCAAAACATATAAGAATGGAGTTCAATATACTTAAACAATTTTGAAATGCCAAAAGAAAATTGACATATGAGATATTTATTAAACATTTGTATAAAAATAAGAAGATGTGGTATGATTGCCAACAAGACAACTCTCCACCAGAGACCAAATGGCGTATATGTATTTCTCATTTAATCTAAGAATACTGGTTTACAGGTAACATTATATATGGCAGAAAAGTCGTCTTCGTTACTTCTTTAACTCGAATCTAAACTTTAAAAAAAGCTTGGAGGACTCTTTTTAAGAATTCTTTTAGAAAAAGAGAGAAAAGATACCAAAGAAAAAAATAAAAACAATAAGCCAATGAAAACAATTCCATAGCCAAATGAGTCTACAAAACACTTCACAGAAAACAACAACACGCATCCAACATAAAACCGGTGGTGAACTCATGTGTTCCAGCTGAGTTATGTGTTCCTATTCCGCTATTGGCACGCAAGTAGATGTTGCTTCAAAAAGAATATTCACGTTTTCCATTCTTATCTGAATATATTTGAACGAACAATTCATAAGTATACACCACTTTGTTATCTTTAAAATACATTTTTCATTGTTAAGTTTGTTTAGTACAGTGTTTTCAATTTAGACTTCTTTATATACATGTATATATACACATTTTGTATGAAGTAAAAAACTGTATGCACAATTCTAAAGAGCTTTTTTGGTTTTGTTGTGTTGGATTGCTTTTGAATTGAAACACACATTATATTTCATAACGTGTAAAAAGTAATGGTAAATCTTGATAGAGACAAAGAAAATTAGCATAGCCTACATAAACTCTATTTTTGAACTTATAGTCAAGGTTGAAAAAAGAACATTTGTCTTTTCTAATTAGTGAATACCGTCAACATAAAACGTACAATTATGTTCTGACATGAATCTTAAAACCAATCATCTATTATGGTTTGACATTATTACCCTTTACAACTCGAAAAAAACTACAGAAAAGGCCTATAATTTTATATTATAAAATAAAATTTTCAATGACAGTCAATTAAAGATGTCAATTACCAAAGGTTATGTCAACTTTGAAATCGGCAACTGTTTTAAATTTTCTTTGATGTTTGATACCAGATATCATGCACAAGCACAAATATTCTTTGAAAGTGCTTGGCAGTTGATTGTAAATGGAATTTGAATTAATCATCGTTGAATTATAAACAAACATTTTTTATTTATATTATATACATTTATATTCCATTTAAACAACTGACCTACTGCTTTTACTGCTTTTACTTCAGCGGCGGTAACCTAATATGAATCTACTAGTAGTATTGACGACCAAATATGGTATCATGTAGGCATTAAAAACTTATTTGTCAATTTTCCACTTATCAACAAAAACACAGATCTTTGGTCACAAACTCATTCTAAATGAAATGTTTTTCTATCATCAAAAATGGGCACAGTATCACGAGAAATTATCATCCATCAAATCAAGTTTTAACAGTTTTTTAAAAAGTTGTAAAGGTAGTTCAAGATCCAATGCCAATACACTCAAAGTATATTACATTATCATGGAAACCAAAATATATTGTTTTAATATGAATTATAGATCCCTTTTATATACTAACAATATCTAAAACAACATATTTTAGTAGAATAGTGATTTGATCCTTTTTAAGCAGTTTGGGGAGGGGGTATGCTCTTTTATTTTTGCACTGAAATCTACTATTCATGAGATGAGCTTAGCTTTGACACGATGTTACTTTTTCATTTTATTGTATTATCAACGAAATTTAGTATCAAGTTCCATCATGATTGATATGGGAACAAATAAACTAATGGTAAAATGACACTAACTCGTTTAGGCATCTTGCTTTAAAAAAGCCTTAAATTTATAAATTTCGGTCTTTTTTTTTTTTTCTTTTTTTTTTTTTTGTGCAACAATTTGTCACTTAACAAGATTATGAATCCAACATTTTAAAGTCATTTTCTGTGGATACTTTAAAATTAAGATGTATCATTTAGATGTCTTCATAGCGGGACAAGGCCAATACCGATCAATGTAAAAGCTATAAATTCAAATAAAATTGCGCCAGTTCTAAATTGTATCTGATTTCAGCAATAATGAAAGTCATCATTTATCAACTATGTCAAGCATACTTGATGCAACATATATTTTATGTCATAGATTTCAGCTGCAAGTGGAAAATAACATCTCTAAAATGAAGTATGATGGTATACAAATAACCTATAAGTGGAACGTAGGCGTTTGATCTATCAAGTACTAATTTGTTTGGTATTTAGTTGGATCTGGTATAATATTAGGGCAATTTAAACATTATATAATCCTACCTCCTGTTTATATTAAAGACGTTTGCAGTAAAACTACGCAAATCATTCTTAATTAATATCGGAGAAGCACATTGTAATGTTTTTAATGAACAATATAAATTAAGTAAAGTTGTATGAGTATGTAAGTCCAAAGTAATAAAAATAATTATTAAATAAGGATAAACGAGATCATGACAAAATAGAGAGCCGTTGCAGTACACAAAAATCTAAACAATGAGCCACAACTAAACAAACCGGACGTGACCAACATGTAGGTGCTCCGGAGGGTAAGCAGTTCCTGTGTCTCTATTAATAAAATAAGTTTATTCGTTTTGCTGCTGAATACACATGTATACGACCTCAATTTTTAAATTACCTATTAGAATCTTCATTTGTTATTCAGCATGACAGGAGCAAACCTATATATAAACGTCCCGTTAGGAATTCGCAGCATTGTACTAGATCGACGAGCTTAGCCGATGCAGGGTGTTAGAATACAAAGATAAATATGAAAATAAAAGGACTACATGCGTTCTGACTTTGTCATTAGTAGTTGCATATTTTTAAGGTTTGTCCTTCTGGAAATTTTGTATTGGACACAGATCTTAGATAGTCTTTGATGGACAAATGTTTCTTGATTTAGGCTTATTTTTAAAGTGGTCATTTGTAATTGTGTGGTGTACTTTGTGTGTATGACTGTTTGTGTGTGTGTTCTTTAGTTACTGTCTCTTGACATGAACTCGATTTTACTGATATTTATAACAATTTACTAAAATAGCACCAAATGTTCTTGAACTGCTACCTTACGAAAAGGAGAGTGTTTTCTATACACATCGATAGACAACTGCTTATCTAAAACAAATTCATAAAAAGATATGTAGAAATTAAGAAATAAAGACTAACGAAGTACGTCCACGCTATACAGCAACTTATAAATACTCCATGTCAAGATAAATTGGGAATGAGAACAACTAAGACTACAATAGGTAAACAGCACATCATAACCTACGTATACTATGTAGAAATGTAAAGTGTTTTTAATCATATTGGTAGATATAATAAAAAGGTGTTATGATAAGTTTACGCACAAAACATTTTTTTTTTTATATTTCTTCCTATGTTTGCGTTTAACGCAAAGGTTTGAGTTATAACGCAAACATAGGAAGACATATAGAAAAAGTGTGTGTGTGGCGCTAATACGCTTCCGAACAAATGTATAGCCAAATAACAAATTCAAATTCATTTTAACAAAACTATTTTAACCGACTTTCGCTAACCCTTGTTTTCCTTCAAGGTTAAATTTATAGAAGTAAACAGAAACTTTAATTGCATGACATCCTGCTATTCAAGCCTGCGACATAAGAGATTGATTTCAACACATTTCTTTCAATTACCTTAGTGAATAACAGACCTTTTAACTGTATAGACTTTGAATTCCTCTGAGGGTAATTTAAGTGCTATACATAAGCTTCAAATGGTATATTTGACTGTAATTCAAACGTGCATAAAGATCATGTTATAATGACCTTTACAACTAATACAATAACGAGTTCAGAAAAAAGAGGCAACAGATACCATGGGGACAAAACTTATAAGGCAAATAGAAACAGATAACACCATGACATAAAGCGAAAATCGACGAAAAAACCAACAAGTCCACAAACACTGCAAATGAAACTAAAAACTGAAAATATTTAAGGAACTGCAGTAACCCCTACGTAATGATTATAATTTGACATTTAAATGGGCACATATATGAATTAATTAAATTAGAAAAAAAACCAATTATATGTATCATAAAAATTATGTCTTATTATTGCAAGTAATGTAATTCTTTTTTTAAATTACAGGAACCAATTAACATTTTATCGGTTCGAATTCACCAATAACCATTGTTGATACATGAATCCGGTACTTGTTTTAAAATTATTGTCATATGTTGCAGTTTTCTTTTAATTATCACCACAAAGGGTGACTGGGGAATTGAAATATGGTCACTAAGGTCTTCTTCTTATTGGCAGTACATCCTTAAAGAAGTTGGGCGTCTGTTTGGCTGTGTGGGATGTACAAGTACGCAGCCACTTCCGGTTGGAATGGGGGCGTTAAATACGATGGCTCGTGTAAAGAGAGTGCCTCGCACTTTACACGCTAAGAACACTTGCAACAACACTTTGAGGGGTCTGTGGGTGGCCTATCGCAATGCAAAATTTCTGTCCCATCCAATATATCCTCATTTTCCTGTGGCAGTCCAAATTGCCCAGACCTGTATCCTGGACGGTCTCTATTACAGGCCCTTCCTATTGTATTTTTTGGTAATTTGTTCTCGTCCTGAAATATTTGCCACTGGATGATAAGTAACCAACAATCAATCAACCCATCGAATTTTCATAACAGTACATTTGTATATGTCTTGAAGTTGTGTATGCCTATTTCAGTTGTCATAAGGATATATATTTTATATATAAACTATATATATAAACTAGTCTCAATACCTGTATCTTTGCATTGCACAAGGTCTTGTTTTTCTCAGACTGTTAATGACGTCTTTACACTAAATCCATTGGATTTTGGATGTGTACTGATTGGTAGTTTAGTCTTAGATACATGGTTTTTTGTTCTTAGTTGTTATTGGCTTTGAACTAGCTGTCAGTAACTGCGAGTACTCTAATATCTGTACTTAGTGTCTTTTTTGTTGTTGGGATGTGTAAATACCCTGCCACGTCCGGTCAGTCTTTTTGTTAGATATATTTCTGCTTTGTATCGATCTGATGAGTTAATCCCTTTTCAACTGATTTTTATAGTTTGTTCTTATGTTGTGCTGTTACACCGCTGTCCCCGGTTAGGGGAGGGTTAGCGCCTTCAAACTAGTTTAACCATTCTGTATGTGCCTGCCCCAAGTCAGGAGCCTGTAATTCAGTGGTCGTCGTTTGTTTTTCGTTCATTATTTTGTACATAAATCAGGCCTTAGTTTTCAAGTTTGAATCGTTTTACATTGGTTATTTCGATACATTTTATAGCCGACTATGCGCAATGGGATTTTCTCATTTTGGAAGGCCGTACGGTAACCTAGAGTTGTTAACTATGTCATTTGGTCTCTGGTGGAGAGTTGTCTCATTGGCAATCATACCACATCTTCTTATTTTTATAGTCTCTCAGAACACAAATTAAACAAAGGAATGACAAAAAATAAATTGGCATTGACATATAGTGCCAAACCAATACTTTTCTTGTAAAAACTATCCACAATGTGCCTGCATCAAAATATTCTGATTAACGTCATATCGTTCTGAAAAACAAATCTTTCTCTTTCAAGGTCTCAATAAGCTCTTCTCAAAACAATATTAAATACATTTCAATTTAGATATTGGTTGAATAATAAGATCTTCTTTGTGAATAATATTGGATTTCTTTAAAACTTCTTACTTTAGAAACTTGTTTACACAAACTTCAACTGCCCTAAAACTACAATGTTGTGGCATCAACATGTTATTCAGTACCCGTTTTCCATCTATGTGTTACGTAAGTTATGATCGTCCCAAATTTCTACTTAAAACACGATTTATAATTTTTTGAAATTATTGTTAAATTCGTAGCTCGTATTTGACCGATTTTATACTGCCCCGCACATACGTCACTAATTTTCGAGTATGTTAAGATATGAATATAACAACAGGAGATTTAAACAACAGCGTACCACAATATACTCAGATGAATGAAGATTAGACAAAAATAAATAACAACTCCGAAAAGTTTTTAACTTAAATGAAGATCTAAGAACAACAAACTTTAGTCCACTAATTAACCCATATATCATGTATATGGGAGTGATTCGTCTTTATTCACAGAAACTTCTTCTATGCAGACGTACAGATATAAAAGTACATAATCTTCATAGTAAGAGAGTTATGACCTTGAATTATCGAACAAAAGAGTTTTTTTTATCTAAAAACAAAGCAAATGTATTTAACAAAATAATGGCCGGGGTTAATCTTTTCGAAATTATGAAATATTAATATTTGAATTAGTTTGACCTTTTATCTGACCAATATCTGACTAATATAAAATATTCTAATACAGGTCTTTAATCTCTTAATGGAGTACCCCTTTAGGATGACAAGGTAACCAGTCGGATATCATACTCATCGTGTTCCTAAAATAGCTATCTTGATAACTTCTATTGATCAACAATCCAAATGTTCGTTACATTTACGAAAGGCCTTTCAAGAGCTGGAAGACCATGTTTCATATTTCTATTTCAATTATACTTTTTGTTGACTCATTATGAAATATATTGTATCTTTAACTAGTAGAGCAGGATCTGCATGCCCTCCAGGAGCACCGGAGATTACCGACAGGTTTTGGTGGGGTTCATGTTGCTCAGTCTTTAGTTTTCTATGTAGTGTTTTATGAGTTTCTTTGTCTTTGTCGTCGTCTTTCGTCGTTCAAAACACAATTGAGTTGTCAGTTTCTCTCGAGTTTTGATTGTCCTATCAAAATCTTCTGTCTCTTTTTTTCTACATAAACTCATTCTGTTTAATAACATCGTTATTGGTTTACCAGTACTAGTAAATGATAGCAGAAAGAAGTAAAATAACAAAAAATACCGAACTACAAGGAAAATTTAAAACGGAATAGCCCTTATCAAATGGCAAAACCAAAAGCTCAAACACATCAAACGAATGGAAAACAACTGTCATATTTCTTACTTGGTACAGGCATTTCCTTATGTAGAAAATGGTGGATTAAACCTGGTTTTATAGCTAGCTAAACCTCTCACTTGTATGGCAGTCTCACATAATTCCATTATATTGACAACAATGTGCGAACAGACCAAACAGACATATTAGGAAAAAATGTCAAAAATAGGGGTGCAGCAGTCAACACTGTGTTTTAATCTTAATCACTATAAAAACAAACAAATAATTTATATCATCAAAGAAAATCAAAATGGCATATAGACAAAGCACATAAGCAAAAATGAATAACAACATGATTTTAATCCCGCTGCAAATGTTTGCACCTGTCCTAAGTCAGGAATCTGGTTACAGTAGTTGTCGTCTGTTTATGTGGTTCATACGTGTTTCTCGTTGATCTCGTTTTTATATAGATTAGACCGTTGGTTTTCCGTTTGAATGGTTTTACACTAGTAATTTTTTGGGGCCCTTTATAGCTTGTTGTTCGGTGTGAGCCAATGCTCCGTGTTGAAGGCCGTTCCTTGACCTATAATGGTTTACTTTTATAAATTGTAACTTGGATGGAGAGTTGTCTCATTGGCACTCATACCACATCTTCCTATATCTAATGACCATAGCACAATAACACAATAGCGGGATGTATAAGTACCGAGCCACGCCAAAAGGATATAACCAAAAATGGACTAAACAGTAAAGGTTAATAATTTTCAAAGACAAACAGTACATTTCTGTGTTAGTTTACATGTACTTGTGTCTTATAAGAATTATAAAACCATATTCAGCAGTTTAGATCATAAAATTGTATTGATATGAAGGATAATGGAGATAACGAACATGTACCAAAATCCCTTAGATGAACTGCTAAATCAATTATGGATTTATGTTGTCCATAAAAGTACACGACCATTCTGTTTTGATTTTAATGTGTATTATCAGTGGTTATTAATCATTGGGGTCTGTAATAATTTCAGCTAATTTGGTCGGATGCTTTTGATGCATTGCTTTTTAATTATAAAAACTATCAACAAGAGACAAATAAAGCCAATCTTTATTGATAGCTGTATAAATGTCATTATAGAATGTTATATAATCAATGAAACTCATCAAAAACTGTCCTTTAAAGAAGTTGTGTTCAGTACTTTATGTAACCATTCAAACATAAATAGATGGCCTGAGTTCTACAAATTTAATATCATATATATATGTATACAATGTAACACCTACTGTAGAAACATGGATCTACCCCATATTATCACGAATACCAGGAGTAGTATGGAACAGCAACGGTCATTAAACGGTCTCCGGTAGTCACCTTAAAAGCTAACCAAACGTTTAAACAGACTTATTCAGAAGGATATAATTACGATACTGTTGTCAGGTCATTAAAGATGGCATTTTTTTTTATAAATATTGATTCACTCATAGGTTTTTTGCGTCTGAAATAAACACATTTATTCTAAAACCAGTTGTTGGAATGATACGGGGTACATATGTATGTTCTTCTCGTATAATTTATGATGGTATGATACTAAACCCCTAAAGGGAGGGATTGAGCTTGATTTTCATATGATGAAGAAAAAACCTTACAGAGGGGGTGGACAGGGGTAAGGGAACATCAGAATGAGGGGATGGGAAGCGAAAGTAAAGGGGTAGGGAGTTGGGATTCAGGGGGCGGGAACCTGGGAAAGAGGAGGATAAAAATAGAAATATGCTGGAAAAAATATTTAGTTTGAAATTGAATATCGTAATCAACGTTTTACACATATAGTCATGTATAACCATATTGGAACTCATACCTGCATCGATCATATTAAAGTTTGCTGATCTTAGAAAGTTATTTACTAAAAACAAAGAAACTTTGTTCGTAAGATGCATACCGGATATCCCAATCCGAAATCCACGAAGGGATCCGAATCCCGAGGAGCAATAACACTTTGTTAAGTGCAACTCGTAGGTACAATCTGGATCCGATTCCCACGGAAGAGACAATCGGATTTCGGATCGAGATCAGTGGCGGATCCTGAGGGGTAGAGGGAATACGCCCCCCTTTTTACTTGCATTTTTTTTTGTTTTTCTAACTAAGACAGTCTGACTGTAAAATGATTAATCAGACTATATTTCGTTAACTTTGCCATTTCCCGTATAGTTAATTTTAATGCGACAATTCGTTACTTATAAAGATATTATACCGTGGAGTTGACCAGTCACTCAATCATTTTGAAATTCAAATTACAGTAATACATTGCTAAGGCTGAGGATGACAAGGATGACGCCTTCAAAGCGACAAGGGATGGAGCAAGGACGTATTGACTGCTATTTCACAATTCCACCCAACAGAAGGTAATACTCTATTACACTCACATGATAAAACAAAGTTCCACAGCTATAACATTTACCTACGAAAACATGTTTAATCCACACGCCCCAGCCCATTAATAACATTGCTGAATAATGATCCCCAGTCAGTTATCTTTAGATAGATTAAAAGTCTAAGGTACGAACCACTTGATTGTCGGGGAGGGAGGTTTGGGGTCTGAGATTTTTTAGAGAAAAAAATTCTGGCCCTGATTTTTGCCTTAAAAAAAGTCTGGCCGTACCTGGGTTGAAACAATAATCTTGCCCACTTTTTTGCTATTAGAAAGAAAAAAAATTTCCAACAAAATTATTAAGCATTAAATGTATAAAAACGGGCGTAATTTATTTTTTTTTGGGGGGGGGGGGGGTTCACATGTAAATCCCAGGCCACCGTCAGAAAAATCAAATGGTCCGTCGTGCCTAAACTCTTGTTGGTATTTGAATAACTATTCTTGTGTTTCTTAATGTTTTTAAAAGGAATTTAGACTAAAGAGAGGGATGTGACCGGAATGTCTGTTTCGCCGAACTGGTATACTGAGTACTTTTTTCAAGGACCGACTACAACCTGCCTGCTGGGTGTGTGGCCTTAGGGTCTCCAATTCTCGACCGTTATTCACAACTTCATTGTCATTTCAGACTCATTCGTAGCCTTTGGTTGATTTGGAACCACTCACTTCCCTTGTTCGGTGAAACATTTCAACCATACATTTGGATAAAAATTGCTTTTTTTGTCTTTCTTCGTGTTGGCCGTATTGTAAATTTCATTGAATGGCCGTCTATCTTGTTTACAACAAGAAATCTGTGAGGTTATGCTAACTAACCATCAAACAAACGTCAGTCACCGTTGCAATTTTTTGTCTCCCCTGCGACTTCTGTCGCAAAAAGCGAAACTTAGGGATAGTGATCCGGCGGCTCTTGACTTAAAAGCTTAGTATTTCAAGGTAGAAGACCTGGATGCTTCATACTTTGTATATAGATGCCTTATGTTACAAACTTATGGTCTGTCAGATGACCATTGTCCTTGACCTCATTTTTATGGTTCAGTGACTACTTGAAAAAAGTTAAGATTTTTTGTTATGTTACTTTCTCTCTTATTATACGTAATAATGTAACTATATTTGATATGTGCGTACCTTGCAAGGTCCTCATGCCTTTCGGAAAGATTTCACTTGACCCAGACCTCATTTCATGGATCAGTGAACAAGGTTATGTTTTCGTGGTCAAGTCCGTATCTCAGATACTAAAACAATAGGTCTTCTATATTATGTTATGTGTATGGAATTATTTTAAGGTGTATATGTCCAACTGGCAGGTGTCGTCTGACCTTGAACTCATTTTCATGGTTCAGTGGTAAAAGTTAAGTTTTTGTGTTTTGGTCTATTTCTTAGATATTATAATCATTCAGTCAATTATATTTGGTGTATGGAATGTTTGTGAGGTGTACTTGTCCGTCTTGTAGTTATCACCTAACCTATTTTTTACTGATAAATCCCCCATCAAATATATTGGTACATAGTGTTGGATCCATCCAATCATTTTATAATAGACAATTAATGGGGAGAATACGGCATCAAAAATGTCCAACCCTTACACTTCAACTATAAAATTTACATGCCCCACGTCAGAAACCGTTAAATTAGTGCATTTTACACTTATTTTATGTTTTTTAGCCAAACCAAGGTCCCAAAAAATTTGGGACAAACGGTGACTGACGTTTGTTTTATGGTTAGTTAGCATAACCTCACAGATTTCTTGTTGTAAACAAGATATATCCATTCTAAGATTCTATTATACGCCCCTCTTTCATAAATCCTGGATCCGCCCCTGGAGATGCCCGGTGTAAGATCGGCAATGAAGAAAACAGGAACATGGGATGTTTGATCTGAGCCATTATTTGACTCCTGGAATAGCAAAAATTTGCATCAATTAAAAGGTATATTAATTCAAGTGATAATGAGAAGGATAATATAATACGGACACACCGATGCAGAACTGTATGTTGCTGACGTTATAAACATACCAAAATTTGCAAATTTGATCTGAAATGGCCATTTTGCCATGGGAAAATTAAGTATACGTCACAGCCTTATTAATTGTATAGGATACATCTGGTAGCAAATTATCTTTCTGGGAATGGCTGTTGGTCATATCTCGTATACACGACTGTGTACTAGAATGTCAATGACAGGATCTCAAAATAAGATTATTTCCACTCCCCACACCCACTCAGTTTTGTACTTAATTCAAGAAGTTTGAAGACAACAAATAAGTAGAAAGATCAACATATTTATTTATACTTATATATAACAGGTAAATTAATAAAAGATCCGGAAGATACTAAGGAGACATTGAGAACTCAGAAGTCCAAGAAAAACCGACAACGCCATGTCAAAACACGAAAAAACGACAAATAAGACGAGTAAGTTAACAAAACAGTACGTATTGTATATTATATCTTACGAACCTTTAAACGAGGATTCTTGATAGATATATTACCGCGCAGATGTAAAAACATTAACGTTAATGTCTTTTCATGAGGGACCTTGAACGACAGATATGATCACTTGATTTGAAAAATCATTACATTTACTTTGATGACATATTGACTTTTGTCCTCATGTACATTTACATTTATATTCTATAATATGAAACATCCTATTTGATTATGAAAATGACCAAATACGCTGTTCTTTAACAATACACAGCAGGCCCTTCCACATTATGTCATATTTCCTCAAAATAGCAACAACAAAAAAACATAGAGAAATTGTCTTATATATATATATATATATTTATTCTGAAAAAAACCTTTGTTTATACAATGGTATACAGAAACACTTAGACATACATCCTTTGATTGAGTTAAAGTATTTCAGTTGATATTTTATAGTGTGTCTTTCTATGTTGTGATGTTACACTATTGTTTCAGAAAAAGGGTGAAGGTTTGGTACCATTAAAACGTTTAAACCCGCTGCATTTGTTTGCACCTGTCCGAAGTCAGGAATCTGATGTTCAATAGTTGTCGTTTGTTGATGTGGTTCATAAGTGTTTCTCGTTTCTCGTTTTTTATATAGATTAGACCGTTGGTTTCCCGTTTGAATAGTTTTACACTAGTAATTTTTGGGGCCCTTTATAGCTTACTGTTCGGTGTGAGCCAAGGCTCCATGTTGAAGACCGTACTGTGACCTATAACGGTTTACTTTTATAAATTTTGGATGGAGAGTTGTCTCATTGGCACTCATACCACATCTTCTTATATCTATGATAATATTATAAGACATATGATGAGGTAACAGCAAATAGAGACTTCTTATAGAGAAGAGAAGAATACATAGGTTTGGAGGCTAACATTTTATCAGAGAGAATCCATCTTCAAAGCATTCAAGTCTATACTGAAGCATAACTGATCATTCCCTTTCATTGAAGCCAAGAAAGCTTTGACAACATATTTTCCATGTACAATAAATGTTGTAAAATTTCAAACCTCCGAGCAACAGGAAGTGGCAGCAGGGCAGATGTTGAAATTGTTTACACACTACAACTCAACATTTTCCAGCTGCAGAACACATATAAAATCATTCCCTTCCCGTCCATAGAAGCCAAGAAAAAATTACGAAAATTAACTTGTACATGGGTTTTGTAAACTGTCTGCAAACAAGAAGTTGCTGCACGGCAAATCATTATCAAGCTGCAATCAAAATATAAAATCAATCTCTTTTTGTTGAAGGCAAAGTAAAGTTTGACGACAGTTTTCTACCCAAGGTCTTTCGGACGGACGGATGGACGGACTGACGGAGTCAAACGGTTACTAGGCATGCTTTCACCTAATGCGACGCAGGTACAACCAACATGAAATAAGAATTATGAATTTGCAGAATCCGAAGACTTTTCTGGATTTACCGCCACTAGCTGGAACGCTCAAACCCCAGAATGTTAGATCAAATGGTGTATAAATATCTGATTACTTACAAGCTATATGACCAAAAGGGACATACAAAGAATTGTGCAAATCCAACTAAGGTCAAATTTAAGATGAAGGGTTGGGAACCTTATAAAAGAAAGATGTAGTCTGATTGTTAATATTAGATAACTATCACACAGAGACCAAAATGACGTTGACATAGGCAACTAGAATAGGTCTCCGTACGACCTTCAACAAATAGCAAAAAACATACCGTTTATTAGGCTACAAAAGTTCCGACATGGCAAAATGTAAAATAACTCAAACGAGAATACCGACGGCCTGTTTTCTGTACAAAACTGCAAGCGAAAAATTATATGATGGACAGTAACACCTACATGTACAACAACTGACTTAGTCCACCGGCAGCTGTATCGATCCAGAGGTAGACAATGATAACCTATCAATTTTTGCGTCCGATGTGCACCTTTATAATAAAAAAAAAACAATATAAAGAGTTGTTGGGATCATTTTTTTTTCTTTTGGTCATTGTGTTATCTGTTCTGTTACCAATGGTGCATAGTATCCCCTAGGCATCTTCTCCGTTCTTTTAACTTCTATTTCAGGAAGGCAGTAGGTGTTATATTTTTAAGCAAACAAAAGCAGACAGGCGATCAACACTAGTATAGTTTTCACACAAATGGGCGTGCAAATAGGCTGCAGTGACAATAGTCTATAAAAGCTTGTCTCGCAGCTGTCACAATTACAGAATTGATTTAGATATCTTGTTGTTCACCTTAGTGAAAACTGTCAACAATTTTCTGCATGAACAATAAGAAAATGGCGTATACGTCAAGGGGAACGCAGCAGAAAGAATCACAAAGTAAAAGAGACCTTAAATCAACATACGGTCTTAACAATAGACAGCTGTTTATACAATATGTCGAGATCTATGTATTTACAATTACAAGATAATATTTACAACAATGTCTGACTGACTTCTTCTTTTTATCAGTTTTTTTTTCTGTTTTAGACTTTTAGATCTACAAATGTAAGCATTCTGTATGTGCCTGTCCCAAGTCCGGAGCCTGTAATTCTGTAGTTGTCGTTTGTTGCTTTGTAACATATTTGTTTTTCGTTCATTATTTTGTACATAAATTAGGTCGTTAGTTTTCTTGTTTGAATTGTTTTACATTTGTCTTTCGGGACCTTTTATAGCTGACTATGCGGTATGGGCTTTGCCAATTGTTGAAGGCCGTACGGTGACCTATAATTGTTAATTTCTGTGTCATTTGGTCTCCTGTGGAGAGTTGTCTCATTGGCAATAATACCACATCTTCTTATTTTATATTTAAAAAAAGCTCGCCTAACCTCACTTACTAATTCTTTTTGTTATCGTGTAGTTCAAGATATAGAGATCATGCAATGTTTGTGTTTTGTTATATATTTATTACGTTTCATCTCAACAATACTATAAATCAACAAAAATCATTTTTAGACCTATAAAATGTATAGTACTTGGAATATGCAATATTAATTTTTCAACACGGGAAGGTTAATTATTAATATATATTGTTAGTATAGATAAGAAGATGTGGTATGAGTGCCAATGAGACAACTATCCACCCAAATCACAATGTGTAAAAAGTAAACAATTATAGATCAAAGTACGACCTTCAACACCGAGCTTTGGCTCACACCGAACAGCAAGCTATAAAGGGCCCCAAAAATTACTAGTATAAACAATTCAAACAGGAAAATCAACGGTCTAATCTATATAAAAAAACGAGGCATGTATTTCATGCCAGCTGACTTGCCGTCTATTAACTGCTTCTAAGTGAATCTCAATACTCGAGTACATGTACATGTCGTCCACGTTTGCGACTATTTGAGTACTAAGTTTTACGTTTGACAACATTGACATCCTTGGTTATTTTATTATGACGCAGCATCATCAATAAACTCGCCATATGAACAAAAGGGACATACAAAGAGTTGGGCAAAATCCAACTAAGGTCAAATTTAACTGAAGGAGTTGGAACCTTATATAAATAAGATGTAGTCTGATTGTCAATATTAGATAACTATCAAACAAAATTTAAAATATTTAATAAGGTTCATCAAAAATTTACATATCTTTAAAATTCCTCGATATACATTAAAAAAATGCTTATACAAAAAATTACTTTCTGCAGGCTGTTTTCAAAACTAATACTTTTTTCTGAAGTAAGAATACTAGTACATTTCGATGCAGACATTTGATTCGAATATTACTCTGTAATTTTCCAGCAATACAATATATAAAAGGAGCGTTTAATATATTAAAGTGATCGACCGAAACCAAATCTTCAGACTTTATAATGCATGTTCTCTGGTCATTCATTACAGCTTGTACACATAAAACGTATAAGTTATGGAAATGATAAACAACCAGACAACGATTTAAAATGTTATATCATTCAGACAGAAAGCAAAACACATATTCTACGATCTTGAAATAATAGTCAAAGACCGATAAACGTAAAACGATCTTGCAACCTCACCATATGGGTTATCGAATTAAAAATCACCATTCCGGTCAGATCATGCAATCCCCACTGTAAAACGGATGTCCTGTCAATATGTCTTAATTCCAGACAAGAAAAGTAAAAATAGTCTGACTCGTTTTTCTTAATTCCGGTGACCCTCTGTCAAAAATCCAGAACAAAGTTGATCTCAAGACAGTCATGAGATCAATATTTGTACATTTTATAAGTCACCAATCCTTCTTTTAACCTGGAACAGTAAATTAAACGCAAAGCGAGTTAATAGAAACACATCAATTTAAAAAACAAACTCAATACATTAGATTGGTGCTTATGCCAATCAAAATAAGAGATAAAAAAAAAAGAGTGGACTTTTCATGCTATAATAGGGTCTTTTTAAATTCGACAAACAAGTGATGGCGTTTTCTTTTACTGATATGTGAATCAGCCCGACTCGCGTTTAATGTAAAATAAAAATAAACGCCAAGGAAAAGGATGACCTTAAAAAATGCAATGCACAAAATAAATAGGTGTCATGCAGGATGTTCCCGATATTTTTTACTTGCTCTAAGCTGCTCTTTATATGTTTCCAGTTGCTCCAAGCTGCTCTCGATATTTATCTAGTTGCTCCAAGCTCCATCCGATATTTTCTTTAATCGTTCTAGGTTGCTGATATTTTTCGAGCTGTTACAGACTGTTCCCGGCTGTTTGTTTAGATAGCTGTTGGAGAATAAATCAAAACGACAGAAATATTATTGGCAAAAATGTAACAAGATTTAAAAAAAATGTATTTTAAGTGCTTGAAAGTTATGAGTCTAGAATGCTAAGTATTATGTGATTGATAAAGCTACATACCAACTTAGGTAATCTCCAGATTTTATTAATTGTAATTTATGATTCTTGGTTGCTGTTTCATTAAAGTTTTCGCAACACTTTCTTTTATTGCATAGCAACACCATATTTCATAAAATCTACAATTTTTTTGAAAAGTGCAATATACATGTATCGTATAACACTTGTGCAAATAAAGCTGCAAGTAAGAGTCGTCATCAGTGACCCAATTATGTATGCAACACCAAATTTTGCTATACAATAAAATGGGATCTGTAGGAATATTTGTGATGATCATCCTTCGTCGAATATAGTTGGCACTCGCAAGCTAGTGCAATATAAAAATCTACTCGGATTAATATTCACCAATATTTATGCAATAACCCTATAGGATTGTCTTTAGATTTACCATTTCTATAAATGAATAATAGGAGATTTTGAGGCTTATGATAACGAGACGGTAAAACAATAACTTAAAAAAATCTAAAGATGAAAAATGGTTTCAAATCAATATGCCAAGATCCAAGTCTTTACCATAACAATAACTTTCAAGTCATAACAATAAACACGATATAAAATAATGGCCTATTAGATGACCAGTGTCAAAAATATTGGAGTCTTCTTTTAATATCATTTTAAGTAATGTATATGTATAAATATTGTGTCTTTTGTAAAAAGAGAGGTAATCCAAATGTTCTATTACACAGTAAAGAAAATAATTAACTAGTCGAATATATTTTACATGTTATTTTCGTTCATTTTATTACAATAATTGCTTTTAATTCTGTGTTTTAATTTAGTTGGTTATTTAAATAAAAAGTTTCTTCATATTTGCATATGCATACATGAAAATGTATATATTCAAATCCAGGTTGTGACCAAAACAAATATTGTGAAATTTGTAAATATTTGTTTTAAACTTTCAGTCTAATCTCTTTATTAACTTTATTTCCTCAGTGCATGGTACATAAACAAAAATGGTAAACGTTTATGTGCAATATTCAACATACTATTTAAGCGTATTAGATGTCACCTTTCATAAGATTTCGTAGCTGCATTTTGGGGACTTTTAGTTCTTTAAAACGGACAATTATATACTTCAAAATCTGACAGCGCAACGCATCTTTATCGTGATAAGTTGTAAGCCTTGAAATATACTCGATATGTTTATTTGTATCTACCAAGTTCTGAACGGATTTATCAAAAAAAAAAAAAAAAAAAAGAACAGAGATTCTGAAAACAATAAAAGCTAACTATAATCATAGATGGTTGACTATCTGGCTGATGGACCCATCAAAAATATCTTGGCATGAATGGGTGTCCTTTTATCGTTTTGTTCGAACTTTTTCTCTATAAATTATGATATATTTTTTTCCACTTTTAATATACTTTTGTACATCAGGCCATTTTATCTTAAGATTATTGTTTGATTTTCGTTTGTTGTTGTCTATCATACACATTGTTTATCTTTTTGTACATTAATTTGACCGTTTAACTTAGTTTTCTTGTTTGAATTGTTTAACATTTTGCCATGTAGGGGCATTGTATCCCTTACTATAATTTATGGATTTTGCTCATTCTTGAAGGCCGTACGGTGACAGTTGCATAAAGTCATTTGGTCTCTGGCGGATAGTTGCCTCATTGGCAATCATGCCATATCTTCGGTTTTCATATATATTTTGAAATTTTAAATACATGTTGTTGCTCAGACTTTGAACATTAGCATCTTACTTGTCTATATATCATGACGAGCAGAGCAAATAGCAAACACGCATAGTGTGAGCAGACAAGGAAAATATTATAACCCGGAACTTCTTAGGCAATTTCAATCAATTCGGTCCACTTTGTTACCTTTCCGTGTTTTTGATATCTATTGTTGGCATATAAATAAAAGACCATAGCGAATGTTGACTTATGAAAATATAATCCTAAAATTGGCTAATGGTTTTCTAACACAAATACAAGTTCAGGTCAACATCAGAAAGTCGATATTTTCGTCGGGTACATTTTTAATTGTCATATGATAACATGAAATGGGTAGTGCAGTCTCAAGTAATAAACAAAGCAAACAAAATGGAAGAAATGTCAGCGAAAAAAGGACAAAAAATCTACGTCCTGTGTCGACCGATAGTGGCTACAGATCACCGGAAATTGTGACCGAGAGGAATACTTCTAACAAAATCGTGTCACAAGAGAAAATTAGAGAGAACAATAAGCATTTATTTGAAAATAGAAATATACGTTGTGATAAAGGATATAAAAGCTTTGAACAACACAATAAAGAAAACAAAGACATAGGACACCAAGAACAAATGTTTTCTTATCAGAACTGCTTTGAAGATAAGAGAAATAATGAAAATGTGTTTATTTTGGATGGTATTGACACAGAATTAGACCCCAAATCTAATTTTGAAAACGATGAAGATGACATGAAACAAGATTCTCTCAGAAATATTTTCATTCCAGGTGCTGTATTCAACTATGATAGAATAATCAATATCGGAAAGGCAGATGATCTAGTAGCAAGAATTGCAGAAGAAAAACAGAAACCTCATAAACAACGAAGGCGTCCTAAAACAGCAGTGTCAACTGATATAGAGATTGACTTGGAGGAAGGAACGGAAAAAATGAAAAGAAAACCTTCAACTGCTAACAAGACAAAGTATGATGGTAATACAAGGAATCCGAAAAACAGACCTCGTGCAGCCATAGGTCAAAGGCGGAAAACTGTCAGTGATATATCGTGCGAATTAATCAGTAGTGACAGTAACGAAAGGAAATCAAACAATGAGAGAAATCTGAAGACAAACAAAGCAAGTCCGATTAGTTTTCTTGATGCATTAAATATGTTCATTGAGCAAGGTACTTTAAACGAAACCGGTGATACGGCCCATGCTTACAAAGTAGATATAACTGTAGATTTAAATAGTGACACTTTAAAAATTATCATACCTGGATCGTATCTGTGCAATACAAAATAAAGTTCGCGTTAAACATGTTTTATAATAAATATGACTTTTGTTTGTATACAATGAATTTTTAATATGAATTTCATGTGAGTTAATTAATGGATGATTAACACATTCTACCCCAATTTATACGTATGTGGCTTTCAGTTTTCTACCTTTGTCCGTTTTATTATATTGAATGTTGAAATGATAAGTTTAGCATACACCCTAATAAAAGGGCATTTTATTTTTTTGGGCACTGTTTTACGAATAATTTTCAATGGACAAGTTTAGCAAAATGCTTATAATACAATATATTAATTTAATTGTTAATTGACTACTTGACTGATTGATAAGTTGATTGTTTGACATCCAGTGGCAATAACTTCGTGAATTTTCAGGACTAGAACAAATTAACAACTAATACAATACGTAGATTCTGTTATAAAAACGTATGTAGAGGTGAAGGGTCAACATTTCAACTTCCTCTGGGAAACCAGTTAATGTTGGATTTGGGCAGTAATTCTGCCTATCAACAGCTAAGCTACCGACCACTCGAAGCGTTGTTGAAAGATTTATTCAAAATGCTGAGTTATTGCAATTTCTACATGAGGCATCTGCTTTAAAACCCCTATTTCGACCGGACGTGGCTGCGTGTTTATGCATCCCGTACAGGTAAACGAGCACCCAACTTTATCAAGGGTACTACCTCCAGACGAATTCTATTTCTTTTATGCAGTTAACACATTGTTGAGAAAACTGATGATGTGTAAATGAGGCAAAGGAACATGAGAAGCGCAAGGCTATACAGAACATGAGACAATATGTGTATGACCATACAAACAAACACGTCAAAACAGGGTTATACCTTGCAAATAATGTAAGCGGTTTGATTTTCTACAGTTATTTACTCACCAAAAATATTATATAGGTTACAACACAACGGGTACCACATGTGTAGCAGGATCTGCTTACCCTTCCGGAACACATTACATCACCCCGGATTTTGATGGGGTTCGTGTTATTCAGTCTTTAGCTTTCTATGTTGTGTTTGGTAAACTGTTGTTTGTCTTTTCGTGCCATGGCATTGTCAGTTTATTTTCGACTTATGAGTTTGGAAATCTCTTTGGTATCTTTTGCCTCTCTTTTACATTGGAATAACAGCTTTAATTAAAGCTTGATCACATTGAATGTTACATTTCCCTAAACATAGCTTATCCTGGCAGTTATATAGTCAATTTTGATGTCTGCAATTACGTTTTATAGTCAGTTACTTTAGAAACTACGACGAACGTATTTATGGCAACACTACAAAGTTATACAGAACTGACTAAAGGCGTACGTAGTGTTACAATCCCAACGAAAGCATGATGTTCTGAAAAATTATTATAGAGTTCAAATTAGCCATCATTTTGAAAAAAAGACACACCTTTCAACGAGGTAGTGAAGTCATCGCTTATATTGAAATAGAGCAACGGTTTGTGTTGACAAGGTTTTTGGTATAATTGTAAAAACTAAATTTTATAGAACTCTAAAAATAAAGCGAATTTGTGGCTTTGTGGAAATGTTATCAAGTCAAAGCAAACTGTTAACATACTATTCTTATATTGTGTTGTTACACCACTGTATTATGTTAGTTGAGTGTTTAATCCCTCAACATTATGTATGTTCCTGTCCCAATTCTAGACATAAAGGAGCCTGTAAATCTGTGGTTTCCGTTGGTCACTGAATATCAAATTTGTGTTGTTTTTTTTATAATTGTTGTGTCCACAAATCAGGCCGATTTTTTCTCGTTTGAATTGTGTAATATTTTGTCTGGTCGGAGCTTTTGATATCTTGCTATACGGTATATTTTTACCTACACCCATGTCATCTGGTCTCTGATTAATACTTGTCTCATTTGCAATCATTCCACATCTGCTTATTTTTATATTAACTGACTAAATTATGAATAATTTTTATATAAAGAAAATATAGATTTAACTTCTTTAAAGTAATATTCTAAAAGTTATAAATATTTTCATAATAAAATTGGAAACTTTTATTAAAATTTAAAACCCTTTATCCAATCTAATCAGCATTAGGCACATCTCACATTTGTTTATCATAGATATAAGAAGATGTGGTTTGAGTGGCAATGAGACAACTCTCCATCCAAGTCACAATTTGTAAAAGTAAACCATTATAGGTCAAAGTACGGCCTTCAACACGGAGCCTTGTTCAATTTGGTATATCATTGGGTTTATTCCTCCTATTCCTACATTTTAATATCTGGTATGTCATTTGTAAAAATCAATGTAGTAATAGGAGGAATAGTTAAATAAACAAGGGATTAGATTAGATAAGGTTGTAAAAACATAAAGCTAATTTACTTCAGGTAAAAAAGAGGCGAAGGATACCAAAGGGACACTCAAACTCACAAGTCGAAAACAAACTGAGCAACACGAACCCCACCAAATCTGGGGGTGATCTCAGGTGCTCCGGAAAGGTAAGCAGATCCTGCTCCACATTTGTCACTCGTCGTGTAAATAGCCATAAAATCTCATGAGTTTTTGTCAATGTCTAATTTGAAAATATTAATAGCAGAAAATATTAACAAGAAGTTCAACAAATGCTTGCTCTCGTTTCATTGAAATTTTCCGGTACCCTTATTCTGTTTTTTTCTTTTTTTTTTTTTTTTTCTCTTTTATATTTTTTTTTTTTTTTTTTTTTTTCGTGTAATAAAAAGTTTTTACCATGAAATAAATCCAAACAAATTCGTACAAAGGTCCAAATAGATCTAGAGTTAAATAACACAATGATGACATAGCAAAAAATAAATCATAGGGGTAAATGCATGTTTGGTCTATTATGAATGGAGAAAATCTATCGGGGAAAAATGTCCAGAATGATTAGATCTACATATTATCTATTTACTTCATATATATAACTGTCAGACAATTTCTTATAGGAGTCATTGCCCTTAAATGACGAATTTACCGGTTTTTTCATGTTTGCTTATATCTGAAAAACTATAATAGACAGAGAGAAACTTTATATATCAAAAATTATCAACAAGAAGAGATCTACAAATAAGCAGACATGGTCGAAATCGTCAGAAGACTCCTTATTGGAGTTGATGCCCTATAATGACGATTTTTGTCAATTTTTTTCGTGTTTACCTAATATCTGAAGAATTTTTATAGATAGATAGAAGCTTAAATTAGCAAAAGTGATCAGGAAGACAAGATCTACAAATAATTAAAACAATCTTAAAATCGTCTGACGACCCCTTATTGGAGTTATTGCCATTTGATGATGATGATTTTTACCATTTTTTACCACTTTTTTGCGTTTTGCCTTATATCAAAAATAGATAGATAGAAACTTAAATTAGCAAAAATGATCAGCAAGACTTGATGTACATATAAATTAAATAGCCGAAATCATCAGTCGAATCCTTGTAGGAGTACTTGCTCTTTAATGACGATTTTTAAAAATATTTTACGTTTTTGACTCTTATCTTGAAAACTATAAAAGATAAACTTTAAATGGCAAAAATGATCAGCAAGACAAGATCTACAAATAAGTAAAATTTTGCGGAAATTGTTGGTTTACTCGTTATAGGAGTGATTGCCTTAATTATTTTTTGGGCAAAAACTAAAGAAAATAGAGAGAAACTATAAAGAGGAAAAATAATAGAAATACAAGATACTAAAAAAAAGGATTTTTGTCATGAATTCTATTCTAGTCCATTTTGTTGGAGAGAGTCCATTGTTGAAGATGCTCATAGATTTTGGTGAGCGACACAGGCTCTTTAGAGCCTTTTGTTTGCATTTATTTACCAGTAAATCAATGAAATCTAAATTGCAAAAACAACAAAGTATCTTTAAACAACAGCTAATGTACTTTGTTTGTAGGAATAGAAGGAATATGTATTTTTAAAATGTAGGAACAGCAGAAAGACACCATCAGTGGACGATAAACACAATGTTGATTAGAGTTATCTTTCTTTACACGAAAGACAAATGATGTAACCACATGAAATTTAAATTTGAGGCTTCGATGAAATCGTTTATAAATATGTAGAGAATTGATAAGATAAACTATTCCCGAAATGTACAAACTAAACGAAATGTACAAACTAAATAATAAATTACACATACTAGGAGTATATAAAAACAAATGATAGTTCTGACAACAGAAACATGAAATTTCATCATCCACAGGAAACTGGGAGTGATACAGGTACCAGGTGTTCTAGAATAACATATTGGTTCCAATTTAGCATCTGTAAAATTTGCCGTCTGAGTCAATATATTTTATTTTTTGTTAAAGCACTAACCAAAAGCATGGACTACAGTACTGTAAATGACAGAATTATCCTACCAGTCTGCCGTACATTCCGATTGACGGGAACTTTTTTCATACTTGTTTTTTTTTTAAATGAGCGACAACATACCTCACTATATAAGTTACGAGTTCACTTTGAATCATACTTTTGTGACTGACATTTCTGTACAGTACACTAAAATATCATGCAATTTCGTTCAATTTTGTTTACACATATACTGATGAACCTTAAAAACAGAACACACATTTTGGTTATTTTTTTTTTTACCAAATCATGATTGTTACTCATTTTACTACTGTTCATGTTTACCATACTTGTTTCTGTTTAGAACAAAATCAATACCTGACTTACCTGAGGTTATTGAACATTCCGGATTATTGAAATCGCACGAATGTCTCGTTTGAAATTTGAACCCATAAATGATTGGTTTAAGGTTTTTTTCGTCGTGAAACAATTCTTTCAATCTTTACCCAAACTTAAATCAGTAAAAAAATGTTGCATCTCCATTTTGCCGAGACTGAGCAATGAAAATCTGAATCAGGCTATAAGAATATTGCAGGCAGGAATACTTGACCGTTCTTTTGTCAGACAATTTCTCGTCAGAAATACTACCCTTACAACAACGGTACAGGCAGACGGGATTTGTTGATGACCCTCCATGAAAAGATCAATATGTAGCGACAACGCCACGTCAATAAAATTTGATACTCCAACGTCATTTGCGAATCAGTTTATGGCCGCAATGTCAACTGCTAATCTAGTCGCCGAATGCCATGACAGACAGATTCACGTTACAAATGTTTCCCATATACTGAAATGCCAAAGAATCGACTGCAGAAAATTTTTTAAAGCCCTAAAGTTTATACCCAATAATTGCCAAAACACATTGCAATGGGTGGGACAGAGGCAAAATCAGTAGGTACAAAACAGAACTAAAAACATGCACAACAGAATTGGTTGACCTTTCTGACATTCATTTTGGCGTTGGTTACAGGCAGTCATTGCCTTCGACGGTGACACATCCATTGATAAGGGGAAAACCAGGGTTTTAGTAGATACCATATGATTTGAACATTAAAAATGACGTATTCAATTCAACTTTCGAACTGCAAACTTTTTTGAAGACGATGAAGTAATGAATGAAGATTATGTTGAAACATTAATTTTTTCAAAAATTGCATATTTGAAAATTAGCATTAAAAGAATAATTTAGTGTTGCGTTTTTAAAGTCCGTCAGTATATTTTCATTCTTGTTTGTCGTCAGCGAGTATTCACAGATTGGTTATTTCAGGCCACAGATAACAGGCTTACCAAAGTGTTACAACGAAAGGACGTCTCAAGGAAACATACTTTTTATGAATTTAACTGAATTGTGTTAGTGTTAGTCTGCAAAGACATGATGTAGCTATTAGTTGTAATTGACTATGAATTATCTTATATTAACTTAAATCAGTATTTTTTTCTCTGTTGTCATTTTGATAGTTGTGTTTTATATCACCGTGTCGATCTGATGAGTTCAAGTTTCTTGTGTTGCGCTGTTGAATAACTGTTCCAGGGAAGGTTCATTCAAGTTTAACTCCGCCACATTCATTTATTTTTAACAATATCATACTTTTTATTTAAGAAATAACTCTGCAACATTCCTGTTCCGTGTCAGGATCCTGTCAAAAAGAGGCAAAAGATCCCAATAGGCGAATAAAATTAAGCCAATAGAGAGCCCGACACAGTTGGACGTCAAACGATTTAATGGCTTCTAAGGTCAAGACATTGGTCACGTGACAAACGGTCAGAGTACGGTTTTTTGGTAATCATGCATACATGTACCTCTTGGTTTTTTGACTCGTATCGTCTTATTTTTACTCTTATATTAATAAAACCCAAAGTGTTCAAATCTTGAGTGAATAAGCTTCATTTTTCTTTATAATTATTACTAAAAAGTGTTGTTAAAGTATTCTACATTGACGAGTGAAGTAAACTTTTTTTCTGAAAATTTGCGTAGGTCCACGGAAAATCCCTAATCATTCCTTAAATAGGTGTGGTACATGTAACGTATGGAGGGGTATAAAATATGAAGTAAAACCATTTTTTAGGTAAGATTTTAGTTATAATCGACCCCAAATTTACCGGACACGCAATTGTGTCAGCTTATTCGTGGAGAAGTGGTGATCAAAGGGAGATAACTCCGTACACGCGTCGTAGGAAATTGTAAGTTCACAACAGTAAATTCGAGTAAAAGTAATGATTGTAGTTATATTTCGACACTTTCTTCAATAACTATTTCCATACTTCATGTTCCTTCACTTTTTTAACATAAAAATAGTCATGGAATGGTTGAATATGACATTTTTTTCAACTAATTACAGGTTTTTGAAAACTTACAAAGAAGAAAATTATAGATAACTAAATAGTCTTGCTTGATCTTACTTTCCTCTGAAACTTGGAACTTATAAATTGCTAAATTTCTATTCTCAAACACCCTTTTGATAGATGGAACGATACAAGTCTTTGTTTCACTTTCTTTGTATCAATATTCTTAGAAAGCATACATGCCTCAAAATTGTGAACATTTATATTGAATGGAAAAAAGATAATTTGCATTAGACAGAATTTAAACATTTTTATTATACCTGCTTTAAGATTAGAAACTATATAAGATGTACAAGTTCTGCTACTGGCTCTTAATTGAGAGAAAAAATCTGAACACCCAAAAAAGCCAGAAAGGGATTTAAAACATTATAATCAACACAAAGAAAACTGAACAAAAAGCTGAAATGAAATGCAATATGATATCTTGCAATTTATATTATTTCTGTCATTACAAGTTTTTTTGAATTTTTTCTTAAATTTGAATTCAAAAGTACTACAAATAACTGTTGAGTCCTTAAATGAATTATTAATTAGTTAAGGTGATCAGTAAATAGAGTCTGAATATGCTTTTTTTTAAATAATAGAGTGTTATTTTGTCACACTTCAACTGCAAATTTAATCCAAATTCATATTTAACAATAACTGTTCTAAAATGCATAGACAATTGAAATACAAAAGAAAACAAAGCTGACTTAAATACAGTGAATTCAGAAATGTTTGAAGAATGGACAAAAATGAGAGATTTATTATTCCAATTTCGGAAAAAAATCTTCATAGTATCAAATCAGAATGCGAGTTCTTATTATTGCGATAATCACTAATCGCATTATTTACATTAATAAAAACCTTACGATAATTTCTGAATTTACAGTATTTAGCTTGTCAAACTCTGCGCTCTACGTTTCCTAGGCCTAAATGTGGTTGTGACAATTTTGCTAACTTTTGCCAAAAATCTCATTTTTATGACATAACTAGATTATTACCATTTCAGAAAAAGTTGTATACAGTGTTATATGTTGATACATATCAGAATGCTAGTTTGTATTATTGTAATAAGTTATTATTTAATTAATAAAGAAACATTAATTATTTTTGAATTTATAGTTTATTTTCGATAGCCCAAAATGTTAATCTGGAATCTGTACATAAATGTATATACTTTAAATTAGGAAACTTATTAAAATGAAGTGTTTGCACAAGACAGTCATGACAGTTGACAATTACAAACAAAGTGACACCATTTAAACACCAAATTCTATTGTTGATATACATAAACTGATTCTTTAAATGACAACGTAAATCATTGCAGAATTTAGTTTTTTTTCAAATGATTTAATGTGTGTTAGTCATTTACTTCAAATAATTAACCTGTACTAAAATAAGGAGATGTGGTATGATTGCCAATGAGATAACAGCTAGTCTGATCCACCAGAGTCCAAATAGTGTGGATGTTAGCAGTTATAAGTCACTTTACAGACATCAACAATGAACAAAACCGGTTCCTTGTTTTCAGGCAGCATAGGAAAAAAAAGTTGTGACTTGGTGGCTTACAAGAAAATATAAGAAATATAATAATAATAATATGAATAGGAAAATAAGAGAGACAATAAAGGCAGGACTAAGCCACTGGACTATATATAAAGTGCTCCCTTACTAATCCTTAAAGGAGCTGCTCTATAGTCTATACTTAGAAAAGAAAGATGTTGGGGACTTAGCCAGAGCAAGCAGAATTTTGAGACTTAGGAATAACAGAGTAGATGTGGGGACACCACATATTGGCCAACCTGCCCTATTTGCTCCCACCTATTAAAATTAATGCCTAGGGTGGGAATTAAACCCATTGATTTTTTCCGTAAAAAATTGAATACACAACATTCCAGAGATGTACATACTAACACATCCTACTTTTGTAACGATGGATGGTAACGTATAACTTATATAACAGTAAATGTCATTGGATAAGCTACCGGAAACAATAAAGAATTTGCATATTCATGGCCGTACACGCAATTGTTTCAGCTTTTGTTTTGAAGAAAAAATGTAAACATTGGAATCCGCCATTTTGATCGACGTAGGAAACAAACAAATTTTCAATCTTGGATTAAAGGACATTACGCACATTGCCAGCATATCATGCATAACCAATCATGTGAAAATATATCTTTTACTTTGTTTTCTACACTTACTATTCTATGTTTTAGTTAATTTAATGTTTTAATTGCCTACAGAACGGAACATCGTTCTCAAAGACGACGAAGAAAAAATATAGGTGGCGCTGTTTATGGGCGTGAACATTTTACATACTGGTACTTTTTGTGTCGACGAAAGCAGAAAAGTTGTCACGTGATTGGTGAAGACAGACGTACACAACTCACAGAGCACAGAAAAATATTGTTTGCAAGCCTTTGTCACACACCCGCACCCAAACCGTATATTTATTTGTGTGTTCAACGCATTCGACTTAAAACTATTTTGCCACGAAAATCAACACAGGGACTTTAAATTTCCGATTCGCACCTGTCACCCCTTCCCTGGCCATACATCAACAAAGGGCGCCATATTTGAATTCCCTCCCCCCTTTTTTCTCCGTTCAACTTAACTACAAGAATTCTACATGTCGGAGAATAAAATATTAAAATCCTGCAGAACATTCTATATCAATCCAAAAGAAGTGAATAAGAAAAATGCCACTAGAAAAGCTGTCATACTAGCCGACAGCAAAGGGAAGTACATAGAAAGGGAAATTACTACAGAGCACTGCCTGAATATTAAATTTATAGTGAAAAGTGGATGGACTGTCCAGAAATGCATAGATTGGGTTGAGAAAAATCTGACCACAACATTTCATGCTAACGAGACCTACACTTTTTACATCTGGCTGGGAACTTGTGACATAACAAATTTAGACAGGAGCACAAGACTTATATCCCTAGAACTACAAAAAAGGACATATTGAATACCAGGACTATCAAGAGCAAGACACGCACCTTGAGTATCAATTAGATGAACTCAACCTTGAAATACGTCGTCTAAACGGTAGTGAAAACAGGTCTCCATAATTTATGCAAGATCTCTGGAGAGGGTCAAAAGGCCATAACCCTAAAGGTAAAACCACCACATATACCAATCTTTCACTACTTGAAGACGACGGTGTTCATCCCAAAAAAATACTCGCAAGGCTCTGGCTCAGAAGAATAGCTACTAAAGCTCTGCAAGACTGCTTTTCACAACTACCACCTAAAAAGAGAGAAAAGAATAAATCAAAAAAAAAATCAAAAAAGGCAAAATAAAGCTGGACCTGTCACCTAGTAACAATAAAATCAACACACACACACACATATATATATATATATATATATATATATATTTCTCTAATTCTTCGTCATTTTATCCCTTTCTGCACCCATTGTATAAAAAAAATTTAATCAACGTGTGGTTCGTTTGATCTCAGTTCTTCATTGGTTAAAATCCAATTATGACGTCGAAATTTCTTGTTTTCCTCTGAATTTCCTATTGTGACGGCATGAAAAAAGGCGACCATGCCTGATGACGTCACATAGAAAGAACACATCTTTTTGCAGATCAGTCGCAAAGAAGGAATAAGTTTGTCTGCGTATTGTTTGAAAATCATTAGAGAAACAGGTTCTACCACCAAATCTCGTGTTATACGATATTTATCCACTCTCGACAGTTAAATTTTAAATATTTAAAACGCTCGGCAAGCCTCGCGTTTTAAATTTGAAAATTTAACTGTCTCGAGTGGATAAATATCGCATCACACTCGATGCAGTGGTAGAATCTATATATATATATACTGGCACCTGGTACTATTAAAGTCAATAATATATTTCAGCTCCACTAAAAGTAAATAAAAAAAAAAAAAGAAAAAAAAAGACAAATTTGATAAATAAATATGGAACTAGCAACACGAACATCTGCAAGAAATAAAGTCAAACCATCAATATTTACACCATCAAAGTATGAAAATTTTAGTCTTAATAAAAGGAAGGCCATGGACAAAAAGCTTGAACAATGCAACAGACAAGCTGATATTCTACTTATGTATAAACATGAAAATTACATACTTGAACTATCATTAGCAGCATATGAGCTCCTTAAATTATCCCTGACAGAATATTTTGCTAACCATAACATTTACAATATTCAGGCTAAAGACCAAAAAGATAAACATGGGCTTTGCACCAGAACCTCATACTCTGTAATAAACTTAAACAGCAATAAACAGCAGTATCACATAAATCTCTTCCACACAACATCCCAGATAGAAGTTAATGGCCGAGGTAGGCAGGAATTCCTACCGCACTTGCAGGATATAGCAGCTAGTATGGATAGAAAAGGGAATTGCCCACAACTAAATAAACTTCTTGAACAACAAATTAAGCAATGTATAGAGAGTATGCAAACTAGTGGGGAGGCCTCGCTGGTAACTCATACACAGGACAGTGATCTGAAGGCTAGTGGGGACGCCTCGCTGGTAAGAACATCACAACTTAGACAGAAACCTGCTAGTGGGGACGCCTCGCTGGCAGGATCTCAACAATCTAGTGGGGACGCCTCGCTGGTAAAAACATCACAACTTAAACAGAAACCTGCTAGTGGGGACGCCTCGTTGGCAGGACCTTAACAATCTAGTGGGGACGCCTCGCTGGTAAAAACATCACAACTTAGACAGAAACCTGCTAGTGGGGACGCCTCGCTGGCAGGATTTCAACAATCTAGTGGGGACGCCTCGCTGATAAAAACATCACAACTTAGACAGAAACCTGCTAGTGGGGACGCCTCGCTGGCAGGATTTCAACAATCTAGTGGGGACGCCTCGCTGGTAAAAACATCACAACTTAGAAAGAAACCTGCTAGTGGGGACGCCTCGCTGGCAGGATCTCAACAATCTAGTAAGGATGCCTTGCTGGATAAAGCTAGGAGCCAGAGCCTTAATGCACATCAATCTAATGGGGACGCCTCGTTGGTTAAAACATCACAACTTAGACATAATTCTACTAGTGGGGACGCCTCGCTGGCAGGATCACAACAATCTAGTAAGGACGACTTGTTGGATAAAGCTAGTAGAGACGCCTTGCTGGCTATCAAAACATATGAAAGAGGAATATTACATAGAGTTCTAATGGGGACGCCTTGCTGGAAAAAATACTACAATCTAGTCAGAATCCTGCTAGTAGGGACGCCCTGCTGCCAGGACAACAACAATCTATTTTGGACGCCTCGCTGGATAAATCCATAGAGCTTAATATGACTAATACTGATAATAGTTTGAACAACTTGCTGATGATACTATGTAGCATTTGTGCAAAATCTGTGAATGGACTTGTCACCCCAACATACTTTTGCTGCCGATGTGAACAAACCATGCATGCTGACTGTGAAAAAGATAGAGTAGCAAATGTAGAGGACATGAATAATGACTATATATGCTTTACATGTACACAAATGGACCAAACTATGTCCAACAGTCAAAAAAACAACAGGGTTGAAATAACAGTCAACCACACAGCAGAAAAAAATAAAGAGGCATGTACAGGGGAAACAGCAGCTATTGTCTCTGAAGAAGATACCATCCTGAAGATACCAATAAAACCAAAACCAAAAACAAAAGATGTATCTAGCCAAGAAAGACAACTTGAGGGACAACTTGTACAATGTAAAGCAAGAATAGCTATGCTAGAAGATGTAAATAGAGATTACAAAAACACCATCAATTTACTCAGATCACAACTGGAAATCAAGAACACAACTTTGACCAATAATGAACAAGAACAATGCTTATGCCGAAAACAACATGCAAATAAGGAATCTTACATTGAAGAAAAACTTGAAGACATGCTCGAGAAATTGAAGTATGAACTTGAGATAAGAGACATCAAAATAGGACATCAAATGGAAATGATGGAATTAAAAAACAAAGTGTCACTGTTAGAGATGCAGCAAACCATTACTGATAGATTAGAAAAGAAAATCAACAAGGAAGACACAAATGTTAAGCTTCATGGTGAAGGCTATAGTACATCCAGACTTATAGCAAACATACATCCTTTTAATACTGTGCACGATCAAAGCCCATCAATCAGAGACTGTATTAATAATGAACAAAATAAAACCTCTGCTTGCCAAAACAATCAGCAAATAGAACACCAATGTGAGAGCTTAGGAACACAAAGAACCAGCAATGGAAAATACATCCTGAAGAATAATAGTGAACCTACCAGATATATACAAAACAGAACATGTATAGAAGACCAAGATGCTGTGAGAAGAGCTCAAGGAGCTCAAATGTACATGAATGCACCAACAAGATACCATGGAGCACCTCCCCTTATAAGAACGGAACAAAACCATGTTAACAAGATAAATGGCAAAGATGTACTAGAAAACTACTACAAAAAATACCCTAGTCAAAGGGAGATAAATGAAAACTTGCAAACACAAAGATCAGCTGGCAATGGAAGCAACGGCCAAAATACAGAGATTAGATTGCCAAAACCAAGCATACCAAACATGAGGCCATCAAAGGAGAATAAGAACCATTTTTTAGAGATAGGCCCGGGAAACAGAAAGAAGCGACGCAAGTCACTATAGGAACTTTCAATGTGCAAAGTGTAAAAGGGAATATGATATACTTAAAGCAACTCCTCAAGAAGTTAGATTTGTGCTGCCTACAAGAGCTCTTGCTTTTTAAACCAGAACAGCACCTTTTACACGATATTGACACAAATATGATTGTAACAGCCAAAAGCATAGATGACGAAAATCCAGAGCTGAGTATGATTGCCCGTAGAGGCTATGGCGGGGTAGCCATACTATGGAAAAAAAGAAATGGATGACAAAATATCAGTAATGGTTGATGGGAGCAATAGAATCCAGGTTATACAAATGGAAACTGACAACACACCCTTATGTCTCATTAATGTATACATGCCTTCTGACAACAAAGATATGGATAACGAGTACAAAGATACTCTTGCACAAATGACAGAAATAATAAAAAAATACAGGAACACTCATGATATTCTGCTATGTGGAGACTTGAACGGGTCTATACATCGATCAAAAACATCTCATGATCCTTTATTAAGGAAATTTTTGGCAGAAAACTCACTGGAACTAAACCAAGAATACCCAGAGAAAGAAACCTTTTTCCATCATAACGGGAAATCTTCTGGACAAATTGGTTATTTTTTCTCAGCAAGTAAAGACCTAACACAATATGTACAGATCTTAGATATGGAAGCAGAAAACACATCCGACAATGTACCTGTCATAGCTACAATCAAGAGAAAACTAATTAGGAAACCCAACAAACCAAAATCAGTCATTGTAAGAACAAAATGGGAAAAATCCAATCTACAAAAATATCAACTGACCATATCTGATGGAGTGGACAAAATACTTCAAGCTAGTAACAAAAATATAGTGGAGGACATCACATCTATAGAAAAGGTAATGCATAATGCATGCAATGAGGCTATACCGAACTACAACAAATCAATAAGAACAAAAAGCACTGGGAAATCCCTTTGGAATAAAAATATATCAGAAGCATCAAAGAATACTAAGGAAAAACATGCTTTATGGAAGAATGGAGGAGCACCACAAGACAAAAATAATCCTCTAAAATCACAGCTAACAGCAACCAAAAGGTTATTACGAAAGGCTCACAGACAAGCATATGCCTCGCAAAGAGAAAAATTGGCAAACCAGATAATGACAGCATCTTCCTCAGACAAGAAACTCTTCCACAAATTACTGAGAACGCAAAGGTCAGATGGAAACCGATTTACAAAGACGCTACAAAGAGATAATCAGACGGCTGAAACGAACGAGGACATTCTTCATATGTGGACAGATTATTTCTACGAGCTATCAAATCCAGACTATAAGCAGGATTTTGATTACGAAAAATATGAGCTCTCATCTCTGCAAAATACAATAATCGAAAAGATAGAAAAGGGGAAAGCTAAAATTGAACCAATAAGAGAGGAGGAAATACATGATGCTGTAAAAAGACTTAAAAACGGGAAATCCTCAGATATCGATGACATCTCAGCCGAACACTACAAAAACGCTGAGACTGAGCTTCTACCGCTCATATTGCATATCCTCAATACAGTAATAGAACAACTTGATATCCCACAGATGCTGAAAGGAGGAATAATGACACCCGTACTGAAGAAAAAAAAGGACCGTCAAAACCCGGCAAACTATAGAGGAATAACAGTGACCAAAATCTTCACTAAAATCCTTCAGAGTGTACTCAAATCAAGAATAGATATAAAGATCCACCAAATCCAAAACCAGCTACAACGAGGAATTACGGAAGCAATACCCATGATATTTGCCGCATTCCTGGCATCAGAAGCTATAATACAATCTAGTGAAGACGACCAGGAAGTCCAATTACTAACCTTAGATGCAGAAAAGGCATTTGACAAATTGAAACATGAGATTCTATTCAACAAGGTCTACCACTATGGCATTGACGGTGACATGTGGATCCTACTCCGTAATATGTATAGAGAAATGAGCATTAGAATTAAATGGGACGATCTTGTTTCTGACAAAATATCTGTCAACCAAGGAATTCAGCAAGGAGCAAAACTCTCGACCTCCCTATACAAATGCTATAATAATGCCATTCTAGATAGTGTTACAGAAAGTGGATTAGGATGCCATATGGGGACAATAGGCATTGCTACACCTACATGTGCAGATGACATTTTAGTACTAGCAAACTCTGAATGTGAACTACAAGGCATTATGGACATTGTATACCACCATACACAGAGGGACCTGGTCAAAATCAACCCACAGAAATCGGATCTTGTATGCTATAATATCAAACAGGACAGAGTAGTAAACATTGGCAACTCTCAGTAGGAGTGAAACTGCAAAACACCTAGGTATAACCAGAAATGAAAAGAATACAATTGATATTGATGAAAAACTGAAAGTAGGAAGGGCCACTATTTATGGTATGTTAGGAGCTGGTCTCCATATAAGGAAAGGTTTCTCTCCTCTTGTATCCCACAATCTGTGGAAGGTATATTCTGTTCCAAAAATGACATATGGGTCGGAGGTCATGCCAATTAAGAAAAAAGAAATGGACCAAATGGAAACAATGCAACGGAAAATCTTAAAGCAGTTACAGGGCCTTCCCAATCAGGTAGCCAACACAGCAGTCTACACATTAATTGGGGCAGTACCAATCCGTATGGTGATAGACAGAAATATGCTATCCTTGTTGATGAACATAATAAGAAACAATAACTCATTAGAATTTCAAATCCTGGAACGTCAAGTTGCAATGAAAAATGAAAAAAAGCAACATATTTATAAATAGAGTAGAGGAAGCTCTGACAAAGTACAGGATGGAACCGGTTGAGAATCTTATGAAACACCCAAAATCAAAGGAAAAATGGAAAAGGATAGTTAGATATCATCAAAATAAATACTGGCATGAAATATGCCTTGAAGACCAATCCAATAAAAAGACATTCGCATATCTTCAAATACAGGAAAACCCATCATTTATGCCGCATAATATCTGGCAGTGTACAGGAAACAACCCTACAAATGTGAAAACAGGAGAAATAAAGAGCAGGCTAGTAACACAAACGTATATGCTACAGACAGTTAGGTCTAAACACAATAAGAATATATCCGCAATATGTACACTGTGTAATACAGCAAATGAAGACCTAGAACACTTCATACTCTCATGCAATAGGCATACGCATACACGTGAAAGTCACCTCCAGAAAATAAAATTATACCTGGACAACTTAAAGAATGGTCTCTATCAGAACTTAGTTAACTGTAACATGCTTGTACAAATTCTGATGGACTGTACTCACAAGAGCATTAACTACGGTTTCCATATGAAACATCAACAATACATAGAGCTAGAAAACCTCACACGACTGTTCTGCTACGACATGCATACCAGTAGAATGAGGCAGATGGCAGGGTAGGGATGAGGGTGTAGTGACAGTTTATGTAGAAGCATATTATTTATTAAAAAAAAATAACGACAATCCGGCTGGCTATTTACCTACATGTATCGTTTATTTTGCCATTTTACAGCATAGTAATTTAACATTCTCTTTTCCTGCATATTTACCGCATAGTGCTTTAGTGTACCTAAATTTTAAATATATCTACATATTCTGCAGATGAACGCATATATCCAATATTAACAGTATGTCCAAAATATAAGACATTAACATTTAGTGCTTTCCTATAGGCTGCTATAAAGCTAATGTATATATTCGCACACCTAGCATAAATTAGCAACTAGTATTTTAAGCATGGAGCAGTGAAGATGATCACATCGGTCTTAATCGTAACTTGTGTAATATGAGTTTTTAGTGGGTGCGGGTGTATATTTGTATATAGCGCATTAGCCATCCTACTATGTAGGAGTGCGTCGATCTAGAACGGCGATTCATACCTGTAGAAAGAAGTCGACAGAGTGACCTTTATGATCTGTCAGATTCAGGCGTTTGCCGTTCAACTAACAATATCATTACCAAAACAAAAAGCGAAAAACGACGAAAAGACCAACATCAGTCTATATTCAAAACACTACACAAAGAACTAGATATGCAGCAGCAAGAACCCCATCCAAAACCATGGGTGATATCAGGTGTTCCATAAGTTAAGCATATAGATCTCAAGATGTGACACCCATCGTGGTGTTTATGGTACGTGCAAATTCAGTGATAACACATCCGTGGTCAACTATGACATAGATTTTCCAAAACGGTTATCCGACTCAAGATGGCATCTGTAAAACTTCCGCTGATATTAATCTTATATCCGATAATTTCTGAATAAAAAAATAGAAAGTTAAATATGTCCTTCAAATGTTTTTTTTTATAAATTTGATTGAAAAAGGTGCATTGTAGTTGTTACATGTGCATGTAATCATTTGCTAGTAAATCGTTAATTTTCTATTCGAGAACGTACATGACGTATCATAAACACATTAAATGTTCATTTTTAATATTTCGGTTTAAATGTTATGGATCCGATATGAAAAATTGTTTTTCTGTTTGTTTTTATATCTGATATCACAACCAACCGATGAGTGGTTTGGAATGATTTATTAATTATTGCTTTCACGTAGGCTACTATCTGTTGTGTTCTTCAACATCGATATTACTGATATAAAAGATCTTTTTAGGTTTGATTTGTTGCACTTTATCATTATATTCCAACACTAATCGTCATACTAGGAGAAAAAACAAGTTGAAATCCGCTGTTAGGTTATGTACCGATCCCCATTTAAGCATTTCAGCAGGGATTGTCACAGTTTCTATCAAAGAAAATGTTGATTTAATAGTTTTGGTCATCCAAGTTGAATTTTGCACAACTTGTGTATGTGATCCAGCCTGGGGCTTGTAATGTGGTTTTGAGCTTCTTCATTATGGCATTTCTATATATGGTGACCTTATCTCTTTTGTAAACTTGCATTAATGTTAAGTTGTTTTTTCATTGAGTTACCGGTTTTCAAACATATCGTTTTCTTAATTATCTTTAGTATCCGTGGCTTTTGAATTTGATCCTAGTTAAAAGTAACATCCTTGAAAACAATCTATTACAATTTCAAATGGAACAAGACAACAGTTTTGTAATTGCTCGGGAAAATCAATTCGTCACAAAATTATCTCTTTACGGAATAATATTTTCTTTGATTGCTTCCCGTGTGTAAATCGCACCGGGAAACTGAGTTAACGAATATGTATTACTTTTGTTATCGCTTATTACAACTTTTGCTTTCTCCGTATTGTCAAAGGAATACACAACGCAAAACCAACCAATTTCGAGGCAATTGTTGACATCCTACGGAAATAGAAAAAAAAGTTTTTACTTAATTGTTTAGATTGAAAAATTGTAATTTGAAGAGAAATAGTTGTATGACTGCGGTATATATTGTATGAAACGAATTCTGCTATGATGGTTATCATCTTTCAGTGAAATAAGTTACAAAGATTCTTGCATTACGTCTTTAATTTAAAACTTTGCTTAGGAAATATGAAGAAGCTCTTACAAAGAGGAAAACTCAAATCATCTTGAAATATTATCCCTTTTTGAAATATTGTATTTTTTATATACATATGTTTATTTTGATTAATCATGATATAAAAGCTATTTTGATTATTTTAATTATATTTGCGTTGTCGAGTTTCTGTTTCGTTCGTGGGAATTATTGCGTTTTCGAGTTCTTGTTTCGTTTGTGGGAATTATTGCGTTGTCGAGTTCCTATTTCGTTTGTGGAAATTATTAATATGTTACTTATGAGACAGATATTATATTCGTAAAAGATGCATTTTTTCTGTAATTTTTCAAGGGTAATATAGTATTTGAACAACTGCTATTGCAAATGTAGTTTAACCACTAGATATGCATGGTGATATAATATTTGCTCTTGTGGATAAATTGTATTAGAAGTCCTATACTCATGGATTAAACGTTTGCACTGATTCGATTTAAACAAATAGCAATGGATAGATTGTACTACACATAAAATAGGGTCCCTATAGTCTCAAGATCGACTTTATCTTGGTCTTTGTGGGGCATTTCGGCAATTCTATCCATTCATCTATTACCGTTTGTACAAACATTTGGCTTCATGTGTCCTTGTTGAAAGTTATTAGAAAAAACAGATGACGTATTAAACGCAGCAAACTCCGTATATTTGTATTTTTAGGATCGGGTTAACTTAAAGATATTGTCATTAGAATGAATATCCATGTGTACTGACTACTTTTGTAAAAGTTTCTTCAAGTTATCCCCCAAGGAAATGAAAAGTAGACTGACTGACATAGTCCTGACTTAGTGCAAACACTTCAGCATGGCAATGATGGACACGCACAGCGGTTTAATTATCTAAGAGTCAACATCCTCTAATAATATATCCAAAAAGTAGAAACGGACGCCCCTTATCAAGAGAAGATGTAGCTATAAGGAATGCTGAATGGACTGTGAGTATGGATTTCCCATCAAACTCCCACATCTGTACATGTACATAAAATATAATGCCTCGGGTGTGGCGTATGATTATTTATTCGTCACTCAGAGAGATCTACAAACGGGCTTTTATTGGTAAAAATAACTTTAAGGGTATTCTTGATAATATTGAATGCGAACTAAAATAATATGATGGCATATTCCCGTCAAATTTGTCCCACATCTATCTGGATGTATAAATACACTGCCGCATCCTTATAGTGTTACGGTCTCTGTACGTATAAATTTGTTCTCGCCTTGAATATGCAGATGTCTTTGACAATGGATGTTTTTTAAACTAGAGGAAAAGAAAGAAAGGATACGTTTTCAAAGTAAAATAAATCCTTTTAGTTTGCAAGACGGTTGAAAACAAATGCAAAATAAGTAAGCATGTAATAGAAGTAAGATATTTCAGAAAGGATTGTAAATCAACGTCAATTTAATAAAAATGAATTTCTTCTGTCACTTTCAACTTCTTGTGTAGTAACATCCAATTTGTCCGAGCCAAGGCGTTTTCGGATCTGAGTGGATTCGATATGCCAGAACATTTTCACATAAATTCAACTGCACTTCCTCACCGTATATACTGGTAAAAATGGCAAGTTCATGAAATCAAATAGAGATCATCTCTTTCGTTGTAAAGTTTAGTTTGCCAGCAATTAATGCTGGTTTTAGATGGAAATCGTGTGGTGAAGCCGACCTAGCTATATTTGCCTTCATTTATTTCAAGTTCAGTGGGATAAATGATAACAATAAAGTCACCAAATTTTTATTTCAATAAAAGCGCATCACCTTCAAAGCGGAACGGTTAAGTCGAATGATAATACTAGCGTCTTGTTGTTCCTTTCCGAAGTCTGAATAAAGTAACAATTTTACGAAATAAGGGGTTGATGCCACATGTGGAGCAGGATCCGCTTACCATTCTGGTACCGTTTTAGAAAGTACTTGTAAGAAAAAATAACGTTAATGGCATCAAATGATTATAATTGATTCAAACTTTATGGGTACGTATAGTAACAAATACAACTAAACGATAAAATGTAGGTACTATTAGTGTTTTGTTTAAATGTGAACATAAGGAGACATGTACATGTATATACAATGAGACAGCAACCTTACGATGCAACAAGCAAAGGACATCTTTATATGCACAATATGTCAATCTCTAGATTTATAAATGATACTTATTCTTACCCTGTACGCGCACATGGCCCCGATTAGTTCAAGTTCAATGTTTGTGACTGCTATGTACATAGTTATAAGAAGATGTGGTACGAGTGCCAATGAGACAACGCTACATATATACTACACTAGGTTTATACCTTTACAGTTTACTCATGATATTTCAACTGTAATCGATATGTTGATGAATTATCATACTTATTGTTTTGACAAATTAACTAAGGCCGTTGCATTGCCCATATTGTTAAGATGTTGAGTCTGAGATTTTCTTGCATAAGCTCACAAGAATATCTAAATACCAGCCTATAAATGCTCTCAAAACTTGAAAAGCTGAACCATTTTGGATAAAACTAGAATGAAACAAATTAAGAAGTCTTAAGGAGATGGTGTTATTGCTTCACGTTTTCTTCACAAGCATGTTGCTGTCACAATGCTAGTTTTATACAGAAAAGTTAAATGCATTTCACTAATAACTACATCATCTCTTTGATTACAATTTATCAGGCTTTTGAGAAATAAAAGGATCTATTGCATCGAATGAAAACTATTATGTGCACGTTAAAATGTTAATAAATCAATCAAACGATGAATCAGCACGTCATTGAATTCACATCGCTTTGTCTAATTGGCAATTAAAACTAGCGTGATCACAAATGGTAAGGAAGAAACAACATTGTAATACTCTCAAGCCTGACTCCACATTGTTGTTTATATAATATTCTCATGAAACCATACTATTTCAGTCAAATATCCTTTGTTACACAACTGACATTTATCTACAGCTCAGTAGTCAGTGCTTCGGTACTGACATTCCTTTCTTAAACAACTGACATTTATCATCAGCTCAGTAGTCAGTGCTTTGGTACTGACATTCCTTTCTTTAATTGTCTATAAATTTATTAATTATTATTAATTATAAGAAACCCAGGTTCCAACACCCTCAGGCAAAGTGGACGTTAGATGAATTTGGCAATTATCTTTAGGTCCCCTTAGGTCGTATAGCTATTCACGTGTTTCGATACTTGTACATATTTGGGTTTTAAAATCGCTGTGCCAGTTCTTCATGAGGATAAATGCAGAGACGCGCTGCGGACATATAATTTATATTTTTTTTATATCTTATATAATCATTTTAAATTTGCAATCTGATTAAAATACAAATCCTATGTACACGTTTGAAGTTTGCTTACTAGGACTTGACTCCACTTATTAACTTTCTGTAAATGAGACCTTTCGGGATTCTTGATAGATATAAGAAGATGTGGTATGAGTGCCAATGAGACAACTCTCCATCCAAGTCAAAATTTATAAAAGTAAACCATTATAGGTCACAGTACTGTCTTCAACACGGATCCTTGGCTCACACCGAACAGTAAGCTATAAAGGGCCCCAAAAATTACTAGTGTAAAACCATTCAAACGGGAAAACCAACGGTCTAATCTATATAAAAAACGAGAAACGAGAAACACTTATGAACCACATCAACAAACGACAACCACTGAACATCAGATTCCTTACTTAGGACAAACAAATGCAGCGGGTTTTAACGTTTTAATGGTACCAAACCTTCACCCTTTTTCTGAAACAATAGTGTATCATCACAACATAGAAAGACACACTATAAAATATCAACTGAAATAGCTTAACTCAATCAAAGGACATATTAACACCATTGAACATACACTGAACAAATAAATTTGACCTATGATACAATGTAAATACAAAATAAATAAACTAAGGGAAGAATAACATGTTATATCGGTATGAAATGTTAAACAATTAAAGAAAAGCAATATGCTCGAACAAAAAAATCAGCCATTTGCAATAACTTTAAACACAGGTAAATGAAAATAATTTTGTTGTTAGGTATACGTGTACAGTTCCAATAGATAAAGGAAATATTTTTACAAAATAAATAATTTTGATGTTCATAGTACGAAGTTAAAATTTATAGTAATACCAAACACTTATCAAAGCTGGTACATAGACCAGATATAACCCTGAATAACATTAAATAACAAAAAAGAAATACAATTAGTATTAAGTTTTGTCGTAAAGAAATGACCTTCAAAAATAGAGGCTGAAATTGTATAGATTGGCGTCATAATAATCAGAACAGAAAGTAGGACGGAGCGTTATAAGATCATGTTTAGAGAAACTTGGACGCATAATCTGTTTTAATCAGATTTACAGTTGTATTCAATCTATAAATAGTTTACAAATTTTCACCGCGTGCTCTTGTAGAAGAAGATCGTAAACTGCCCTCTGGGTATCTTGTATGTTTGTGTTGTTGGTTGCTGTCTCGTTGACTTTTACACAATTGTCTTCTCTTATTTATATGTATTTTATATACTTTATGTTTCAGAAATTTATTAATTGTTCTATCATTTCTTCGCCAGTAACATTCAATGTATGAAGCCACTTGACTTTGAGCAAACACCAGTCAATCAGCCAGTATTAATTCATATCACAATAATGTCTGTTTTCGTATGTTAACTATATAAAATGCATTCAGAACGTATAATAACTGATTCATAAGCTGTTATATTTCTTTTATGTTAATGATGTAAAATTTCCTCTGTCAACGATATGTTTCTTGATAAATAAAACGTAACAGTGGTTTACCGATGTCCAAATCTCGTAAATCAATTCAAAATATACAAACCACCAGAATAAAATCAAACACTAGTAGTCAAGCGCACCCACTCCAAATGGAGAGAGGACCGGGTAAGCGTCCCCTGCTATGCATGCATAACTCGCCATGCGAATCCACACTCAGTCAACATGTAACATATGGAATTGGGCACAATATGTAAATGTACAGATCATACGACTATCAAGTATCTAAATATCTAAGACCACAAACACATGTCTGTTGTGAGTTAAGACACATTGTATCGGTCAGCTAAACCGTGATGATGATCATAACACTTGTGTAGAATCGAAGCTTTTATAAAATTAAAGTAATGAAGGAATGAACAAAAATCTAAAATTGTGCTTTACAAACAGTTTGCTCGAGATTTATATAATTAAATAGCTACGAAATGTTTGCCAAAGTGAGGCGTCCGTTTGGCTGAGCAAGAGGTAAAAGAACGCAGATACATTAAATCCAATGCCTCGTGTTAAGAGAGGATGAAGAAACCTTGCAATAAAAGAGAGGTGGAAGATATCAAAGGGATATCCAAACGCAAAAGTCGAAAATAAACTGACAACGCCATGACTAAAAAAGAAAAAGACCAGCAGATAAACAACAGTACATACAACACAACATAGAAAACTAAAGACTGGGCAACACGAACCCCACCAAAAACTGGTCTTAGGTGCTCCGGAAAAGTAAACAGATCCTGTTCTACATGTGGCACCCGTCGTGTTGCTTTTGTAAGTACAAACCCGGTGATAAGTCTAATTCGGTAGGTCACATTCGGGGAAAAAGAGATGACATTGTAGTTAGGACAATTGGAACATATCCGTCGTCATCTGTGAAACAGATATTCTATAACGGTCAACCAACTCGTGATGGCGTCCGTAAAATTTACGAAGGAATGATTTCAACTTCACCACTTGGAACTCTTGTTTAATAGCTTTCTTGTGAGCAGCAACCCTCTATCAAGGATACAATTGTAATAAACTTTCCGTTTTTATGTAACAATATTTAAGCAGTACCTGCGTATGGAATTTAATTTCAACTCGTTAGCTTGATGTCATTGCAGAGCCTTTTTGACAGTGTCAAACATCTAAATCAAACAAGGGTTTGTTATCGAACGATTGGTAATCCCTTATTAAGTTGTATGGTCGTAATTACGAACTGATTGACCGTTATAGGTTGTCCGTGTCCCCATGTCCATTAATCGTAGATCACTTCCTCTGTTTTTGGATCTTAATTTGAATCTGAATCATAAGACACCTTTAAAAGTTTTGGCATCTTTTGTATTAAGAATTTATCGTACTCCAGCTGGTTCTCGCAAATAAGGTCCATTATTGCGCTTTTTCGCTTTAAGTTTTTCTGACCGTACAAACTAGGGCGAGGCAATTCTTCTATCTGGTCAGCGCATCTAGTTGTTGGAGAACAGGTCAAGCGACGGCATATAGTTGCTGGAAGGGAGGTCAAGCTACGGCAGCTGGTTTCTGGGAAGCTGTTACAGCTACTATCGTTGGTTGCTGGTGGAAAAACTAAAACAAAAACAAAAAACAAAAAAACAAAAAAAAAACACAAGACTCCCGTAGTTGAAAACGACATACGAGAAAACATTGTTAATGTTTTTTCATCTGATAAAGAACAGGCGGGACTTACGCATAACCATCCGGCTACCGTAGCACCTTAACTGTATAGTAGTAGCTGAACCAGCTACCCATCTTCTTCACCTTTCTAATCTCATCTCTATAATTTTAAACAAATGACTAAATTAAAAGGAACAAGAAACGATTGTAACATAATGCTGTTACGAAGTCTCACAAACAAATCCCACATAAGTATAAACCCATAAGGACTCTTCCTATCATTTATTCAATTCAGTAGAATTTCCAGTCTTTTAATAGTTTTTGTAAAAATTAAAAAAATCTGTTCAAGGTCAGGGGTCAAGGTCATAATTGACCATTGACCTTTTGACCTGAAGGAGGCCATATGTTCCCATGGTCATTTCTGAAGCCCCATGTGTCTAACACTAACTGTTATAATGATTTGAAAAAAAAAAAAAAAAAATCTCATAGAGATCTATATTAAACCACTCCCTTCTGTTGGCCCCTAAAAGTACCCCTTTATAAAACCCAGTGCACAAAAAAACACCAGATGGCACTTCTAGACATGTCAGTCTAACACTTTGTAGAACCCTGTAAATCTGACAAGCGGTTTTGGAAAACTGCTGCCGACAAGTTCAAATTTAAAAAAGCGGCGGAAGAAGAAGAGGGAATAATAATATAATTATTAATAATAATAATAACTGAGCAAAACCAATAAGTCTCCAAAGTTTCTTTGGGAGACCTAATAAATAAATAAATAAAGTAGAAATAACCAATACGGACAGACAACTGAAGAAAAGACATTACTTAGACTGATCGAGTACATATAACTAACTATTGCTTTGGGGGTTATTTAAGCACTTCTTTTCCGACAAAAAACCCACTTTTCTTCTTTTTCTTAAGAATGGTTGGTGCTGCAAAAAATACACACAGTTTAAAATATGTCAAAGTAAAATCATTTGAGAGATAAATGAAATGAAATAAATTTGAAAATAAACATGAAAAATTAAAGAGGAAAGTTTATTCGATTGCTAGAGCACAAGTTGCATTTGTCTGTTTTATCTAAATCTCACAAAGTCATCGATACAATAAAAAGAATCCTGCATAGAAGACGCCAATCTGAGAAGGAAGAATTTTTAGAGCTAATGAATGCATTTACTTATATATATGTACATATTATTCTTCATTTATTTAAACACGTCACCCCTCCCCAACCACACCCGTCCCCGATTAAAAATCGAAGTGGCGAGTTAAGATATTTTTTAATTAGCGAGGTGGATGTGCCGTTTTGATTTATTTACAAACATGGGACTGCAATCGCATATATAACAATTTTCAAGAGATTTCAAAGTAAAATTCAAGGAAAAATTGGGGTATAACTAAAACATTTACCATTATTCGCCAATGTAGAAACATATATTTTATGAAAATTAATATTATGTATTATGAACTTAACATGATCACTAGCATCGTTAGCGTCTGACATTTTGATGAATACAATCCACTTGTACTGTAAAAATCTAAATCTAGCAAGATGTGCTCGACTCAACATAATAAAAAATGGAAATCACCCTCCCACTTTTTACTGTGTTGAGTCGATTTAAATAATTTGGAAAGGGCAATATGAGAATTTATTAATTAAATGTGCTGACAAAAAAAAGCAATCTTTATGTTTATACATTTTTTCCCGTTATTTGTTTGTTATGTATATTCATTCAATTTATTTTGTTTATTTATTATTATTATTATAATTTATTCATTTCAATTTGCAATTGATGATGATACAAAAGAAATGGATTGTTGTCATTTTGCTAGCCTTGACTAAGTTTCCACCTGACGCCGCAGCATATAACTACCTCAAATTTTATTAGCAGTGGTCCTACCTCCACCTGATCCATAACTTGATATTTTTCACAGAATTTTTAATGGACAGATAGAAACTTAGGACGGAAAGGAAGTGTTTACTGCTTTTTCTTCTCATAGATTTTCTTTTAATCTCATTACAAGATAAACCCAAGAAAGCCTTCCGAACTTAGCGAGATCCAAGAACAACGCGTTTCTAAATAATGCCGGACGAAATTACAGGCTATCTCATGTAATGAGAGTTATGTTGGACATGATGTGGCTCAGATCATACCCGTCATACCACAGCCCTTCTTTGATATTAAATGTAAGTTTTGCAGCAATTCACAATGACGTTAACAAGTGTATTCCCATATTTAGCAGGACGTTAGAAAATTTTAGTGGCATTCAATAAATGCATGGAAAGACAAACGGATACATGACCTAAACTTATTGACGCCATTCGAGCTATTGACGAAAAATGAACAGAGATTTATTGTCCTCAAATCGAGCCACGGAAACTTTATTATTCCGGTCATCGGCATTATTATACCATACACACACAGGTGGTTGTAGACAACGCTGAGTATAAATGCAACGTATAGTGTGGGTTTCCGGGTCATCAGATTCAGTTCACGTTGATGCAGCAGTTTGGAAGAGATCGTCCGCTATATTTCCTGGAAGACTATGACCTCTTTTGGAACAAACTACATGCATACTCAAATCGTCACCCTTAAGGAACCTCTTATTTATCCCACCTCATAGAATTTAATCGTATTGTCGCTGAATACATAGTTCAAGTTGAACATCAAGTTGATAAATTAAAAAGTACATTATGGAGGCATTCGAGGCCAAAATTAACAGACATTGTAAAATCATGTGCCGCCCTTGTCAATAGACATAAATCACTGGTTAATTCAACATCTACTACAGACATCAGTTTTGTTTTTTTATATACCAAATTGCATCAAGGAAGCTAGAAGCAAAACGTCTGAAAAGATTAAATGAAATATTGAAGCCCTTTCATATCTTAATACTCAATCTAATTTCATTTGAATAAGGAAGTACATAACCAAAGCAAGGTGGGTGACAAATAATTGCTCATATCTTACATGTCGTAATCGTTCTCAACTGTTGGTGTAGAAAATTGTTGATTGATTGAAATATTGCTTGTTGTTTAACGTCCAGTGGCAAATAGCTCATGCATGTTCAGGACGAGAACATATTAACAATAAATACAATATGTAGGTCCTGTAATAGGGCCGTCCGAGATGAATCGGGGAAATTTGTACTGCCACTGATTAAATGAGTGTTTATTGGTTAACGACAAATTTTTTGCCAGGCAACAGGCCACCTACTGACCTCTCAAAGAGTCGCGAGACGATATCGGATTTTGCATCCCCATTCTGACCGGCTGGCGTGGCTGCGAACGTGTACATCCCGCACAGCCAAATGAACGCCCCTCTTTGACAAGGGTTTTCCTGCCGGTTGGAAGAAACACTAATTGATCATATTTCTATTCCCAATTGATGACAAGGTCTATAAATAAATATCACAATTTGTACTTCAAATGCTAAAGTTTTCATTTCAAATGAATCTTGAAATAATGACGTATTACATTTTGATCACCCATAGTTTAATACGAGACATGTGTTTGTTCGAGATTAGATCAATAGTTTTTTTTATCCGATATTCGAATTAAAAAAAGGCCAATGTTAAAATTGTATCAATACTCGTTTCGACAAAATTTGAAATAAGAATACAAACTGCGCCGATTTGATTAATACTAAAAAAAAATTGGGTACCAGTAGTGAAGTACTGTTTTGTTCACTTGTAGATAGTCTGACTAATATGTATGTCATCCTTGAGATTATTTATGAAAGTTTTTGTAGTCAGTTTTCAAACACGATTTATTTTTCCTGTCAAAATGACTGCAAAGAAGACTTAGTGTTTTATCAATTTTTCATAATACATTTTTGTGCTAGACTACATAGGGGATTACGTTACTGTACGAAAAACCCATTTTATACTGTCATCTTTGTCATTAAAACTACGAATGTAATTGATAATTGTTGGTTCAGAAAGAGGCGGAAGATACCAAGGGGACATTCAAAAATGAAGAGGAACTTGAATTAACAGTGTCATGACAAGAACGGCGCAAAAAAGGAAATGCTAAAAGAGAGGCGAAAGAGATGGCAAAAAAACGAAAAAAGATCAAAAGACATTCAACAGTATACAAAACAAAACAAAGAAAATTAAAGACTGATCAACCCAAAGTCTACAAAAAAAAAAACGGGAGCGATATCAGGTGCTCCGGAAAGGTAAACAAATCCTGCTCCACTTATGTCACCTGTAGTGTTGCTCATGAACGTACAAACCTTATAAATGCGCTACTACCTGAAAAAATTAAGTTATGTTTTTCTTAAGAAAGTAATTATTAAAAAGTGACATATTAAGTTCGTATTCTCTGTGTTACTCACCTTTGCAAACTTTGAACATGTGCGTTTATGAAACAAACAGAAAATTCGAAATTAATGTCTTACTCTATTTAAGAAATGCTTAAATTGACATCTAATCGTGCATACGTAAGAAGATAGGTAGGACCAACTTTTCTTGAATTTATTTCACAAAAGGGACATTTTCAAAAATTGTTTCCAATTATACTATCGTAAATTTAACTTTCCATTAATATGTAGCAACGTTCCAGTAACAGGTGCACGTGGAGGATATGACAAACTGCATATGACAGAGATTTAGAGATGACTAAACTTTGAGTTAGATATATTCATATATATACAATATGCCGTTGCCACCATCCCTCGTATTCGTACACAATGTGACTATTTGTCGTATTGCACTTGTCATGCGCAACAAGACGTAGCAGGATATTTTTTATTATGTAACGTTCGCGATCACCTGGGTTCATCACCGTTTTTTAATAGCTGAATCTTGTGATTTGTGGAGTGTGTTGTATCTTTTCGTATTTTGTTATTTGGAACAAGCTGTTATCTAATTATCTTCGAAATAGGTTTTGATTGTCCAATTTTTAATCTTTTTTTTTGATAATTATATATGCAATGTACTTGAATGTAGTGTGCTACTCGCTGTTTAAGAAAGAAAGAAAACTCCAATATTGGTAATCTAGCGCTCATGCATCGTCTTTTGTAAACGAAAAGATTCATTAGCTTAAGTAATAACTGACTCAATATAGATTTAGATTCTCATCAATCACTCAGGCGAAGCATCAACAGATCATTTTGTCATATTATTCAAATAAATTGCCAATAAACATTGACATATTCATAATAGATATTGGAATGACAGTGAATAAAAAAAAACATCATGTTGTATAATATATTTCTTAATTATACACAAGATTTACCTTCACCTGGATCAAAAACACAAATTTTATTTCTTTTGTCTAATCTTCAGTGTCAGGTAGAACTGCGTTTCAATAATGTATATTTGTAGAAAATAAATAAGATAAAACAATTGTTTATCCATATTTACAGTATTAAATCGGTAATGTAATAAGGGCAATGGTCCGCGAATGTTTTTTGTCGATGTATAAACAACAACATAATGTTGGCTTCTTTGAAAGCACATATACCTATAGTTAGTCAAGATTTGATTATACCTGGTTGAAAGAGAGATCACAAACAGAAGTGGCGACAAACAAAATCGAATGTGAACTCCGAACAAGATATGTCTGGTGTGTAACAGGTAATTTTTTTTAGCGTCAATTACTCGTCTCGCAATTAAAACTTCACATTATATAGGTCGTGTCAAATCTAGCAACATTACACAACAGGTATTCATGTCCGTGTCAATAGTAAGCATGTGGGATATATAACAGAGTTATATATTCGTTATATAGGCGAGATATTGGCACACTGGAACAACCAAACCATTTATCATGACGACCAACATGATGAAGTAATATAATTTCAATAAAAAGTTTGCTCTGGCCATGGTAAGTTATGGGTTAACTATAATTATATGACATTAACTATCCATGACTTTAGATATTAAAATGTATTAATTTCTTTCCTCTAAAAAACAAATGACATATCTAGGATCGATCTTGCGCGCTATTACCTCACTAAACATTATATTATGGTTCATTGATATATTACTCGATCACGGTTACTGACAAATAAGTAAAACAAATGCTTAACTCTTTGAAAAGCCAACCTCCCTTCCGAAGCAAAACAAAGAACCATTAGTATAATTATACATCTAAATCAAAGCAGAATAGCTATATCGCAATACCAAAATAGGAAAATGTTCTTCATATAAAACAGTTGACAAAGAACAGAAGAATGAAGAATATATATGAGAAAAAATAGATCAAATACTAAAATAGAGAAATAATGGAGAAATGGAGAATGATATATAATGTTATTTAAATTTATGAGGTGATTACACAAAGTAGGAACTGTCTCTTATAAATTTTGCCCCCAACACTAAAAGAAATGGCTGAATTCCCAAATCCGGGAAAATAGTAAAAAATGCATATTATGTTTTAACTGTCCGATCTTACGGGATACCTGAAAATGTTTATGAACCGTATCGATAAATTATTACCAAACGTTCAAGAATAAATATCAGTCATCTTAGATAATATAAAATTGATTTATGTATTTGTTATGGCTAACGCTGAATATACATTTTTTACAACAAAAATAATTTAAAAAAAATTAGAAAAATAAGTCGACAAATACGAAAAGATTTTATTTACTATATTATTCATTTAGAATATTTGAATGAAGTTAATGCATGTGCCTTTCTGAATACGAAAAATTGATTCTTTAACGCACACACGCACAGAAAAAGTGACCTGTGCAAACACGCAGATTACTGCTAGTGCTAACCATATTTTTAAAGATGTAACGCTAAATTCAAAAGTTTGTCCACTTCACTCACTTCTAGTTGTTTTAAAATGCTTTCTCATATGGAATGTCCTTGAATGGTGTAAACTTTCTACCTATACCGTACACTATTACCCAATGCGCCATTACAAAACGCACAATCCACCATTACACAATGCACCATAATCATAATTATACAATGCACAATTCAACATTCCACCGTACAATGTTCCCAATACACCATAAACTACTCTCTTTTCCTCTTTCCAATTTAAATCATACACGATTCGCTGCATTTAAAACATCCACAGTGTAACGCATTTGAGGAACTTGCAAGATTCAATACATTTTTTATGAAACGAACTAAATTTAAAACAGCATTATCGATTGCGTGCGTCAGAAACTAGACTTTTCTGTCTATTTGAACTGCATACTATATATACAGCCTCTTGACGCGAAATTTCTCCAATGTTCATATAGACTTGCCCAATACCTGTTGCATCCTAGTTACATTAAAACGATTCTTTCATAGCATTAAAAAGGAGATCATCCAACAAAGCAAAATACACAAGTCACATTTCTATGTAGAAACATTCTAGTAGCATCTGCATATGGAGTATATATCTCCAGGTTGATACGATATTCCAATTCTTGCATTTCCTTTAATGATTTCCTTGATAGAGGGTTGCTGCTCACAAGGAAGCTATTAAACCAAGAGTTTAAAGTGGTGAAGTGAAAATCATCCTTTCGAAAATTTTACAGACACCATCACGAGTTGGTTAACCGTTATGGAATATCTGTTTCACAGATGACGACGGATATGTTGCAATTGTCGTAACCACAATCCCGTCTTAATTTCCCCGAAGTTGACCTACCGAATTAGACTTATCACCGGGGTTGTATTTATATGAGCAACACGACGGGTGCCACATATGGAATAAGGATATGCGTACCCTTTCGGGGCACCCGAGATCACCCCCGGTTTTAGATGGGGTTCGTATTGCTCAGTCTTTATTTTTCTATGTTATGGCAGCTCTTGTTTGCTAATTACAGCTGCCACCTTGTTGTTGTTGTTGCCTTAAGTCTTGTTCTGTCCTAATGTGTATGTTCATATGTTTAGCTCTTGCTATATGTGTATGACATATAGGAGGCCTAGGGAAGTTGGTTGCATGCGGTTGAACTTTTCTTGTATTATTTTGTATAAATTCGACTATGTTTCTGTAAACTGATGAACTGATTGCAAAAAAGTCATAATTGTGATAAAAAGAGGCAAAGATAAAAAAAGATATTAAAACTCTTTAAGTTGATTAAAAACTGACAACGCAATGGCAGCTCTTTGTTCCATGCTTTCATTATGAGCAGCAACCCCCTATCAAGGAAATCATGATAGGAAACGCAAGCTCCTCGACTTATTAGTTTTGAATGTCCCCTTGGCAACTTCTGTCTCTATTCGTTTGTTATCTCTTATTAGTTTGCATTTATCTGTCCACTAAAACACATACATTTCATTCAACGGGACTTACTAATTAGCAATAAAGTATTTAGAACATCATCCTATCGTGTTTCGCCAGAAGAATAATGATAAAAAGAAATGTAGGCAATCAATTGCATATTAGTCTTTCGTTGTTATTTCCGAATGTGGATGATCGTCGCGACCTTGATACAGGAATCGAAAGACAATATCTGAATTCAATATGTTTCAAATTGTCAAGTTTTGTTAACATGAAGGTATTTTGTTTCTTCTCATTTTAGTTGTTTATGTTTCTTTGCGAAATATTATCTATATATTAGTGTGACATTCGTTATATCAGTCACATCGAACTTTGAACTATAATTGTTAATTTTTCATACATTGTGACTTGGATGGAGAGTTGTCTCATTGGCACTCATACCCCATCTTCTTATTTATATACATATTGATAAAAAGTATTAACTGTCTGTCCGTAGAAAATATAGTGTATGCAGACAAAAGATTATAGTCATGTTCATCACCATGACTGTGCATTTTCAATAAATTGTCACAAAAACTTGTCATATAAGAATCATCTTTAGTGTAACACAAATACTGTATATTATTTATCAGTGTCGATGTGGTACTGAACTGCTGCTTGCATGTTAGCTGGATTTACCCATTCACATTTGTGGTAGCCCTTATGTTCAATTCAACGCGTTACTTTCACTTTTAATAGTTGTGCGTCATTATCGGTCTAGACAATGTATAGTCATATGATAAATTGATATAAGGTGATATTCTCTTTTTGTGAACACAGAATTGTCATAAAAGGAATGATTAAGCAACATGTAGTTTACCAGATAATTGCCTCAGTTTAGGGGTAATCGGCCATTTGTCTCTTTCTGTGTAGGAGTATTGTTATGAAAAAAAATTACGATCCTGTGTGAATCAGATTCATTCCTTAGACTTCACTTTGAAGCACTTGGTTGATACCGATGCTGTGGTTGGCTTTTAGTCACGATGGTATCATCAGCTCAGTAGTCAGTGCTTTGGTACTGATCTGATTCATAATATAAATATCTTAAATTCCCAGTTGAGAAATTGAGAGATAACCAAGGAACGAAACTACAGCTTCAACTCCCTCTGGTAAAGTTGAGTTGAGATAGAGTTGACTATTCTTTTCAGGTCATGTAGCTCTTTACGTATTTAAAAACGTAGTCATTCTTGGCTTTCAAATGGTGGGGTTTAAGCATTCTTGATGACGGTATTTAATATCCGAATCAGACGCAACAAATTCATAAGTAGGTATATTCATGTTCTAACACTTGGTCGATAACGTTGCTGTTGGACTTCTATATCCCAAGGGAATCATCAGGTATATAATCAGTGCTTCGGTACTGTCATGATTTGAACTAAAATAAGAGTTTAGAATTTACTTAAAAACTAAGGTTCCAACAATCTCAGACCATAAAAGGATTGAGCTGCTCAAATGAAATCTGGAGAAGTGCTTCGGACGCACCTAATTTTGTCAATATACCTGAACTATAAACAGCTGTCATGCATTTTATTTAAGTTAATAACAAGTGTAACATCTTAGTCAAACATGTTATTGGCATATATAATCCTAACAACACCATCGTTTTAATATAAGTTACATAAATAACGTACGTCGAAATAAGTCAACCAATGAGCGGAGTTTTGACCTAATTGTAATTTCACCCTTCTGTGTTGACATGCCATAACATTCATATGGTCATATGTACAACCTAACTGTTTACATAACTTTGAATTGTTCAAAATACTAAGGATGCTCTACCCAGGAATAGATTATCTACGCTGTATTTTGAGAAACTTTTCGGAATTTTGGGTCCTCAGTGCTCTTCAACTTCGTACTACATTTGGTCCTTTTAACTTTTTCCAGCATCATTGATGAATCTTTTGTAGACGACACGCTAGTCTGGCGTTCTCAATTTGTATTCTGGTGTTTATGATAATTGAATTGCAAAGAAAACATTAACAAAACAAAGATAAAACATAAAAGGGAAAGACAAAGACAAAAAAAAAACAACAAAAAAACACAGACACACACACAAGCAACAAAGCGGAAAGTCAGACAAAAATATTACACTAAATAAATCCCCCCTTAAGTAATTGTGACAAATCAAGTTGTAAATGAACATAAAAATAACCTAGCAATGAGAGTCCTTTAATATAAAGCATATGATGTGTAGCACCAAAAGCTTACACAACACAGTACTTGGTTATACATGAAATATCACTTTTATAATAAATACAATGCGAGTTGATTACCCAGTAGTTTTCTTATATAATGCGATCTGTTTTACGAATATTACAATATTGATTTTCAATTTATAAAATATAATGGAAATGAGATAACTTATTGATGCGTCATTTTGATGATTGATGAACATCTATATTTAATTGTACCAACATCAGTTATTACTTAAGCTAAATAAATCCTTTCGTGTCTCTTAAAATTGCATCATCGGAATCAAGCTAAAGCTTTTGTGAGTGTACATACTGTGTAGTACTTTGATAATACGATGCGTAGGTAATCTAACTAAGAGGTCATATGTTTGGAAGAGAAAATATAGGAGTGATATCGATACCACATAATCTGTTTAATTTATTGACTATGTGTAGCCGATATAAATCTTCATATGTATAAAAATACTGCAAATGAGAATAGCACTTTAAACAGTTTTTGCGACCGAAACACCTTTCTGAATTGACTTTTATCAGAAACGACCAAACATTAACATGTGAAAGCATTGGTTGTATACAGTGGAGATCACTTCTAACCTCTCATCAAATCTGTCAGAATCTGTCAGGAGAACTGTTCTTGGACAGTATGTAGAACTGTCATCCTGACACCTTTTAGACAGTTCTAGCTAGAACAGTTCTACCTTGAACTGATTTAGACAGTTCTACCTAGAACTGATCCTGACAGTTCTACGCTAGAACAGTTTTAGACAGTTCTACCTAGAACTGACCAACTATTTAGTCAGTTCTACGACTAGAACAGTTCTACGATTAGAACTGATTTGGTCAGTTCTACGGCTAGAATTGATTGAGTCAGTTCTATCCATAGAACAGTTTTAAGAACTCTTTGTCTTAAATATAAATAAGTCAAAAGAATATAATATATATTGAAAAAGTCTCATCAAAGCACTGTTTTAACATTTCTCTAACTGCAGTGACGTCATTTAGAACTGTTCTACGGTTAGAACTGATTTAGTCAGTTCTGCTGACAGTTCTACGACTAGAACTGATTTGGACAGTTCTACGTAGAACAGTTTTAGACAGTTCTACCCTAGAACTGATCCTGACAGTTCTACCTAGAACTGATTTGGTCAGTTCTACCTAGAACTGATTCTGACAGTTCTACTTAGAACAGTTCTAGGGTAACACTGTTCTAGGACAGTTTAGAACAGTTCTATGAAAGATTATTCTGACAGTTCTAATGAGAGGTTAGAAGTGATCTCCATTGTAAGTACGTAGGAATGTTAACTCCTATATGAAAATAAGGACATAACAAATACGCAAATTAATCTAAGACTAACTGTTTTGCACCTACAGAACATACTGCCTTTACCACTGAAATTTTTGCAGATACTCTTTGATTGCAATAAACAAAGCTTTTAGACGGTTTTTATAAAAATTAGGAATGTCTATTAAACAGTCTTCGAACAATGTATAAACATGAACCAATACTTGTTTATCGATGAAATATCAGTGGTTGACCAAAAACTCCTCCAATACATTCATTACAGATTATACCTAATCAAGCAGACATAGTATTATGGAAACACATAAACTTAAGTTAATCGGCAACATATTGGCATAGTTTCACCACTGCATAGAAACATTAGTTTTATTTACCATGACCTTGTGAATTATGTCTTAAAATTGATATCTAGACAGAAATCAGGAAATAAAGCATAATCAACAAGTTGCGCTCTTATTGAATGAATTCGAACGCAGAGTTAGGGACAACCTTTCTCCGAAGAGAATTTGATTGTTTTGTCATCTTTATCCAATTAAAAAATCTAGACAGTTCATCAAATGTAATACATATCATTCGAATAAGCAAAGCACACATCATTGATGTATGCTTCAAATGATATAACAACAGCTCCTCATTCAAAGGAACCATTAGGGACTTTTACCACAAAGAAGACTAACCACAGGAAAAATTAAGATTTTATCTGCTATGATTGAATATTGTTAAAGAATACATGTTTACTACTATTATTCATTATTACCAAATGTTATACAATGATCAAACCAAGATCAAAAGTACACACCTCTGAAAACTCACCATACAGCACACTAATTGTAGTTGAAAGATGAGGAATCGCTGCATTTGTTTTCAAGAGTGTTCTTTTTTTCTCAAAATATTTACTCATATAAGAATAGAGAATAGGGAATAGTTGCTATATAGCTTCAAAAGTTAACCGAACTTGTTCTTATCAATATTCAAAGACTCCCATCTGTCCGCTACAGCTGTTCGATTGTAATCTTAATCAAATTTACCAGTTGTCAATGAAGCAGGGTCCAATCATCAGACCGGGGGTGTTTGAAAATATTATAATCAATTGCATGTTTAGAAGTGATTAAATGTAACGTGTGAATTAACATATTTTCAATGTCATGTAATTTTGCATATTTTCAATGTCATGTAATTTTGCATATTTCAACGTCACGTAATTATTCATATCCTCAATGTCATATCATTGAACGTAATGACCTACTTTTGTCAAGTAGCTTTGTATTCAATAAACTTGAATTACATTGGATTTTTTGGTGGCGATTTTAAAATGTTTTCTTTTTTCTCTGAAACACTCACACATGTTCTTCAATTTTGTATTGTTTTTGGGCCTTTTTAACTGTTTTGAATAGCGCGTCACAGATAAGTCTTTTGTAGACAAAACGTCTGACATACTCAATTTCAATCCTGGTATTTATGATGAGTTTGTATCAATTTTTTTTTCCATTTATATAGTATGCAGTTAGTACTTTGAATTTCTTTCTTTTTCTTGTGTAGAAAACATTTATTATGCTAGAGGAATTTAACAATTACCATTTTATTAATATTGCATATTTTTATAACATGCAATATAATTTCGTTTTAATATCGTTTTAATTTCATTTATTGATTAATTTCTCCACATTTACAAAAATGAAGGTAAACTAATCTATACCAATTTTAACAATTTACGATAATCTCAGCCTCATCATACACACCCTTTCACTGATCTTATTTTAGATAAAGGACACGAAAGTTCCTTTATTATTAAGCAAAATGCAATGCAGTGTGAGTCATTCAGGCTTAATAATGAACAACAAATTAATAGTTATGTGTTTGAAGCAAACTGGACAGGTTGTTTATTACGCAGCCTCATTTTAATGTAAAATAGTTTTTTTTTATTGTTTTGATAGATTGGGATAGAATCAAATTTTTTTTTAGAAAGAAATGAAATATAACTAATCTGATGTGAGACAACAAATGCCATTGTAACGTATGAATCTATTGATGAATGAATGTTACAATGAAATATAAAATTTCAAAACGTAAACAATGCATACAAACAGTTCAAAGTCAAACAGTACATGTACAAGTGTTCCATATATATACTAGTTTGTTCGCATTTTTATTAGTACATGATATAGGTCGTATGACAAAAGCAATTCAAATGTTATTAATTACATCGACATTGCAACTGTAATGTAAGTTACATATTTCAAAATTAATGTAATGGTAATGTGATTAATTATATTTAAAAAAAGAAATATTGACGCCAGGTCTGAAAATGACCAATACAGAACAAACTATCCTAGGAAAAACTTACATATCTTGTTAATGGTAATTCCTTATAAAATACCAGTAGAGGTTAATTGAATTTTAATCCATTTCATGACGTTTTTTTTTAATTAACTTTCACTTTTTTTAATCTGCTTCTTTACAGAGGTTAAATATACTCTATTTGATTCCATGACATTTTTATTACTTGTCATAGCTGCAAGCCATAACAATTATATGGTGGCATGTTTTGTATGTCACAGTTGCAGAAAGGAGTATTCATACGTGTATTAGCTTCATGTATAGTGTTCGAAATTTCGATTTCACCGGCTGTGATTTAAAAATGATGTAGATTTAAAAACCCAAAACCAACTGTTGAATTGAACGAGTTTAAAATACACATTACTACTAATTCATTGTAACTTTATCATATAAACTGCTCTGACCTGCGAATAGACATTAATTCAGGTAAATTTGTATAAAAAGTTTTACATCTTCTAATCTAACAGATAGAATATAAAAAGTGTAAAAACATGTTTCTTTGCCATAACGTTATTGATAAGATATCCAATGAACTGCAAGAAAACAGTTATTTCTATAAAACGATAATCCTTTGATCACTTTTACTTGGAAGAAATAAATACCATAAAACATCCTATAAATCATTAAATGCTGTTATTTGATTAACTTGATTGGTACCGTTATTATTATTAGGGATAATGTTCAATGTTTGAAAGTCTTTGATGTTTGTGAAAAATTATATTTTTGTAATGTCTTGAGAATTAACAACTATCAAATGTCAAGGACAGTCACATAATCAACACCACAAACACAAAATAACTACATGCACTATGTAAAGGAATTCATCTTGGCAATATCAAGCTGATTTGATAATCAAAGTTGTTTTCATTAAATATATTGTCATTATATGTCTATCGGTCAATTCAATTTACCCGGGTGCAAAAACTATATATTACAATCGCACCAAATTTGCAAATATGAATTTGAAGAGGGCCATACTCCTGATCGTAGTTTCAGAACATATTCAAGTTTCATTTGTTAAAAATATAAAATCTCTTTATCCAAACTTAGTCTTAAATACATGATTTTTTTATTGTTGGTTTTCGCAATGAACTAACTTCAGTTACTGCGAATACTCTCAGACTTGTACTTAATGTCTTTTGTGTTTTGTTAGCTTTGTACCGATCTAATATGTGAAGCCCTTTTCAACTGATTTTTATAGTTTGATCTGATGTTGTATTATTACACCACTGTCCTAGGTTAGAGGGTGGGATCTGTATGTACCTGTCCCAAGTCAGCAGCCTGTTATTTGATGGTTGTCGTTTGTTGCTGTATATCATATTTATGTTTCTTTTATTGGTTTGTACATAAATCAAGCCGTTAGTTTTCATGTTTGAATTGTTTTAAATAAAGTTTATAATGAGTTATTGCACATTGTTCGTGTACACGAAATGTATTTGTTTCAATGTACTGGTGGAACTAAAATGATTGTTTCATTTAAAATTCAACCATGTTTTTTAATACAAAGCAAGTAAAAAAAAGTTTCACATAACAGAACATGAAATGCAAATGGTCGCCAAATATTCTAAATTGTTGTAATCCAGCAGCTGTGAAATTCTAAATCCTAAAACTGCTTTTGCGTATGCTTCAGCGTGATCAAGCGCACTCTTCTAGATCTGTTGCAAACAAATATTACTTCGGGGAATTGAAAACTGTATTTATTTGAAAACTTTGTCACGTAGATATGTAAATTGTTATCTGAAATGAGTGCAGTCAGTGGTACGTTACATCAAAACGAAATTAAGACAACGGTACTACCCTTTATAAGCATATTTAATCCAATTCAGTAGATTCATTACTAACTCAATTCAAATGACATTGTACGCTCTCATATTGTAGATGATTGGATCATAAAGATAATCATATCAATCCATAAGAAAAGACATTAATGCGTTATGTGTCAATTTGTTTATAAAATAGCTAGCTTTGATTATCTGAGAACAGGAATGCGTACTAATAGATATTCATGAAAGTCTTAAATCAATATATAATGTTTGTTTATTAAATGCCGAGAACAAAAAACTGATATCAAGACAAAAAATAATAAACAAATAAAATCAAATTTATAATATGGTTTTCACTTTGTTTTGCCAATCATTCTATGATCATTTGGGATCATTCTCAAAGAGTTCCCCAAGAGCAATTAAATGATTAGAAAGTATAAGTATGCTTATGCAGTGGCTACCATATCATCGTTAAAAATGCATGCAATCAGTGCAGTTAAGGTTTTGAACACCGCCAAAGACGTTCTTTAATGATGATCTACTGTTTGATCGAAATTAAAGATGGTATAAATTATTAGTAAAACAAGCAGCAATATTCATGACCAAGTATCTTACCATAAAAATTGCATATCCACACTATATTAATCAGTTTTGTTTCATATAGAGGATGTATGAAGCAAATGTTACTTTTTGTTAATCACTAACCTTACTTTCAACATTTTTTTTTTTACAAAAGGGATTAAGTTCATATTTATTCACTCAAAGCCATTTTCTTACTGAGATCTTGTATATTGATTTGAATTATCACGATATGAAAGTTAAATAAAAGTGCTTTATCTAACGGGTACAGTAGTAAACATAAAGTACATTGTATAAAGCGTAACAGGAAAATTGATATAACACAGAATTTTAGTGACTGAATAAAAAACTAAACAAATGTTATCAGATTTAATGTTATCGAAATATCTTGCAGTTCATGGCATGGCTATATTTTAACATATTTCAATTTAATCTATGGTTTTGTCTGTTTTTCGTCGCCTTGTGGGTTCGGATAGCGATTTTGCCACAATTTAGGGTGAAACAGATTATATTTAGCACAACCATCTTTCTACCGAATATAAGAGCTTTTTTATGACAACATTCCTACATATTGCCAAGATAAAATGCATTTTTGATTCTCAAAGGGAGATAGTTCACACACTCAAATTGTCCAAAAAAAGCTATGTATAGAAGAAATACTATTGTTAGAAATATATTTCTTTTTATACGATATCAATTAAATGAGACTTGATGTAAAACTTGAAAGAGAGAGATAATAATCCCAAACTGTAACAAAGGAAATCTAGAGATCTGATATTCAACCTGCGGTCTTTAATGATTAATACTGTGTCTATACAAAATGTTAAGGTAAAAACCGTGTATACACAACTTTGGAACATGTTCATAAATAAACCACAGAATATATGATAAAAAACCCTTTATCGTAGAATCTTTATGATTTTTTTGTATGTAACAGCCGACACCACAGTACATGCTATTTTCCTGTCTTGCTAGGGTCATATGATAATGAATAGTTTACGCCAAACCTGACAATTTTTCTTATTGGGTTTGGTGATAACGTACTTGTACTTGTATATATTGTACTCCGATTTTGCTTACATTTGTATTCCCGTATACATATGCCTCTCACTGATATTACCTCCAACGTCATAGTTATGGTTCGTCAGGATACGTGATTTGTTAATTGCCTTCAACAGGAGTTGGCGGATGTTCATATAGCATAAATCAATTAGGAAGTTAAATCAAGGTACCAAAAACAACAAAAAAAAAAAGAAAACAAAAGAATGAACTCCAAAAGGAGCGAGATCGGATACGTCGACAGGGTAGGAGTCTCCTGTTTGACTCATTAAGCTCATAAAAAATAATACAATAACAACAAGTGATAAAGTAGTGTCTTGATAGTGCGTGTGTGCCATTATAGATTACTGATAAACGTTATAATTGAGTATTGCTGTTCTTGACACCTTATGAAATTTATCATATGATGTTAAAATTCGGGTATTTGTTTAACCGAAACTCTACATGTGTTATGATATTCTTGTATTATTGTATTTTGTGCACAAACTAACAAACGTAAGGGAGTGCATTTTCTAACAAAATGGCATGAAATAATCATTCACAGTTCAAATCCATGTTGTATGACATAAATGTGTAAAATTACAGTTACATCTACATGTTAAAAAGGGGAAAGATAATTATTTTAGAAAAGTAAAATAGTTAAAGAAAAAAATATGTCTTTATTCAAACAAAACGTAGAAAGTGCGTTAATGTCCATATGCTCAAAAAATATGACAACTATGTAAATAACTTTAAAATGCAAGGAACATTACTAGTGAAGTATAAATTGATCAAGCAATATTTTATTAGACATATGTATCATATCTATGATGTCTAATTGATATGATGATGTACAACTCTTTAGCAAGAGGACATCATGTACTTTTGACAGACAGTTTTTGAAGAAATGATTCGGGCAAACATCAACCTCAAACGTTAAATAAATGAATTCATGAGGACGGTTGAAAAATTTGTGAAGAAGTAACTTCACTCTTTTTTCTCGTATCCATATCATTTTTAAACTTAAAATTGAAAACACAAATTCAATTTTAATTTTCAATTCAACGTTTTAACACACTTGAAAAATATCATTTGATTAATGTTATGAACAGTGGGTTAATGGAATAGTGTGGTAGAATCTATTGACCCGATGTTTTGTCTATGAAAATGCGAAGACCAATTTTTAAGCGAAAAGTACTTCGTTAATTTGCTGTGCGTTTTCATTCTACAGCCAGTCAATTGTTTTGAACATCCTAGACATAAACGACGCTTGCCAAGAGGCGAATGTTTGTTATATTCTAAGCACATTTTGATCATTATACTATTATTCAATATCGTGCGTAATTCTAAGACTGCTATTAAATTATATTGTACAAATGCTCTATGATTTGATAGATGCCTTAAAATGGTTCTGGTTTACGTTCTTTACCACTTATGGATTTGTTGGTAAGACCTAAGGGAATATGGCTACAACCATCCGTCAAACAGTCAAACTGAAAAATAATAGCTTCAAATAAATTGTATTTTAAATTAAACGACATTTGACGAAATTACGGACTTGAACGAATAACTTCAATCCATTGATAAACGAATCAGTGCGATGCAATCAAGCTGACGCTACAGAACATTGATTACAGTTTAGTTGGCTTTAATGCACTTAATCACCGACATTGAACAAAATATGTAGAAAGCTGTCTTCTTTGAACTAAAACAGAACATTTATATTAGATAAGAATTAATCTGACGAAAGTATGATTAAGTTACAGCTTTACAGGAAGAAAAAGTAAATACCATAGGAAGACAGATACAAATGTATGTAAACAATTACTTCGTTTACAAACCAAAACATTCTGACAGCTATTACTAATGATGATCAATTCAAAATAGAACTATACCAGAACTTTCAAATTTTAAAGTATAAACAAAACAAACATGTATCCATTCTGAACTGTCTTACTAATAAATTTATATGCCCGGCAAAAGATCGTTTTACAAAAAAAAAAAAAAAAAAAAAAAAAAGAAAGAAAAAAAAAAAACAACTGCAAGGTAAATTTAAAAAGGGAAGCTAGATAAATAAAACCCGAAAAGCTAAAACGCTCAAACACATCAACGACAATTGTTTTTGTCCTAACCGTGTAGTCATTTTTCTATCTACATACTAAAAAGTATGTTTTATTTTAAATTGCAGAGAGATGTACTAATATAAATATAAACATACCTGTTATTGCTGCCATCTAACAAAGGAAACCAAGGAACAAGCAACTACAGGTAACCGTATAATAGGTATGTATGATAAATTTTACATAAATTCTACAATAAGTATATGTTCCGTACCATATGAGTATTTGGACCATAAGCGTATGATCATGACCATATGCGTATACCTTTATGGTCCGACCATACGCGTATGATCGAACCATATGAGTATTATACGCGTTTGGTTATTAACGGACAAGACCATACAAGTATTTAAACCACATACGTATTTTTCAAATAAATATTAACTTCCTTCGCAGGAGCACACAGCTCATTCTCTGAACCCAAAACGATACTAGTCACTAACTGAATTCCTTTAGATTTTCATATTGTCTGCATCTTGGTGTATCTGTTATCATGCCTTCGCTAGAATCAATCTAAAGCGTTTTATCTTGTCGACAGTTTCGTTCGTAAGTGAAACCACAGGCGTTTCGGGCCTTGACATTTTTTATTTTGTGTTGAGTTGTTTTTATAGAAACAAAATTTCTTCTCTTCCAATCTCAACTTATTTTTCTCATATTCATACGATTTTTGTATTATTGTAAGATCGTATCAATAGGAACAAGAACACATTAAATAAATAACAACAATTTGACATATTTAAGAAATTTTGATTTAATAAAAACACCAAAGTAAATTTAAAATGAGAAAGCAGTTTTCAATGACCAAAGTTTCTGTGAGTCAAGTTTGACTTCTTGTGAAACAGTCCATTTAGATATTTTTTACAATTATTTTCATAAGTAGACATATTGCGTTTCGTACAAATTTAAGGACAAATCAATAATGACCATGTAAAAATGATTTCAATGTACTTCTAACTTGTAATTAAAATTCATTTTAAAACATTAATCATGTAACAATGATACAATACGATTGAATAAGTAAAAACAAATAATTGTTAGAAACTCTTAATTTATGGGATGACTTTTCATCGTTTTTCGTGTCCATAAACCGGACCATATGCGTATGGGCGAACCAAATGAGTATATACGCATATGATCATGACCATACCGTATGGTCCAAATACGCATATGGTCCTGAACATATATATATAACCCAAAGAGTTGAATACATTTCATAACTTATCGTGACATATAATCAGTACATCATGGTACTTTCCTGACCTTAATTTTTCTATATACTGTATCTTTTTTGTTTCTACACACAACAAATCCATTTCTATATCCATTTCCTTAAACTCAACGCTAATTTCAATATATTATCATGTAAGAAAGATTAGATAGTGATAACTGCTCCGGCTTTATCTGCAATTACCCCATTACATTTTAATATCTAACACTGGTTTACAAAATTAGTGATCTTTTTACGGAATTCTTTTGCTTAATGTTCTTCTCATTTTTTTTTATCTCAAGAAAAATTATATATAAAATAATGTTCTACTTATGTAGCTGTTCAACATTTTTGGATGTTTTGCTTTCTTAAATTTGTTATCGAACGTACCTAATGAAAGTTATTCCCGAAACAAGTGTTATACACATAGTAATTATACATTTCTTTCTTCATAGATTCGGGATGTTTTGCATTTCGTATCATTTTTATACTCTTTTATATATTAAACAGCAAATCCATATGACAATGTGGTGTCCATGGAATCCGTGATGAAATACCATTGGAGTGTAAAACTATAAACAATGATAAGCTCTATATTCAATTAAACTGAAAAAAAACCCTTAAATTGCAACTAAAACACGAGATGGTAATATTGTTAGCTTCTTTTGTAAACATTAACTCTTTCATCGATCATTTGATTTTCCAAAACAGCAAAGTGTAAATGCACTCCTTTTGTTTCCCCGGTACACACACACCGCAGAGATTCATTGATGAACCCAAGAAATGCAAGAGAAGAAAACCAGATCTACTAAAACACAATATTATTTATTAGACATTAACAGTTCAAGAAACATGATTTATATTTAGAAAATAATTCCAGTCAATCGATACTAAGTGACGTTTGAACATTAGCTCTATGTTGAACACCTGACTGGAAATATAAGTTGAACAGCAATACAATCGTTGTTCATTTTTTGTATAATGCATTGCTCCTTTGAATAAACGCAATAAAGTTCGATATTGCATGTTAGTTACGTAAGCGCGTCACTGTTTTTGATATCCTATGATGTCTGTCGTTGATGGAATATGTTCGTTATTGTTCTGCGGTTTGCATGTTGTGTCGACTATTATATTATTTGTTTGTGCGTTTCTCTGTGATGAATGTTCTTACGTGTGTTTGTGCTGTATTTCTGTAACGTAGTATTGTAATTTTAGCGATATTTTTGAAGATTGTCATAAAGCGGGAGATTTGGCTAGCCATTAAATCAGGTTCAACCCACCATCTTTTCTTAAAATGTCCTGTACCAAGTCAGGAATGTGGCAGTTGTTATCAAATAGTTCGTTTCTATGTATGCTGGCGTTTGTTTTTGTTGCACTTCAGTGTTCCTGTTGTTCAATTGTTTTCATCTTATAGTTTATGTGTTTCCCTTGGGTTTAGTTTGTAACACGTATTTGTTTTTCTCTCAATCGATTTATTACCTTTGAAGACCGGTATACTACTGTTGCCTTTATTTATAGACTTTGATAACAAACAAAAAGTAAAATAATATGATTAATCCGAGGTTACCCAATACATTAAAAATAATTGCAGTTAGTATATATAATTTCTGTAATTTCACATTTGAATTTATTTCTGTCTCGTGCGATGAAAGAGAAATGATCAAAACTGCAGATTAAGCTAAGTATATCTTTACTTTTAAACTTTAAAGCAAGTTTTTATTAGAATTTCAAAATCTGAATTATTTGTAAAATTTTCAAAATTATGGAATTTTGAAATTTAAAAACTTTGATAAAAAATCGGAAAAAAAAACTATTCATAAACAAAGGACCAATGATTTTATTGTTATTTCACATTTGAAGGTCACAGTCCTCAACACAATGCTAACAAATAATTCTGCTAAAGATTGAGAATCCTCTAGCGCAAGTTTGAGCAAATCCTGTTGCTTGATAACAATAATCATACATGTGAAATGAAGATCACAAAATACATATTATAAAGGCTTAGGTAAAACAAATACTCTCCGGACTAGCCAAATACCTCGATAAAACTTGTTATGCAGTGATTTCAGAACTACTGTCTTTGTGGTAAGTAAGAAGTGTTCAGATACTCATTCGCAACCTCACCATATATGTTTAAAAACGTTCAATATAAGATCAGCATACAATTGCCTGAATGACCAAAAATTACTATATAATAAGATAGGGTAGAATTTCTCATATTTTAGTCATGATTGCAATCTGCTGATTCTAAGTCTGTTTTTACACACTTTACTATCAACTGCTTATCATCTATTGAACTTTTTTCCACGTCTATGGCGTACCAAATTGTAAACGGGACAAACACAACCATTGAGTTATGGCATTGTTCAACTATACTAACTATAAATCGAAGGCAAACGCTGTGATTGCTGCTTTTATAACGGCGAACGAGTTAAAACTGACTAAGAAAATGATAGAAATTTCCATCTACAAGTAGTCACCTTGCTTCCATCAATCAATATATTAAAAGAAACAGAAAATACATCATTATAATTGGATGGTAATAGTATTTTGTATTACCATGCACTTGCCTCATGCTCGTTTCCTATATACATTTGCCTTTCTGTGCTTCTTTAAACATATTTATCGTTACCTCAGTACTAGAAAGTAATTAAGCTGTTCAGAAATGTATTAACAGTGTATACTATCTATACAAAATGCTTTTATGTCAATATTATTCCATTAATTTGCATCTGTTTATCGCTAGAAACAGGTGAAGTCGTTTAGATAAATTCACAGTTAATTAGATAAAAAGCATTATGTAATTAGTTTAAAGATGTTTAGATAATTAACTTTCAGACCGTCTTACCAATGTGAACTCATGTTTGTGTACTAAGACCACAGTGATCAACACCCTGAAAAATCAATTGACAAATTTGAGGAAAATGCAATGCTATGAAAGTTAAGCGATCGTCTGTTAAAAACTGTATTGTGGCAAAAGAAGATCTCAACATTAGAAATCAAGGTAGGTTAACTTATATAATCATTATGTATTACATACGTTTTATATATAGATTTTTACGCAAATCTATTACTATTTTTTTGTGATTTACTATCAGTTGAACCTGATGTTTTCTCCATATCTTTCGGGGATGGGAAGATTTTAAATTATTTTTGATGTATAGCAATTATTCCAAGTTTAATGATATCAAAACATGTCTTTTTTTTCTTTTTAATGTCGATTAGATGATTTAATAAATATTGAAATCCCTCATATAATCTTGAATTTATACAAATACCACATATTGTGTGATTCGTACCAGATTTTCATAGTATACTGATTGAAAGGCAAACGTACCGCCAACGGCTACACCAACTTCTCCAAGAAAGACATGACAAGGTCTACAGAAAACGTACCGCCAACGGCTACACCAACTTCTCCAAGAAAGACATGACAAGGTCTAAAGAAAACGTACAGACAACGGCTACACCAACTTCTCCAAGAAAGACATGACAAGGTCTACAGAAAACGTACAGCCAACGGCTACACCAACTTCTCCAAGAAAGACATGACAAGGTCTACAGAAAACGTACAGCCAACGGCTACACCAACTTCTCCAAGAAAGACATGACAAGGTCTAAAGAAAACGTACAGACAACGGCTACATCAACTTCTTTAAGAAAGACATGACAAGGTCTACAGAAAACGTACAGCCAACGGCTACAACAACTTCTCCAAGAAAGACATGACAAGGTCTACAGAAAACGTACAGCCAACGGCTACACCAACTTCTCCAAGAAAGACATGACAAGGTCTACAGAAAACGTACAGACAACGACTACACCAACTTCTCCAAGAAAGACATGACAGGGTCTACAGAAAACGTACAGACAACGACTACACCAACTTCTCCAAGAAAGACATGACAAGGTCTACAGAAAACGTACAGACAACGGCTACACCAACTTCTCCAAGAAAGACATGACAAGATCTACAGAAAACGTACAGCCAACGGCTACATCAACTTCTTTAAGAAAGACATGACAAGGTCTACAGAAAACGTACAGCCAACGGCTACATCAACTTCTCCAAGAAAGACATGACAAGGTCTACAGAAAACGTACAGACAACGGCTACACCAACTTTTCGAAGAAAGACATGACAAGGTCTACAGAAAACGTACAGCCAACGGCTACACCAACTTCTCCAAGAAAGACATGACAAGGTCTACAGAAAACGTCCAGCCAACGGCTACACCAACTTCTCCAAGAAAGACATGACAAGGCCTACAGAAAAACACATAGATTAAACAGCCTTATTTGATTCATTCATTAGATGTGTTGAATGCAACTATTTTTTCTCGTTCTCATAGTTTATGTAGTCGTCGTGTGTCGTCTAGAAATTAAATATAAACATGACCAATTATTTGTTTATACAAATGTTGGTATAGACTTTATAATTTTCACCTTCTACTTCATTTGGTCCCTGGCGGAGAGCTGTTTCATTTGCAATCTTACCACATCTTTTTTTATACGAACTATTTTTATGCCCCCTACGATAGTAGAGGGGCATTATGTTTTTTCGGTCTGTGCCTCCGTTCGTTCGTCCGTTCGTTCGTTCGTCCGTCTGTCCCGCTTCAGGTTAAAGTTTTTTGTCAAGGTAGTTTTTGCTGAAGTTGAAGTCCAATCAACTTGAAACTTAGTACACATGTTCCCTATGATATGATCTTTCTAATTTTACTGCCAAATTAGAGTTTTGACCCCTATTTCACGGTCCACTGAACATAGAAAATGATAGTGCGAGTGGGGCATCCGTGTACTATGGACACATTCTTGTTTCTTCTTCTCTGAATTCCTTAAATCACATTTTTTTAATAATGATTTCCTCAAAAAAAATAAGTATAACTTTAACAACTATCACATTTAACATTAAGATAACATACATGTGTAAGGGATATCTCTCTTACGTCTTTCACTCTGTATTTGTGTCTGCTGCGATAGTATAAAGTAAACTAACAAGAATACCGAACTCCAATGAAAATTCAAAACGAGAAGTCCTTTATCAAATTACAAAATCAAAAGCTCAAACACATCAAACGAACGGAAAACAACTGTCATATTCCTGATTTGGTACAGGCATTTCCTTTTATAGAAAATGGTGGATTAAGCCTGGTTTTATAGCTTGCTAAACCTCTCACTTGTATAATTAAGCATTTAGTGTAATTGAGAAGAGACATGCATCTCCGTTGCGTAATCGTTCCGATAAATTAATTTTAGCATTTTTATTGATTGATTGATTGTTGGTTGCTTAACGTCCAGTGGCAAATAGTTCATGCATATACAGGACGAGAACACATTAACAATAAATACAATACAGGTTCTGTAATAGAGGCGTCCGGGACCAAGGTCGGAAAAATTTGGACTGCCACGGGAAATTGGATAGGGACAGAAATTTAGCCTTGTAACAGATCACCTAAGGACCCCTCAAAGAGTTGTTGCAAGGGTTCTTAACGTGCAAAGAGCGTGGCACTCTCTGTACACGAGGCATCGGATTTTACGTTCCCATTCTGACCGGACGTGGCTGCAAATTTGTACATCCCGTACAGCCAAACGAACGCCCCTCTTTAGCAAGGGTTTTACTGCCGGTCGGAGGAAGACCAATGGTGACCATACTTTTATTCCCCAGTCACCCTTGGGGGGGGGGGGGGGTTAGCATTTTTATGTTGCAATACTAATACATATATCATAATCAACAATCATTCTACAATTTTTGATAAAACATTTATTTATCTGATGGTTTCACAAATATCTAAATTATTGTATCAGTTATGATGTTGTGTTATAGCAAATTACCGTTCTGTTCACCATGCGATACTTATTGGGTTTTTGCTATAACTACTTCTAGAGAGGAATTTTATATATTAAAATGTACGATAAAGATGAATATAAATAAGCATCAACGTATTACCTTTTAAAAACTATATGGAACAGTGTATAAAAGGGTTTTTCGTCAACACTCTGCAGTCATCTATACCAGTTTTGACTAATTTGATAAATGTTGATGCACCATTCGTTGATTTATTTGTGTGTAATTTTTCGCCATGTCTATTTGGTACATTGCACTAATCGTTTTTGTTTAAATCGTGAGAGAAACATAATCGTACAGTACACCCTGTGACTACAATACTAGTATTTATCCGTCCTCGAAAGAAAAGTTTCAAATTTTAAAATACTCGGTTCACCTTGCATTTTGAAGTTTGAAAATTTAAATATCGTAACCGAATGCTCTGGTAGAATCCAGATATATATATATATGTAACACTCCCAAACGTGTCTTTCCCCCCAAACGTGTCCGATTCCCCCAAACGTGTCTATTGCCCCCAAACGTGTCCTTCAAATCATAAATCGCCCAAACGTGTCCGATTTCACATCCCCAAACGTGTCCGATAATTGTTATTCGCCAAAACGTGTCCAGATAAAAACGCCACAACGTCTCAAAACTCTTAGCGCCAATATAACTCCGTGAAGTCAAAAACGTTTACGGCAATTATATACGATAAAAGACGTCGAGTTCGGTTGAATTCTTAAAAAATCAAAGTAGCTACCCAAAGAAATCTGGAGGAAAGTTTAGTAATCCGTATCGATAAATGTCCAAGACAAGCTACACTGTGCACAGTCATTTCTGCTTTCATATAAATAGACATCAGGTTAAAAAAGAATCCCACAATAAAAAGTTATTTTTTACTTGCAGCGGAATTTATAATTTTTTATATAAAGTTCAGATAATTTTAATTTCACAATTAAAAATTTAATACATTTCATCTTGTAAATTTTGTTGATGGGAGTTTTTAACGACCTTGACTGGCTATACAGCCATCGCACGGTCCGTAAATTTTCACGGTGCTTCACTGTTAATAAAGTGTTAATTTATTAGCATTAATTTGTTCAACGCAAGTTATTTTTTATTAAGCATAATTGCAAGCTAAATTTGCAACACATAATTAACTATTGAATATTGATTGCTTAATGTCCAGTGGCAAATATGTCATGCGTAATTAGAAAAAAAACATAAACATTGCAATTCATTGGTTTATACGTGTCCGTAATATTAAATGTTGCCCAAACGTGTCCGATTTCATAACCCCCAAAACGTGTCCGATAGTTGTTATTCGCCAAAAAACGTGTCCACTGTTAAACGCCAGAACGTCTCACGTATATTAGCGCTAATACATGTATGTACATGTTAACGGCAATTCCATGATGGGGGACACATTTGATGAAGTGCTTATTTATTAGCATTAGTTTGTTCAACGCCGTTTGTTAATGATTATCATAATTGCAAATTTAATCAGTAACACATAAATTAACTTTTGACTGTAATTGTTTATTGTCCAGTTGCAAGTAATTCATGCATATTTAAAGCGAACATACAAATCATTTTAGTACAGTTGAATTAATCGTTTACCAAGTGAATTATTTTGTACAAATAAAATCTAAGACGATGCATTTTCATAATAATCCTGTGTTATACGGCGGGCTTTTTGCAAAATTGACTTCCCTTTTTTCAACAGTTCTGATATTTTAAAAGCTCTCGGCCAAATCATTAACTGGTTTTCGGGTTTTTTTTAGGTTTCGAGCATCACCAAAGACACACAAACGAGAGACATAACGTCCAGTGCCAAATATTTCATGCATTATTTGAACGACATCATGTTAACAATTAATGATCCCCAAGAATAGAAGTATGAACACCATTGGTCTTCCTCCGGCCGGCAGTAAAACCCTCGCCAAAGTGGGACGTCCGTTAGGCTGTGCGGGATATACAAATTTGCAACCACGTCCGGTCAGAATGGGGACGTTACATCCGATGCCTCGTTTAAAAAGAGTGCCACGCTCTTTGCACGTTAAGAACCCTTGCAACAACTCTTCGAGGGGTCCGTAGATGACCTGTTGCATGGCTAAATTTTTGTCCCAATCCAATATACCCTCATTTCCCGTGGCAGTTTAAATTTCTTCGACCTTCATCCCGGACGCCTCTATTACAGAACCTGCCTATTTTATTTATTGGTAATTTGTTCTCGTCCTGAATATGCATGAAATATTTGCAACTGGACGTTAAGCAATCAATCAATCAATCAATCAATTAACAATCAATTAATACTGTAGATAGGTTCTATTATTATACATGGAATTTATGATTGGGCCTAAATTTTTACGGGTATTCGGGATTAACACTAGTTTGGATATTAATAATATTTAAGAGCGAGTAAAGATCGTTTTTTTATCACTTCAGTAAAACACTTCTTCAATCTCAGTTTTGTATTAGAGGCCGTTTTAAATAAAAGTTGAGGAAATCTTAACTGCCACAAGAAAAAAATCAATAGGGACAAAATTGTTGCCTTCCGAAATACAACGGATGGCACCATGAAAGAGTTGTCAGAAAGGTTTCAATCTGCAGAGAAAGGGACATTCTACCTACACGAAGTATCCGATTTAATATCCACAAATTAACTGAGCGTGGCTGCTTACATATACATCCTACATAGCTGAGCAGACGCCCCACTTTAACCGTTATACTGTTAAAAAAAGACCTAAAGTAATTTTTTTTTTTTTAATGAAATAGTAAAATGAGTTTACGTTAATGAAAAGCAATAACCAAATAACGTACGTATTTATAATATGGACACGAATGATAGTTCATTTAAAGAAAAAAAATGAAGGTTGATATGGACACGTTTGGGGGATTGGACACGTTTAGGTGTTTTTTAAAAAATGGACACGTTTGGGCGTTCATACAAATGACACGCTTTGGCGCCCTTTTACATTAAGACTTGTTTTGCAGTTCAGTGACGTCATGTGGGCACGTTTGGGGGAATCGGACACGTTTGGGGGGAAGGACACGTTTCTGAGTGTTACATATATATATATATATATATTTCAAAGTTACTTACTTTCAATCATTTTATTACTGTCGAAGTAAAAAAAAAAATCAATTACGAAAAATAAGTTCGAATTTCTCTTGAATTTAAAATTTAATGACAGCTCCTTTGACTCTTAAAAATGATCCACAATATATGCATTTTTATTTCTGTTTTGTGCATGTTGCTGTCATGAAGAACATCACATTTGGAAATGGAATGTATGGTCTAGTGAAAAAAAAAAATTAAATATAAAAATACCCCGCCCATGATATATAATCAGTTTTATAGTATTTGAATCTTTTTGAAAGATGAAATTGATTAAAAAAAAAAAAATCTGTCATGCTAGATAAAAATAGTGTATTTAAATTCACTTTCCAAATCCTATCTGAAATTGAATAAAATTAGTATTTTGTAAAATTATCTTGTAACTTGCTGACAAAAATGCTACCTGAAAATTACCATACAACTTTTAATTTCCGTTTAAACAAGACCTAAGAAAAAAAAATCAATAATCGGCATAAACATACACTGTTTTGATGACATCGATTATTTTTATAGATCATTGTATAACTGTACAAATGAGTTTATAAATTAAATCTAATGCATGAGTCAAAAAATGCATAACGCATTATTCCTAATAACATTATAAGGTAAAGCATAAGTTATTTTTATCAAAATAATACTTGAAGGTCATGGAATCAATGGATGACACTTCAAAACAATTATGAAATACTGAACCTATTTGTTAATACTATATTCGTCTCACAACGACCAATTAAGACAGCTAACAATCCCGACTTCAAAAAATGAATGACTCATACAATTTACCCTTTGAATAGACACTTTTATGAAACAAATGTATTTCATTTAATTAAAAGATCTACCTTACAGTTTGTCTTTTAGCGTAGCATGTATAATGAATCTGTTTGCTGGGTCAGTTTAGTGCGTTCTATGTCTTAAGGTATTGCAATAGTTTCATTCTCGTAAGTTTTTATTAAAAGCAATAACTTTGCCATTAATTGTAAACTATATGAAGACAAATGAAGTACTATATAAAATGGATTTAAACAAACAAAGTTATTATGCCGTAATTAGACATGGTTTCAGAAGTCTTATGTACATTGTTTTAGAGCTTGTATCCTATGTATTGATGCTAAAAAACTGTCTGATTGAGGCCAAACTAAAACTTTCAATGTTGATCACTAGAAATAAAATGTTCTATAATTTAAACTCCTTTTTATTTTCCGTATTTGAAATATGAGCGAATTATAGTAAGTTTGTACCACTATCATATTGGAAATTTACATTAACCATTACATACCATAATAATTTCGGACCCTGACAATTTTTGTTTACTATACGAAAACTTATAGGTATACCACCTAAATCCATATGAGAGTATTATATGTATATCAATACGTATTATATTGATGAAATGTTAGCTATTACTTGTAATACGGAAACCTTTAATGTATGCATGGCATTTACTATATAGATGGCGTATACTTTTATATGTTTGCCATTTCGTACCGTATGTTTTGCAAACTGCAGTTATGCCAATTCGAATGAATTTTTTATGTATTATATTGTTGCACACAGTAATAGTTTAGACTGTTAATCATAGTGGAGATTTAGGAGATAAAAGACTGTTAACGATTTAGAATTTGACATAATGTAAAAATGTAAAAACACCCGATTATTTTTGTAAAATATAAGTATTTCTTTGGATTCATTTCATTATTTTTGTCGTTGGATTCTGTCTGCTTGAAATATACCCCAAATATAATTTTTTGACATTTTATTTTGAAATACAATTTCGTCTCACTTCTCACTTGTAATACAGTCGCAAAGAATTCCATTCTATTGACAACAAGTATGTGGGTTAAGGAAGTTATTAGTCCCTCACCATAAGCACTTTGTTTGCATCTGATAGTATCTTTACGTTTGTGAAAAAGATAAAAGAAATTAGTCCACAACCTAACATTTACGCACACTTGGTACCCAATAAAAAAAAACGAAATGCAGTTTAAAAAGCATTCTGAGTGTCACTGCACTGCATAGTTCTGGATGATTATTAATCGTCACGGAAGGAATGATTCCTATCGTATATGAGATGGGATTCGTCAAACATAAACATATTACTTTTAAAATATAGCTACACAAACAAATGAGGACACATGATTTACGAAGAACTTTTAGATTCCATTATTTCTAAATCGGTTTGTCACAGACAACGTACAACAACAAAACGAAATAAAACGACTGGAAACTTTGAACCAGTTATATTGATGATCTGTGGGTTATCAAGACAAACGTATTTAGAATAACTAATAAGTGACAAAAATATCAATGCATTGTATAGTTTATTTAAGAATCGTTTTACCTTTTTTTACTTCATTTGTAATTAATTTCATTCTTAATTTTTCAAATGCAGTTTTTCACATTTATTTAAATCTGATCCATATAAAAATAAGAAAGTGTGGTATGATTGCCAATAAGGCAACTCTCCACCAGAGACTAAATGACATACATTTTTACAACTATAGGTCACCTTCCGGCCTTCAACAATGGGCAAACAAAACCCATACCGCATACATGTAGTCAGCTATAAAAGGCCCCGAAATGACAAATGTAAAACAACTCAAACGAGACAACTTACGGCCTGAAGTATGTACAAAACAAAGAACGAAAAAATATGATATACATCAACAAACGACAACCACTGAACTACAGACTCCTGACGTAGGAAAGGCTCATACAGAATATGGCGGGGTTAAACTAGTTTGTTGGCGCCAAACCCTCTCCCTCACATGGGACAGTGGTGTTACGGTACAACATAAGAACAAACTATATTAATCAGTTGAAAAGGGCTTCACTCATCAGATCGATACAAAGAAGAAAAAAATCTACCAAAAACACAGACCGGACGTGGCAGGGTATTTATACACCCTACAACAAAAAGGACACTAAGTACAGATCTGAGAGTAATCGCAGTTACTGACAGCTAGTACAAAGGCAATAACAACTAATAACAAAATGTGTACAGTATATAAAAAAAGTATTTAGTTTGATTTTAATTCACTGATACAAAAACCAATATTTATAAAAAAACAAAAATAAAAAACCTAATTACAGTGTTGAACTCGTAACCTTTAAAAGAAGTTTTTTTTAAGGATCGATAAGTTTACCCTGATCGTATTTCGATTTCCGGGCTCGGTAAACAATATCTCCGTAAAAATAAGAACGTGCTACCCCGTTTAAAATTAGTTTTTTACAGGTAGAGCCAAACTTCCAGACAAAATCTGTGTATCTACGGAAGAATTTAGTAAATGTTTTTAGTAATTTGTTGTAATGAAATCCCTGACTTGATAATTTACCAGTAATGCAAAGATTACGTTCATTGAAATCCAAAACGTCACAACAGACACGGGCATAGTGAACGAGTTCTGATATATAAACACAGTAATATGGTGCCAAAGGAACAACGCCGTTCAAAAAAGGAAAATCAACAATAGGAGGTAAAAAATCGTCCCTTTTGTCGTAATTTTTGTGTGAAGAGTTTCCTGAAATACATTTATCTAAATCTTGGAAAGGACAGTTATTACCGTTTATATTTGATTAATTTAAAGAAAGTTTCTTCTTTTGGTAATTTTCAGCAGTATATTTAGAAAACTCTTGTTCATAAACAGCCATCCGTAACCGCACACGAACAAATCTGCTATTAATGGGACGATATTGGTGCACATTAGAAAACCTACTACCTGCCGATAAAATTATTGCCGAAACGTATATAAATGTTATCAACCGCTTCAATCATCTCATCACACCCCCAGTAAGTATATCTAGCATATTCACTTTTCTCATTGGAGAAAATGGAGAAAAAGGCTTTAAATGAGTTGCAGCAAATATATTTGCAATCAGATTTATCAAACGACCATTTGGAAAAATGTATGTTTAATAAGATTGTGTGGCAGTGTAGTGTAAAGAGTCGAAAAGTTAAAACTGTCAATAGAATAAAAAGATCAATCGAAGCACGTAATTTATCTAAAACATCCAAAGAATATTTTACACTCCAAAAATATATTTTATTACAAGAGATAATGATAAGTTCTTTGAAAGAAGTTAAGGAACTAGTAAAAAGCGCTGAAAAATTAGTTGTAGAACACTTACTAGAGGCCGAGATGAAACGATATTTTACTAGTATTTTTGTGTTGTTTAGGTAACCAATACAAAGTAGGGACTTTCAAATGTTCAGAAAAGACCTTAGCCTGTGATATGGTTATGATATATGTGTTTACTATATGACTCTCTGTGGAGCCAACAGACTTCGATGTAGATTAAGAACTTCCGTGTAGTATATACGGCATATTACCACAACATAGTTGGCTGTTTTGTCTGCCGTTTCAAATTACCGTTTTGAGAGTACTTGAAGTTTATTTCTTATTCTATAAATGGGCGTATTATCATGATTATGTACTCTTTTATCTATTTCAATTTTTTTTCTTCAAAATGTGATATTCGAATATCCACAACATTCATACATTTCTTTAAATAAAAATCAAGAGATTTTGTATAGATTTGTTCCGTTTACACCAATTCCATAATTGTTACACATGAAGACTCTAAAGTGTATAGTAGCAGATGAAAACATAGTATAGGTATCATATATTGATAAAATACCTCTATATATATGTTTGAATTATAAGACGCTCCTTTACTGTTGCATACAATACCACTGCTAAACAAACTTGATTTTAATTTCTAAGAAACTAGAAATGTGTAGACTGTTGAAAATGTCTTTAATTTCGTTTTTTTTTGCGTTTTCACTTTTTTGATACGGACGTCACTGTTTAGACTTTTGTAGACGAAACGCGCGCTTGGTGTACACAATTATAAGCCTGGTATCTTTGATGATTTCTTTACTACAAAGGATTTTTTATTGCAAACGTGTGCTAAAGATAATGTTTGAATATGCATCGCTTTAAGTTCTTTTATCTTTGTGATACACTGATCATAGTTTACATAGCAGTTTTTCATTATCATTTGTATATTGTTCATACTAAACAGTGTCTGTCCATCAAAGAGATTTTCCCTAATCAGTATTATTACTTATTTTAAAATAAAGATAAAACATTTAATTTTTTTCAATTTAGCAACAGAAAACAAAACAAACAATAAGAAAACAAATATTTCCTAGAAAATTAACGGAAACTGAAAATATGTTGACACATTTAGTCTACCAAAACTCCGATGATACTGATTAGGAAACAATAAGAACATGATCAATCAAGAAAGAACAGACAACACCATAACCAAAACAGATGGAAAGACAAAACTTTTTCAACGTTTTGAAAAAAAAGAGTTCCACTAAAATAAGAGCCACTATATAATATCAAAAGGGTAATATTAAACAACTTTGCTCACAATAAAATAGAACATGACGGATGTATGTACATCCAAAGTAATGTTAGGGTCAAAATGATTTTTTCGTGTATCAATAACTGAACATGTTACAATGTATATCCATTGAAAATAGATTACAAACATGTACGCAATTAAAACAATAATATTATTACAAGGCAATGAATGAATGGTAATTAATTGGAACGAAACTTTGACCAGTATTCATAAAGGTTCTGATGCTTATATACATTTATGGTATATAAAGAAAAGTTTAAAAAAAATATCATAGTGATATATTAGCGTCGTTTTGACTCCCTTTTTATATTAATTCTAATAGTTTCCATCTCCATTACATATTATCATATCTTTTGTTATTTTGATTCAAGCGTCATTGATGAGTCTTTTGTGGACGAAACGCGCGTATGGCGTACACAATTATAATCCTGGTATCTATGATGAGTTTATTTACAACCACTGGGTCGATACCACTGCTTGGTATCACCAGCCCAGTAGTAAATTCACTTCTGTGTTGACATGAATTATTATTGATGTGGTCATGATTAAAAAATTAAATAATTACAAAACTTAGGTTTTTTATAAATATTAAGGATATTCCTCCCCAGGAATAAACTGCAGAAGTTATATTTGTCAAAACCTTCTGAAATTGCAGATCCTCAATGCTCTTTAACTTCATTTTTTATTTGGCCTTTTTAATTTCTTTTATTCAAGCGTCACTTTTGCGTTTTTTGTAGGCGTAACACGCTCTTGATTTAAGCATGTAATTTATTATTTTGCGACATGGATTCATGGAGATGGTAAATTACTCAACCGATGTTTAAATTTGTGAGTTTTATTAATGTATCGATTAAACTCAGATTGAAGAAAAATTGTCTGAAAATAATGTTACTACTTATAATAAAATAATAGTAATATATTATAACGATACAGATATATGAACATAATGACATTATTATTTTTCGATGTTAATCATATTTTTGTAAACGACTAACAATATGCAGTTTTTCGTCTGGTGTTTATGAAATGGGGACCTTCAATAGATAGCTATATCATGTTGAGTAATTGTTAACAGCGTTTGTATTATTATTGTTGAATAAAAAAAAAACAATAACAATAATAAAAAACAAATCACACAAGTATTGATTAGATCAAAAATAGATCTTATTATTCCTTTTCACATTTCTTATGAGACATATTTGTGCAGCTTCGATGAACAGCAGTGAATTCTACCAAAGTCGTAACGAAACTAATAGCTTCCGTTTGATTTTATTTTGAGCTAAACGACATTTGGTGAAATCACTGATACAGAAGAACGCTGCAAATTACTGATGAATTGATCACAGCAATGCAATCATATTGACGTCAAGTGACATTGATTAGAGTCAAGTTACTTAAAATGAATTATCACATCTGAATGCCGCTTTGCTGATGTCTACGTTTAGAAAATCTAATGCTACAACTCATCCTCGTAAATATGCAATTACATTTGAAACCATAAAAGCTTTTCACATTGCATAAATGTCTTGTATGTCATATGCTTTTTATCATTAAAGATACGTACTTAAAAACTAATGAGCATTGCGTTTAATCGACAATAGCGACAACAAGTGATTGTATATAACAGACTGTCGTCAAATAGATTTAATACGACGTTCATATAGTCCCGTTATAATGATTGTTCTTAGGTTGTTCTTTTTTTTTTATATATTACTTGTCAAAATATATATGCATTCAACGTTCTTGCAATTCATTCTGAAATCAAGTTAAACATGAAGTCCAAACACGTGCACCATGATTTCTCTTCACGAAATCAGTTACATGAAAATCAAAGAGAAGGAATTAAATAGTACATTTGTATACATTCATGTTTACACGATACATTTACTAAGAAATATGGAACTAATGCTTCATAATCATAACTCTGATGGATATTTTTGTTATATTGAAAGTCTCTTGAATAAAAGCAATATTAGGTATTGCCACAATCGGCAAACCATTTATAAGTTAAAAAATTGAATTGTGGTAAATACTCAATTTTCTTTTTTCTTTTATTCATACCGTTCCTTAATATAGATTACAGTATCACAAGTGTGGGTATGCATTGTGGTTTTATTATACTGAATGGTATATACTTAAATATTTGCAGTTAATTACATAAGTTGAAGTCAATCTTTTTAAAAGAGAACCTTCATTAAAAAAATCTAAACTTCCTTATCAAACACCCCTCACCCGCGCAGTTCTTTCGGAGTTAATACAATTATTTAGTTTTATGGTTATTTCCAGTCATTTCCATAGAGGTTTTCACAAATTATGGTAAATGATGACAAGTTAACCCCCTCTTCCAAATTCAACAAAATTTTAGAATTATGATTTTTTTTTATAATAAGGCCTAAATATTTTTGCTTACAATAGTTCTGCGCATGCAACATCATTTTTTTAGAGGAGTCTGATTTCGATTCAAAACTAAGTTTAAATGAACACAATCTTTTGTGTCGTGAAGGCAACACCTATATATTCAAGTGACAAATATTACACGTACATGAGCATACACGTTTGACGTACATGTAGGGAGACTACTACAAACTTATACATGTATTTTCAAAAGATACATATTAGCTATAACTGCCGCAGTTAGCTACTTGGACGAATGTTTTTTTTTTACTCTGAAACATACATAACACCTTTTTCATGTGATCCTTTTTTATAGTTTGATAGGTTCCCTTAAATTAATTTATTGATGGTTGCTTTTAACTGTGATCCGGTCGGGACTCAAGCCAACGGTCTCTTGTTTCAGCGCTCGATTCAGTCGCAAATTTATACAAATTGCTTGCATGTAATTCAGGCACAAGACAGGGGTCCGTAGTTCACAAAGCAACAAAATTTAAATGACCCGAGCTGGTTCATATCTATTAAGTAAGTGTTTTGAGAGGAGACGGAGACCCTGATCCTCTATTTGAGAAAACGAATGGATTTGGTAAGTTTATTGTTGTCAAATTAGATGATTTAAATAAACTGATATGAGAATAAATTTAAATATATATCCTATTTTAATATAAAACACGCAGATTATCGTATGTTGCTTCAATAATTGAATTATAAGTGGTTAACAACCTTTCGAATACCCTTCCACAAAAAGAAATAAAAACAAAATATAAAAAGTACAAAATCAACTACATGAAAAAAGAATACATAAAAAAGAAGCAAAATACGAAAGGAAAAACGTATTTTATGTTTTACTTACATGTATTTACTAAAACGAATGAGCGACATTATTTCATGTATATGAAAACAGTAATAAAATTGTCATAATTTAAAACAAAAAAGAATAATGCAGCAAACAATTTATAAAGATTTTAAAAATAGTCTGTTTTTATTGTTACAGTTGCTGATCATAGTTTCCTCGCTTTTTTTTATGAAATAAAATTAATGAAGCTATAAATGATATGAATAATTATTTGTTCTGATTGTTATTTTTATCATCACGGTTATATCTAAATTTCATTATTATCTTCTTAGATTTCGTAATTTTATTCTTGACAATATAATTTTATTCCTTTGATGATTTCACTTTCAAATTATGTGAATATGTATTTTTCTCAGGTTTGTCAGTCGGTTAATTGTTTATGATGGGCACCAAATGACACAAAAAAAAGCTGTGTGTTGCACATTGGTACAAAGTTGATGTTAGATGAATGTCGAAGTGTGCGGGTCAACTGAATATGCACGGTTATTAATTTTCAATTAATGAAAGACGTGTCATATCATCCATTCTCAAATAAGTTTGTTACTAAGGAATTGACTGTTGGACATTTTTTGTAGCTAATAATTTGATTTAATCAGTAAGTGTATCCGGGATACCATGACAGACTGCGGTTACGCGCGTTCAGTACCAAGAGTATAAGCATGCGTTTGCAAAAATAGAAGTTACGCATTTTTCATGTTAACGTGAAGATAAATCCGAAAGAAAACGCTCGTTTATGTTTTATGCTTACTAAAAGTTAACGTAGCGTTTACATGAACTGCACGTGAGTGAACGCCGCGTTAAAGTTTCCGCCGTTTACATGTAAAGCGTGATCTGCAGCTAACTGTAGATATGGTACGCTATAGCTATTTGGTATGAAATGCTTAATGTATAAACTAAATAGTAGTAACGGCAGTATTTGTTGCTTTCGTTGAGACTACAACATGAACTATTGTGGGAACAAGCATGATCGATAGGACTTAGAAATTAAAGATTGAAATTCCTGTTCATATATATGCAGGATGAGCATTTCTACAATTTCATTTCAGTTAAGTAAATATTGCAAATAACATTTTATTTCAAAAAACATAACGATTGGGATAACGCAGTTCTGTATCTACAAACAAAAATCTGAATTCACAACTGGATATGCATATGTCAGAAGCAAGATGTGGGTACATAGAACAAAAGGAAATCCAAGCAATATGAAAAGAATTTTGATTTTAACAAACTGTATTAATCGTAAACAGAAGCAAGTGAAACAAAGTTAAATATTTGTAAAACGTAATCTTTGATTGTTGAAGCAAAAACATATTATTCTAATCTTTATTTAAGCCTGTAAACAAAAAACAATTTAATTTCAATTAGAAAATGCACTTTTGGAAATTTGTATAGATTATCAGTAAACATCATAAAACAACAGTTGACTTGTATAAACATGTAATATTGTAACAAAACCAGAAGAGCTAAACAACTTGCCTTTAGGATTTTCGCTAAGCGTTAGTTTTCACATATACAAGAATCGACACGGTAACAACAATATTGTTAGATTTCATAAAAGACCACTGTGAAATAATTGCAAATGATAACGCTTCATGATTTAATCTAAGGTTTCAACTCCGTCAGGCAAAGTTGGCCTTAGATGGATTTGGCTATTTTTTTTTTAGGTACTTTTTGGTTTATAGCTCTTCAACGTTTTCCGTCCTTATACATCCTTGGCTTTCAACTATTCGGCTTTGAGCGTTCCTGATGAAGGTAAATCCAGAAAAGACTTCAGACGCATAACATTTATAACGTGTTGTTTTCATTTTTTTAATCAGTTGCCAATTACTGTTTGGTATTATGGATAAAAAGTAAAATAACAAAAATACCGAACCAAAAATTTCAAACAGAAAGTCTTTTATCAAATGACAAAATCAAAAGCTCAAACACATTAAACGAATGGAAACAACTGTCATATTCCTGACTTGGTACAGGCATTTCCTAATGTAAAACATAATAATGTTACTGAAAGTTGAACGCATTAAAAGTTCCATTCCTATAAAGGGGCGTCATACAATGCTCATGTAAATGGGTATTACATTTTGCATTATGAACAATGTATTTGCAAATGCTTTATGTAGGCTTTCAACAATGAACACACATTTCGTTGATTCATTGGTGAAGCTGTTTATTACTTTATACTGTTGACAATGCTATATTAGACATCACAATAAACACACTTTTGGTTGAATCATCGTTGAAGCTTATTACTTTTTACTGTTGGTTATGCCTATTAAACGTCATAATGGAAGATTTCTGGAACCATTTTAACATAATAAAATTATGTATTCATGAAAATGAGGGAAAAAACTTTTCATTTTAATATTTGATGAACGCACTTTAAATAACTGATTAAAAAAATAGACAGTGTTATCAACTTTGTATTTCTTTGATCACAAAGCAACCAGCAAAAAAAAAAATACTTTGGCATTACAATATTTCCTGGCCACGACTGAATTTCAAAGAGTAAATTGTTGTTTTGATCTACTCAATTGCTTGATCTTTCAAAATAATCAATAAGAAATCTATATTGACAGCTGAAAGTAATTCCGGCAGACAAAATAGAAAACGTAAATATGTATTATTTAACTTATTTTGATATCAACCGACTAAACTCGTTTTGAAAAGAAAACTTTATTGAAATGATGGGTCACAAAACACTAAATAAATTATGGTATAATTCAAACAACCTGAATAAATTTATCATATGTACCAATCTGTTTTTCCCCACATCTCATGCCGCTGGACGTATGATTTGTTGATATATGTTTTAATGTCACGCCCTATCAAAAAGTCCTTTTAATTGTATTTGTTTTACTTGATAAATTTCTAGGAATTTCCAGCAAGGTCGGTTTTTAATGATAGACGTATTTTAATTCATATCAATCATGTAGATGTTTATATAAGTCATATCTGGTTTATTCGAATTCTTTACATACAATGTTATATTGGTGTGTCTTCCAAGTGATTCACGAAATTTCGTTCTAAATTATTAACATCAATTTTATCGGCAATCAAAGCCGGGCTTCCAATTTACTGTAAAACTACCTACTCTAGAGTCGGTGTGAATCAGATGTGGATACTTAAAAATTCGAAAGATTTGTTAGAGCACGTACAATCTAAGACTCTTTCCTTCGGCTATAGTAATCAAACATTTGACTTTTCTACCCTTTACGCAAGTACTTCCAATTTCAAACTAAAAGACCAATTGAAAGAATTGGTTCTGCTTTATTTCACAAAAAATAATGGCCAACGTAGATTCAAGTTTTTTGTCTAATGGAGGGATAAATCGTACTTTGTAAAAAAGTACTCTTATTCAAACAAAAACTTCACTGAAATTGATAATATCAAGATGCTTGATTTCTTGATTGACAACATATTTATTACGCTTGGAAGACGTGTTTTTCAACAAACAATCGACATTCCCATGAGAGCAAACAGTGCTCCTCTTCTTAGCGACTTGTTCGTTTATTCATATGAGGCTGACTTTATACAGGAGCTTCTTAGGAAGAATAAAGATAAGCTAGCATTATCCCTTAACGTTACATTCCGCTATATGGATGATGTCCTCTCACTTAATAATTCAAAGTTTGGTGACTATGTTGAACGCATCTTCCCATCGAAATTTAATTAAAGGATACAACAGATACAGTAAAGTCTGCCTCAAATCTCGTCTATAAATGGACAATGAGGGTCGGTTGAGAACTACACTTTACGACAAAAGAGATGATTTCAGCTTCCGAATTGTGAAGTTTACATTTCTATGTAGCAACATCCAAGCAGCACCTCCCTACGGAGTATATATCCCTAAGTTGATACGATATTCTAGAGCCTGCATTACCTATCATGATTTCCTTGATAGAGGGCTGCTGCTTATAAGAAAACTTTTGAACGAAGAGTTCCAAATGGTGAAGTTGAAATCATCCCTTCCAAAATTTAAGGGATGCTATCACGAGTGGTTGACCGTTATGAAATATCTATTTCACGGATGACGACGAATATGTTCCAATTGTTTTAACCAAAACCCCGTCATTTTTTCATTCGTGACCTAGCGAATTAGACTTTCCACCCTGTTAGTACTTACATGAGCATGACAACGGGTGCCACACGTGGAGAAGGTTCTGCTTACCCTTCCAGAGCACTTAAGATCAAACCCGGATTTTAGTGGGGTTTATGTTTTTCAGTCTTTAGTTATTGATGTTGTGTTTTGTTGTGTACTGTTGTGTGTCTTTCCGTCGTTTTTTGTTTGTTTGCCATGACATTATACTTTATATACTTAATATAGCTTGTGTTCGCCTTATGAGTTAGAATATCCCTTTGGTATCTTTCGCCTCTCTTTTAAATATTAAAGTTTTGAAAAATATCAATATACTACAAATTTACAGTCACTAAAAGCATACTACTATTGTTAAGATTAATATTTATATTCAATATAGACATAATTTGCATACGATATCATCTATGTCTAAATTTTTTTATCATGAGCAGAACATAACCTACATATAACGTACAAGTGAGAGGTTTAGCGCTATAAAACCAGGTTTAATCCACCATTTTCTACATTTGAAAATGCCTGTACCAAGTCAGGAATATGACAGTAGTTGTCCATTCGTTTGATGTGTTTTGTCATTTGATTTTGCCATGTGATTAGGGACTTTCCGATTGAATATTCCTCGGAGTTCAGTATTTTTGTGATTTTACTTTCTACATATAAAACAATATAATAGCAAACGGATACTATAGTTAATATTTATAGACAATATGGAACAAATGATTTGGTAAAGTAATAATTTTTGGAACAATTCATCTTCTTTGTCATGATATCCATCAGATTAGAAAAATCGATTGTATTCATTATAGTTGCTTTAAGATTCGAACAATGTAATACGTAAGAAATGTAGTATTATTCGATATATTAATGCATTTTTAATGTGACTGTCTAAAAATTGATACCAAACGAAATAAAAATGGACAATACCTGATGAGTTGTTAATAATATTCAATCTTTCAGAATTTGTTCGATTGTAATTTTTTTTATGTGAGTTTATGTGAATGTGAGTTTTTTTTTCAATCGATACAATACACAGGGGAAGACCGCCGTTCGTTAAAATGAATTTATGATGAGAGCTGACACTTAATATCCCCAAAAGATGTAAATTCTTCAGTCTTTAGATTCATTTATATAGAATTAAATACTATAATTTGACATTTTATTACAGAAATGTCAATTATGATGTAACTATCAAGTCATAAACATGTTGATAATAAACTCACCATAGATACCAGGATTAACATTTGTGTACACCAGACGCGCGTTTCGTCTACAAAAGACTCATTAGTGACGAAATTGACACATGTCACATTGTACCTAAAGTGGCCCTTAACACACAGTTTTAGTGCAAAATAGGTATCATACCAACATTAACATATGTTTACATGACATCTTGTAGCAAAATATTATTTTAAAGCCTTGGCTCATATCTAAATATAAATGGCAAGATCTAAAATGTGGATTGTTTGATAGTTCTTGTAATTTTCAAAAAGATACAAGATTGTTGTGGTCTTAGAGCAAGTATGTATCATAAACAAAATAGACAAAATAAATTATTAGAAGTCAACGATTGGTATAAACAAACTTATCATAAACCAGTGTCAATGCTATATGTAATCAATACAAATTATCGAGTTAAGACAAGTTTTTATGTGTTAAAAAAAACCAAGGGTTTACCGTCAACATCAAAAGATGACGATAGAAGTAAGATATGGTATGATTGCCGATAAGACAACCCTTCATCAGAGACTATAACAACTATAGGTCACTGTACGGCCTTCAACAATGAGCAAAACCCATACCTCATAGTTATTCAGATGAGTGTGTTTGTTTCAATTAAACTAAAGACCTGAAAATTTAATGAAAAAAACAACATCTTAAGGGCATACTGTTGTGTATGTTCGGGATAGCAAGACCTTTGAAAGAAACAGAATAGAAGCAGGCAAGTAATATTTATTATTTTAAAATTTCGTTTCATTCCCTGACAAGAAGTTGTCCTGTACAAATTCTTTCATGGAAAGTAGAAAATATTTTGCGGAGAGGGCTTATCTTTATCAGATTACTACATTATGTGTTTTTGATTAGAGCCAAATCAACTTTTCCCCACAAAGGACGGCAGTTATTATTGATTGCCAATATAAAATGGTTTAAATATATTCTATTATTGGTGTGAATCACTGATTGATGCAGACGGCTTTTCATTGAGAAGTGACAAAGTACAAATTTATGAGCATTACTATCTTGATAAATAGTGAAGTTCAAAAAGGGATTTAGATACTTCACATTCTTCAAATCAGTTCTGATAGATAAAGTGCAAAACGTCGATTTTCTCTGAACCATTTATCGAATGATTGTTTTTCACATATGCATGGAATTACGACAATGATCTGCGTTTAAAACAGAGGTCCTTTTTTAATATATGACCTTGAGCTTTGCTTTTACATAATTAATATCTGTTGAGTCGATTATTTGTGAAATACGTTTTTAAAGATTTTGTTTACAAATATTGTCATATGTATTTTATTTCTTCATCCTTATATTTCTTCAATTGTCTCCAGAAAACTATCTATGGCTTTTATATAATTCTACACAATAGACACCAATAACAAAATCGAAAAAAGTCACGTTAGCCTTTTATAAAAAGCTGTAATTGTGACCTCTGGATCTTGGTCTAATACATATCTAAGAGCATGTCAACTACTATTGGCTCTGCTATCAACTATTCTTTAAGCTTTAACCTTGATTTATTGTCTTTCTTCCTTGATAAATGATTACTTTCATAAAATGTAATCAGCAAACATTTTAGTATCAGTATTGTCAAAACGACGATTAACAGTCTAAGAACTCTTATTTAACTATTTTTTATATGACAACATACTAACAGTAATACTACCATGTTGCATTGAACTTGAGGTGTTCGTTGTATTAATTTTTGTATCTGTTTAAAATATTTAAATATACAGTAAATTTTTCTAGTTTATAGCCTTGGCAATTTAACAGGTTTATGACATTACCTCATTGAAATATATAAATTATTTTTTCAACGCTGATGACGTTTTCTTGAATATATATATTCTTCCTAAGAGAGTCATTTTAAAAGATATCAATGAAACTAGCAAGTGTATATGGATATTGATTTGTATGAGTGAATATGATTTTCCTTATTATTTTGGAGTTTTATCAAGGATGCAAATTCAATTACATCTTTTACATGTACATTTCGGAATTTTGGGTTGTCAATGCTCTTCAACTTCGTACTTTATTTTGGTTTTTTAATTTTTTTATTCGATCGTCACTGATGAGTGTCTAGTAGAAGAAACGCGTGTCTGGTGTTCTGGTTTCTATGATGAGTTTGTTTATATACGTGTATGTACACGATGATGATGAAAACGATGATTGTAAGCGATATTTTAAGCACTATAATCTATTTTGTGAGATCACGAGTGGTGGAAACAGAAGATCCCGGAGAGAATCACCGCAATCGGCAGGAAAACTAACAATTATAGTCAAGTAAGATTGAAGTCGTAGGCACCTGCCACGTGTTGTTAAGAGGTTAAAATGTGTCACTTAGACTCAAACGCCCTTTTCTCTCACCAATTGAAACTGAAAACAACACAAATATACATGTATTAAGGTGGAATTGAGGGAGAAGATTTCAAAACTTCAAAGTGTTATATATGAGAGTAATCTGAAAGTTGTAAGCAAATCATTTATGCGTTTCTATCTGTATGCAAATAAAACTGTTAATCATAATTCAGTTAATTAAACGAGATGTAAGATTGCAAAAATATCATCTTGCGTAAAATGAAAAATAATAACAAAATGTGTTTGAAACAAAAAAAAAGTAAAACTAGAATAAAAGTTTATCGGAAAAGTAAACATCAACCTGGTCGTAAGTAAATAATATAACAATTAACATTTTTGAAGACGGATAATTGAATTATATTTATTTCAGAAAGTATAGAAACATTACGCAGTAGTTCACTATTTATATTTTTCACTTCTACAAAAGAAATCAAATTTACCATTCTTTCACTAATATATTGTTGAAAAAGCAAAGAATCAAGTGATAATTTTGTGAAAGTGTATTCGAAGATCGATATATATCTAGAAAGTTTTACAAATTAATGGTCAGGTTGCACAAACGTAAGTAATTGATTAAAATACTTTTGCATATTTTGTAAATTATTGTTGGGAATTTGACTTCATTATTATCAAAAGAAAAGAAAGGAAGATAGGAAATGCAGATGAGTTGTAATCTGAAGTGTATATGGAATTGACAATTGACAGAATCAGTACGCTTTGCTTCTATCTATTATTGTAAGTCGATGATTAAGAGAAGTAATTAAAAACGACACAGCTAATGCCATAATTCCAATTTATTCCTTAAAGAATTGCTTTGCAGTGATATGAAATACATACCGATTAATTTTTTAAATTTATATCCGACTTTTTAGTCAATATATTATGGTTCAGCAGAACGTATATACTTAATTATAATTGACGCTCATTGTATCAATCGGAGTATAATCACGCTTCACTTATATCATTGATTACAATTTGTAAGAAATAGAAATGCAGATTAATAAAATGTCTATGGAATACTAGGCATCAAGAAAGAAAATAAAGGTAATTAAACCGGCAGACATACTGACAATGTCTCATTAGCCTGTGTCATTCACTCTTTGATGTCACCCTATATCTCTCGTGAACTTATTTATTATTTTGGATTTGTCAATTTTTATTTTATGGTTGTGTCGTTAATTGTTAACATGTGCGCCTAATTTTTTATTAGATGTATGGTTTAATCTATCACTATGTCATTTTCTCCGTATTGTCCTACAATTACTATGGAAGTTTTACATGAGCAATCCCATTGGTAGTGAATGAGGAATTCTTCAGCCTTTTACAGAATCCTGAATGATACGTTCAAACAGGGTTTAATTTTGTGTTGAATGAATTTATTTTGTGAATTTCATTTTGGCCATAGAATTTTCAGCTGATGATTTTGGTAATGTTTTGACTATCAACAATGCAATTTGTAATGACATGCACATGTCAAGGAGGTCATTTGATAAATAAAAAAATGCACGATATATAAGACAGCGTTAATGTTTGATCTTATGTAAATGGAAAATAAAAAACCCACTGGAAACATGTAAAACCTACGGTGTAAAAAAACGTATTCTTAGCATGAAGTGATCGCTCATTAAATCTATTTTTTTTCAGTTAAATATTTTAAACCTTTTTTATGGTATATCTTAGACCGTTGTAAATAATATGTAAATATTTGAAAAATGCTGAAGATCTGTAATACAAATCTTAATCATGTGTTAATCTGTCTCTTTTCACAATTATAGAAAGTGTCATGATAGATGACCATGGATAAGTAACATCTGCCGCCTTTTCGTCGTTTATGTTATCACCAAATGCAGGTTATGATTTATTTCTTGTCATGATCAACATGACGAATACCGCTAATTGATTAGGTACTGCCTAACTTTCTGGACACCTGAGTTCAACTTTGATTTTTGGTTGAGTATGTGTTACCAAATATATGGTTTTCTATGTAGTGTTTTGTTTACTCTTGTATGTCTGAACATTATTCCTCTTTTGTTATGGTTGTGTTTGTTCTTTTTCGAATTATGGTTTTTGGTTGCTCACTTGGTTTTTTCTTTCTTTACCTTTTTATCTAAAGACCATATTCTTTTTTTTTCTAATGCAGATAAAACATTTTTTTTTATAGTTTTCACTCCTAAAGATCCATCTTCAATATATATCTCGACCTGTAGTTTTCAACTAACATCGTGATACTAACTTCAAATATATTGACATACGTCGTTTAGCTTGTCCATAACGTGGAGAATACATATTATCCATCCTTGCAATATTGGTACCATATATTGCACCATAGATCGAATAACTCCAGCCTGTTTATGACAGAAACTACTGATAGTTTAATTCGTCTTATTCTCCTTCATGCATACATACGGAAAAACGTCAATGATCTTAAAATAATAGATCTTGCATAATCAGTATTGGTATTTTACAATTTTGCCAAAAAGCGCTAGCATACTTGACCTATCTTGTTTATGAATCGAATATATATTTTGACATTGATGATGCATTGGTATAAAAATGTTATAACGTTTCTTCGACTTAGAATTGATATTGATCTACATAAAACAAAATAACAGCTGGTTTATAAATGTTCGTTGTCGTTGCAAATCGACATTGCAAGCGTGTGCTTTATTACAACAAACTATATCCAGCAAGACAATGATGATTGGAAAAAAGAGTTTATTTCTTTAACATGTTTAACGAATAACATTATCATTTAATGTAGACTCGAACAGACTGACTCGCCATGTTATGCTTTTTCCTGAATAAATCAATGTTACAGTCGAATTGTTCGTTATAAAATTTAGCATTGTTAATCAAACAATTGAACTGATTCAGCTAGCATGCAGTGAGGATTTAATAGTACTAATTGAAAACACCAGGTATTTGTCAGATTATAAGATAAATTTTGTTATTGATTCGAAGTCTCTTTCAGGCATTCTGATAGAGTAATGTTGTGTAAAAATTTGGGAATATTATTACTTTATTACTGTGAAGAATTTATCGAGGACATACATAATTAAGGTAATAACTTTTTTTCTTAATAATATATCAATTTAAATTACCTCGTTGTTTTCTTTTTATTATTTACATCTACTCGCCCAAGTCTTTAACATCAATCTTTGATGAGTGCTTGAAAAATCATAAACAAAAATTGAACGCGATTAGTGCTCTACTAGTATTATCAAGACTACTTTTTTTGTAAACATAGGTTTATATTTGTTTCTAAAAGCTCCTGGCATAAACTAAAGTTACACATAATCTTGATACATTTTTAAGTCTCATTTGCCTGTCGAGGTTAAATAAAGATATTGCTTGTATAATGTTTTGCAGTTTTTTTTTTCAATCAATCGTATTCTTTGTTGTGATTAAAAAACGTTGAGGTTTAAAAGTTATTTGTTATGACTAAACTAAATAACTTTCTATAAAACCGAACATTTTAAAAACTAAACATACCTAGATAGGTTTGAATAAGAAGCAGTCACCAAAAATTAAGACAAAAGCAAAACAGAAGTTTAATCATTTCTGCGTACGACACATGTTTCATAAATGGCTTTGATTAAGTACTTTCTAAACCAAAAGTTTTAAAACCATACATTATGAAAAAAATCATCGAGCAAACTTTCTAATTTGGAATGCTAAACACGCGGTGTTCGGAATGTGTGCATCCAGCAATCAGGTGTTGGGCTTTGGGTGTTCCTGCTGAATCTATGTTCAAAATTGGGATTCGAACGCAACAAGCTTTTATAGAGTTGTTTTTATTTTGTTTTCCCATGTATTTATATTTCACTTAATTTGTACTTTCTCCGGAAAGTAAAAATAAAATTGAGAATGGAAATGGGGAATGTGTCAAAGAGACAACAACCCGACCATAGAGCAGACAACAGCCTAGTACGACATTATGTTTCAATATTATGTTTGTGCTATCGAGTACAAACACTTTGTTTGTTGGCGTCTTTGTCAGATTTACCATCAACTACAATAACGTTGTACAAATGTTTGAATTTACCAGTTACAGTCCGGACACACCAATTATTGGAATTTGAAACAGTTAATGACGTCTTAACACTAAATCCATTGGATGTTGGTTATATGCTTATTGATACATTAGTCTTAGACACATGATGTTTTTATTAGTTGTTATTGGCTTTGAACTAACTGTCAGTAACTGCGAGTACATTCAGTTCTGAACTTAGTGTTTTTTATTGTTGTCGGGATGCAAGTATACCCTGTTACGTCCGGTATGTGATTTTAACTTGTTTTTGAGCTTAGTATCAGACTGATGAGTTTAGCTCTTTTAAACAGATTTTTATAGTTTGTTCGTATGTTTTTCTGTTTCACCAATATCGCAGGTTAGAGGGAGGGTTTTGCGTCCGCTAGCATCTTCAACCTTGCCACATTCTGTATGTGCCTGTCCCGCCTGAAGAGCCTGTAATTCGATTGTTGTCGTTTGTTGCTGTATATCATATTTGTATTTCGTTCATTGTTTTTTTTTACACATATCAGGCCGTTAGTTTTTTGGTTTAAATTGTTTTATATTTGTCATTTCGAGACCTTTTAAAGTTGACTATTCGGTATAGTTTTTGCTCAATGCTTAAGGCCGTATGGTGACCTATAGTAGTTAACTTCTATGTCATTTGGTCTCTGGTAAAGATTTGTCTCATTGGCAATCATACCACTTCTTAATTTTTTTTATATATTTAACCCGTCTATAAAAACAAGCTGAAGCATTTAATGGAACAAAATTAGTAAATAAGAATTTGCTTATAATCCTGATTGCCGCGTGCTATCCGCTTGCCTAGCGCAAAAGCTGCAGATTTATCCATTTTCATTACTTTGGTTTGATCCGGCTATGTATCGGAATACACAACCTCCAGCAATTCAGAGCAAGCACGATAACACAATACCACCAATTAAAAGCGGTGCATAACAGGGGATATGGTGTATATGTCAATGAGAAGCATCATTAACAAACACATCTGGATGTTAAGGAACAGTCTCTATTTGTGTTTAAATATATACGACCATTATAATATATGTATAATACATTGTTCAATGCACACAACATGCACACTATTTTGTGTGATTCATCGTTTTATATTTACAACAACAATGCTTAATCAAAATGAAGAAATTAACGGAAAAGAATTACAGATCGGGTTCCATAAACAATCCATATAGATATTTAGCCAAAAAAAAAAATACATATGTGGATTGATTGCCAATGAGCCACCTGCCCACTAAAGACCTCATGACAGACACCTTAATAACTTCAGATTAATGAACACAGTGCCGTTCATTTAAAGCATATGCTGGGAACAAATCTTACTTAGTTTTGATCGTTATTACGTATACATCTTTTTTATTTTCATTGACTCGACTCATAATGTCACCTATTTTAATAGAAAGTCTTTTTTAGAATAAATATTTACTCATTTATAACTTACCTTTTACATTTTCGAGTTATTGTATTTGTATCGTAAATTTGGAGGATGTGGTAATTATATATAAACAATACCTATTAATGGATATGTATATTTGTCACATGAACGGTACACTGTTTTCATGGCGATGAGCGCAATTCTAAACTTCAGATTATGCCTTACGTTCGTTTTATCAGTTAATCCCTTTTGAAAAATAAGTTGCTTGTACTTTAAAAGTATTTTCCTATTTGTTGTCGTTACATTGCAGTCTCAATTACATTCATCATCTCTGTTTTCATTAAATTTTTAAATAAAACTGCACATATTGTCTTGCTGAACAAACTTCGTTCGAAAAGTATTCGTTTGAATGAAAGAAAAAATTCCTAAAATAGTCATACCTTGTTAATTTACAATTCGGACTCTTCCATAGCATGACATTTGATGATTTTATATTTCAATTCTATATCAGTGAACTTCTCACAAATAATATTTAAAAGAAGCATTAATCTTAATTGATGTTTTACAAGATATGTTTTAATTTCCCAAGAGTGCAAGTCTCGTTTCTGTAAACTAAATATGGTTTCAATTACGTTCGTGAATAATGTTTCTTGTTGATATATATTTTATTCTAGAAAAAGTGTGTTTAAATGTATTTAAGTAGACTTTCTTCAATTGTCTCTTGAGAAAAGGCTAAGAACATGCAGTGCGGATTACCTTACTGGCTATGTGATTCTTACGTACATGTTTATTGATTTGTGTCTTGTATCGTACTGATTTTTCGTCTGCGTTGCATTGAAATAAACTGTAAAGGTTATTTATATTTCCAAATGATTGTCTAAACTCTCTTTATACAGAGTGACAAAGTAAAATTTCATACTGTTAAGAAGTATACATGATTGCCAAATTTGAATCATGTACATTTGTAAGTATGTATATGTATTAACGTTAATTGCCCAACATACTCATGTTTAAACATTTCTTTGCACGATGTAGTCAGTATTTTTAAAACATTACCTCGCTTTGGTGTGCTTAAATGCACATTTGTAGCGTTATCAATTACTAGCAAATAATCAAGATGGTAACGTCCGTTTTGAACCTGAGGCGAAGTGCGAGCTTTTCTATGCTAAAAAAAAATCACTGTAACTTGATGAAGAACAATAGTAAAAGTAATCTTCCTTGGCTTTAGGTTGTATTGTTAGGGTTTTGTGTACTTCATTATTACACAATATCTTTTCTTTTCTATGAAACCTTGAAAGAAAGTAAAGAACGTAAAGAACGCAAAGAAAGTGACACCAAGAATAACAGTGTATATACCAAATGTGGACTCCTTAAAAACTCAGAGTTCGGATTTGATTTTGATTTTGATTTTTGGTGTTTTAACGCCACTTTTAAGCACCGCTTTTGGGCTATTTCGTGGCGGCCAGTTTTTATTGGTGGAGGAAGCCGGAGTGCCCGGAGAAAACCACCGACCTTCGATAGGAAAACTGACAATCCTAGTCAATTAAGATTGGAGTCGTGTGCACCCGCACGAGCGGGGTTCGAACTCACAACCTCAGTGTTGACTGGCTAGTGATTACAGTAGTACTACTAAGACCACTCAACCACCTCCGAGTTTGGACAAGTTGTTTGTAAATTGAAGAGAATATATAAAATGTATCTGCTCTCATCATCTAATCGAAATAATATTCTTTCCTATATCATAATAGCACTCGGTGTCGATTCTTGTTAGATTTCATTCAGAACAGAACAAACATCAACATTCCACAGACAAATTACAAAAGAGAATGTTTGATAACGTCACAATTTTGACCCCTTAAAACTTGAATAAAAGTATTTAAAAATTTCACAAACCGTCCTGCGATGTTTACAAGGCCATGGTCTCAGAAAGTCGTGTATTGTTTGTTGCGGGGGGGGGGGGGGGGGGGGGAATGATTTCTAGTATACTTGCGTAAGAGATTATAACTTGTTGCATTTTATTGAAAGTAATATGAAACGCAACATTACACTAAACAGAATTTTGCTGCAAGCATATACGTCTTATACAATTTATATATACATTTTGGGTAAGACTGGTGATTTTTGTTGTTTTAAAAAAAATCGATATATTAAATAGAAGTAGATACCAAGAGGACAAGAAACAAGAGGCTCTCAAGAGCCTACATCACTCACCTGTAATTTTTTGCGTAAATCTTTCTTCAATGATTTTTTTGCCTTTTAATGTACATTAATGTGTGTTTAAAAAAATTGTAAATCTTTTCTTTGCTTGATATTTTTGCTGTTTTCAGTATTTTGCAATCTATATTGATATTCAAGATTATTAACAAACAATACAAAATTTCCTTAAAACGAGATATCATTGCAAAAGGATGCCGTCATGAAAGTCTCCCAAACGAACACAAATTGAATACCCCTCCTCTCCAAAATTTATTTCACCCTGGGACTGTTTAATGCTGTAAATGTTTTTCAATGTTTTTTTGGAACACCATTCAATAACAATTTTGGCAGGGGTTCCCTTTACCCCGGCTAACCTGTCAGGTCTGGGGGGCATTCACCCAATATAAGTATGCTGAAAGAGAAGATATATAATAATGGTTTATAGAAAAGCAACACTGAATAATTCTGAAAATGGAACCCCCCTCTTTAAAAAAAGCAAGTCATCCCATTGTAGTTTTACAATAGTTACTGAAACCCATTATCATTATTCAAATTAGTTTTCAAGTTGCGACCATTTGAAATTGTTTTTTATTCAATTTTCCCATAGACTTCTATAGTAAACCCCTATGTTCTATTTTTAGCCGTGGCAGCCATCTTGGTCGGAGCGCAGGGTCATCGGATACATTTTTCAATCAAGACACCCTGATGAAAATTGTGGCTAAGTTTAATGTCATTTGGCCGAGTAGATTAAGTAAAGAAGATTTTTGTAAAAGATGACAAAAGTTTACGAAAATTGTTCAAAATTGACTATAAAGGGCAATAACTTCTTAAGGGGTCAATTGATAATTTTGGTGAAGTAACATATTTGTAGATCTTATTTTACTGAACATGTTTGTTTTTTACAGTTTATCTCTAGCTATTATTTATTATATTCAAGATAACCAAAAACTGTAAAATTTCCTTAAAATTACCAATTTACGGACAGCAACCCACCAACGTGTCTGATTTGTCTGAAAATATCAGGACAGATAGATCTTAACCTAATGAACCTTTTTACTGATGTCAGATTTGCTCTAAATGCTTTCGTTTCAGGAGATATAAGCCAAAAACTGCATTTGACCCCTATGTTCTATTTTAGCGATTTAGGCCATGTTTGTTGATAGATCTAAACTTCGGATACAATTTATAAACTACCCTAAGGAACATTCTGTTTAAGTTTGAAGGTATTTCAGAGCAGAAGATTCTTGAAATAGTTTACGACGACGGACGCCAAGTGATGGCATAAGCTCGCATGGCCCTGTGGGCCAGGTGAGTTAAAAAGAGGTGTCAAACTTTTTTTTTTTAATCATATTGCTTTCATTACATTATAGACGTCTGTTTCCGTTCGATTCCGTTAAATACCAATTCCTATGAGCAATAAGTACTTTGCGGAACGAAACGGAACGGAACAGAACGGAATAACAAATTTAAAAAGTTAAAATCAGAATCAATGTTTCTTATCATCGTCGGAAAGGACGACGGGAGGTCTTGTCTTCTTAGATGTAATTACGAATGAAAGAAGTAATACTTTTTGTCTGACTTGCCTATTTCATATAAATTATTGATCCGGTTATTGAATGTATATTTAAAACACTTACCCCTTATTTAAAAAAATAGGTGTAAGACAAAACAACATGATACCACAAGGAACATTCAGTAAAAGTTTGCATGTATTTGGCAAAGTAGTTTCAGAGGAGAAGATTTTGGAAAAAGTAATAAGACGCACAAAAAAAAGATGTAAAAAATTGTGTTTCAAGGGCAATAACTCTTTAAGGGGTCAATTGATAATTTGATCGTGCTAACTTATTTGTAGATCGTACTTAGCTGAACATTTTTCTCGTATACAATTTCTTTCTATCTACGAAAATTTTAAAGATAATAACCAAAAACTGTAAAATTTCCTAAAAATAAACTACTTCTGACAGTGAACCAACAATGGGTTCTCCAATTGGCCTGAAAATTTCATAGCAGATAGATCTTGACCTTTTCATCACTTTAGCTCCTTCGCGTTTGCTCTAATTGCTTTAGTTTTTGAGATATAAGCCTAAAACTGCATTTGACCCCTATGTTCTAGTTTTAGCAACAGCGGCTATGTTTGTTGATAAATCAAAACCTCAGATATAATTTATAAACTAGATACCCTATATATAAGGAACATTCAGTTAAAGTTTGAAGGTATTTTAGCCTGTAGTTTCAGAGGAGAAGATTCTTGAAATAGTTAACGACGACGACGACAGACGACGACCGACGACGGACGACGACGAACGCCAAGTGATAGCATAAGCTGACATGGCCCAGGTGAGCTAAAAAGCATGCAAAAAAAAAAAATTACCAACAACAAACAAAAAAACAGATGAATTCATAATCCAAAACAAATCTACAAAAAAGACAAACACAAGTCTACCAAAAACTAAACAAAATAATTAAGCTTGAGCAACTCGAACACCGACAACAAAACCTGGGTGATTGCGGGTGCTTTGGAACGGTTATTAGTTCCGGCTCCAGTAATTCGCCCGCATTTGGTCATGGCAAGTAAAATGTAGGTGATAAGTTGCATTAGGTAATGTTAGAATCGAGGAAAAGAGGACGGGATTATGGATACTTGAAACATAATCATGGTCATCCTTTTTGACATATAAATACCATGATAACGGTCAACCATTTTACAATTTGAACCCTTGAAGATACATTAATTTTTGAAGCAGGCGCTGCTGAAATGTCGCTTCTTAGAACTGAATAGTTCTCAGCTGGAAAGCTTCTATCACCTCGTTTGTTGTTAGGTTAAGTTCACAGCCGACCCTCATCATCAATGTCAAATTTATATTGCATATCCTTTTTTTTAATACAGGATTTCTTGATTTTCAGAATGGAACATGCTATAGAAATAATTCCATGGTGCGATTACCTAACGTGCAATACAACTAGGGCTTGGTGTGATCGCGACGGTAGACTAGATTTATCAAAAGAAACACCGGACATAAAACACAGGATAAAATCAGATAAGTACGTTACTTTAGCATAACAAGCAAAACTTTCGTGCCATTAGTTAATCAATTACATTTATTTTAAAGTTTTATTTACCCATGCATTAATTTCAAACATTGTAAATGTTGAACAAGTTAATTATTTTGACAATAAAGAGGAAACTGAATATCAATTTTCCAGCCATGTTTTCTGGTTGTGTTAGATAAATAGCAGATAGACTTTCAGCAAAAAATGACAGCGTAGGAGAACTTAAAGATCATTATCACTGTAGCATTTCGATGTAATTATTGCATTTTAGAAATCAAGATTTGAAGTCCTTTGAATTTAAAAAAAAATTCTTTTCTCAATATGTCTAATAACATGAAATGTTCCTAAACAGTGGGACAACGATTTTTTTTTAGTTTTACAACACGCATATCAAAATCATGACAATATGATTTAAATCTTGCTTGCATGAGACGCTAATCGACAGCAAATCTTTTTTTTTTTAATACTTGTATCAAAAAGTTTTACTTTCAAGTGGGATACCAGCATAAAACTGCCTAAAGAAAACAATAATAATGACAAGATAAAATGTTGCCAAATGGATTTCAAACGTTAGTTAATATTGCTAATGTGTGTTTAAATCTAAATATTTTAATCAATATAGACAACTAAGCAATAACATAAGACGAATAAGTAGTTTAGCAATGTTTAAAGCGCGTAAATCCATTTTATATGTACAATCAAACGCAGTCCTGGTAATTAAGTCCATTTGATTTAACATGCACCCGCCTGACGCGTCAAGTAAAATATTAAACCATCATATGATGCAACAGAGATTATGTTATTTCTTGTAAATGGGAAGTTTATCGTTTACAATCTGAAATCGTCACTTTTATCATTGATTCCATTTTGAAATCGTCACCCTTATCGTTGATTTCATTTTGAAATCGTCAATTGTTATCAATTTTATGAAACGATCAAGATATACTTTCTAGTTTTGGTTGTATCCTTATTGCCAAGTTTATTGTGACATATGAGATGCAAGCACTTCTTGGAACGCGGGTTATTTAACAATGAGCATAATCAATATATCTGAACGTGAAATTCTTTTTTGTCTTTTTATCCTTCAAGAAGGCTCGTTATGAATTGTGCTTCATATCAACCAATAGTGATTCACAACAATCAACAGTTGGATTCCGACTGTTTGTTAAAATACAGACGCACCTGATTGAATAAAAATAGCCGATCAAAATTTATTTTATCGTTATTTGCATATTTGTTGAAGTAAGTTTGGTTCCATACGAAGTAAGTTATTTAAGTTATTAAGAAAATTGGTCAATTTTACAATTTACCACGGGAAATAGTAGTTCAAAGACTTAAATTAAATTTGATATTCTTGCAAAATTTAAAATGTTACTGAAAAGTTGAAGAAGATCAGCTTGTTAGATATACTTTATCATGATACTTTTTAAAGGTAATCCTGTTGCAAAATGGTAGTTACAATCTTAGAAAAACGTGTGAAGAGTCTACTGAATATTTTTCAGATGTTTCATTTTGTCTTTAAAGTTTTGGTATCAAATTTAAAGAAAAGATATGTTGACCTCCTTTTTTATGTTTATACCAAAGGTATCTAGTACGGATTGTTTGATTGTACAGAATGTCTTCTTTGGTGAATGATGTAGGTGTATCAGTTAGTTTTTTCTGACATTATCCATGCAAATTAGGCTTTTACATTATAATGAAATCAATGTTGTTTGGGGTTGTGTGAACTGGACCTTTGGCCAACAATTTTGATGTCGTCTTTAATCTAAATCAATTGGATGTGTACTGATTGATATTTTGTATTGAATACACGATTTTTGTATGTGTTGCTATTGGTTTGGACCTAGCTTCCAATAACTGCGAGTAATCTCAGATCGGTCGTTTGTGTCTTAAATGTAATTATTAGTTGCTTGCTTTGCTTTTATCGATCAGTTGAGTCAAGCCCTTTTCAACTGATTGTTTTTATAGTTTGTTCTTATGTTGCGCTGTTACACCACTTTCCCAGGTTAGGGGTAGGGCTGGACACCGGCAATAATGTTAACATCTACGTCATTTGGTCTCTGGTGGATAGTTGTCTCATTGGCAATCATACCATATCTCCTTATTTTATCTAATATACTATAGTGATTTCAAAATGCAGATACAGTTTTTTTCATTATCTTACAGAAATGGAACGTGCAGTTTTATCTTGAACGTTATCAAGTACTATTTTTTTTAACATGAACTAACGGAAATAATTTCCAAAATTGATAACATGCTAACCAATGTACTGAGAAGTCTAGTAAATACATGTTTTCATCATTGTTTAAATATTCACAAAACACTATGATTTTTTCACCCTAGGGATAGATTGCCGTCGCCGTATTTGGCACAACTTTTAGAACTTTTAGGTTTTAAATGTTCTTCAACTTCGAATTTCATTTGGCTTTCGTACTGACTTATGTAGACGATTTGCACGTTTGCTTACCAAAATATAAGCCTAATATTCTAATGAGTTCAAACAACCACTTGGCCGATGCCACTGCTGGTGGACATTTCGTCTCAAAAGGTATCTCCCCATTATGTTATTCACATACAATAACATTGCTATGTTAATATTCTGTATATTTACGGTTTATACAATGTTGAATTTTTCAAAACAATTAGGGTTTTTCTATCTCCAGAAATAGATTTCCTAAGTCGTACTTGGCATAACCTTGGGAAAGTTTGGTTTTAAATGCTTTTCAACAACATATTTGATTTTGTCTTTCAATCGATTTGATTCGAACGCCATCGATGAACCTTATGTAGATGAACCACGCGTCTAGCGTACCAAAATCCAAGCCTGGTATTTTGATGAATTTATATCTAATGTATCAGATATTTCACAGTACAGGGTCGAATATTAATAAAATATTTGTAATTGCAGTGAGGAATCTGTAGCTTATACATAAAGTGTTTTATTGCAGCGTTTAAAGGAACCTACTATAGTTGTGTCTTTGACAACATCCTAGTAACACCTTTTCATCCGGATGAACAACTTTCACATTCGTGCATTTCTTCGTACATTGCCAATGTCAAAATGCTTATGTGATCACGTCGTTTGTTCAATTACTTCATTTAATCCGATAGATCTCGTTGGTTCCTTATTATCCGTCAACATAATTCATAAGGGGAAACTTTCAATGTGTGTCATACTTTAAATAGAAGTAGGATATATTTCCAGGTGGCGCGTATCTATTCAGTTGTTTGATTCTCATGATCAGTAATTGGCCAAAATTTTAATTGTCAGTATGAATGACAAATATTATAGTTTATATATACATGTTATTCTTGAGCACCTGAGATGACCACGTTCTGGTGGGGTTCTTGTTGCCCAGTCTTTAGTTTTTTGTGTTGTGTTTCGTATATTTTCTGTCTTTTGATCGTTTTTGTTTTTTACCATGCCATTGTCAGTTTGTTTTCGATTCTCGAATTTGAATAGCTCTTTGGCATCTTTAGCCTTTCTTATATATATATACGTGTGTATTAGACGTGGTATGATTGCAAATGATACATTTATCAACCATAAATCAAGTGAAGTGGATGTCATTTTGACGTGTTTATTTGTTTACACGGAATAAAAAAATATTGCGTTCAGTTGAAGACACCTTATAACAACATATTTATTGAAACGTACAGCAATAATCGGATTATAAATATAACGAAAAATTATTTTGAAACATATAATTCATATAACTGAGCTCGCGTTATAATATGATTTGAAATAATCTTAGATTATATATGATAAGAAAACGAGAATATTAAACAATAATTTAGATGAACTGACAGCAGATTATTTACAGGATTTGAAATATTATATTTTTCCTCTTCACATAAATCAATAGTTATTACAACATTATTGTTTTTCCGGCTACCTCTACTGATTGACGAAAAGGATTAAAACTGTTTTTGCAAGTATTTTCTTTTTAAACAACAAAAACATACTTATGAAAAATTCAAAATTTCTTGTCAAAACGTCTATTTTCTTGTCAGTACAAGATGTATAAAACATTACTAGCAGATTCAAACTTTTCATTAAGTTTTGTAACTCAGTTGGATAACATTTTGAAATAAAGTAAAGGCGTTTTTTTGTTTGTTTTGTAAATTGTTTTTTATGATGTCATTGCGTTGTCAGGTTGCTGAAGGTTTCTCAACATCTCCTGTTATCCACATTATTACTTCTTTTCTGTTATATTATACTGTTTCTTGAGACAGAAGATTAAGAAGATGCGCTTTTCCTGTCCATTTGTGTTTATCTTATTTGTGACCTGTCGAAAAATGAAATATTGTTTTAATGTAGTGTGCTATACGAAAATGCTATCATCATGTCATAAGTATATAAAAGAGGGACGAAAGATACCAGAGAGACAGTCAAACTCATAGATCGAAAACAAACTGACAACGCCATGGCCAAAAATAAAAAGACAAACAGACAAATAATACAGATGACACAACATAGAAAACTAAAGACTAAGCAACACGAACCCCACCAAAAACTGGGGTGATCTCAGGTGCTCCGGAAGGGTAAGCAGATCTTGCTCCAAATGTGGCGCCCGTCGCATATATAAATTAGAATAACACTTTATAAATGTAGTGTGTACAAGCGCTCTATTGTAATTACATTAATGAGGAACGCTAGTTTTGTTTTTCAAGTACATTACGTAAATCGCATTGCGAGATGATATCTTCGAACACACCTTAATGTTTTGCTTTTAAGCGAACTAACATAAAACGAAATGTACGAATATTTATGCCTTTCCTTCAATCTATGAAACACTTTTCACGACAAAAAGTACATAGTTCAATCATCGACACTTAATAAAAATATTTGTTTCAGTTTTAAATTCAACCAAACAGGTCATCATTACTCGGATTAAAATTCTGAACGCTAGACGCGAGTTTTATCTACATATGACTCTTTATTGAAAATCGATTCCGAAAAGTATAAAAAAAGCAAAGGTATTGATTTAAACGATACATTTTGTTTGTTAATTTACAGTTCATCTTATATTGTAATGTTGATAAATAAGAGTTTTCTTCGGTCAAAATTGGCCGTAGACCGTTCTAGCTGTTTTATATAATAGAAATACTGTTTGATTGTTTGTCTGTCTTTTGGTTCGGTGTAACGCTCTCATACTTTCATATTTTTTGCTATCTAAACATTTTGTAACGAGTATACTTTTCTGAAATTATTCCAGAAACAAGTGTTATGAAAACTCATCTCAATTGTTTTTGTTTAACCTACTCGTAGCCAGTTAAGTTTTGTTTAACGTACGCGTAGTCAGTTAAGTTTTATTTATACTTTATATAAATAGGGATTTGATTATATCACTGAGCTAGTAATTCTAATTTGATAGGAACACAAATATAAAGCTAATGAATATTTACTATATTTTACATTTATAGAAATGGAGCTGTATTTAGAGTCTCCACAAAATCTGATTTAGAAGACATCAGTAGTTTACTTCTTAGTAAATACATCATCTTGAGGGTGACTCTCATTCATACACAAGTTGGCAGCAGATACGCTAGTGACAGTGTGACCATATGGGAAGGTACATATCATATTAATTAAAACAGTTTCAATACATTCATTTTGTTATGAGTAAGGTTGGTTTGTTTTTAATCTAGATATTCTGACAACGTCGACCAATGCAGGTTATGTTTGAGTCAACTTTGTAAAGGAAAAATGTTTTTGTTCTTGCATATATTAATTAACTGTTATACTATTTCATTTAGATCGGTTTTATCGTGAAGCATCTTGTATAAGGATTACGTACGTCCCTTTTAATGTATGAATAAGGACAATCGTGATGTTGAGTTACCATTGACTTCATTTACATTATCACCCATCATTATCAAATAGTTGTGAAACCGGTTGGAGAATGTAGTTAATTAACGGAGTTTTAGTGCATTTTGAACTTCATTTATTTCATTATTCTACCTGTTCGAATTTAGATTTGATTGTATGTTAAGTCCATCTATTTGAGAATAAGTATGATATCAATTATGGTGTTAGCCCTGTATAACCACGCCTTATCCGTTGGAGAACGTCTGTCGTAAAATTGTCGCATGTGTTGGAGTATATATATATATATATATCTATAAATAAGTCTAAATTGAAAACAACGTTCAAACCTAGGATTGCGTTGGGTAAAAACCGCAACTTTTAAACGTGCGCATGCAATACAAATTTCTTGGTAGATATATATATATATATATATCGAAGTTACTACACCTACAAGCCCGACCTCCCCGTAAGTCATTTGAAATCACCTGGGCACGCCCAAGCTGATCTCAAAAACCTTACCATCACTATCATAGACCACAACGAGGGTTGGTCAAGGGCCGACAGACTTGCTCGGGAAAGGTTTTGGATAAGAAAGCGTAGGGCAGTTTCCCCAGAGGGAATAAATGAAAAAACAGAATGTGTCACTCATTTTCCCTACCATCACATGTTTCCAGTAACTCAGGCTTCCGTTTTGAACTCTTACAGTTTTAAGAAATTTATTCCTCCTCCCAAACATCAATATTGAAAAAATTACCAGCGTATTGATTATTGATAATTTGTATAGCATTCAAGATTTTTATTTCAGTTTGACTACCACATGTCAAGATAAGATTCATTTTACATCTTACTGATGAAGGATATTAGTTATCCGAAATATCTAAAATTTGTTCATGATTTAATTATTTTTTGGTGAAGTTGTACCCTTTTAGACTAGTTATATATTATATTTTGTAGTGTACTGCATTATAATTTTATGATCCATCGCCCGTAAGATTTATCGTTGGCTATTATTCAGTCATTTATATATACGTGTGAAGCCTAGGTGGTCGAGTGGTCTAGCGCGTCGGATACAGTGCAGGCGATTTGGTGTCACGATATCTCAGTTGCATGAGTTGAAATTCCGGCGAGGGAAGAACAAGCATGAGGTGCAAAAAATTGTACACCATATCCGGATTTCGACAACTAATGTCTCTTTAGTGATGATAGGAATCGAAACGGTATTTGGAAGGCCATATAATTTACCTCGAATTTAGGATTGACTCTTGAATTTTGAAGAGTCGTAATAGGATTTATATAATCCGTTCATCCTATTTCGACTCTTCAAAATTCAAGAGTCAATCCTAAATTGTGGTAAATCATATGGCTTTCCTAATACCGTTATGATTCCTTTTTATTTTTCGTCTTTTGGAACATGTTGTTTGTGCTGTATTTAGGTCCCTCAACCAAGAAATTTGTTTTGCATGCACACGTATGAAAATTGCGGTTTTTATCCAACGCAATCATAGGTTTGAACGTTGTTATCAATTTATTCTGTGCATATATATTTTTTCTATTTATTCGTCATTCCATAGCTGATGCACCTAAAATATCGTATTTTTCTTGTTATTATTTGATGACCCCTATATTAACGCGACATTGCTAGTAAAAAAAAATTCTGAAGTTTTATCATATAAAGTTTTCGTTCACCTACAAACATTTAGATACATGTGGGTTTTGTTTGTTGACTCATCTAAACAGAAAATTATCCATTGGTACTCAAATGTTAAAAAACCTAATCATTACTACTAATATTTAACAATGCAAATCATCATTGGGAGGATCGTTGTTTGTCTTACCGGAATTTAGAAAATCAAACTAAATAATCATTCTTATCGAGAAAAATGTTGCACATGATACTGTTTCATTTTAATTTCGAATACAAAAACAGTTTTATCAATAATTCTTGAATGATATACACTTTCCTAGATTTGTTGAATCAATACTCGTCATACGAACATCATATATCAATGTATTATTTTCCGATTTTCCATATGCATGATTGCCTCGATAAATCTTGTAATGTTTCTTTGCCTTTGCTCACAAAAATAAACTGTGTTCCGGGTATACGAACAAATCACCCGTGTGATGGCTGAAATCATTATCATAGAATTATCTAAACCACATATTAAGAAAAAGGTGTTGGACAAATGGATTCATGCATAACAAAACGAAAATGTCATATCAATGCACAATAAAAGACAGATTTAAATAACCAGTCCAACTGTTTCCTCAAAAAAATGCTGAGGCATATTGAAGTTTCTTTATTCAGGAAGAGGTAGTTATACTCATTGTAAAACACTCAGATTAAAAAAAAATTTCAGCATCTGACATCATCATGATGCTTAATTGTTTGCCTGAACACACATTTTTGTTTTTCCATTTAGTGGATGTTTTTCACAACAGATTCAACTATGCCCCTCCACTTGGAACTATTAGTTTGAAACAGCTGACTTCTTTCAGTGGCTTCTCGTGAAGAATGAAAAGTGGTTTGCACAATTTTTTGAAAATTAATCTATATTTGAGTGGATGCTTGCATCTCATATATCCCAGTGAAGATTCTACTAATAAAAAGGTCTGCTTCATATATTTGTTCCTTCGATATTGACATAGATTGCATTTGACGACTTCAAACTTCAATTTTCAAATTGTCTATCTCCTAAATTTCTCTAAAATAACCCCTGCTCCATTGGATGGTGTATACATATAACAATTTATACCTCACACTCATTGCTGTTCATACTATACGTACTTCATTAATAGGGGTGTACTTCTTACAAAAAGACTGGTTAAACAAATGTATGATGAAATACGATTGGAATCGTCACTACATAACTTTTACAGTAACCACCACGAATGTGTTTGCCAATACGTTGTCTCCATCTAAACTCATTAGTAACCTTTTTTCGCTAAGTTGGGTCTTCAGATATCAGAATTTTCGTCTGATCTGTTAATTTATCAATTTATTCTATTCCTGATTGTTATTTTGTTGATAAATGCGTTGCAGGAGAGACTTACCGTGTCGACGCACCTGATCTTGCTCCTTTAGACGTTCATGTGATTCTCACTATTTTGGTTTTTAGCATTGATTTATATCTTTTTAATGGATTGATGAAATTTGAACATACGTAAACTATTGTTATCTCTGATTAATAATAGAGTTTCCCTTTGGAAATTAAAATATCTGATTTATAATAGATTACTAGTACTTCTTAATGTTCATATTAGATGTCTAATTATCTTTCGGCAGTATAGTAACATACATCTTGATGACTTAAAAACAATATCAAGGAGTTAACAGTATACGTGCTAGAAAATTTTCTGTTAGGCGAAATATTGACGAATTTTTATTGAGTCTGCCAATAAACTGTGATTAATTCTAATACAAGAACAAGTATGCTATATTAAGGGCGCAAAAAATGATCATAAGTGTTCCAATAATTTTCAAATCTGGTAAAACAGATAGGACTGCAATCTAAATAAAAAATTGTATTTTCTTTCTTTTTATTTATCATCTTACTTTTAGTATCTCTTTTAATATAATGGACTACTTATATTTGTCATTAAGTAAAGCTATTGTTTCATAAACATAAAGAAATTTAAGACTGCATTTTCATGTGCCTGTATGTCTCAAATCAGGAGTCTCTTCAATAGTTGTCGTACGTCATATTTTAATGTTTTTTTTGTAATTTAAAGAATTGGTCGTTGAAGGTAGATTGTTGATTGTTTCTTTTTTTCTCTTACAACTTTTAGAGAATCGGGACGATTTAGAGCTTGATATATTGTATACACATACAGCTGTGTCACCCAAAGTCACCTTTAATGCATATGCTTATTGCTTGTTATAAAAGCTCGATTGATTTTGTATTCTCATCTATCAAAGAGTGCACACAAAACTTAATAAATTTTGTTTAATCTCTAATAAATGGTTTATTAAAAATAGCATGATATTAAACGATTTTCACAATGACGATACTTTCCACTTAATTTAGGCTGCCAATTATCCTAGAACTTATGATCTAGACTGTATAAATCATTCGGAGATTAAATTTTCGATTGTCAGTTGAATAAACAAAGGATAATGAACTATTTCCATATAACAAATAATTTGTATTTCTATCATATGTGAATATGTGATTATCACACAAAAGCAGACTTGAAGTAATCCTTTTCGAGACCAAAGTAATTGAATAATAAATATATCTCCGTATAAATGTGGAAATGACAATCAGTAATAAATCTAATGGAGCTATAAATACAGACGTAATTTAGTAATGTACTATAGACAACAAGTAGCGTCTTCTCTGTCAATTTATACTAATTGAAAAAGTGTATTGCCTGAATACAACCGTTACTGAGGTTTTTAGTGAAACAGGGAACGGTAATGAAATCTAAGAAATCGGAAAACAACAGCTGTTTTACTAAAGATCTACTAAACAAACGGTAGTGATGTTCAAATGATAAGGATATAAAAAAGGGTATCAAACTCTAATACAAACATCATGCAAAGGATATACAACAATGCGACAACAACCAAACGACTAAGACAATCTCATGGTAAAGGTAAATTTGTAAACAACATACTGGCTTTTTTTGCTAAAAAAAAACAACCTTTTTATTCATGCTACAATCAATAGAATAAAGATCACGTTTGACTAGGAACACTTGATATCATTAATTATTTTGGTGGGAATGATCATTTTTAAGTTTTCGATGTTGTGTATTTTTAGAATGTTGTTGTCTTTACGTAGTTTTTCATTTTGAGTAGTCAGGTTGTCTTCGACTTTGTGTTTGAATATCCCTTTGGTGTGTTCTGCATCTTTTTGTCTCGAAATACTCATTTTGCCGATGAAAGTGTTGAACAAATTTTGTTTTCGGTCCGCCTAATCCTTTTTTTTACTTGAAAGAATACATGTTCTCGTTGTCACAGGTTAGCCGTTCATAAACCAAAGCATAATCCTGTACCTAGTTTTGATTTAACTTGCGAAGTAATAGAGCTGACCACATTATACATATTACGTTTCACTATATAAATCTTCGATTTAAGTGTTCGATTATCTTATTTCCTGTGAAGTCTTAAGTTTGATCTTAATAATTATTGGTCTTTTATTTGTCTGTATGACTTTGTTGATTTTTTCATAAAATTGTTTATCGTGGCTTAAATTTGTTGCATCAAGTATATCTTTGATCCCTGTTTTTAACCGACGTTATAATGTCTGAACGGAAAACTGTTGTTTCTATAATGAAAAAACAAACAAATATAATTTTCAATAAATAGTTTTCTTCATATTGAATATCCGCTGCTTGACAAAAAATCTTTGTATTGTGACTCGCAGCTGACATTTATACGGAACCTATATGCCAAAACAAAAAATGATAATCGATACTTACTTAGATGTAACTACGCACATATCTGGAAAATACTCAATATGCATTTTTTACCATTCTTTGTAACTTATAGCGTCAAATGTTATCCCTATACTACATGCACTTCTATATTGAAAACATAAAAGCAATTGAAGTATATTACAATTAAACATAGGAATGCATAATTGGTTTTCTTAAAATTTGTCTTCATCATTTAACAGGTGACTATGCAGTTATTATAAACACAAAGAATTCCAAAGTGCAAAATCAGTTTGATAAAGTCTTCACTGATGCCAGAATTAACATCGATACTGGATGGAACTACAGTGTAGAGGTTACTGGTAAAATTCGTATCATTCATATACGTCTCTTTTTAAATTGCTATGTATAATCAGTTTGATCATTTTCGTCGCCTATTATTTTCAGACTTTGAAATTCTCTTGATGATCATAGATTAACGTTTGATAATTAAATCAGGTACCTTATAATCATGCAAAACAAATTTAGATATATTTTTGTCTGATAAAATATCACATTTGAAGTCTAGTTGAAGACACGAAAAGGAGCGTAAGCAATAAGAACCGCCTGAACCCAAAACGTACATTCAGGGTCAATATGTTAAACATCTCCGTCTGAGCATGCATCACATATCCCACAATTCCAAAGTCATAGTCAGGAAGAAATATCAAAGCAAGAAAATTTACAAAAACAGTAATTATATCAAGACCAGTGGAATTTAAGTATAAAAAGCTTAGAAAACACAACTCCGATTATAGTAACATAAAAAGTAAAAATATTGAAGACAGAACAATCACTGCGACAGTTCATATGCGTCAGTACCATGAAAGCAGCTTTCCCAACAGACATTGTGATAGTACTTTGCGTTGCCTGGTTGCTGTCTCATTGACATATACGTCACTTGGTATTTGTTACACTTTAACAAGTTTTTTCTCTCCACAGATTGATCTATCAGATATTGTGGAAGCATGGTATTTACAGCACAATGAAGTTCTCTCGGGTTGTGATGATTTCCAAACAACAAAAACAAAAAACTGTAGAATAACATTGACAAATTATAAGCCATATATGCATTGTTTTGACTGTAGTCCAAGATGGTGGTTGTTTTTAGGACCATGTTGGTTACTATCCGCCCCTTGGTATTTTGTAAGTACTTATTTCAGCACAAAACGTCTATATTATTCAATATTTTCAACTTTGTACTTGTTTGGCTTTATAACTATTTTGATCTGAGCGTCACTGATGAGCATTATGTAGACGAAACGCGCGTCTGGCGTATTAAATTATAATCCTGGTACCTTTGATAACTATTTACACCACTGGTCGATGCCACTGCTGGTGTACGTTTCGTCCCCGAGGATATCACCAGCCCAGTAGTCAGCACTTCGGTGTTGACATGAATATTAATTATATGGTCATTTTTATAAATTTCATGTTACAAAACTTTGAATATTTCGAAAAACTAAGGATTTTCTTATCCCAGAAATAGATTACCTTAGTTGTATTTGGCACAACATTTTGAAATTTTGGGTCCTCAATGCTCTTCAACTTTGTACTTGTTTGGCTTTATAACTATTTTGATCTGAGCGTCACTGATGAGTCTTATGTAGACGAAACGCGCGTCTGGCGTATTAAATTATAATCCTGGTACCTTTGATAACTATTTATAAAGGTTCTTTATCAAATTATGTGTGAATATATCTAAATTTTGTTGAAAGGAATACTATTTAGAATATTCTCCAAATAAGTCCAAATTACATTAGCACGTTAAAACAGACATTGCCGTTTAATTTCAACATTTGTGATTAAGCGACTCGAGACTGAAGAAACATTGAGAAACTTCAATGATCAATTTTAACATTCGTACAAATGCTGTTCTGTTACTTAGTGAAAAACGAATCATTTTATTCCGTCTAATTTTTCAATGTGTATGAAAACATACAGTTGAATAAAAATTAAAAAATTAAAAAAAAACAGTATTCAATTTTATTTTCAAAGTTATTCACGACACCGACACTTACCTGTAATAAACAAGGATTTTGATATATATTACCCCAATGATATGAAGGTTAAACATCAGTCTGTGATAATATCTTATTGCTATACATGGCAGGCCTGAACTTGTTAACATACTTACCGTACTACGTTTAGTATAGTGCATCCAATATTTGCTTCATCATTGATAATACTGAACTTTATATTTAAGTTGCACAGAAAGCTTAGCTGTAAGGATACTCGATATAGTTTGATAGCTGACACGTCTCCATACAGAGGTTACGGCCATATGTTGGGACAAAGTGGTAAGCTGAAATGTGTGTGATACCTTGGGATTCATTGGAATTAATTTTATTACAGAAAAGAAAACAGAGTAATATTACACTTAAAAGCAAATGAACAGACCACAAACAAGCATTACATAGTTGAGGATATAGTATGAATTATAAAAGCCAGCGCGAAAGAAATCCAACAACACCATCCATTCAATCTAACTAAGAGTCCTGTTTTTCTATTGATTGGTCTAGTTAGATAATTTCACGAGAATACCTTTTTCCGTAAAAAGTTCCACACTATACATATTTAATCATAATATAACACAAATATCACAGTTCAGTTACTAACTTTGGTAGACAGAATTACTCAATGTCCTTAACAATTACTCAATACATCCAATTTGGCTACCATTAAAAATAAAAACATTCTCTCACAATAATTTAACAGTAACAGGTTTTAAAAGACATTTGTTATGTTGTTTAGGTTCAACTTTATTTTTAAGTACTAATCGTAAAAAGCTTTCGTGGGATTTAAACTAATATCCATGCTGCAACACAGGCGTTATTGACTATTACAACAGAACTAGTCTTAGATATTTGCAGTTTTAAAACAGCCAATCAATTTCTTTACAACTGAATATACCTATTGGCAACTGCTAACATTTATTATGCTGTACAAGTGCAGCGGTTTTTCTTAAAATATTATTTACATCCTTTAATGTTTTACCCAAGTCTGCTAAAACATATATATTTTTTTTACAATAATAACAATGTATTTAACTTAAAATGCGCTGATGTTTATTGAAAACCCTAAACTTGGCTATACGAACTACTGTATCCAAGCCTTTTTATCTTGTAGATTCGAGACATAGTATAAATACACTGGTCAGTTACAAATCAAGCGGAGACGTTACAACATTAATAACAGATAATTCAACCAGCTATGGGACGTTGTAATTCAGGTAGACATAAGGCAAATTTTAATGAATAAAGAAACTCTTTTAGCATCTGCTAAATAGAAAAACAAATAAAGCAAATACTATAATAGTTGATATATATATATATATATATATATATAAGTAGATGCTAGGTACATGTTTCGAAGGCATGACCCTACAACGTAGGTTACCAACATTTGTTTACTAACATCCTTCAACGACGAATTAGCCCAATTAAACGTTATGTAAAGCTCTTAATTGGCTCGAGTGTAGATATGCTCTAAACTGTTTTCATGTAGACTTCAGTAAACATATATCTGTCTTGTGTACTAAATGCTTAAAATACACGAAGACTGAGAGGATATATGTAAGTATAGACTTTTGGAAATGCGCATATTATTAGTTACACAGCTCTCACCCATATGGAATTTACTGACCCCATAAATGTCGAATTAGGTGACTAGCAAACTGTGTAACGAATTTATCTTACCAACTCTCTTAACATGTTGCATTTAGACTAGTGGTCTATCACAGTGATCAAGAACCTACTTCCATTCGTCTGTACAATCTGTTTCAATAGTTCGTCATCAATTTCTTCGTCTGTTGTCCGGGCGAAACGTTTCAGATTTTTCCTTACCGTCGTTTTGTTTTTATAAAGAGAAGTAACACCACTACTAACCGTGTATTAAAATAAACCACGCCTACTAACCACATATCAAATATACACTGTCTCCACGCGGTCGCTTTTAACCAATGATATTCCTAGAAATGTATAAGACGTAGGATAAAAATGAAGTATGCAATGGAATTTACTTAATATAATTCAGATTCATCCCCTTTCCCTTGTTTAAACTTGATTATTGAAGACGAATGGAAACAGTTTAACGCAAAAGATAGAGCATTTTTTAAATTATTTTTAACTTAGAGAAGAAAGAGACAAAAACATAGCATACTTTAATTGTGTGTCAATAGTTAGTCGAATCATAGATGTCATAAAAAATGAATTCTGCCATAAAACATAATTCATTGTAAATACTGTGACTGTGAGTTGTGATATGATTTCCAATGAGACAACTATCTACAAGAGACTTGTTAACGTAGATGTGAACAACTGTTTGTCAGCGTACGGCCTTCAAAAATGATTGATTGCTTTTTGGTTGCTTAAAGTCCAACAATGCGCAAAACCCGTACCGTATAGTCAGCTATTATAAATGGCTTCGACATGACAATCATAAAACAATTCAAACGAGAAAACCAACCTCCTTTCTTGTGTACAAAATATGAATAAACGAAAATCAAATGTGATAGACAGTCACAGCTACCAATCCCTAAATTAAATGTATAAGCCTTGTATCTTTTTAATGAGTTTTTGCACGTACCCTTTTTAAGACTTTAAGAAACAACATTATCCAAATGAGTACTGGTACAACTTGTGTTTGAATCTTCTTGCTATATTTGGTGTCATTCTTGAAAATAGTAGTTTACTGGAAAACCTAAATTTTAATTCTTTGTATATACACAGTTTAAATATTCTGAATGCTAACAACTTTAAATCAAATTTTTTATATGTATCTTTGCAGATAAAAAGTTAGTGAGTAATCTGAGAACAAGAATACAACTAGTATGATTGGTTTGGAATTGAAGTACATATCAAACTTTAAGATATTTGATGATCGTTTAAGGATCGTCGGAATAAAATGATAGACGAACTGGTACTTTATTGCATGTCATTTAGAAATCTGAAGTTATAGTTATATATCATATGAAAATAAAGCTATCATTTATCAAAGCATGGACTTCTATTTTATTTGTATTTTAAGTTTGATACTATTTAAGTAAAATTGCAAAACAGACTATACAGACAAAATTCTGACCATACATGCAGAGGAAATTTGTTCTGGGAAGTGGAAAAAATCAATATAAGTGAAATAACATTCACACCAAGACAAAACAGACTCAAACGACATAAAAATACAAAGAAGAAACAGTTATAACCCTAATCGTATTAAAGAAAATAACAGTTCTCAATTTGAAAAAAACAAAATTTACTATAAAATGATAATCGACAAAATAAGAACAATGTATAAATAACTTTTAAAAAACTAATATGCTATCAATTTAAAATCGTAGTACGATCTTTGAATATTGTCTTTATTGGTAATAACATTAATTATATGTCCAAGGTCTGTTATAAAGTTCATAGGATGTCTGTAATGGTCCGAGGCAACGCTTACGGACATTACAGGAACACATATAAGAGGGTCATTATGAAAACACACATGACTGCTTGATACATATAATCACCAACTAAAAAGAGGAAATATTTTATTAGCCAAATCAAACCAGTGCCTTCTACAGCCTACAGGTAATAATTAAACGGCCTGTATGGATAAAACCAGTTATTATGACTTCTTTTTAAACATTCAATATTAAACTGATAAGCGCTATTCATACTAATAGAACTACAATTCAGACTTTATTTACACACGTAAACCTTTTTGATTACCTGTAAATATGTATCTTCTCTTTTCTGTATGGATTAAAACTACTTTGGAAACTTAATGGTTATTGAAAAATATTTTCAATGAGAGATATTTTGGGAGGAAAGGTAAGAATTGAATTAAAACTGCAAACCACACGAAAATAGAATAATTCTACCATCACTTTTATTCCTTAAAATCCATATAACTAAATTGGGTCCTTTGAAGCGAGACTAGTTCTTATGTAACAGTGGTGTCAAAATAATACATGGTGAATACTGTTTTTGCTCATAAATTTGACTCTGTAGTGAAAATAACATTATTTCGAGAATTAATTTCTCCTCGGTGATGCCCACGGTCAAAATATTGGAAAGTTCAAACCTAATACAAAGAAGAGCAGACAAAACAAAACATGACCCTGTTATTCATATTAAATATGTACAGCATCTTAGGCTTGTTACTCAAAATAATATCATCACGGGGAAATAAATGAAAAAAATGCTATTTTATATGAAAATATGTAAAAATCATACCATCACGGTGTACTGATTCGAATTGCACGTTCGGTGAAGGAAAATTTTTACATAATTCCCCCTGTCTAGGAACTAATTCATTGCACAGTCGCGTGATAGATTTCGTTTCGAGATAACGAAAAAGGCCCAAGTTGCAACCATTTTATTATTTTTTAGTTTTGATATTTGTAGTTTTGCTTTATTTATCAGTTTGATATTTTACTCTCGTCTTTCCATTTACCTGTCTTATTTCATTATAAAATATATATCTAATTTCGAGCGTGACTGACGAAACACGCGTCTGGCGTACAAAATGTTAATCCTGTATCTATGATGAGTATATATTCATAGTTCAACAATATTTTGCCTTCTATATCCTGCTTTATTTGCAAATATGTTGCAATTTGTATGATTAATGTACAGTTTTTATCTGTTTGATTCCTTTTCTGATTGTCAATTCCGTTGCTGTTTCGATCCTTTTAGTATTTGTTTTGTACCTTAATTACAAGACGTATTAAATTTCTATGTTC